>NC_140006.1:10317397-10935729 GCF_964263955.1 Coregonus lavaretus | reverse complement strand
CCCCAGCCATCACCTCATGTTTCAGTATGATAATGCACAGCCCTATGTCACAAGGATCTGTACACAATTCCTGGAAGCTGAAAATGTCCCAGTTCTTCCATGGCCTGCATACTCACCAGACATGTCACCCATTGAGCAGGTTTAGGATACTCTGGATTGACGTGTACAACAGCGTTTTCCAGTTCCCGTCAATATCCAGCAACTTTGCACAGCCATTGAAGAGGAGTGGGACAACATTCCACAGGCCACAATCAACAGCCTGATCAACTCTATGCGAAGGAGAAATGGCAAATGGTGGTCACACCAGATGCTGTGGTTTTCTGATCCATGCCCCTACCTTTTTTTTAAGGTATCTGTGACCAACAGATGCATATATGTATTCCCAGTCAAGTGAAATCCATAGATTAGGGCCTAATTTATTTATTTCAATTGACTGATTTCCTTACATGAACTGTAACTCAGTAAAATCTTTGAAATTGTTGGTTTATATTTTTGTTCAGTGTAACATTTTTTTGTCCAAAATAGTAATGAGTATATAGTACATATTTGTGCATTATAATAATATATCCGGTTCCAAACAAAGCCCAAGATGTTTCTGTACGCCAATGTTTTGTTACCAGTATATTTCCTTTTTCCTTTTGACCATTTCCTGTTTCCTGCAGCCTGAGACCTCTCTATATGAGGTGCTGTTCTGGTGGTTACCTGACTTTAATGACGAAGATGATGACGGGGAAACCAAACAAGGTCGATTGAAGAAGGGGGTCAGAGAGAGGTCGCTGAAGGGCCTGAGAAGCAGGGGAACACCAGAGGGAAGACTTGTCAAAGGCAGAAAGGTGGAGGAAAAGAGGGCTAAGAGAGAGAGAGATGAAGAAACTAAGCAGAAGAAAACGGGAAAACAGGTCAAGCTGAGAGGGGAGGAAAAACAAGTGGCGGAAGATGGAGGAAGTTAAACCCAAGATACAAAAGGTTAAGAAATTAAAAAGCCAGCAAATCGTAGGAGGGCAAATGGCATGCGGTCTGATGAAGCATTTAGTAAAGGAGTACAACAGTAGTTCTAGTTCTCCATATGTAATAGTAAAATAAGGTAATGTGGATGGGCATCATTGTAAACACTCATTATAGGTTGTCTGCACAAATGAATGTTCCAACTAATAAATGGTGCATTTCTGCTGGCTCATTGGCAGCCATTAACAAGTGACAGAAGAGAAACATGACTGAGTTCCCGGTCTGCCATATCTTTGTTGCTTAGAATATTGTTCAATGATGCCATTTTGAAAATGTTGGTTTGTATTGTAAAGTTGAGCAAGACGTCTCATTTGAGTAATTGTCTGGGTGCTATTGTTTAGTCCCCTGTAGCTCAGTTGGTAGGGCATGGCGCTTGCAACGCCAGGGTTGTGGGTTCGTTTCCCACAGGGGGCCAGTATGAAAATGTATGCACTCACTAACTGTAAGTCGCTCTGGATAAGAGCATCTGCTAAATGACTAAAATGTAAAATCACTTCTGCTCAACTGGGAGCTCTTTGTAGGGATGATGGGGATGTTTCAGACTGCCTATTACTGCTGGGCAATTTATGTCATTTTTGTTTGATACATTGTAAATACTGTACTTTGGAAAAAAACGTGCTTTTATCTAACATCCTATTTCTGCTACCCTAACTTTCAATAAAGCTTTCCCTGTGGTATCTTTGAGAAACTAATAAAAGTTATGTATCACATCTTTGCAGCTAAACACATTTTATTTCCAGCCAAGCACACAGAGAAAGATCATGAGATACAACTAACTTTTCCACATTTTTTATTATAAAAAAGAATCTTAAAAGATGTTTCATATAGCGGGCTCCACATTTACAATACAGCAGGATCCTATTAATATTGGTGCCATCAGAGTGCCTAAAACAATGGATATCTTCCATTAACCACACTAGCATAACACTTAGAAAGCATACACATTATATTGCCTCATTCTAAAAATGGGATGATAGTGTGGATATTAGACGAGCATGACAAATACAATGCCTTGGCAACTGTGTACAAAACCACTTGAATATGGCACCTGTCTTCCACGGTTTAGAAACTGTACACTTGACATAGTCCTAAGACGGGCCACTGTTATAGCAACCAAACGATTTGCAACACAATTTAACAGAAGGATGATGTGCTGGTTGGAGATCAGTTGTTTTGATGGGGCATTCCTTCATGGCCGTCAGAGGGGAGTGGGGGTCTCATCAGGGGTGGCATACCCATACCGGGGCCACTGTGTTGCATTTGATGGTGGTGGTGCATCTGGGGATGCCCGGGGGCACCAGGGGGCAAAGGGGGCATATTCATCCCCCCTGGAGGCGGAGGGGGCATGGGCTCACTGGGGGGTCGAGGCCCCATCCCACTCATCAGGGGAGGGGGGCGCTTTACACCCATGGGGGGTACGGGTCCGCTGGGTGGGGCGAGGGCTTTCTCCATCTTGAAGTGGAACTGGAGGAAGAACTGGAGAGAGACAGTACATTCAGTTGGATTCCATTAATACCTAAATATCCTCCAAAAACCAATTCAGATACAACCATCCATGAGACTGTCAACACCAAATGTACTTGACCTGTTTTGTATCTTTGTTCCAGTGGGTCCAGAAGCGACTCTCGCCTTTATCAATCTCTCTGCTTGGCACCTGCATAAATATAGAAGACACAAAAAAGGTATAAGTTGTCATTCATAGGAAAACAGAACGAAGCAAAGATAAATGAGAGTGATTGGGGATTTTCTTAGGTCCAGACACACGCACACACCTTGAAGGCGATCGTCTCGTAGGGCTCTGCAGCCAGTAGAAGGTACTGCCAACGACGGTCTGGGGGCTCGATGCGCTGCTCGTATGCAGACATGAAGCGATGTCTGGGTCCTATGCCCTCTGCTATCTCTGGGTAATCAATCTGATAGGGGAGGAAGAGGACAATTAGTCAAGGTAGCCAGTGTCTCCTAAGTCTTACAAGAGAGTAGAAATGTTGGCTACTGGCCAATACTTCCAAAAGGGCTTTAGGTTTGAGATACCCCTACCTTAGAACAAAACACAACCATGTTCTTTAACATCTATAATGTCTCCCATTTATGAAATGGATGGTTGTGAAAAAAATATGTTTATGCAAAAGTGGTTCAATTGATTTAACGATTCACCGATACGCATCGGTCCCAGATTTAAATGTTTAAGATACAAGTGCATCAGTCCGCGGACCCCAAACCGATCCAAAAAGGAACATGCATTGGTCTCCATTTAAACGTTAAGAATTACCGGTTCACCGTTTTTTGTTGTTGCGCATATTACCTTCTTTCTACCTTCCAAAAATACCTCATATTTTGTGACAACTGATGCGTCCTCTCCTTCAGTGCCCAACTGCATGTAGGACTAACTGTGTTGACAGTCATTTTGCATGCCGAAACCAGGCAGTATCAGTAGCCTAGTCAAACTGTGCCCCGCTTCACGCGCTGACCAATGCGAGGTAGACGGCCTATTCCTGATCTTGCACATCTGCACCTTCAGCATTCAAATGCTAAAATGGCTTGCATGATATTAGGCTTTTTTAGTTGAGTGACAACTTATGTAATTTCATAGGTTATCTATGCGCTGTTGAAAATTGTGACAAATTCTCTAAAACGACGTTGGAGGCAGGTGGTAGAAAAATGAATATTCAATTCTCTGGCAACAGCTCTGGTGGACATTCCTGCAGTCAGCATGCCAATTGCACACTCCCTCAAAACTTGAGACATCTGTGGCATTGTGTTGTTGCACATCTTAGAGTGGCCTTTTATCGACCCCAGCACAAGGTGCACCTGTGTAATGATCATGCTGTTTAATCAGCTTGTTGATATGCCACACCTGTCAGGAGGATGGATTATCTTGGCAAAGGAGAAATGCTCACTAAGAGGGAAGTAAATAAATGTGTACACAAACTTTGCGCGAAATAAGCTTTTTGTGCATTTGGAACATTTCAACTCATGACACATGGGACCAACACTTTACATGTTGCGTTTATATTTTTGTTCAGTGTAGATACGTATCGAATCGACTTGGAAGGGAAAGATGCACATCCCTAATAGATATTGTGACACACCCCTTAAACTCAAAACGTGCAGAATAATGCCTGGCTGGAGGGGGGTGGGCCACATAAGCTCATGTAACCCAATATAATATATTGCAAGCTCTGATATAAACATGTTTTGGAATAAAAGTGGTCAGTTGTCTGCCCTACATACACAAACAAACAAAATTAGGATATCTTAATGCATCTTGGAAATATAGACCTGCAAACACAGAGATACAATAGGTAGAAATATCAACTATGACTATTTATGATGAATGAAAGCTTTACTTTTTCGTAGCTGATTAATAGACAACTTTCCAAGTCAAATGTAATCTCATTCAGTGCTGTATGGTCCTGCCTGACAAAAATACACACAGTTAAACGTGTTTTTTTTATGTTATGGCTTTTGTAATCTAAATCAGCCCTAAGGAAAACAAGTGGGCTGAGACAGTGAAAACTGTCATTTCCTTTCAGTCAAAGGTTCCTCTGTGGATATTATATGTTCAGCCTCTTGCAACTACGTTAGGGGGCCCCCCTAGATTTGACTCCAAATCCATTATCACACACAGAAGGAGAAACCCAGACACGGGGCTATAAAGCTAAAGCATCCGTTTAGAATGTTTCTCAACACCAAATATGGTAGTGAGAGGAAGTCCAGTCGCGGGTAGTGGGAGAGGATGGAACTAGGTGAAACTGGGCATCTTATCGATTTTTCTGTTTCCAAAACTAGAATCTGTTACGGACACAGTGCATTAAGTTTTATAGAGACTTGCCGCTTTGCCAAAGTTGTAAAAAATTGAGTTGTTTAGAAGGAGTGCAAGGTCGAATTGAGTTTGTGATGCCGCACTTCACAGAGGAGGCGTTCCCTAACGGCCAGTACAGTGAAACTGCGAATGGCTTATTAAATGAGGATTTCGCTAGCTCGTGCTTGGCTTTGCACACCTCCTTGTTTGTTCTGCCCACTATGCTTAATTTGCTCCCACTGTAACAGTCACAGATTAACTATCTTGGGTTAGTTATAAATATCTTTGCCATTATGGTGTCTAATATCCAATATGGCTGTCACAATACCATTAAATGGTGGGTTTAATCATATATCCTGTTAAACTCTGAGCAATGTTTTGGGCCCTGTACAGGCTTGAAAATCCGTTCAGCCATTTTGACAGTGACTCACTACCCAAACCAGAAGAAACTGGTTTCAAGTGGCCAAGAGACGTCATGTGATCTACTACTGCAATCTAGTGGACGAACTGGGAATCAGACAGGGGATATATTTACATCAATGGATAGGTAGACTTTAGCTTTCTCCTCATATGTACACTACCGGTCAAAAGTTTTAGAACACCTACTCATTCAAGGGTTTTTCTTTATTTTTACTATTTTCTTCATTGTAGAATAATAGTGAAGACATCAAGACTATGAAATAACACATATGGAATCATGTAGTAACCCAAAAAGTGTTCTCGAGTGGCGCAGCGGTCTAAGGCACTGCATCTCAGTGCTTGAGGTGTCACTACAGACCCCCTGGTTCGATTCCAGGCTGTATCACAACCGTGATTAAAAGTCCCATAGGGCGGCGCACAATTGGCCCAGCGTCGTCCGGGTTTGGCCGGTGTAGGCCGTCATTGTAAATAAGAATTTGTTCTTAACTGACTTGCCTAGTTAAATAAAGGTACAATTTAAAAATAGTGTTTTCATTTTTTATTCTTACGTTTAGCTCACATAATATAATTTTAAAGAATGTTTTCTCTAATAGAATAAAGATGGCACAAAAAAATTTACACATTCATTTAAAAAAAACTCCCGCTCCAAATCCCCTCCATTCATTAAAATTAAAACGTAACCAACACCCATCTATTTTTGAGACTACCTGGACCTACCAATTGGTTTTTAAGTATTGAAACCAAACCATATGGATTTGAATGAAAAGTATTTGAATAAAAATGAAAAGGTGAATGTAAGAAGCGAACATAATTTCAAATAGGCTACATGTGATATTAAACAGCATATAAACACTCTAAATAGGTCAGGAGCCAGACAGGGAGCCTAAGAAGAAATGAAAATAAATGATTTAGGCTATATTATTTCAAGGCTATAGCCTACAAAGAAATACATTGTGAAGCATTTGTGAGTGCGACACAATAGGCTGGTAGGAACATAAAACGCTCAGCATTTAAACAACATTTTGTTGTATTCAATCATTATATAGTCTATCAATTGTGCATATAGGCTGTCACTTGCTTAGAATGAAATACAAATTAAACAAAAAATGACTTATTAGTGCCTTTGAATTCATTATTTAGAAACACGAATTTGGCCAGTCTGTGGCTTCAGGCTTTTGGGATAAGTGTCTTTCAGATTCCACAATGATTCTTTAGTTGTGGACACTACATCACCGCACTCCCTCTCTTGGTCCTCATCTTTGTAAATCACCTTGATTTAGCACCTGTGTGTTTTATCTGTTTCTTTATGAAAATATTTAGTGAACTCCATGACAGTAGCAAGGGGCTATTTGCAGCACACAAGTAGACTACAAATGCATGCTGGGCCGGGCATGCCCTGAGCTGGTGATGTGAGTGCTACTGGAGCGAAATTGGAGCGGGCAAAAAGGCTGAAGCTCCAGCCTTTGGGAATCTCGCTCCACACTCAAGTCAAATTGGGCACGCTCCGCTCCTCCTTCCGCTCCAGCTCCGCTCACATACTCTGATTCAGACTCACCTGGAAAAGTAAAGACTGTTGACCGCTCTCTGGATCTCTCTGTTTTGTTACTGTTGAGAAGGGAAATAATATCAATACATTTCAGTACATTAGATTGGTCTAGAGTCATCGAATCCTTTGAGAGCCTGATGATGACTAACATCAAAACACATAATAGCCTACCTTTGTACCCCGGTCGACCAATCTTCACAAATTTCTTGACCTCAACTTTCACCTTTTCAGGGGCTGGCTGGGCGGGAGCTTCTTTCGCTTCTTTGGCTGCTCTTCTCGCTCTGCATTCAACAAAACAGGGAAGTGAGCAACACCAAATATACACAATGCTTAAATGACACAAAAGTAGTAGTAATACATATGTACTTACAAATTCGTCTGATGCTTCTTTCCCTGTGTATGGGCCAGGTAGCTGCCCTGTAAAGAGAAAACAACAATGGTTAAAATCTTGAATTCAAATGACAATTGATCATCATATAAAGAGTTATGTTAATATGAGCACTTCCTTACCTCATTGTTGTGGAGTGTCAGACACAGTTTACACTCATAAGAGCCCAGATGGTTCTTCATGAAATAGGGGTCCTTGTTGATGTCAATGGTCTCCAGGGCCAGCTGGCGGAGCCGCTCTCGCCGATCCCGGTTGCTCTCTGAGGAGGACGCCACCCCACCGCTCCCCGTCTTGCCCCCAGCTCTGTGTTGGAAATCCATCTTTGCAGGGCAATGGATTCACTCACAGTCAAAACACTCCCCTCCACCTCCTGGACAGCTGGTCAAATACTAAACGTAGACGTCTTCACTCTGGAGAAACATATTGGAAAAAAGTTTTACATAATTTAAAGGTAACGTTACGTTTTCACTTGTGCATTTGGGGAGCATAAATAGACAACATAATCTTACTCTTTGGGAAAAAAATAAAGACTTCATTCATTCCAAATTATATAGAATTCAGCTTAGTTAGCTAGTAACATTCGCAGACCACGGCACCTACTAACTAGCAATTAGGGTGCAACTAGCCAACTATCTAAAGCTACTATTTAAACGTAGCTAGTTACATAAATTGTTACACCAAAAGCAAGAGGCCTAACAATGCATGTAATAACAATATTATAAGACAACTAGCTATCTTATACACTGGGTTTTAGTGCAGAGGGTGGATTATTAGCTAGCTATGCTGTGTTAGCTTTGTTGAGGTAACCGGCAAGGCAGCTACAATTTGAACGAACAAAACGGAACACCTTTTCATCTGTTTGCTGTAGTAAATGTCGGTGCATCTAATCAAATTAATGGAATATCTTTAATAGCTAATTTATCACAGAATTACTCGTTTTTAAACTAACCAATTCCTCAATGATTGCGTCACGCCGTTCTCAACGTAAACATTATTGCGCATGCGCATATGCAAACTTCCGTTAAGTACATGTGTATAACTTTATTGACAAAACTACACAACACACAGTTCAAAACTATTTATTGTTGCTATATTTTATAGTTTAGCAGAAATGTGAATATTTGAAGTCAAGCCTCTCTAAAATTCAAGAAGTCCGTTTGGCTATAATGTATAGCCTATAATGTTCAAATGCTTATCTTTTTCTTTCTTTGTTCTTCTTTTTCCCCCGAGTTTTATTTATTTATTGCATCACACAAACATTGTACAGAACAATATACATATATCACAAATAACAAATTACCAAAGAAAGGTAAATAATAAATAAAGACAGACAGACAAAAAAAAAAGTATAATACACTATATAGTTACATTCTGACAAATACTGTATACACTTCTATGATAATTTGCAATGTATACCTTTCAGGGATGTTATATAAAATCGTAAATGAATTAGAAGAATATTGAACCGTTTAAAAAAAAACGAATTAACTTAATTTTCCCTATAAAATGAACAAGTTCACAATGTATTAGCAGTCACTTTGGCATTCACTGTGGGTGTATGTAAAAATAAAAAATAATACCACATTTGGTAATGCTTACAGGTTTACCCATCTTATCACTTATATTCACTACCGTTCAAAAGTTTGGGGTCATTTAGAAATGTCCTTGTTTTCCATGAAAACATACATTAAATGAGTTTGAATAGGAAATATAGCAAAATGCATAGGAAATGTTGTCATTGACAAGGTTAGAAATAATGATTTTTAATTGAAATAATAATTGTGTCCTTCAAACTTTGCTTTCGTCAAAGAATCCTCCATTTGCAGCAATTACAGCCTTGCAGACCTTTGGCATTCTAGTTGTCAATTTGTTTAGGTAATCTGAAGAGATTTCACCCCATGCTTCCTGAAGCACCTCCCACAAGTTGGATTGGCTTGATGCGCACTTCTTACGTACCATACGGTCAAGCTGCTCCCACAACAGCTCAATAGGGTTGAGATCTGGTGACTGTGCTGGCCACTCCATTATAGACAGAATACCAGCTGACTGCTTCTTCCCTAAATAGTTATTGCATAGTTTGGAGCTGTGCTTTTGGTCATTGTCCTGTTGTAGGAGCGCCGTCCACAGGGTATGGCATGGCGTTGCAAAATGGAGTGATAGCCTTCCTTCTTCAAGATCCCTTTAACCCTGTACAAATCTCCCACTTTACCACCACAAAAGCACCCCCAGACCATCAAATTGCCTCCACCATGCTTGACAGATGGCATCAAGCACTCCTCCAGCATCTTTTCATTTGGTCTGCGTCTCACAAATGTTCTTCTGTCCAGTCTTCCAATCTTCCTCTGTCCAGTGTCTGTGTTCTTTTGCCCATCTTAATCTTTTATTTTTATTGGCCAGTCTGAGATATGGCTTTTTCTTTGCAACTCTGCTTAGAAGGACAGCATCCCGGAGTCGCCACTGTTGACGTTGAGACTGGTGTTTTGCAGGTACTATTTAAAGAAGCTGTCAGTTGAGGACCTGTGAGGCGTCTGTTTCTCAAATTAGACACTCTAATGTATTTGTCCTCTTGCTCAGTTGTGCACCGGGGCCTCCCACTCCTCTTTCTATTCTGGTTAGAGCCAGTTTGCGCTGTTCTGTGAAGGGAGTAGTACACAGCGTTGTACGAGATCTTCAGTTTCTTGGCAATTTTTCGCATGGAATAGCCTTCATTTCTCAGAACAAGAATAGACTGACGAGTTTCAGAAGAAAGTTACATTGAGGGATAAAAAGTATTTGATCCCCTGCTGATTTTGTACGTTTGCCCACTGACAAAGAAATGAGCAGTCTATAATTTTAATGGTAGGTTTATTTGAACAATGAGAGACAGAATAACAACAAAATAATCCAGAAAAATACATGTCAAATTTTTTAAAAATTGATTTGCATTTTAATGAGGGAAATAAGTATTTGACCCCTCTGCAAAACATGACTTAGTACTTGGTGGCAAAACCCTTGTTGGCAATCACAGAGGTCAGATGTTTCTTGTAGTTGGCCACCAGGTTTGCACACATCTTAGGAGGGATTTTGTCCCACTCCTCTTTGCAGATCTTCTCCAAGTCATTAAAGTTTCGAGCCTGACGTTTGGCAACTCGAACCTTCAGCTCCCTCCACAGATTTTCTATGGGATTAAGGTCTGGAGACTGGCTAGGCCACTCCAGGACCTTAATGTGCTTCTTCTTGAGCCACTCCTTTGTTGCCTTGGTCGTGTGTTTTGGGTCGTTGTCATGCTGGAATACCCACGCACGACCCATTTTCAATGCCCTGGCTGAGGGAAGGAGGTTCTCACCCAAGATTTGACGGTACATGGCCCTGTCCATCGTCCCTTTGATGCAGTGAAGTTGTCCCGTCCCCTTAGCAGATAAACACCCCCAAAGCATAATGTTTCCACCTCCATGTTTGACGGTGGGGATGGTGTTCTTGGGGTCATAGGCAGCATTCCTCCTCCTCCAAATACGGCGAGTTGAGTTGATGCCAAAGAGCTCCATTTTGGTCTCATCTGACCACAACACTTTCACCCAGTTCTCCTCTGAATCATTCAGATGTTCATTGGCAAACTTCAGACAGGCCTGTATATGTGCTTTCTTGAGCAGGGGGACGTTGCAGGCACTGCAGGATTTCAGTCCTTCACGGCGTAGTGTGTTACCAATTGTTTTCTTGGTGACTATGGTCCCAGCTGCCTTGAGATCATTGACAAGATGCTCCCGCGTAGTTCTGGGCTGCTTCCTCACCGCTCTCATGATCATTGCAACTCCACGAGGTGAGATTTTGCATGGAGCCCCAGGCCGAGGGAGATTGACAGTTGTTTTGTGTTTCTTCCATTTGCAAATAATCGCACCAACTGTTGTCACCTTCTCACCAAGCTGCTTGTCGATGGTCTTGTAGCCCATTCCATCCTTGGAGAGCTCTTTGGTCTTGGCCATGGTGGAGAGTTTGGAATCTGATTGATTGATTGCTTCTGTGGACAGGTGTCTTTTATACAGGTAACAAGCTGAGATTAGGAGCACTCCCTTTAAGAGTGTGCTCCTAATCTCAGCTCGTTACCTGTATAAAAGACACCTGGGAGCCAGAAATCTTTCTGATTGAGAGGGGTTCAAATACTTATTTCCCTCATTAAAATGCAAATCAATTTATAACATTTTTGACATGTGTTTTTCTGGATTTTTTTGTTGTTATTCTGTCTCTCACTGTTCAAATAAACCTACCATTAAAATTATAGACGGATCATTTCTTTGTCAGTGGGCAAACTTACAAAATCAGCAGGGGATCAAATACTTTTTTCCCTCACTGTATATGTGCTTTCTTGAGCAGGGGGACCTTGCGGGCGCTGCAGGATTTCTGTCTTTCACGGCGTAGTGTGTTACCAATTGTTTTCTTGGTGACTATGGTCCCAGCTGCCTTGAGATCATTGACAAGATGCTCCCGCGTAGTTCTGGGCTGATTCCTCACCGTTCTCATGATCATTGCAACTCCACAAGGTGAGATCTTGCATGGATTCCCAGGCCGAGGGAGATTGACAGTTGTTTTGTGTTTCTTCCATTTGCGAATAATCGCACCAACTGTTGTCACCTTCTCACCAAGCTGCTTGTCGATGGTCTTGTAGCCCATTCCAGCCTTGTGCAGGTCTACAATCTTGTCCCTGATATCCTTGGAGAGCTCTTTGGTCTTGGCCATGGTGGAGAGTTTGGAATCTGATTGATTGATTGCTTCTGTGGACAGCTGTCTTTTATACAGGTAACAAGCTGAGATTAGGAGCACTAATGTGCTCCTAATCTCAGCTCGTTACCTGTATGTGCTCCTAATCTCAGCTCGTTACCTGTGTAAAAGACACCTGGGAGCCAGAAATCTTTCTGATTGAGAGGGGGTCAAATACTTATTTCCCATTGCAAATCAATGTATAACATTTTTGACATGCGTTTTTCTGGATTTTTTTGTTGTTATTCTGTCTCTCAATGTTCAAATAAACCTACCATTAAAATTATAGACTGATAATTTCTTTGTCAGTGGGCAAACGTAAAAATTAGCAGGGGATCAAATACTTTTTTCCCTCACTGTATTTGTTTCTGGCCATTTTGAGCCTGTAATCGAACCCACAATTGCTGATGCTCCAGATACTCAACTAGTCTCAAGAAGGCCAGTTTTATTGCTTCTTTAATCAGCACAACAGTTTTCAGCTGTGCTAACTTAATTGCTAAATGATTTTCTAATGATCAATTAGCCTTTTAAAATGATCAACTTGGATTAGCAAACACAACATGCCATTGGAACACAGGACTGATGGTTGCTGATAATGGGCCTCTGTACGCCTATGTAGATATTCCATTAAAAATCAGCCGTTTCCAGCTACAATAGCCATTTACAACATTAACAATGTCTACACTGTATTTCTGATCAATTTGATGTTATTTTAATGGAAAAAAATTGCTTTTCTTTCGAAAACAAGGACATTTCTAAGTGACCCCAAACTTTTGAACGGTAGTGTATATTTTCATATTATATTAATGATATTTGTTCAAATACTTATCAGTCCTACCCAATTTTGGTCCCACCACATTTTGTCCTCATATGGCCACCATATGGCAAAGATTTTTATAACTCTATCTGTGAGCAAGCTATGCCAGGGTATACGAAACCTGTTAAAGAGGAACGCTATTTTTTAAATATTTTTTTTGTAAGGACTGCATCCCAGATCTTGTGTTCATTCAAGAGACACATTCATGCAAAGAGGACTATAATTTTTTTTGAAAAATCTGTTCTTGACCCACAGGACTAAATTAATCATTAAGCTGGGGTTGCAATTTTTGTTTACTCATCTGGACACCAATGGATATTGGCTAGTAGCGGTAATCAACCACATGGACAGATTATTTGTGTAATGTATATGGATACTGTTCTAGCCCTCCAAATGACTTACTTCTAGAGGAAATTGAGGAAATTCTTAAAAGTCTTCTAAGAAAATATCCATCCAGTCAGATTATAGTTGGTGGGGATTTTAATAAGGTTTATTATAATGAGACTGATAGATTGCCCCATAGGTCTAACATTGGTTTGAACAAATTGGTGAATTTCTGCCAAAGCCTGGACTTCATTGACATATGGAGAGTTGAAAACCCTGGAGAGTAACAGTACACATTGAGTAATAGAGATTGTTCACTACAATCAAGAATTGACTTGTGGGTTTTAACCTTTAGCCTTGAGCCCATCACTGTAGAGGTAAAAATACTGCCTGCAGTCCTGACGGATCATAAAGTCATATGGCTGACTGTAAGAATGTGCAGTAATGATGATAAAAAATACTCTGGTGGTTATTGGAAATTGAATAACTCATTGTTATTGCATGATGATTAAACAAATGTGATTAAGAATCACATTTCTGTTTACTAGAATTTAGCTACCTCTAATGCAAAATATGGGAAATATTGGGAACTGCTGAAATTTAAAATCCGCTCAGCCTGTATTACTTATGGGAAACGGCTTGCTTTAAGAAGGAGATGTGAGGTAGCTGAGCTTTCTAAGAAAAGTGCTGATATCACAGAGATTGAGCATCTTGATCTTAATGAGAAAGCTAAATTGAATGATTTACAGAATCAACTACATACATTTTATGAGGAAAAGGCTAGAGGAGCCTTCATAAGGTCCAGAAAACAATGGCTTGAAAAAGGCGAAAAGAGGAGAGGGGAACGCAACACACTTCAGAAATGTATGATTAATGGGGTAACCTCTGAGGATAGAGAGTTGGTATCAGACTTTACCACTAAGTTTTATGATAATCTTTACACCTTAGATAACAGTTTGAGTGACTCTAAGGATCTCCTTGATTCTATAGAAAATGTTAACTCGGTTAGTGAAGAATTAAATCGGTCTTGTTGTCAAGATTTATCCATTATGGACATCCAATATGGGATTGCTCAACTAAAAAATAACAAATCTGCAGGCTGTGATGGATTAAACTCTGAATTTTACAAAACCTTCTCTGAAGAAATAGCACAATTTCTACTTGAAACGGTTTATGAAAGGGCATCATATATCTAATCATCTGAGGCTGGTGTTAGATTTGGTTGAGTATTGTGATCTATTGGATGACTTCCCTGTTATCTTATTTTTGGATTTTCAGAAAGCATTTGATACCGTAAATCACCATTTTATCTTTGATTGTCTTAAGCATTTGAAGTTTGGTCATTTTTTATGTTGATGCTATTAGAACTCTGTATAATGGTGGCAATAGCTGTATCAAACTCTGTCATGGAACATCAAGGTTTAACATTTACAAAGGAATACGACAAGGTTGTCCAATCTCACCTTTTTTTATTTTTGTTAGTATCTCAAACCTTATGCTCATTAGTTTATCAAAGTCAATTTGAAGGCATTACATTCCAGGCCAGAGAGATCAAGATATCCCAACTGGCGGATGACACCTCACTTTTTTTGAAAAATATGTCACAAGCTAGATTAGCATTGGATATTGTGAAGCAGTTCTCCAAAATCTCATCTTTCCAAATGTGAAATGTTTGTTCTGAAAGGAGCTGTCAATCCAGCAGATTGTAACATCTCTGAAAAAGATACTGTAACCTACCTCGGTGTAAAGGTCACCAAAAATCTTAAGAATGTGAATTATCTTAATTTGAATCCTGTACCTGAATCTATCAAAAATAAATGATCCTCATGGTTAGGGAGGGATTTAAGTCTTCAAGGGAGGGTGCTTTTATCCAAAGCTGAGGGGCTATCTTGTGCATCCTATCTTTTTTCATCTATTGACATTCCCAAATCCACTTGCTGTACCTTAGATAGGCTATTGTACAACTTCATATGGAAAAACAAGATAAAAATAGATGTTATCACCAACAGGGTTTGAGATGGCGGTCTAAATGTCTTAGATTTCACTCTTTCTAATCAGATCTCAAAAGTCAACTGGGTTAAAAGATACCTAAAAAAAATCCTAATAGTTTCTGGAATATTGTACATCACTTTGTTTTTCAGAAGCTCGGAAGGAGTAATGTTTTACTACAACGTCCCTATATTATGGGTAAACTTCCTGTGAAATTGTCAGCTTTTCACAAGCAAGCTTTAATGTGCTGTATAAAGACAACTTTTCACCTCATAAATGTTTTATATGAAATAATGGGTCGATATTACGTAGAAACAAGATGTTATTTTAGCGGAATTGGTTCTCAAGAAACATTGTCCTTGTCAGCCAATTAGTTAGTATAATTGGGAATCTATTTATGCAGAGAGAATTTATGGAAAGATACAACTTTGAGGTTTCAAACAAGGAATATGACACTGTTATAAAATATATACCTAGTGGGATAAAATCTTCAGAATAATGCATATTTTGGAACATCTATTGTAAGCGACATCCAGGTGAATGGCATAGGTTTACTAGATAAGAAATTTAACAATCATTTATTAAGGGACATTTTCTACAGGAATTCTATTCCTTCTGCTATATTTTGTTGGGCTTCATCGTTTGATGTAAACTGGCGCCGTGCTTGGCTCACTCCACACACATTTATGGTGACCAATAAAGTAAAGGAGATCTCCTTTAAGATTATCCATAGATTCTACCCATGTAATAGCTTGATTTCTAAATATATATCTGATGTTACCAGTGAATGCAGATTTTGTGAACTAGAAACTGAATCTATTGAACACTTATTTTGTAATTGTTTACATAGTGAGGGGTTCTGGACTGGCAACAAAATGCATACAACCATTGAAATATCTAAGTTTGACATATTATTTTACTACACTGATTCCACAATTGAATGTCAGTATGTCATAAATGTCTTTATTTTATTAGGAAAACATTTCAGAGACAAATCAAATTGTATGAAGAAAAAGCCCATTAAAAAAAAAATCTGATTTGGAAAACTATTTAGACTCCTTAAAACATTTACAAAACAAAATGTCTAAAAAATGTATTCGCTACATGTCTGTATTTTTTTAATTTAATATAATGTGGATTTGTATTATTATTTTTTCTCTTCCTTATTTATTTTGTGTAATTGTCACGCCCTGACCTAGAGAACTCTTGTTGGTTGGGTCAGGGTGTGAGTTCAGGTTGAGATCTATGTTATTGTATTTCTATGTTGTAGATCTAGTTTGCTATTTCTATGTTTGGCCGGGTGTGATTCCCAATCAGAGGCAGCTGTCGCTTGTTGTCTCTGATTGGGGATCATACTTAGGTAGCCTGGTTGCCTACCTTAGTTGTGGGATCTTGACTTGTTGTGTGTAGCCACTGTGTGAGCGTCACGTTTTGTTATTTTGTCAAGTGTTTATTCGTCTTAATAAACATGTACGCATACCACGCTGCACCTTGGTCTGACCCGTCTCTCAACGATCGTGACAGTAATCCCTCTGGCTGTTCTGTTTTTTGTGTTTGCATGTTACTGTTCAATAAAAATAAAAATAAAAACTGGCTAGTTTTCAGGCCTTTTGGGTCTGTTTTGAGAAGGTTTACAGTAACTTCAACAGCACTGTCTGGGGTAACACCATGGTGTAGCCGGAGGACAGCTAGCTTCTGTCCTCCTCTGGCTACATTGACTTCAATACAAAGCCTAGGAGGCTCGTAGGCCTTACCCCCTTCCATAGACATACATGGTAATTATGACTACTTCCGGAGGACGTCCTCCAACCAATCAAAGCTTTTGCAGTATGAACTGACATGTTGTCCATCCAATCATATAATTAGAATCAGAAAATGAACCTAGTGTGTTGTATTGGGATTGTGCCAGAGCATTATGGGGGTTCTATGTTTTGAGAAGCTTGGTGACATTGTTGGATAGAGATTAAGAGTGAAGAGTGAGAGTTGAGCATTTTTTGGATATTATTCAATTCAAATTAGTTTATTCAAATTACAGGAGACAGAAGAGGTGTATTATAAATTGTTTTCTTGGTTTTAGAACTTTATTTTTGTGTCCAGTTAGTGCAACTTATTTAAAAATAAATAAAGTTAGCCTTGCTAACTTCAGTAGCTAGCTAGCTACCAGCACAAGTGTGCAGTTTTCTCCGCCAGAATGGTAGAATGGCCAACGCTGCCGAAAATGTTGTGGACTTTTTGTTGAAGAACCCATTTCATTCTCTGGGGTACACGGAAAAGGTGCAAATTAAAAGTGAGGGTCGACCTCTGCCTGAGATTAGTTTCATGAAGAAGGATGAAAGCTTAAGCCATTTTGCCACAACTTTGGAAGTATGCTTGGGGTCATTGTCCATTTGGAAGACCCATTTGCGATCAAGCTTTAACTTGTCTCGAGATGTTGCTTCAATATATCCACATAATTTTCCTTCCTCATGATGCCATCTATTTTGTGAAGTGAACCAGTCCCTCGTGCAGCAAAGCACCCCCACAGAATGATGCTGCCACCCCTGTGCTTCACGGTTGGGATGGTGTTTTTCTGATTTTCCCATGATGTCAAGCAAAGAGGCACTGAGTCTTGAAATACAGCCACAGGTACACCTCCAATTGACTCAAATTATGTCAATTAGCCTATCAGAAGCTTCTAAAGCCATTACATCATTTTCTGGAATTTTCCAAGCTGTTTAACGGCACAGTCAACTTAGTGTATGTAAACTTCTGACCCACTGCAATTGTAATACTTTGAATTATAAGTGAAATAATCTGTCTGTAAACAATTCTTGGAAAAATGACTTGTGTCATGCACAAAGTAGATGTCCTAACCGACTTGCCAAAACGATAGTTTGTTAACAAGAAATGTGTGGAGCGGTTGAAAAACGAGATTTAATGACTCCAACCTAAGTGTATGTAAACTTCCGACTTCAACTGTGTATGCCCACATCAGATTCAAGGTTCTGTGAAAAAGCTGCATGGATAGAGGACACGTAGAGAGGGAACGTTCAGCTAACAAGGGCAACTAATTTACAAGGAGCTTGCAGAGGTAATTGCGCGTTACGACGCTTTACTTGCTCAACGTATCGAACTTTCGACTGTTGTCAAAGTTGCGTCAATTCAAATCTGGTATTAGGAACAAAAGAGGTCAATACACGTCTTCTAAATAGACTAGTATTTTAATTAATGCAAAACCTTCAATGGTAAATATGATGTTCGTATATACGGGCTCCCTGAAATACCTCGCAGGGCAGACAGAGAACTAATCCATTGTTTCAGATTGTTCTTCAAATACTCTTGACAGTTCTCAGTTCCCGCTCTCTGCTGGCCAATCAGAGTAGAGGCTGAGCGTGGTTTAGACTTACTCAGCCTATCCGTTGACGTACGGGCTGGTCCCAGCCCCTTAGCGCATCCCTGTTGCCAGGCATAAGTTCTTATCATAACAACCTGTCATGGTGAGAAGAGCCAGCTCCCCTAGACACCATTCCTACGTCCAAGGAAGGTTCACAGATCACAAAGGACCAGTATAGTCTAGTATTTGGAGACACAAATTCTTATCTCATTTTACCCCCTAAAACAGCTCTTCACATCAATCACAGCTTGCCAGGTGACACAACCCACATCAGCACAGTCAAGAATGCATTCTTTCTAAGTTAGTCATCCCATCAATTATGAGAATAATAAATCCCCCACAATCCCCCTTTTCACATCCACTGGGTGTGATTCAAAAAATAAGAAAACACAGGGTGTCATTCATTAAAATACAATACATACAAAAAGAATCACACTTTTATTAATAGGCCATAATGATACTAAAAAATTAAAACCCTCAGTCCATCCACACCCAACTTGCAAATTGTTACCAGTCACCAAGGAACTTCAAACCATCACATAAGGAAAGACAAACATTCACAATGGTTAACTTGATTAATAAAGCATAAAACACAGGATTAATAGAACACAAAACATAAGATTATTAACACATAAAACACAAACAGGGAAGTAAATTTTGGCCCCCTTTAGACACCCTCTAAAGTGTCACTCCACCAAGCCTGGTAGGTCATATCCTTCATTCCTTAGGTCGGTGTCCAGGATTGGGCCGTATCTCACCATCTGTTGGGAAACCACCTTCTCCATCTCCTTTCTCACCAAACCTCAGACACAGGAAATAAGACAACATCCACAAAGAACAAGTATACCCATAGAAGCTATAACTTCACCCAGAATAGTTACAACAATAGTTTTCCATTTACCAAATATGTTATCAAACCAACCGTTTATGGAGCTATCAATACCAGATTTCTCAGCCAGTTCGTTCGTCAGCGTGGTGACTCCCTGAAGCTCTTTGGTCACGGACCCGTCCGGTGCTATGTTGTTGGAGATGAAAGTACAGCACATAGATCCAAACAGAACACAAACTCCGCCCCGCTCAGCCAAAAGCATATCTAAAGCTATTCTATTCTGCCATGTCATTAAGCTAGTTGCCGCTGTCTGCTCAGCTAATCCCTTTATTGCATCACAAGTGTGGTTTATAAATCTTTGCTGGTTATAGTAAATATAATTTATCCAATCTACGTTTTTATTAATTGTTGACCACCAAAAAAGACTTGATTCAAACTCAGCTGCGATCTGATTCCTAGCTTTGAATTGTTCTGGAACCCCTCGAGGTACTCCTATCCCATCTATATATATCCTTTCATCAAAGGATCCCGGGAGGAGGTCCCACTTTCTACGTGACAACTCACCAGTCTCTGACACGTTTGATTGTTTGCGTATGTAGGTGAGTTCACAATCAGTTATCACCACACAACCATCAGATGTCAGCACGGGCCTGGTTTTGGTTCCTAAAATCCTCTGGCTGCAACAAAGAGGAGAGATTAGTCATGGTCTCTTTAGTTGTGATATTCTCTGTGTGGGAGCAGGAGCTAAGATGCCCTACCCTGTATCCTATCTTAACCTGTTTTAGCGTACTTCAGTCTTTCAGACAGCACCTACCCTTATATGGGTCGCACTGCCATTTCTGGTAATTCCCTACTTTCACAATACTACACTGTCCCTAAACTGTGTATAGAGATTAACATATCCCCCCCCCCCCGCTCGGTATGAGCAACTACATAGTCCCAGGATGTACATGGTGACATACATATGGTGATGTCCTTCCCTAAAGTCCCTAGTACTTCCCCTTTCCCTACGTCTAGCTGTCTCCTATGCCTTCGTAGACTGTGCTCAGGTATTATTTTATCAACTTGTGTTAGGTTAACTACTACTTCTGGCTGATCAGGAGGGTTTGAGTGTGCTAGGAATATGGCCCCCACAATCAGACAGCTACCTACCGTCAGGAGACCTGTGAATCCCCACCCTCGCCCTGAGAACATGTCAGACGCCAACCCATTGCTTTACCTTCTATCGAACTCACACAGGGATGATCAGACAGGGTAAGGGAATCTTCGTTAAGGAGCCAACCCCCGAGCCCTAGTGGTGATCGGTTCTTTCTCCTAACTCTGTGTTTGTTCGTCAGGTGTAACTGGGTTTACCTTTTTGCAGTGTGTGACATGCACCCAGGTGGATCTAATAGGACTTGGTAGGGCCCTTCCCAACAGGCCTGCTTCCAGTTTTTCTTCTTTTAGGGACTGGATGCTCACCTTCTCTTTTAGTTCACCTGTGGGGCACAAAAACCTCTGACATACGGGTGTGGTTAATAAATTATCTTCACACATACATGTTCAGCTCTCAATTTCTAATCTTGTTGTTGTTGTTTTTTAAAGTATTTTGTCCTCTCCTTCGTATATATTTATTATTTAATCCTATCACTCCCCCTTTTTGACACATGATTTGCCCATGTGTCAATATTACCACCTACCTAAACAATCCCTTAGGTAATTTATCATCCAATTGCCATGCCTTTCATTTTTGAGATTGTCTTTTGCTTCTTTATTGCTCCTCCCACTTCCTTTGTCTTTTATGGCAGCTAAATTCGACTTTCATCCAGTTCAGAATCAATTAGTAATCCAATCATCAATCTCTTATCTTGTAAAAACACTTATGTTTAGTTCAAACTCTGTTCTACCCAGGCTCTCCCGGGCTTGACCTGAAGACTGATTGTTGGACATGACAAGTCCATATTTAGGTCACCTAAGTCTTCTGCCTAGCAACAAAGAATAAAAACCTCTATGTTCATGATTAACCCAGTTATATCTAATAGCCCACCAAAAAAACCTCATCATCTTTAAATCACGACCAATGTCATATCCCTCTTTACTCTCTACCATTTGGATAACATCCCTGATGTATGTATGCCTCCTTAGAGTTCCAAATGATTTTACCATGGGCTGCCATTGCCTTCCCATAGATAAGATCACTTAATTTACCCATATGCAGTACATAATGGAGTACCCAAGCTTTATAGCAGTTTATCATTACCAAAAAGCTCATCATTTGTTTTTTGTTTAACGGTTTTGGCATCCAGTTTTCCTGGATGAGTTTAACATTCGCCCCTCCTGAGTTATAGTGTGTCCTAGGTAAATGACCTCGCTCTGCCAAAGTTGAAGTTTCTTTTTGCTCACTTTGTGACCCTGTTCTGCCAGGAAGGTTAACAATTGGATTGTATCCCTCTTACATCCCTCCTGAGTGGGATTAGCCAATAGAATATCATCTACATAAACTAACATTTGGCTTCCTTCCCTAGGTTCAAACTTTCCCAAATTCCTAGTTATAGCCTGGGCAAAGATTGTAAGACTTTCCGAGTAGCCTTGAGGCATCCTAGCATAAGTCCATTTCCTTCCCTGAAAAGTAAAGCCAAACCACCCCTGACTATCCGGATGAACTGGGATACTAAAGAAAGCATTAGCTAAATCTATCACTGTAAAATAGGAGTTATCTGGTTTGAATTGGTTCAGCAATGTATGTGGATCTGGTACACATGGAGTTCTGGGAATAATATTTCTATTAACCCCCTGCAAGTCCATGACCATCCTCCAGTCGGCGCTAGGTGCCGCCTTTTTAACAGGAAATACTGGAGAGTTGCATTGTGCCTCATCTCCAGGAATTATCACCCCTCCCTTAAGTAAATGCTGAAATGTAGGTGTTATCCCTTTTATTGTTTCTGGTTTCATAGGATATTGCTTTTGGTATGGTCTATGATCGGATCGAGGAATCACTTGTACTGGAGCTACCCCCTTAATTAGTCCTACATCGGCTGGTCATTGTGACCATAATTTGAACGGAATTGCTGCTAATTCAGCCTCCTGTTCCTGAGTTAAGAAAATCTCTTCCTGTCATCCGTTAAAACTTGTCTCCAGGTGGACCCCGGGCTGGGTTTTTGCTCTCCAATTCAACTTTCTTCTATATCTCCCAGTGGAGTGGCTATACTGATCCCCATTTGGTGTATTCTGCCAGTCAGTAATGTTTTTCCCCTGTTTTATCCATTTACCTAGTGATAACCATTCCTCTGAATGTTCTTTCACTAGGGCAACATGGGGGCTCCACCTTCCACTGTACAGCCTCTGGCTCTGTGGTCCCAACTCCACCTCTACAGCTGCACGTTTTTTATCATAGTGAACCCATTTTAACCCAATTGTTTTTTCTGTGGGTTTTACCAATTCTTCCTCATAATCTGGGTTAGGGCCTGGGTGCTCATTACACCATAATGTACAGTGTAAGTCATCTACTGTCATCTTAGTTGATCCAATCACTAACTAATTTCCTAGATCTATTAGTGCTTTCGGTATGTCTGTAAGTCCCCCTCTTAGCAGATCCTGGCTATACCAATAGCATGGTTTTCCCTCCCCGCTCAATACCATATTATCCCTTACGACATATGCCTTCATACCCCTCAGCGTAGGCTTCACAGCTACGTTCAACCGAGTCATGGCATCCCTTCCTAGTAAATTTACTGGGCACAGGCTTGATACCAGTACAGGTATGCATACCTCTCCCCCTGAATCTTCATGTTGTAAAGTCACAGGGGCTGATAATCGCTCCATAAATTGATGGCCCGAGGCCGAGCGTACCATGATTTTTTCCCCATTAATTCTAATTATTTTGGGTATGTCGGCTACACAGATTGCTGTTCGACATGCCCCTGTGTCACACAAGAATTTAATATTTTTCCCCAATATTGTTAAGGTGAGGTATGGTTTCTGTTCTTGCTGCAGAGCCAATTCAATTGTTTCCAATTCAAACACTCTCTTAGGGTGCACTACACCCTCTATAGCTCTCACTACATCTCGCTGTGTCCACGCCCTATATACATCCAGTGTGTCTGGTGCATGCTCCTCCCCAGCCCTTGGGTTCGGCAAGGCTATCAAAGGGTACTAGTCATCCCCTTCCTCATCATCTAACCACTCTCTCTTCCCTGGCTTATTATAGTCTTCTAATCTCTTCAACTCCCTGTGTTTAAACTCTCTGTGTTTACTTTCTCTAGCTCTTCCTGCCTCTTTCTCTCTATCCTTTTATCATTACTGAATCAATGATAATAACTGCAATAACTATCAATAATAATTATAATAACTATTACGAATTATATTGTGCCCTTTTTCTGATGTTATAATTGTAGTCTATTCCATCACTTTAGTTTAAAATATAAATGTATTTATAACAAATCCAGAACCCACCACAGGCTGGCGCTATTTCTCCAGCACAACAGCCAATGCCACTTGCTTCCCCGTAACGAAAATAAATTATCGTTCTAAAGTTTTCCAACTATTTAGTTTTTTTCCCGCTAACCCATTTCAGTTCACTATTCAATCTCTTTAACCGTTCTCTCTGATTCGGCCCCAATCAATACAACAAATACTTGATATCGTTGATAAGCATACACTTAATGACGTTCCTATCATTTGAACTCTCTCTCCCCTCACCCATTCCCTATTGAATAAGTGAGTATTTCTATTTAACCCCAAAACACGCTACAAATAGTCCATTCAACATTACCAAACTAAATACTCAGTAGCATCCGGTCACCACCCACACTCATACACACAGACTTCGCCTCCGAAATGCCAAATAAACCATAATAGTTCAGTGGAGCCCCCTATTGGCTCACCACTATTGATACATTACTTCCATAACCACATTAGTTATGGTCCGATTACCCATTAAACCTTATCACATGATCAAACAACGCCACAACCTTAAATTCATATGGGGCGGCAGGCAGCTTAGTGACCAATAGCGCCGCGCCAACAACCGAGAGGTCGCCGGTTCCAATCCCCGAGCCGACCAGGCGAAAAATCTGCCGATGTGCCCTCGAGCAAGTCACTCAACCCCAATTGCTTCCATAAATCGCTCTGGACAAGAGCGTCTGCCAAATTACCAAAAATGCAAATGTAAATATTCTCTACTTTCTCACCCACAACGTACGTCTACGTTCCGGTGAGCAAGTTTAGAACATCCCTCGTCAGAAACCCACATGCACCTCTCAAATAATCACCCCGTGTGGCATTCCCAGCCAACTCCCAGTCTATGGCTCCAAAAGCCACACTTTCGCTGTCTCCAGCCCCTCCCCTCGCAACTCTACCTTCCGTGTCCTCTGAGGAGCTGTGTTTCTTGTTTTAGCGCGTTTCCAATATTCTGCCGTTATTCAAAGTACTTTAATCTATTTATTTAAATCAAATGATTCCCACCTAATTAGTTAAAGTTGGTGCATGTTTATATTTCAACGATAAACCGAATTATTTCAGTCTAATTGTTTAACCAGTATTTTGCAGGGTCAAACATCAAACGTTACATCAAATAATCAACCAAAAAGCCTCAAACCAAGCACCTAAAACCAGTATTATGCTATGTCTAACACCAAACGCCACAGTTCAATCATATCAGCTCAAACGTTTCAGTTCAGTCACACAATTCATCACTTTAGCTTTATGTTCCTAATTGTTATTAACGGGTTATATGGTTTAAGCAACCACAAACCCAACAGTTATCCCCAAATTATACAGTTTGGACAGCCACAGACGTTTTAATTCCCAATTAGTTTTCTATCAAGGTATACAGGTTTATCATTCACACTCTCATGCATACGACAACACTCGCACTGTCTAACTTTTTATAGTACCTCCTATGGGTGTCTTTTGTTAACGTTTGCACACTTTAAACTTTATTTCCTAATTGTAATTCTCATTATTTACTGTTTTAAAATATTATTTGTATTCACAGCCAAAAATGGTACACAGTTAAACGTAGTATACAGTTATCACACAGCAAAAATAGTACACAGTTATCGCACTCACTCACAATACACAGTCATAATCCTATCACACAGTCAAATATGTCACACAGTCATAAATGACACACTTACACTCCACACACAATCTATTTGGGCACACAGCCGCTTCTATTTTCTTCAAAATACTCTGCTGAACCTAGCCGCACCCCTAAGTTACGGACCTTGCCAGTCACCAGTATTATCTAAAATTTACCGAACCCAGCCATATCCTTGAAGTTATGGACCTTGCCGGTGTAATTCTTCGAACCTAGCCGTACTGACGTAATTACGAACCTTGCCGATAGCAATTACTTAAGTCAATTATTCCCTGTATCTCCGAACCTAGCCGTATTCTCGCAATTACGGACCTTGCCGATAGATGTCAGTATTGTCTCCTGAACCTAGCCATATTCCACAGGACCTTGCCGGTAGCACAAATACTCTCTGGTGCCATGGTTTAACATCACATTCACCAAAGGTTTGCATGTCACAATATTGTGCTTATCTACTCATAATAGTTTCATAATTTAGTTCACTTACATCAGACAGGTGTTTCACAAAATTAATTTGGATAAAGCCAATGTGCAGAACTTTAGTTATATAACAATAGGTTTCTGCTTACCTTTTTTAGTAGTCCGGACTCTTTGTGAAACACACCGTCCAATGACAGAGATGACCAAATGGGCCGGACAATACCCAGCGAAGTCCCTTTACCAGATCACGTCGGAAGTCACCAATTGTCAAAGTTGCGTCAATTCAAATCTGGTATTAGGAACAAAAGAGGTCAATACACGCCTTCTAAATAGACTAGTATTTTAATTAATGCAAAACCTTCAATGGTAAATATGATGTTCGTATATACGGGCTCCCTGAAATACCTCGCAGGGCAGACAGAGAACTAATCCATTGTTTCAGATGGTTCTTCAAATACTCTTGACAGTTCTCAGTTCCCGCTCTCTGCTGGCCAATCAGAGTAGAGGCTGAGCGTGGTTTAGACTTACTCAGCCTATCCGTTGACGCACGGGCTGGTCCCAGGCCCTTAGCGCATCCCTGTTGCCAGGCATGAGTTCTTATCATAACAACCTGTCATGGTGAGAAGAGCCAGCTCCCCTAGACACCATTCCTACGTCCAAGGAAGGTTCACAGATCACAAAGGACCAGTATAGTCTAGTATTTGGAGACACAAATTCTTATCTCATTTTACCCCCTAAAACAGCTCTTCACATCAATCACAGCTTGCCAGGTGACACAACCCACATCAGCACAGTCAAGAATGCATTCTTTCTAAGTTAGTCATCCCATCAATTATGAGAATAATAAATCCCCCACACTGTCTTTTAATCTAGGATGTCGAAAACAATTCCGAATGATTTGATAGCTTCCATCGCATCATCACCATTACAATTTAGATTAAAGAGAGAGGTTGACGCAGCGCATTTTTTCGCGTACGCTCAAGTAGGCTTTCCACTTTCCTCCGGTATTTATTTAGCAAAGATGATAACACATATTCACTCCGGACAGACACAAACAAAAACTAATGACATACATGTTGCAGCAGCCTAGGCTACACCTAAACATTAGAAATCTGACATGATGTATGGGATGAAAACTACACTATTTTTCAGTCTGATCAACTGTAGGCTACTAATAAGAGCAGCTGCATAACGTTAGATCCTATGCGCCCTGTCCATCTGGTCAGGTTAAACTCATTGGTAACGTTATGTATTTAGAGTCCATTTGTGTGACAGGAGAAAATGTGAATGTGATCAAATTTAGTTTATATTCAAAATGGGGACTGGAATTAATCATTCAACATAATAGTGATTACAGATGTGAGTAAATGTTTTATAAGGCCTACAGTTGCATAGGCCTGCATGATGCAAACATGCATAAAGCATGCTCAGCCCTGTGAGTTCTATTGTCTATCAGTTGTTGTCTATGTGTCTTGGTAGAGGAAATCCCCCTCCTAATCTAGTCTAAATATAATTTATATGAACAAATATAAGGTAGCTGCAGTTTGACAGGGGTTTCATCCCCCCCAGGGCCAGGAAGTTTTTTCAGGAGTGTTTTAAAACCATGTGACGTGGTTAGGAAAAACTGGTCCCATCATAGCCCATATAAAACCTTTTTACAACTGATTAATCACTGTCATACCTTATAGGGTCCAGAGTTTTCCTAGTTAGGTTAACATATAAGGAAAAACTCCAGGCCCCAGGGGGTAAAAATTGCCCCAACGCTCTGGGACCTATGGTGCCACCAGTCTGCTTGCAGTTGTCAGTTATCATCAGGTATGTAGATGATCAGGGCTTTATTCAGGAACGTTTCTTGGGCTACTTTGATGTGTCAAGTGGGCGAGATGCGCAGTCTGTGTTTGACTTTATGAATTTTGAGATGTCTGAGTTTAACTTTATAGAGAAAAACTCGTTGTCCAAACCTACGATGGCGCCACTATAATGGAATGTATCTGCTATTTGTATTTACAGCTAAGTCCCCTCCTGTTCCCTGATTAAGAGGTGATGACCACTCCACTCCACTACCATTGTCAACTCTCTCCTGACATGAACTGAAGCCACGTCTCATGTGCCTGCTCATCCACTGGCACATTGAATGTTTCCTCTCCAAGCACTGTGCACCCTATCAATTTTCTCTCATTACTGTAGAGTCAATCACATACACAAAAACAATCACATTATTAAACATCAATGATTTTACTACTTGCTTGGACTAACTCATTCTTAGCTCTTTTGTTTTACTGTGTAGTGTGTTGTGTTATTGTTTTTTCTCTTCCCAGTCAAATCCTGTCCTGCACTGGTCAAGCCTCTGAACACCTCAACTCATGCCTCATACCCTCATTCAATCACTGCTGTGATCACTTTCCAACACTGTGTAAGTAGCCCTCTCATTCCCATTCCCCATAATATTGTACTATATATGTCTTTATTAAATTATTTTGGTTAAAATAATTAGTCTTTGCCAATTTTTGAAAGACACTTTGTCGTCTCCATGCTTCCACGCCTAGACCGTGGGTCTCCCATCCTCCTTAATTTTTCAAGTCACCAGCCTCCACTGTGAAGCAGGTACAGTAGAGTATGGTTATCTGAAAATAAAATATTTTTTTGCAATATCAACACAATTCTGATTAATGATTTATGCATTGATAGTTTGGAGTGGATCACAGACCAACCAGACCACCACGTTGCGTCTGGACTGCAAGGGACCGCCACTGACGACCCAATCATTCTGGCAGGGATATTGAGGGTGTGCAACTTGTATTATCTGTTAAATAAATACAATATATTTTTAGCGAAGATAGGCCTACGTTTGCATTTTTACAGAAAACGTGTTGTGATTGGAGCTCTGGATTTGCTATGCTGCAATTTTTAAACAAATAGCAGATGTCCTTTGGAAATAGCAACTTTCATAAAACATGACGATGTTTGCCTTGTATAGCCTACTACTGAATATGGTGCAAATATGCTCAGATATGTCACCTTCATGTAAAGAATCACAATGATTTCGGCGCCTGAACAGGTAAAATCATTTGGGCGCTGGACATTTCATGAGTCGAATTTAGTACATTTTCGATCAGACATACCAGGATGAATATTACATATCATGTAAGGTTATCTATTGAAATGCTGATTATTATTTTTTTTATAAATACGTACAGTGGGGAAAAAAAGTATTTAGTCAGCCACCAATTGTGCAAGTTCTCCCACTTAAAAAGATGAGAGAGGCCTGTAATTTTCATCATAGGTACACGTCAACTATGACAGACAAATTGAGGAAAAAAAATCCAGAAAATCACATTGTAGGATTTTTAATGAATTTATTTGCAAATTATGGTGGAAAATAAGTATTTGGTCACCTACAAACAAGCAAGATTTCTGGCTCTCACAGACGTGTAACTTTTTCTTTAAGAGGCTCCTCTGTCCTCCACTTGTTACCTGTATTAATGGCACATGTTTGAACTTGTTATCAGCATAAAAGACAACTGTCCACAACCTCAAACAGTCACACTCCAAACTCCACTATGGCCAAGACCAAAGAGCTGTCAAAAGACACCAGAAACAAAATTGTAGACCTGCACCAGTCTGGGAAGACTGAATCTGCAATAGGTAAGCAGCTTGGTTTGAAGAAATCAACTGTGGGAGCAATTATTAGGAAATGGAAGACATACAAGACCACTGATAATCTCCCTCGATCTGGGGCTCCACGCAAGATCTCACCCCGTGGGGTCAAAATGATCACAAGAACGGTGAGCAAAAATCCCAGAACCACACGGGGGGACCTAGTGAATGACCTGCAGAGAGCTGGGACCAAAGTAACAAAGCCTACCATCAGTAACACACTACGCCGCCAGGGACTCAAATCCTGCAGTGCCAGACGAGTCCACCTGCTTAAGCCAGTACATGTCCAGGCCCGTCTGAAGTTTGCTAGTGTGCATTTGGATGATCCAGAAGAGGATTGGGAGAATGTCATATGTTCAGATGAAACCAAAATAGAACTTTTTGGTAAAAACTCAACTCGTCGTGTTTGGAGGACAAAGAATGCTGAGTTGCATCCAAAGAACGCCATACCTACTGTGAAGCATGGGGGTGGAAACATCATGCTTTGGGGCTGTTTTTCTGCAAAGGGACCAGGACGACTGATCCGTGTAAAGGAAAGAATGAATGGGGCCATGTATCGTGAGATTTTGAGTGAAAACCTCCTTCCATCAGCAAGGGCATTGAAGATGAAACGTGGCTGGGTCTTTCAGCATGACAATGATCCCAAACACACCGCCCAGGCAACGAAGGAGTGGCTTCGTAAGAAGCATTTCAAGGTCCTGGAGTGGCCTAGCCAGTCTCCAGATCTCAACCCCATAGAAAATCTTTGGAGGGAGTTGAAAGTCCGTGTTGCCCAGCGACAGCCCCAGAACATCACTGCTCTAGAGGAGATCTGCATGGAGGAATGGTCCAAAATACCAGCAACAGTGTGTGAAAACCTTGTGAAGACTTACAGAAAACGTTTAACCTGTGTCATTGCCAACAAAGGGTATATAACAAAGTATTGAGAAACTTTTGTTATTGACCAAATACTTATTTTCCACCATAATTTGCAAATAAATTCATTAAAAATCCTACAATGTGATTGTCTGGATTTTTTTTTCTCATTTTGTCTGTCATAGTTGACGTGTACCTGTGATGAAAATTACAGGCCTCTCTCATCTTTTTAAGTGGGAGAACTTGCACAATTGGTGGCTGACTAAATACTTTTTTCCCCCACTGTATACACAAATGATCAGGTATTGACTACAGATAGGATACATGTCTGAAAATATGTGGTATAAGGGCTTAGACATGTCAGCATGTTGACACATACCCTTTCCCTTAGAATATTCTACAAATATGTACACGGGTGCACGCGCATCAGGTACGTGGCATGAACGTACTGTATCTACTGCTGTACATATCATTCCTAGTATATCTTGTGTAAATTCATCCGTTGTAGATGCGTATAGATTGTATTTGAATAACTGTTACAGTGCTATTTGGGTTGTTAATTGGATCCGTTCCGACAATTACATTTTATGTTGACCAAATTCAAAACTAGCTCGGTTTCCATCCAATCAGCGACCAATTTTCATGGGAATATTCTAAAATCTGCAGAAAAACGATATGCGCATTTTCCGACCAGAGATGTGTTTCCATCAAATGTACTTGCTGCGGATAGAAGGATGTGCACGATGACGTAGTGCACATTAAATAACGTGGTTAAATGCCCATGTACCGAATAAAAAAATACAAGTGAAAACGGTTTCCATTGCATTTTCAACTTTACTGATGGTTTTGTCACAAAAAAAAGGTGTTATATAGCGAATGTGCCCACTCTGGTCCTGGTACGTGCTTTCTAGCCAACAGCTCGCAGATATACAGTGCGGGTAGGCTAGCCTATTATCGACAAAGAGCAAGATTATTTTTATTTGTCAAACTGCAGCCAAGCATCGATCATCATGTCACCAGAATAAGACCCTCAATATTTATTGGAAAGGATCGTCAAGCTCATCACTGTGCACTTTCACCACCCTGTGAAGTTCATCATAATTTAGGCCCGTTTCATCTGTAGCCTAAAATACTGCACGCTTTCCTGAACATATCGAGAAACACATGAACATATCGAGAAGGTCAGTCAGACAGGCCAGGAGCTCTTCATCAGGGCCCCTCGCTTTCTCCGACATTCCCAGTTCCTCCATAGGTAGCTGATCCTCTATTGCCAAAAGTGTAGCACCCACCTGGGTGACGCTTCGGCTGCAGTAAAGCGCCAGAAAATCAACCACACATCAGCTGACACCGCAGTCTCCACCTTCCAACCAGCAGGTGAAATTATTTAAAATCCAAACATTATTTTCGCCATCCATTTAGCCAAGGCAAACCATATGGATTTAACATCAGACCTATATCCATCCTGCCCTGCCTTTCGAACGTTTTTGAAAGCCAAGTTAACAAACAGATCACCGACCATTTCGAATCCCACCGTACCTTCTCCGCTATGCAATCCGGTTTCCGAGCTGGTCATGGGTGCACCTCAGCCACGCTCAAGGTCCTAAACGATATTATAACCGCGATCGATAATAGACAGTACTGTGCAGCAGTCTTCATCGACCTGGCCAAGGCTTTCGACTCTGTCAACCACCGCATTCTTATTGGCAGACTAAATAGCCTTGGTTTCTCAAATGACTGCCTCGCCTGGTTCACCAACTACTTCTCAGATAGAGTTCAATGTGTCAAATCGGAGGGCCTGTTGTCTGGACCTATGATAGTCTCTATGGGGGTGCCACAGGGTTCAATTCTTGGGCCGACTCTTATCTCCGTGTATATCAATGATGTTGCTCTTGCTGCTGGTGACTCTCAGATTCACCTCTACACAGACGACACCATTTTGTACACATCTGGCCTTTCATTGGACACTGTGTTAACAAACCTCCAAATGAGCTTCAATGCCATACAACACTCCTTCAGTAGCCTCCAACTGCTCTTAAACACTAGTAAAACTAAATGCATGCTCTTCAATCGAACGCTGCTGGCACCCGCCCACCCGACTAGAATCACTACTCTCGACGGGTCTGACCTAGAGTATGTGGACAACTACAAATATCTAGGTGTCTGATTAGACTGTAAACTCTCCTTCCAGACTCACATTAAACATTTCCAATCCAAAGTTACATTTAGAATCGGCTTCCTATTTCGCAAAAAAGCCTCCTTCACTCATGCTGCCAAACATGCCCTAGTAAAACTGACTATCCTACCGATCCTTGACTTCGGCGATGTCATTTACAAAATAGCCTCCAACACTCTACTCAGCAAATTGGATGTAGTCTATCACAGTGCCATCCGTTTTGTCACCAAACCCCATATACTACCCACCATTGTTACCTGTACGCTCTTGTTGGCTGGTCCTCACTACATATTCGTCGCCAAACCCACTGGCTCCAGGCCATCTGTAAATCACTGCTAGGCAAATCCCCGCCTTATTTTAGCTCATTGGTCACCATAGCAACACCCACCCGTAGTCTGCGCTCCAGCAGTATATCTCACTGGTCATCCCCAAAGCCAACACCTCCTTTGGCTGCCATTCCTTCCAGTTCTCTGCTGCCAATGACTGGATCAAATTGCAAAAATCTCTGAAGCTGGAGACTCTTATCTCCCTCACTAACTTTAAGCATCAGTTGTCAGAGCACCTTACCGATCAATGCACCTGTACACAGCCCATCTGAAATTAACCCACCCAACTACCTCATCCCCATATTGTTATTTATTTTGCTAATTTGCACCCCAGTATCTCTATTTGCACATAATCTCTTGCATCTATCATTCCAGTGTTAATACTAATTGTAATTATTTTGCACTATGGCCTATTTATTGCCTTACCTCCATAACTTGCTACATTTGCACACACTGTATATATATTTTCTGTTGTATTTTTGACTTCATGTTTTGTTTTACCCCATATGTAACTCTGTGATGTTGTTTTTATCGCACTGCTTTGCTTTATCTTGGCCAGGTCGCAGTTGTAAATGAGAACTTGTTCTCAACTGGCTTACCTGGTTAAATAAAGATGAAATAAAAATAAATAAATAAATAAAAAGTCCTGTAACTTGGAGATTTAATGTCAGTTTCATTGTAGACTTTTCCCTGAAATGAAATGTTAGCTTATCAGGGGATATAGGCTACCTGCATCTAGCTAAGCAAACCATGGCAAAGTTTAATTACAATCATAAACCCAGATTTTAGTCAGTAGCCTATGCCAATTGAAATAACAAGTCAATCTCACAAATAGGCCATTTATAATGGTTTGTAGTCTTAACATCTGGCACATAATAACAGCACAATTGCCAGAAAATAGCCCATCATTAGTTTTTTGAAGTTCATCCAAGTGTTTCTTGCACAGAGATTTCGGGATCCTCTGTCCAACTTTCATCAAACTCTCCTGTCGGATTTACCTATAGTTATGCACATGCACAAACAAGATTTATTTACTATTATAAACTGGGTGGTTTGAGCCCTGAATGTTGATTGGTTGAAAGCCATGGTATATCAGACTGTGTACCATGGGAATGACACAAAAATACTTGTTACTATTCTAATTACATTGTTAACTAGTTTATAATAGCAATAAGGCACCTCAGGGGTTTGTGGTACATAGCCAATATACCATGGCTAAGGGTTATATGAACAGCCCTTAGCCATGGTATATTGGCCATATACCACACCTCCCCGGGCCTTATTGTTTAATCATAGCAGTCAAAACAAGTAAAATCGACATCCATTGATAGAAAATGATCTAGAGAGTCTATATGCCATATCTTTCAAACTGTGCTCTTTCACAGAAGTTCTCAACCTATAACCTATATACTTATTATGGACACAGTATGTTTTACATTAGTTATTTTGTTGTTATTAGTTGTTATTAGTCCCAACCTTCAGCTCCATTCAACCCCTCCTATCTTCTCTTAACACCATCCATATTGGATTTCTATTTGCCATATATTTTTCAACTGTACAGTGATGTTTCACAAAAGTTCTGAACCCTTTTATTCTCATTGTTTCTACAGATTGTGAATTGAAAATAAACGTTTTTGCTAAAAGTATTATTATATTATTGATCGATTGACTATGACTTTTCAGATCACCCAGTAGGGTTAGCTCCAGGTAAATATTGCAATCCTTCAGCCATTCCTGGACCTGTGACCAAAAACAAGCGATCTAATGATTCTGTCTCTTCGCAGCAAAATCTGCAGAGCTGGGAAGATTGTATATAATAATATTATGCCATTTAGCAGATGCTTTTATCCAAAGCGACTTACAGTCATGTGTGCATAAATGTTTATGTATGGGTGGTCCCGGGGATCGAACCCACTACCCTGGCGTTACAAGCGCCATGCTCTACCAATTGAGCTACAGAGGACCACGTATCCCCCATATAAATAACATTCTATTGGTATCAATAATTTTGTATAATAATTTAAATTGAAAAATTATAAGTTTTGAATCCGCCGTCGTTTTGCGTATCAGTTCATAAACAATTTGCCATGGAATCGGTACGTCAAAAATCTCTTCCCAACTGTTTTGCAATCTATATGGGACGGCTGTCAATGCTTTGGTCCTTAAATGAAACTGGTATACTTTTTTATTTATCACAATTTTCATTAACCAATTATGGTCTTTAATGCAGGGCCGACAGACAAGTTCCTTACTTTTTCCCCCTTCCACTTACCGCTTCCATTTTTGCGGTAATGCTGCAATTATTTGGTTGGTTTTTTTTTTATCAATTAGTATATTTGAGTTTAACCACAATATTTGTTGCGTTATTTGTTCTGTCGTTTCTGGAGGATTAAATTGAAATTGTAACCAACTTTCTATGGCTTGTTTTAGAAATAGTGATATTTGGGAGACTATTTCCTTTTCAAATAACTGAAAGTGAGAGGTTGTAATCTGAATAAAGGGAAAAAGGCCATTCTTGAACATGGGTGAGACAATTTTACTAATTTGCTAGAGAACCAGTTTGGATTTAAGTATAGCTTTTGTATGACTGAAGCTTTTAGTGATAGGTCTAATGCTTTAATATTGAATAATTTCTGTCCTCCAAATTCATGTTCATTATATAAATAGGCCCTTTTGCCATTCCAAATAAAATGGAATATTTGTTTCTCATATAATAACATTTAAAAAAAACTGTTCGTTGGGTGTAGGCAAGACTAGAAGCAAATAGATCAACTGGGATAATACTAAAGAGTTCATCAGGGTGATTTTTCCACAAATAGACAGGTATTTACCTTTCCATGGTAGCAAGATCTGATCTATTTTTGCTAACTTTCTATTACAATTTATTGGAGTGAGATCATTTCTTTCTTTTGGGATGTGTATTCCGAGTATATCCACATCACCATCAGACCATTGTATTGGTAAACTACACGGTAATGTAAAAATTGTATTTTTTTGTGATCCAATAAGTAATATAGTACATTTATCATAATTTTGTTGTAATCCAGAGAGATTAGAAATGTATCTAAATCCTCTATGAGGCTGTGGAGGGATTCAAGTTATGGATTTAAAAGAAAACATGAATCATCAGCGTACAATGACACCGTGTTGGTTATGTTTTGGTTATTTGGATCTCCATTCACCTTTTTACTGTTAATGTAACTAGCCTAAATATAGATTGTGTCATGACTTTATCGATCTGACATTTTGGTTACTTGGCCTGCTACTTGGTACCGCTGTTTTGTTCTGTTCGCATTCGTTCGCATTCGCAGTTGTGTCAGTATTCTTAACCAAACTGCTATTCAGTATTTTTGTTTGCATGCATGAATAACTAGGCAAGTATTGGCAACTGTATAGTTGGAGTGTCTCTGAAAGTGGGCGTTGCAAAATAAGTGGGTAGATCAACAGCAATGGGTGTTACATCAGTCGGTGGATCCACAGCGAAGGGTGTAAGTAACATCAGCCCTCCATTATTGGTTAGACCGGCTCTAGCCAGGTTCCCTGCAGGTGAGTTTAATGTTTACATAGCAGGTTAAGAGAATTAACATAGACGGTTAAGGTAATTAACTTGGCAGGTTAGAATAATTAAAGTGGCAGGTTAGGAGAATGAGTTTAAGATTAGGAAAAGGGTTAGGGTTAGGCTTAGCTAGAATTCGCAGCAGGTTAGGAGAATAAGGTTAAGGTCAGGAAAAGGGTTGGGTTAGGCTTAACTAAACTGCTACAGTTGTCAACAATTTACTAGTCATGCAGCCCAATCAGCCACGCGCAAAACTGTCTTGAGTGGCAACACATCTGCCCAATTAGCTGATTCACTTTCCATACACCCACTTCTGTTGATCCTTCCACTTCTGTTGACACGCCCACTTTCAGACACATGTATCCAGTTACCCATGACTCGTCCTAACCCCCTCTGCCTGTCTGTTCCCTTGACAACGCAAAATGTGTGATTCAAAAACAGTGACGTCACCGCGTATTTCCCATGTTCCTTTGCGAATCCCAGTCGAGCGTTTTGTTGGCCAAAACATTTGTCTCCGTATGGGCTGGAGAATAAAGAAGATATTTTTGTTCTCCACAGAAATCTTGCCAGACAAACAATAATCTCCGACTCAGTGCATAACTGAGAGTCTTTGACGCTGCACAGTAGGTCAATCTGAAAAATAATGGTGTGAGAAACAAATTCGACCGTTTGGAAATTAACAATGTAATAGTTAGCTTCAGCATTGCTAGCTAGCTAATGTTAGCTCAATACTAGTACAGCGAAAGGAACAGCAACGTGATTTATGACTAGCCTGGCTTTAGCGTGCTAATTGTAGTCAGCTTTCTACTATCAGTGGCTTTAGTGTCGTCGAATAATTGTATTTTTTGGACGGTGTTTGAAAGTGGCTTTCATGTTGGCTCTTGTCGTGAACTATAATATGGCTAGTTAGTTAACGTTATCCTGCTAACGTTAGCTTTGTTACTAACAGTAAGTTAGTGCATCTAGCAAGCTGGCTACAGATAGGATTACTGATAGTTGAGGAACCCTCAACTCCGTTCTCTTATGTCGAGTTGGAGTTGCGTTTTGATGATTGTTCGCGGGATTTGCTAGCAACAACATTGAGTCACAATCAGTCGATCCTTTAAAACAATTCAATTCTGGGTCCGTGCTATCAGGGATCCTTGGGAACTAGATATCTAGTCCTTCTGCCAATTTAAATTGTAGGTAGCTATGTAACATAGACCCTTGGGCTTAGTTTACAGATAACATCCGTAAGTAATGCCAACTGCTTTCTGATGATACACAAGATTCGAGATTAGCGCGCCAGCTAGTCAAGTCTCCACACAAAACAACCCGAATAGCTAGGTACAATTTACAGAAATCAAAACAGTGCTATCTATCTAAAGTATTGAATTTAAATCTAAATCAACAGGCAAAGGCCTGTATCACATAGGAAATGCATAATGTTCAGCTGACAAGTACACTATATATACAGAAGTATGTGGACACCCCTTCAAATTATAAGATTTGGCAATTTCAGCCACACTCGTTGCTGTCAGGTGTATAAAATTGAGCACACCGCCATGCACTCTCCATAGACAAACATTGGCAGTAGAATAGCCTTACTGAAGAGCTCAGTGCCTTTCAATGTGGCACCGTCATTGGATGCCACCTTTCCAACAAGTCAGTAGTCAAATTTCTGCCCTGCTAGAGCTGCTCCGGTCAACTGTAAGTGCTGTTGTGAAGTGGAAACGTCTAGGAGCAACGACGGCTCAGCTGCGAAGTGGTAGGCCACACAAGCGCACAGAACGGGACTGCCGAGTGCTGTAGCGCGTAAATATAGTCTGTTGTAACACTCACTACCGAGTTCCAAACTGCCTCTGGAAGCAACGTCAGCACAATAATTGTTTGTTGGGAGCTTCATGAAGTGGCTTTCCAAGGCAGAGCAGCCGCACACAAGCCTAAGATCACCGGAGTGGTGTAAAGCTAGCTGCCATTGGACTCTGGAGTGATGAATCACACTTCACCATCTGGCAGTCCGACGGATTAATCTGCGTTTGGCAGATGCCAGGAGAACGCTACCTGCCACAATGCATTGGCATTATTACTCCTCCTTTATAGTGCCAACTATAAAGGAGGAGGAATAATGGTCTGGGGCTGTTTTTCATGGTTTGGGCTAGGCCCCTTAGTTCCAGTGAAGGGAAATCTTAACACTACAGCATACAATGACATTCTAGACGATGCTGTGCTTCCAACTTTGTGGCAACAGTTTGGAGAAAGCCCTTTCCTGTTTCAGCATGACAATGCCCCTGTGCACAAAGCGAGGTCCATACAGAAATGGTTTGTCGAGATCGGTGTGGAAGAACTTGACAGGCCTGCACAGAGCCCTGACCTCAACCTCATCGAACACCTTTGGGATGAATTGGAACGCCGACTGCGAGCCAGTCCTAATCGCCCAACATCTGTGCCCGACCTCACTAATGCGCTTGTGGCTGAATGGAAGCAAGTCCATGCAGCAATGTTCCAACATCTAGTGGAAAGCCTTCCCAGAAAAGTGGAGGCTGTTATAACAGTAAAGGGGGGACCAACTCCATATTAATGCCCATGATTTTGGAATGAGATGTTCAATCAGGTGTCCACATACTTTTGGTAATGTAGTGTAGCTAGGATGTTTGTGAATGTCAATCCATGCTATATAATTTCCTATTCCTTTAGAGCTATGGACCAGGACTATGAGTGTCGGCTACTCAGGCAGATCAACATCCAGAACGAGAACGCCAGCCCTATAGTAAGTGGTTCGATTTTATAAAAGGTATTGTCTGTACTGTGTATTGGCTTGTGTTTCCCAATATCGTTCTGTATTGAGATGGTACATGTAAACTCAGCTTTTCACAATTCCTGACATTTAATCCTAGTAAAAATTCCCTGTCTTAGGTCAGTTAGGATCACCACTTTATTTTAAGAATGTGAAATGTCAGAATAATAGTAGATAGAATGATTTATTTCAGCTTTTATTTCTTTCGTCACATTCCCAGTGGGTCAGAAGTTTACATACACTCAATTAGTATTTGGTAGCATTGCCTTTAAATTGTTTAACTTGGGTCAAACGTTTCGGGTAGCCTTCCACAAGTTGGGTGAATTTTGGCCCATTCCTCCTGACAGAGCTGGTGTAACTGAGTCAGGTTTGTAGGCCTCCTTGCTCGCACACGCTTTTTCAGTTCTGCCCACACATTTTCTATAGGATTGAGGTCAGGGCTTTGTGATGGCCACTCCAATACATTGACTTTGTTGTCCTTAAGCCATTTTGCCACAACTTTGGAAGTATGGTTGGGGTCATTGTTCATTTGAAAGACCCATTTGCGACCAAGCTTTAACTTCCTGACTGATGTCTTGAGATGTTGCTTCAATATATCCACATAATGTTCCTTCCTCATGATGCCATCTATTTTGTGAAGTGCACCCTACTGCAGCAAAGCACCCCCACAGCATGATGCTGCTACCCCCGTGCTTCACGGTTGGGATGGTGTTCTTCGGCTTGCAAGCGTCCCCTTTTTTCCTCCAAACATAACGATGGTCATTATGGCCAAACAGTTCTCTGGTCTGATGAAACAAAAATAGGACATTTCTATAAAAAAAAATACGATTTTTGACCCCATGTAGTCTGGCTTTTTTAGGGCAGTTTTGGAGCAGTGGCTTCTTCTTTGCTGAGCAGCCTTGCAGGTTATGTCGATATAGGACTTGTTTTACTGTGGATATAGATACTTCTGTACCTGTTTCCTCCAGCATCTTCACAAGGTCCTTTGCTGTTGTTCTGGGATTGATTTGCACTTTTCGCACCAAAATACGTTCATCTCTAGGAGACAGAACGCGTCTCCTTCCTGAGCGGTATGACGGCTGCGTGGTCCCATGGTGTTTATACTTGCGTACTATTATTTGTACAGATGAACGTGGTACCTTCAGGCGTTTGGAAATTGCTCCCAATGATGAACCAGACTTGTGGAGGTCTACAATTTTCTTTCGGAGTTCTTAGCTGATTTCTTTTGATTTTCCCATGATGTCAAGCAAAGAGGCACTGAGTGTGAAGGTAGGCCTTGAAATACATCCACAGGTACACCTCCAATTGACTCACATGATGTCAATTAGCCTATCAGAAGCTTCTAAAGCCATGACATTTTCTGGAGTTTTCCAAGCTGTTTTTAAAGGCAGTCAACTTCTGACCAACTGCAATTGTAATACTTTGAATTATAAGTGAAATAATCTGTCTAAACAATTGTTGGAAAAATTACTTGTGTCATGCACAAAGTAGCTGTCCTAACCGACTTGCCAAAACTATAGTTTGTTAACAAGAAATTTGTGGAGTGGTTGAAAAACAAGTTTTAATGACTCCAACCTAAGTGTATGTAAACCTCCGACTTCAACTGTATATGATGTTCCCTTGTTTACAGCTTGCAAATGTCTTAGAATTTAAACCTTAAAAGATAGTGTCTAAATGTATTCATGTATGAATTGCTTGGCACACTCAGCTGAACACAGAATGTTCAGGGATTTGGAGAGTGAGTTTTAGTTCAATTGATGGGACATGGGGTAATGGTCATCTATCCAGAGATACCAGGGATGTTAAAGTTAATCGGTTAGCCATCATGCTTTTCCGTCTATAGGTTAATTTGCATATTTTGGTGGAATTAAATTGCTGTGTGTGTATTTTCGTTAATCGTCATGTGTCTCATCACACGCGCTTTGTATACAGCGCATAGTTTGTGGAGCAGAATAGCCTATCACCTGTCAGATAGCGCAAGAGCAGCTCCTCAAAAATGTGGTACTGGAATGAGGTGTGCTTTTGTAAGCCCAGTTATTGTGCAACAAAATTCTAAATGCAAAATGCTAATTTTTTGATGGCCACGATTAAGAGCTATTATTTTTTTTTTAATCTCAACTTGTAATTAAATCGCGCCTCCCATTTCAGTGCGTAAGCTATAGCCTGCCTACTGTTGACTATCAGCACGTAACTAGAGAACAACCTATAATCGGCCGAGACGATATATTGATCTAGTCTATCGGCCCTTATCTTTCGGTTTTGCCGATAGTCCCTCTACATAGCAAAGTTGCTGTTATGCCAGCCGCCACTCACCGCCTGAGCCACGAACACTGCATCACGAACACTCAAAACAGGTTTTTTGAAATTTTTGCAAATGTATTAAAAATACAAAACTGATATTACATTTACATAAGTATTCAGACCCTTTACTCAGTACTTTTGTTGAAGCACCTTTGGCAGTGATTACAGCCTGAAGTCTTCTTGGGTATGACGTTACAAGCTTGGCACACCTGTATTTGGGGAGTTTCTCCCGTTCTTCTCTGCTGATCCTCTTAAGCTCTGTCAGGTTGGATGGGGAGCGTCACTGCACAGCTATTTTCAGGTCTCTCCAGAGATGTTCGATTCGGTTCTGAGTACGGGCTCTGGCTGGGCCACTCAAGGACATTCAGAGACTTGTCCCGAAGGCAGTCCTGCGTTGTCTTGGCTGTGTGCTTAGGTTCATTGTCCTGTTGGAAGGTGAACCTCCGCCCCAGTCTGAGGTCCTGAGCACTCTGGAGCAGGTTTTCATTAAGGATCTCTCTGTACTGCTCCGTTAATCTTTTCCTCGATCCTGACTAGTCTCCCAGTCCCTGCTGCTGAAAAACATCCCCACAGCATGATGCTGCCACCACCATGCTTCACCGTAGGGATGGTGCCAGGTTTTCTCCAGACGTGACGTTAGGCATTCAGGCCAACGAGTTCAATCTTGGTTTAATCAGACCAGAGAATCTTGTTGATCATGGTCTGAGACTCCTTTACTTGCCTTTTAGCTAACTCTAAGCGGGCTGTCATGTGCCTTTTTACTGAGGAGTGGCTTCCGTCTGGCCACTCTACCATAAAGGCCTGATTGGTGAAGTGCTGCAGAGATGGTTGTCCTTCTGGAAGGTTCTCCCATCTCCACAGAGGATCTCTGGAGCTCTGTCAGTGACCATCAGGTTCTTGGTCACCTCCCTGACCAAGGCCCTTCTCCTCTGATTGCTCAGTTTGACCAGGCGGCCAGCTCTAGGAAGAATCTTGGTGGTTACAAACTTCTTCCATTTAAGAATGATGAAGGCCACTGTGCTCTTGGGGACCTTCAATGCTGCAGAAATGTTCTGTACCCTTCACCAGATCTGGGCCTCAATACAATCCTGTCTCTGAGCGCTATGGAAAATTCCTTTGACCTCATGGCTTGGTTTTTTTCTCTGACATGCACTGTCAACTGTGGGACCTTATATAGACAGGTGTGTGCCTTTCCAAATCATGTCCAATCAGTTGAATTTACCACAGGTGGACTCCAATCAAGCTGTAGAAACATCTCAAGGATGATCAATGGAAACAGGATGCACCTGAGCTTAATTTTGAGTCTCATAGCAAAGGTTCTAAATACTTACGTAAATAAGTTATTTCTGTTTTTTATTTATGCATTTGCAAATTTTTCTAGCAACCTGTTTTCACTTTGTCATTATGGGGTATTGTGTGTAGATTGATTGAGGGGAAATGTTTTAGTTTAATCCATTTTAGAATAAGGCTGTAACGAAATGTGGTAAAGGGAAGGGGTCTGAATACTTTCCGAATGCACTGTATTAGCTACTATGCTGGCTAGATAAACATGGTGTTAAGATATCAGGTAGGCGCTAATAGCCAATGGAGCTAGCTAACGTTAGCTGGTCGTCAGTTTGTACATGCACCATTTTCGGCAATGAGCGATCTGACTTGCGGTATAACATTAGCTGCTATTTACTGGTGTGCTGATCAGACCAGCTGCAATTGCATCCGTAAATTGAAAGTTGATAGTCTTATTAGATGATTGTCTTAATAGGGAAAGAAGGAAGTGTTTTATAATGCCTAAGTAAAGGTTGGCAATAGGTTTAGCTACGTAAGAATCTTCCTGCATGTTTATGGACCAAGAAAGCTGTAGATCAGCGCACTTCTCAAACGATGGGCAGATTTGAGTCATTCAGACAGAATGTGCATGGTCGTTTTAATATTTTTTCCTACCCTCTCTCTCCTTGTTAGATATTATGCACATTTATGGCTTGGTTGCAAAAGTCATCACAATTGAGCTAGTTCTCATAGTAGCAGTAAACAGCACCAAGTGATATGGCGATGGATGTGAGCTGTGAAAGGAAACGGCGTTACAGCCTCACTATCCAATCGTAGGATCGGCCCATTTCTTGACAGCTGAACTAGCCAATTTAGTTGTTTAGAATTTCCTCCTGGTAGCTGAGTTGTTTAAAGATCCGTCCTGACCGCTGAAAAAAATACGTTCTCGATCACGGAAAATGACCTGAAGTAGTTTTATAAGCATCCGTGATCACAAATCATGATGTTACGTTGGACCCATTTGCATTGAAAATGTTATTTTAAATTCTCAAACTAACAGCAGTGCCTATATGATGTCCTTCCATACAGGTGTGACATGCTGGAGTAATGCTTCAATGCAGATGTTGATCAGTAGGCTAATAAAAGTCCCAAATGGAAGGCAAACAGATTGTTTGTCATCTGTAGCACCATAGACTCCACTGATCAGCCAAAACAAGCTCAATAACTAAATGCATGCACACACTCCTACTGAATATGCATTCACCTGTATTGTGGGTAGGCCTATCTCATCTTAATTGACCCAGTTTATCAAGAGATTTACCATTCAAATACATTTGACTAGTATGTTATGTAGTTAGATTGGTAAAAACAAAGTCCAATTCATTGTCTGATTTTTAAAAATTGATGCATTAATGCGTACATAGCTTTCTCTATGCGTAACCAACCAATTTGCAATGTGCGCTTGAGGCAGTGTAATTTTTAAAAACCTGAATGTTTTACTTTACTTCAAATAAGGCATATCTTACCTTGCTTCAATGTAGCCTACACTTACAAAAACATATTGCATTTATAGTGCAGTGTGTAACTGCAGTTATAGTGCAGTGTGTAACTGCAGTTATAGTGCAGTGTGTAACTGCAGTTATAGTGCAGTGTGTAACTGCAGTTATAGTGCAGTGTGTAACTGCAGTGTGTAACTGCAGTTATAGTGCAGTGTGTAACTGCAGTTATAGTGCAGTGTGTAACTGCAGTTATAGTGCAGTGTGTAACTGCAGTTATAGTGCAGTGCGTAACTGCAGTTATAGTGCAGTGCGTAACTGCAGTTATAGTGCAGTGCGTAACTGCAGTTATAGTGCAGTGCGTAACTGCAGTTATAGTGCAGTGCGTAACTGCAGTTATAGTGCAGTGCGTAACTGCAGTTATAGTGCAGTGCGTAACTGCAGTTATAGTGCAGTGTGTAACTGCAATCTTTTTTTGTAAGGGTAGCCAAAATCCAACCATAGAAATGTGGAGGAAATATATTTTATAAAGGCCATTAACCAGAATTGTTCTCCTCTTTTATTGGTTTTCATATTAACTTTATTTAGTTCTCCAGAAGCCGAAGGCACAATCCTAGTCATATTAGCAACCCATGCTAGTAGTTGCTGTTAGATTCCCCCTCCCTTTCTAAGTTTCTAACAGAGATTTTCATCTGTGTCACATAGGGAACTGCTCGGCATCAGGTGATGGCGAATTACATTTTGGCAAATGTTTGAAAATAACGTTTTATTGGCTGCTTCATTACAGGAGCTGCACGTTCAATAATAGTCTATAGCCTTTTTACTATAAGACGATAGGTTTGCTATTGTTGCATATTTCCATCAAGCTGTTAATGAAAGTGTCTGTTCCTTGTATGCATGCATAGTATTTTCTGTTGGCCACGTAATTTGAGTGTTTTGAAATAATGTAACCTGGTTAACGAGGGCATGTTAGTCGGCAGCAAAATTGACTGAAATGTACATCTCTCAAGAGATACAAATCCACTGAAACTAGGTATACTAGCCCGACATGTACGAGAACCAGTTTGTGTATTATTTATTTTGTTAAACTGCAAATGGGACATAATGTTAGGCTAAGCAAAACATACTGTCAGTGTTTGAAGTTGAAAGCTACTGATCAAGGGCTAGACTTTCTCAGATTAGACTGACAATAGTCTGATACTGGCTCCTCCCTAACAGGTATAATAACAAAACTGCCTTTTGAAGACTAAATGGAGTTTCTATCCATGTGTGACACGAGGGTTTTGCTTTTTAACAGTGTGTGAAGTCTAAAAGCTAAGGTTTTATTCAAATAGTGTCTCTGTCAGGTCCCCTGAATTAGAACCACCAATGATTGACCTCTTCTGTTTACTTTATGCCAATTTTTACCCCTCTCCCCGTGGAAACCCATTAGAAAATAGGCCTGGCCTACATGTATGTTAAAAAAGAAAGAATATATGTTTTTTAATTTTTATGAATGTGTACATTTTTTTTGTGCCATCTTTATTCTATTAGAGAATACTTTCTTTAAAATTATATTATGTGAGCTAAACGTAAGAATAAAAAATGAAAGCACACTACTGGTCAAAAGTTTTAGAACACCTACTCATTCAAGGGTTTTTATTTTATTTGTACTATTTTCTACATTGTATAATAATAGTGAAGACATCAAAACTATGAAATAACACATATGGAATCATGTAGTAACCAAAAAAGTGTTAAACAAATAAAAGTATATTTGAGATTCTTCAAACTAGCCATCCTTTGCCTTGATGACAGCTTTGCACACTCTTGGCATTCTCTCAACCAACTTCATGAGGGAGTCACCTGGAATGCATTTCCAACAGTCTTGAAGGAGTTCCCACATATGCTGTTGGCTGCTTTTCCTTCACTCTGCGGTCCAACTCATTCCAAACTATCTCAATTGGGTTGAGGTCGGGTGATTGTGGAGGCCAGGTCATCTGATGCAGCACTCATCACTCTCCTTCTTGGTCAAATAGCCCGTACAAAGCCTGGAGATGTGTTTTGGGTCATTGTCCTGTTGACCCCTTCTCCTCCAGCTGGTCCACATGAATGGTCTCTCAGTTCCCTTCTTAGCAGCCGACTTGATGTCAGACCACTATTTTTTACGCCGGCGTCACTGTCCCTTGCCATACCCCTGACGGCAGAGACTCGGCCACTCTCGCCCATCCTCTCTTTTTGGTCTCTGCAGTGACCCCGCAGTTATCAAGTCTCCCCAACAGCAAACTTTTCCTGGCTGCTATTTCCTCCATCACTTCAAGCTCTTGTTTGCTGAAGTTTTGAAGTTTGAAGAATCTCAAATATGAAATATATTTTGATTTGTTTAATACTTTTTAATGTGTTATTTCCTGGTTTTGATGTCTTCACTGTTATTCTATAATGTAGAAAATAGTCAAAATAAAGAAAAACCCTGGAATGAGTAGGTGTGTCCAAACTTTTAACTGGTACTATGTATATATAATCTTTGAAAACTAACAATCACCAAAATAAATGCTAGCGTCAGGGAGAGTTGGAAATTCCCAAAACAGTGAATTTAGCAGTATTAATTGTATGTTTTGAGCAAAAGAACAGCATTAGTCATGGCAAAATGGGTAGAATTGCAGGATATTTGCTCTATAGGGCACTATAAAATCAGCATTGCAGAAAACGTGGACAGAATCACGGAATCCAGACATTAAAATGGAATTCAAAAATGTATTGAACTTATTAGAAAATTCCTTAATTCGCCAAAGTTAATCATAAGGCATGAACAAAATGCATCAATAATGCAACTTTCTGAAACGGAACAGGAATGCGAGTCTGGGTGTGTGTCGTGTTGGATCCGATTTTAGTGGAACTATTCACCGATATACAGTATCTGCTGATATTTTTATTATAGCTGGACAAAAAGAAACTTTATCGATTTGTGCTTAAAACAGCCCTACAAAGATACTCAGAAAGCTGATTACTTACATTTGAGAAAAAAACATTAATATAAGCACCACATAAAATTTAGGAGCACCAGAAAGACTGATTTTTTTTAAATAGGAAAAACAGTTACTCTAGTGAAAGGAGGATAAACTGCACTGATTCCAGCAAATAATACGTCTAAGCTCATGCTAGCCAGCTGGAAAACGTAGGGACATCCCAAGGATCCCGGGTGGCACTAACCCTCAGTGAACGGTGTCCACTACTCTCACAGAGCTAGTTTGCTGGCTAGATGGGGTGACGAAATGGGAATTTGGACCAGTCCCTGACAAGTGACAACCCATACATCAAAAAGTAGCTATGAAGCGCTACTTTGTATCCTGCTGTTTTTTTTTTTTGTGTCTCTAAAAACATATGAATGACCGAGCTTGAGAAATAACCTTTGCAAAGAGCAAATTCTAAAACACCAGATTTTGCCGGCTTCACTAAAGGGCTGTAACGTTAACGTTACCACAGAGTTGAATGTTCTTAGCACGGCACTTCTTAGCACGGCTTTACATTTGGGCATAGCATCCATTGTTTGTTACAACACCCAAACACCATACCATGACACTTAACGTAACAGTTTATGGCCAGTGTGCATTTTTGACACTTTGAGCTGCCAAGCTTTTATCTACTCAGCACTCAATGTAGAAGCAGTAACAGTTAGTTCACATTAGTTCTCTGTCCTCTCCGACAGGTGTAGTTCCATGGGGTGATAGTGTCCAGTCTTGCTGTAGAGCGCCAAGGCAAGATGGGCTTATAGCCATGTAAAGAGTGCCCTATTCAGGACGAATAATGAAATCCGTTTTCTCATAATCTTATACCTGTCCTTTTTTCGGTGGATTAAATGCCGATACAAATGCATCCATAAAAGGTCAACCAATAAATCGGTTGGGCTCTAGTGGGGTGTGCGCGTGTATGTCTAGAGCGTGCACTTCGTGTAGCCGTTAGCGATAATGCTAATGATAACCGTATGCTGGTGATGGAAAGGTTTCCCAAAAACCTTCTCGATTTATATGTCAACCACAAAGTAGCCTATGCCTACCTGGCAGAATATAATCCAGTGGCCATTTGTTTGGCACACTCTGCAATCACATGAGCGCTACAGAAACACAGCTAGCTAAACAACAGTCTCTGGCATGGTGTGCACTTGCATTAAAGGATAACTACACACAAAATTCTACATTTCTTCATTTTTCCCAGGCCTCAAAAGTGGTCTCCTAATGTGGTTTAAAGGAATACTTCGGGATTTTGGCAATCTACTTCCCAGAGTCAGATGAACTCGTGAATACCATTTTCCAGTATGAAGGCAGTTGCGGAGGTAGTTTTGCGAGCCAATGCTAACTAGTGTTAGCGTGATGATTTGGAAATCTATGGTATCTACTCAAAATAACATATTTCTATAGGGCCCTAGTTTTAAAACTGCAAACGTTTATCTCAGCTCCATGGAGAAATGTGTAGAATTGCAGGAAATTGGCTTTAAAATGCTAACATTTGAGGCCCCTAAACATGGGGGCCTCTAAAATTCAGCCATACATATGGGCCGACCACGCCCATTGCCACGCCCACCACCTAAGCCCCTTTTTGAATCAGAATAAACCCTTATCTGTGATTCACATAAACCCCTTAGTTAATTGTTTACCTTTCTTGGGCTCTGTGGATCTCATGAGCTATTAATGAGCAATGATTTTGGTTTCCTCATCTCCTGACTCTCGTGGTTAAATTGTGTCCTCTCTGATGACGATTCCCCCTCTTACACTGTATCCCTTGCTCTTTCCCCCTGTAAAGAAAGCCATAGATGCAGCGCGAGCGCTGACACCCACCAACTCCCCTCTGTCGTCACCAAGCAAACATGGCGACCGCTTCATCCCCTCCCGCGCTGGCGCCAACTGGAGCGTGAACTTCCACCGCATCAATGTGAGTCCCCCGCAATGCACCCTGGGTGCACCCTGGGATTTTGTCTTGTGCCCTAAGTTTTACATCTGTTGTGTTGATTGTATCGTTTTCTGGGTTGCAGCACCTATAATCACTGTGTTGATGTTGTGTAGGAGAATGAGAAGTCCCACAATCAGAACAGGAAGGCAAAGGATGGCACAACAGACACTAGCAAAGGTAACCCTCTTGACTCCTTTAAAGTCTCCTATTGCACTTCATCTGGGTTGCGCATACATGTCTGCTCACCCCATCTGTTCCCCACTATTTCTCCTCTAGCGGACGGCCTGGCGTACTCTGCCCTGCTAAAGAACGAGCTGCTGGGGGCAGGCATAGAGAAGGTCCAGGACCCCCAGTCAGAGGACCGCCGCCTCCAGCCCTCAACCCCTGCCAAGAGGAGCCTCTTTAGTGTACGTAGTAGGCCCTTCTGGGGGGAATGGTGTCTTTTCCCAAACTACCAGGACTAGTGTACTGTATGCTGGAGTTAGCCACTTAATTTTCGTTAGTCATACTACAACATGTTAACTTTTGATGCTGAATATGCCACTTGTGTGTGTTTACAGTATTCTGTCAGTGCCAAACGGTCTCTCCCTGAGGATGGCAACACAGTCTCTCCATACTCCCTGTCTCCTGTTAGCAGCAACAGGTAACCACCACCTTCACTTTCTCATTTAATTTGATATTATATGGCCAACAGTGATTGTTTTAGTTCTCTTCTCCCTCTCATTCCATTCTAATGATATTACTCTTGGTGAAGAAGAGTCTCTTCTGTTTCACATTTAATTGTCTCCCTCCTTATAGTCAGAAGCTGTTACGGTCACCTAGGAAACCCACACGTAAGATCTCTAAGATCCCCTTCAAGGTGCTGGATGCTCCGGAGCTGCAGGATGACTTCTACCTCAACCTGGTGGACTGGTCCTCCCTCAACGTCCTCAGTGTCGGCCTGGGCACCTGTGTCTACCTGTGGAGCGCCTGCACCAGCCAGGTGTGTTTCTGTGTGTGTTAAAGTGTAACTCTCAACCCAAATTACAGCCTTTGCCCAACTCCTTCAAATGTTCAAAAAATGCATTCAGGTGAGAAGATGTGGGTGTGGGGAATTGTTAATAAATATTCATTTTGAGGGTGGGCAAACGTACCTGATCCCAACACTTTCTCACTAAAGCATACTTACTACAAGTCCACTGGCACGCTCTGATAAAAATAATGTGCATTGCAAGTAAATTGGGCTCTGGACAGTTGGCTCACAGTGGTAAGGTGGTGAGTTCCTGATATCTATTGCCACTTGCGGTGTAAGTTCAAATCCCCATGGGGTGCAAAAATAATCTTTGAAATGTGGACTCACATTTATTGTGGTATTGTGTTGGGAAGAAAAGTGCGATCATCACCTTGAAAATGAACATGAGGGGCTCAATTCAATCCAACCCGCATTGCAGTATTACGCAGTAGCTATTTTTCCAATGGACAAATTAACTCACGGATTGGTTGTGGGTACTGTGTAAAAACCTACAATTACTACCAGGGCGACCCTTCTCGCAGGTATGCTTTCACTTTTCAGAATTAGAAGTGTTTGGGCATGGTATGAATATAGTAAATATATATAATTTGGAGAAAAATAATATCTGCCTCGTGGGATTAGAACTCAGAACCATTGTACTATGAGCTAACTGTCATAGTGGACTGCCCCACCAATCAGTCATAGCCGTTAGGGGAAAATACAAGAACTTGACCACTATTGTCATCTATTTGTACTTATGATGGATGTTTTAATATTTTGTATATATACACTACCAGTCAAAAGTTTGGACACACCTACTCATTCAAGGGTTTTCTCTATTTTTATTATTTTCTACATTGTAAAATAATAGTGAAGACATCAAAACTAAATAACACATATGGAATCATGTATCAACAAAAAGTGTTCAACAAATCAAAATATATTCTTCAAATATCCACCTTTTGCCTTGATGACAGCTTTGCACATTCTTGGCATTCTCTCAACCAGCTTCATGAGCATGGAATGCATTTCAATTAACAGGTGTGCCTTAAGTTAATTTGTGAAATTTCTTTCCTTCTTAATGTGTTTGAGCCAATCAGTTGTGTTGTGACAAGGTAGGGGGGGGGGTATACAGAAGAGAGCCCTATTTGGTAAAAGACCAAGTCCATATTATGGCAAGAACAGCTCAAATAAGCAAAGAGAAACGATAGTCCATCATTACTTTAAGACATGAAGGTCAGTCTATACGGAACATTTCAATAACTTTGATAGTTTCTTCAAGTGCAGTCGCAAAAACCATCAAGCGCTATGATGAAACTGGCTCTCATGAGGACCGCCACAGGAATGGAAGACCCAGAGTTACCTCTGCTGCAGAAGATAAGTTCATTAGAGTTACCAGCCTCAGAAATTGCAGCCCAAATAAATGCTTCACAGAGTTCAAGTCACAGACACATCTCAACATCAACTGTTCAGAGGGGACTGTGTGAATCAGGCCTTCATGGTCGAATTTCTGCAAAGAATCCACTACTTAAGGACACCAATAAGAAGAGACCTGCTTGGGCCAAGAAACACGATCAATGGACATTAGACCGGTGGAAATTTGTGCTTTGGTCTGGAGTCCAAATTTGAGATTTTGGGTTTCAACCGCCGTGTCTTTGTGAGACGCGGTGTGGGTGAACGGATGATCTCAACATGTGTAGTTCCCACTGTAAAGCATGTTATTTAGTTTTGATGTTTTCACTATTATTCTACAATGTAGAAAATAGTAAAAAATAAAGAAAACCCTTGAATGAGTAGGTGTGTCCAAACTTTTGACTGGTAGTGTGTATATATAAAAAATATTAAAACATCCATCATAAGAACAATTAAATATTTTTCTTCATCAAATAGCATAGAAATCAATCACTTTTTGTGCAGTGTTAATTTACCATCCTTACAAACCACTTAATGTACTTTACTGTATTGTACATAGGCTGGTCATTAGGTTTGTACCTGTAGACTTTCCATCACCATGAAGAATAACAATGCACAATACAGTAATTGAGTACATTGAGACATCAAGTGGTTTGTGATGTGACTCAGTTGGTAGAGCATGGCACTTGCAATGCTAGGGTTGTGGGTTCGATTCCCATGAAAAAATGAAAATATTCCCCCAAAAAATGAAAATATATGCACTCTCTACTGTAAGTTGCTCTGGATAAGAGTGTCTACTAAAATGGAAAAGGAATGAATAGACCATTTTAAGTTAACACATAGATTTTATGTTGCATTTGCAAAGTATTTAAAAAAACTGGAAAAGATATATCAAGCTAGTATTTTTATTCCTCAAGTATTATCAGATTAACTGTTTTGTACAGATAATTATCAGACTCAAGTTACAAATGCTGGTAAACACTCAAATACATGTAGTTTTCCAAAAATCACAAAAGTAGTGCACTGTGCCGTTACTAGTCCTATATTATCGGACCTGATATACTGTATAGGTCTTCAGCTCTGCCAATTTTTCTTCTTCTGCGTCCCCCCTCCCCTGTCGGAAAAAAATCGCAACACCCCCACCCCCAAACTACTTCCCGCGGCTATGCATTTAGAAGGGAGTTTGTTTCATACCGAACCCCTCCCTTGAGATGACGTAGAGGCACCTTCTCAAGGTACCTTCTCAAGGTGCCTCTACATCACGATTTCAATGGCAGAGTTGAACCGCTATGGGCAGAAAGAGCTAGATTTACTATTAAAAGACCTTCATGTATCACTTTTGCAACAAACTGTCAAAATGAACACCAGAATTGACATGTTTCACTATTGTTTTTTTCATGTTACTCTTTGATACACTGAAATCAGTGACCACCTCACTGTGAGAAACGGCCTACTATTTGATGTTTCCAATTATCTCGAAGGCATTTTGTAAGCTCTTTCATGTGATATGAGTTGGTAATTGACAATATAACAATTGTCTTTTGGTCTCCAGGTGACGCGTCTGTGTGACCTGTCAGTGGAGGGGGACTCTGTCACGTCAGTGGGCTGGTCAGAGAGGGTGTGTCTTCCTGCTTTACCTCCTATATGTTCTCATGGATATCACTTATCAGAGCCATGTACTGTATTTACAGAGTTGGGACATTAAGACTTCTGCATTTACAGTGCATTCGGAAAGTATTCAGACCCCTGGACTTTTTCCACATTTTATTTCGTTACAGCCTTATTCTAAAATTGATGAAATTGTTTTTTCCCCTCACCAATCTACACACAATACCCCATAATGACAAAGCAAAAACAGGTTGTTAGAAATTTTTGCTAATGTATTTAAAAAAAAAAAAAAAAACATTTTACATAAGTATTCAGACCCTTTACTCAGGACTTTGTTGAAGCACCTTTGGCAGCGATTCACCCCAGTCTGAGGTCCTGAGCACTCTGGAGCAGGTCTTCATCAAGGATCTCGCTGTACATTGCTCCGTTCATGTTTCCCTCAATCCTGACTAGTCTCCCAGGCCCTGCCGCTGAAAAACATCCCCACAGCATGATGCTGCCACCACCATGCTTCTCTGTAGGGATGGTGCCAGGTTTCCTCCAGACATGATGCTTGGCATTCAGGCCAAAGAGTTCAATCTTGGTTTCATCAGACCAGAGAATGTTGTTTCTCCTGGTCTGAGAGTCCTTTAGGTGCCTTTTGGCAAACTCCAAGCGGACTGTCATGTGCATTTTACTGAGGAGTGGCTTCTGTCTGGCCACTGTACCATAAAAACCTGATTGGTGAAGTGCTGCAGAGATGGTTGTCATTCTGGAAGGTTCTCCCATCTCCACAGAGGATCTCTGGAGCTCTGTCAGTGACCATCAGGTTCTTGGTCACCTCCCTGACCAAGGCCCTTCTCCCCCGATTTGCTCAGTTTGACCGGGTGGCCAGCTCTAGGAAGAGTCTTGGTGGTTCCAAACTTCTTCCATTTAAGAATGATGGAGGCCACTGTGTTCTTGGGGACCTTCAATGCTGCAGAAATGTGTTAATACCCTTCCCCTCTACATAATCCTGTCTCGGAGCTCTACGGACAATTCCTTCGACCTCATGGCTTGGTTTTTGCTCTGACATGCACTGTCAACTGTTGGACCTTATATAGACAGGTGTGCCTTTCCAAATCATGTCCAATCAATTGAATTTACCACAGGTGGACGCCAATCAAGTTGAAGAAACATCTCAAGGATAATCAATGGAAACAGGATCCACCTGAGCTCAATTTCGAGTCTCATTGCAAAGGGTCTGAATACTTGTATAAATAAGGTATTTCTGTTTTCGCTTTGTCATTTATGGCATATTGTGTGTAGATTGTGGGGGAAAAAATGGTTTAATCCATTTTAGAATAGGGCTGTAACGTAACAAATTGGAAAAAGTCAAGGGATCTGAATACTTTCCGAATGCACTGTACATGACACTACAACAGTCTATGGCAGCCATTGTTAGCGCCCTATTAACATTACATTAGGAATATCTAAACAATGCTATGTAACTGTATGTTTAGAATTGGAACAATATAACACATTCTGAAAGTTGGCCCAACTCGCTAAATATATGGCTCTGCCCCTTAGTTGACCCTATATCCCTTTCTAGAGATTTCAGGTGGTGTGATGGATATGCCCTTATACCATGTCTGGTTATTGTATTAATGTGTGTGTGTGTGTGTGTGGTGTTTTCTTCAGGGGAACCTGGTAGCAGTGGGGACTCATAAAGGCTATGTACAGATCTGGGACGCGGCAGCAGGGAAGAAGCTGTCTGTACTGGAGGGACACACAGCCAGAGTGGGTGAGTGGGAGTAGACTGATACTGTCTTACAGAGAGAACAGGACAGCTTCTCCTCAGAGAGAGAGAGGAACAGTAGTGATGCAACCATAGAAATAGAATGACATGGAATACAATATCTATTCATTGTATTGCTATGGCTTCATTAAATATTTAGCCTTTAGTCAAAACAACTATGAAAACTTCAGCTGTTATGTATGATATGAATATAATTGATTTGCAAACTCTTTCTCTCTAGGTGCGTTGGCGTGGAATGCCGACCAGTTATCGTCGGGCAGTCGTGATAGGGTGATCCTGCAGAGGGACATCCGAGCACCACCCCTCCAGTCAGAACGCCGTCTTCAGGGACACAGACAGGAAGTCTGCGGCCTCAAGTGGAGCACAGACCACCAGCTGCTGGCCTCAGGGGGGAACGACAACAAGGTACACGCACACACATCAGACACAGCACCAGGGTTGGGGTCAATTCCATTTGAATTCAGGAAGTACACTGAAATTCTAATTCTCTCCAATGTTTTTCAATTAGGAAAATTTAGAATTTGGTTTACTTTCTGAATTGACTGGAATTTAAATGGAATTGACCCCTGCACAGCACAGACCAACTACTGGTATCAGTGTAATTACAAGACACAAAACACACACAGAAACACAAACCTGCAGTCTGACCTATCCCAGATTACAATAGCTCAGCTGGTAGAGCACGGCGCTTGTAACGCCAAGGTAGTGGGTTCGATCCCCGGGACCACCCATACACAAAAATGTATGCACGCATGACTGTAAGTCGCTTTGGATAAAAGCGTCTGTTAAATGGCATATTATTATTATTATTATTATTATTATTATTATTATTATTATTATTATTATTATTATTATATAAAACCCACCCTCTCTTGAATAACTACACTACTGCTTTTATCCTTATGCTAATGCATTATTTTCCAAGAAAACTAACAATCCTTACCCCTCCCCATAGCTGCTGGTATGGAACCACTCCAGTGTTCTCCCGGTGCAGCAGTACACAGAGCACCTGGCTGCGGTGAAGGCCATCGCTTGGTCCCCCCATCAGCACGGCCTGCTGGCATCTGGAGGGGGTACAGCCGACCGCTGCATCCGCTTCTGGAACACCCTGACGGGCCAGCCCCTGCAGTGCACCGACACCGGATCCCAGGTCTGCAACCTGGCCTGGTCCAAACACACCAATGAACTGGTACGTAGCTAGTGGGTGCTTTTTGGGTTCATTCTTTGGGAAACCTGAACATAAATGACTGATTTTTATTTATTTATATATATATATTTTTAAACTTTGGCACAAAGAAATGCCCTTTAATATAAATAATTTGGACTCCTATTAAAACCCTCTTGAGTCAATTTCGGCAGCATTCCGCATCTGCGGTGGATGGCCAAGCTACAACGGTGTTTCAGACCATGAGACGTCACGAAAATCTGTCTTCTCACGAAAACGTCTGTCGTCCGAATGGTTTGGGTTACAAACTAATATGACCTCTCTGTGGAAAGATGAGACTCACGAACACTTATATGCATGAACACCCACAAGCCTCACAGGACTCGCCTGAAGGCAGCCTGCTACCAGTTACAAAAATGAATGGAAGTACACTACATGAACAAAAGTATGTGGACACCTACTCATCGAACATCTCATTCCAAAATCATGTGCATTCATATAGAGTTGGTCCCCCCTTTGCTGCTATAACAGCCTTCCCCAAACTGTTGCCACAAAGTTGGGAGCACATAATCGTCTACAATGTCATTTTATGCTGTAGCGTTAAGATTTCCCTTCATGGGAATTAAGGGGCCTAGCCCGAACCATGAAAAACAGCCCCAGACCATTATTCCTCCTCCACCAAACTTTACAGTTGGCACTATGCATTAGGGCAGGTTGCGTTCTCCTGGCATCCGCCAAACCCAGATTCGTCCATCGTCCTGCCAGATGGTGAAGTGTGATTCATCACTCCAGAGAACGCGTTTCCACTGCTTCAGAGTACAATGGCGGCAAGCTTTACACCACTCCAGCCGACGCTTGGCATTGCGCATGGTGATCTTAGGTTTGTGTGCGGCTGCTCCGCCATGGAAACCCATTTCATGTAGAATCCGACGAACTGTTCTTGTGTTGATGTTGCTTCCAGAGGCAGTTTGGAACTCGGTAGTGAGTATTGCAACCGAGGACGGACGATTTTTCAGCACTCGGCGTTCCAGTTCTGAGCTTGTGTAGCCTACCACTTCACGGCTGAGCCGTTGTTGCTCCTAGATGTTTCCACTTCACAATAACAGCACTTACAGTTGACCGGGGAAGCTCTAGCAGGGCAGAAATTTGACCAACTGACTTGTTGGAATGGTGCCATCCTATGACGGTGCCACGTTGAATGTCACTGAGCACTTCATTTAAGGTAATTTTACTGCCCGTGTTTGTCTATGGAGATTACATGGCTGTGTGCTCAATTTTATACACCTGTCTGCAACAGGTGTGGCTGAAATAGCCGAATCCACTAATTTGAATGGGTATCCGCATACTTTTGCGTATATATAGTGCATTCGGAAAGTATTCAGACCCCTTGACTTTTTCCACATTTTGTTACGTTACAGCCTTATTCTAAAATGGATTAAATTGTAATTTTTATCTCATTAATCTGTACACAATACCCCATAATGACAAAGTGAAAACAGGTTTTTAGAAATGTTTGCAAATGTATTAAAAATTTTAAACTGAAATACCTTACTTTCATAAGTATTCAGACCCTTTGCTATGAGACTTGAAATTGAGCTCAGGTACATCCTATTTCCATTGATCATCCTTGAGATGTTTCTACAACTTGGAGTCCACCTGTGGTAATTGTTTGGACTTGGAAAGGCACACCTGTCTATATAAGATCCCACAGTTGACAGTGCATGTCAGAGCAAAATCCAAGCCATGAGATCGAAGGAATTGTCCGTAGAGCTCCGAGACAGGATTGTGTCGAGGCACAGATCTGGGAAAGGGTACCAAAACATTTCTGCTGCATTGAAGGTCCCCAACAACACAGTGGCCTCCATCATTCTTAAATAGAAGAAGTTTAGAACCACCAAGACTCTTCCTAGAGCTGGCCACCTGGCCAAACTGCGCAATCGGGGGAGAAGGGCCTTGGTCAGGGAGGTGACCTAGAACCCGATGGTCACTCTGACAGAGGTCCAGAGTTCCTCTGTGTAGATGGGAGAACCTTCCAGATGGACAACCATCTCTGCAGCACTCCACCAATCAGGCCTTTATGGTAGAGTGACCAGACGGAAGCCACTCCTCAGTAAAAGACACATGACAGCCCGCTTGGAGTTTGCCAAAAGGCAACTAAAGACTCTCAGACCATGAGAAACAAGATTCTCTGGTCTGATTAAACCAGAGATTGAACTCTTTGGCCTGAATGACTAGCGTCATGTCTGGAGGAAACCTGGCACCATCCCTATGGTGAAGCATGGTGGTGGAAGCATCATGCTGTGGGGATGTTTTTCAGCAGCAGGGCCTGGGAGACTAGTCAGGATCGAGGCAAAGATGAATGGAGCAAAGTACAGAGAGATCCTTAATGAAAACCTGCTCCAGAGCGCTCAGGACCTCAGACTGGGGCGAAGGTTCACCTTCCAACAGGACAACGACCCTAAGCACACAGCCAAGACAACGCAGGAGTGGCTTCGGAACAAGTCTCAATGTCCTTGAGTGGGTCAGCCAGAGCCCGGACTTGAACCCGATCTAACATCTCTTGAGAGACCTGAAAATAGCTGTGCAGCAACGCTCCCCTCCCAACCTGACAGACCTTAAGAGGATCTGCAGAGAAGAGTGGGAGGAACTCCCCAAATACCGGTGTGCCAAGCTTGTAGCGTCATACCTAAGAAGACTTGAGCTGCCAAAGGTGCTTCAACAAAGTACTGAGTGAAGGGTCTGAATACTTATGTAAATGTGATATTTCAGTTTTGTATTTGTAATAAGTTAGCAAAAGTTTCTAAACCTGTTTTTGCTTCGTCATTATGGGGTATTGTGTGTAGATTGAGGAAAAAATAATTTTATCAATTTTAACAAAATGTGGAAAAGGGCAAGGGGTCCAAATACTTTCCAAAGGCACTGTGTATGGAAGTAGTTTAGTACTTTAGTAAAGGGATAATACACTCCAAACCACTAATTCCTATGATTAAGTGTTAAATGACACTCAAATTTGAAAACAATATTTTTTGTGAACACATTTTTCATTTTGTCGTTAAAACAAGGTTCGTATCAACGTGAAAATCGTTGTGGAAATCTGTTGCAGCTGAAGTAGAATATAAAACCCACAATGCAATGCTCGCTCTGTGCTGGCTGGCTATTTAGGTAGCTAGCTAGCAAATGTAGCTACACACTAATACTAAAGTCAATATCGGCATGTGAAGTAGCTAGATAGTTTGTAAAATTGCGTTTACAAACTGCATTATCAATTTAGGAGTCTCTCACAGAGTTCAGCTTGCAGTTCCTCTCTGCCCAGAGAAAGTGCAGAGTGTGTTGCTATGGCAACAGCTGCCCTTTTCCAAGTTTCACACATGGCGCATTGCAAAATGGTACTTGATGGAGAAATTGAGTTGAATAATTTGGTGCACTGTTTAGATTGAGCACATTCTAAGATAAATATATACTTTGTCATGATGATATAAACAGATGGATGTGTTCTAGACTAGTATGCCCACACCATCTATTGGCTGATTTGGCGATCTGGAGTGCAGGTACATTTTTAAAAAGCATTATGAAATGTGATGTGGGATACCGCTATCTCCAGTGACGAGATCCATGTAGCAATGGCGCGTTCCTACATGATTTCTTTATTTCAAATGGACCACTTAGAAGTTAAATCATGGGTAAAAAAATACATAATTTACCCACTGATAGAACATAGGCTTTCACCAAATTGACAGGAGTTTCATGATTTTTACTTTTGGGTTAAGCGTTTGTAACTAAAAATGTTTTTACTTCCAGGTGAGCACACACGGTTACTCCCAGAACCAGATCTTGGTGTGGAAGTACCCTTCCCTCACACAGGTGGCCAAACTCACAGGCCACTCCTACAGAGTACTCTACCTGGCCATGTCCCCTGACGGAGAGGCCATTGTGACAGGCGCCGGAGACGAGACACTGCGCTTCTGGAACGTCTTCAGCAAGATGAGGTCCACCAAGGTAACCACACACCTCATTGATTGGCGACATTGATTTTGTGCTGCCTGTGCCCCATATAAAGTCTACCTTTTTTAAAATGATTTTGTTACCAATACCAACCCAATATGCAAAACCAATGTCTCATTTGGGAAACACTGGTATAGAGGATTCTAGTGCGTTAGAGAACTGACCCCTGCTCTCTTCCTCTGCAGGAGTCTGTATCTGTTCTGAACCTGTTTACCAGGATCCGGTAGCCAGAGGGGGGGTGAACCAGCCCAGAGGGAGTACTGTACTACACACAACACTGGAGTCCATTCTGATAAATAAATCCCCTCTCTCTGCCCCCTTATGTCCTCCTACGCCTCTGGTAGGCTAGGGTCCTTTCAAATACCCAAGGCCAGGTCGTCAAGCAGATAGATGGGAGTCAATATTCCAGTGGAATAAATCCACTCCTCACAACGCCCATCACAACCAGTGTGACATTACAAGGCATACAGTTCCATTGGTGATTTCCTTGGGAGAGGAGGATTCTGCGACGTGTTTTTCCCCAAGTGATTCTGTTTTGTTTAGACTGTGCACACCTGCCAAATACCAAGTTTGTACTTTTTTTGAATGTTTTATTTATTGTTTTATCACGTAATGTCGCCAGGGTGCTTCAGCAGACTGTTTGTTTTGTTTTCTGTGTGAGTGAATGTTGCGTGTCCGACTCTTCGTGAAGAGCCTGAAGCTTTTGTGTTTGTGCCTGCCTTAAAGGGATAGTTTACATCTAAAATCAAAGTATGTCAAAAAAAATATATCCTTTACGAGGTATGAAAATGTGACATGCTTTGACTTCAGGGTGAGCTGAAGTGATTTTTTTTTAAACATGTTGTAGACTGTTCTAATTTATTCACCTGGTAAAAAAACAACAATATTTTAAGTTAGTTGTGTGATGCGTGTCAATAATGGCGGAAATCTTACGTTTTTTTAATTAGAAAAAAAATCTGCAGTTGTAATTTGAGCGGTGGCCGCAAACTAACTACATAGAATCACTTACCGTTTTTCTCTGTAAATCGTGTTGTTTTGCCAGTTAATTTTCTTTTTTAAATTTTTAACGAAAGTGCCAGTATCAGTACTCAGTAATCAATCGCATGGATATATGTAGGTTAACCTACATTAACAGAGACACATTTCCAATTTTCGGTGTCTATTGAGTTCCAAGAAAATGTCATTGCACTCAGTCTGATAACGAGCAAGTAGTATTTGGAAACAGGTAAATAACTAGTCATAACCTTTGGAATTGATACTTATACCAGATACAGGATAAAATATTAAAATCGTAACTTTTTCCTGGGTGTAGCAGTAACTGAAATGCACCGTAAAGAAAAAAAGGAACAACATTCATGGTCTCTTAAAGGCATCGCTGGTTGCATTGTGCTATGTGTGTCTGTGGTATAAAGATATTTAGTCCAGGGCACTTCATTTTTTTTCTCAGCATTTCTTTGTGACTCTTGTAGTAGTTCTTTTTCATTTTCTCAGTTTGGATGTGGGTTTTGAGTGACCTTGTGTGCCATCTTTGAATGAGTGCTATTTATTTGAGCTGTGTAAAAATTGTCCAGTACACCCATAGCATGTGTGTGTTATTCTGAGAGTTGATTATTATCTGATAGTTGAATGATGGAAAGCTGACCTGTACAGTATATAGTATACTATAGCTCCAGTCCGAACTAAGCATTTTTACTCATTTTATGCCACAGAAACAAAACAAAGAATGCTGCCATCTTGAAATGCCTAAAGAATGTTATGAAGATAAATAAATATTTATGTTCTGAGAAAAGAGATCACATCACTTTTTTCAAGTGTATGTTATCTGTTTGTATTATAAAGTGTGTGTGTACGAGGAAATGCACAGCACGTATGATTGGTGTAGTGTTAATAGTCCCCCGATACACACAGCATTATTGCTAAAGAGCTTTAGTTGCAGTATGTGTTGACTATCATACCATTAATCTCACGTGGGCAGATTCTGCATGTAGACCAAGAGAATCTGCCAGGACTGAAAGGGATGTGTGAAATGGAGCAACAGGGGTTCGGTTTTTTTGGTTTTCATCACTGGTTATTTGGAAGTATCGGAATTGGGCAAAGGTGGTGCTTAAACTGCTTTGCCTCAAGTGCTTCCAGTGTGTGCCCACACAGATCGGAAGGGGGGGGGCTTTGGCTGAGCGTTTCCTTTTGCGAGGGTGGAGACTTTGTTTTTGTCAGAATTCTCAATTTCTAAAATGTATGAACACAGAAGTTAATCATGCAGCTGACCAAATAACATGACATTTTACCACTGGGTTAACTGATATTATTGTACGATAAACTGAAGTCATGTGTGAGATGGCTCTTGTAAAGCTTTCCTAATATAAAGGAAGCACCAGAGGGCGCCAGTCTCCTCTCTTCTCCAGCAGCAGCTCTTCCACACCCTGTTCCATTTCTGCACCAAGATCAGGCCAGCGGTGGACAACTCCAGTTCTGGAAGGCTGCATTATGTGCAAACTTTTATTCCAGCCCAGTGCTATTTGATTCAACTAATGGTTGCATTAAAAAAATGAACAAGTGGATTATTTGAATCGGGTGAGTGTGCTTGCACACACACTGTGGCCTTCCAGAGCCCTCTAGAGCTAGTGCCCTAGCTCCCACCCCTTCAGTGTTCACAGGTGTGACAGGACTGGGGAGTTGTGAGAAATATGGAGCTTCTGCTTAAACATTTACATTTACGTCATTTAGCAGACGCTCTTATCCAGAGCGGCTTACAAACTAGTCCTTCAAAAGGCTAAGATTTTCCACAATATTGTTTTGACCTGCCAAAACCAAAGGGTCAGGAACTGGTAATGTTCCATTTTGGCCCATATCACAGCTGCATCCTACTGGTATTGAATTGCTTCCTTTTCTTGTCTCCTTTTCTTCATGACCACTGAAGTGAAAGGAGAGGCCAGTAAGGTGTCTCTTTACCCTTCACTGGTCATGGTGAGGGAGAGGGGGTGGAGGCCCATTCTAAAAACAACTCTTACCAAGCCCGTCCCCCCATCTAACCTGGTTGTTTGTTTACAAATCTGTTGTTTTGACCTATCCAGTCCCTTCAGTTCTGCAAACACAGAGGTTAGCAGATAGTAGTTTGTTTTTCGACCAGATAGACAAATGGAAACTACTGAAGACTATTGGACCACAGAACAATGAAGGATCAAAGCGGTGTGTTCATCAGACAGATAATGGATTATGTCTTCTATCTACTTGTAGAAGCCTTTCCTCCAGACCTATCATAATCCCATGCAAATTACACAGATATTGTATTGTGATGTAGGGATACATCAGGACATGCACAGCGTTACATCTCTGCCCCAGCTCCAGCTTAGAACCTGTACCATTAAGCCTTGAGAGCTGGGTGGAGAATAGAGGTAGATGTCTTCATCTGCATAATCCTGCCTCCCGATGAGTCTTATCAGGAGACAGCCCAGAGAGAGAGGTCTGCAGGATCCATATTAAACCCAGTTGTAGTGCTAGTCACCACCAGACTGCTGGACTATCAAAGGAGTGGGGCTTAGTGTTGGCTACCCAGGCCTGTCCTGCTGACATTTCCTAAACAGAATGGAGCAGGAGTGGGTCATAGGGCTCATTTGCAAATGGATTCTCATCCCGCCCCTCCCCCCAACCACCTGTAGGCTCATAATGGATGGATTTCTTCAGACCGAAAGACAGGATAGGCCTATATCTTAGGTTGGTTTGCAATACAACATTGTAAGGATACATGATTTGATGCCATATCCTATTGCCAGGATATAATACTACGCATAGCCTATTTACTGGTAAATATTAGGTTGGGGCACTCAATAATAATAATAAATTATACAATTTCTGTACCTCTTTTCATAATTTCAAAGCGCTTCAAAAGCAAATAAAGAAAACAAGCAATACATCATCACGAGTAGCCCATAAAGTTAGCTAGGTCAACCAATAGTAAGTCTTTGAGTGCATGATGCGTCCTCCAAAGATGGAGAGAGACAGTTCATGGCTTGATCAGAGGAAGGTGGTCAGGGAGATGGTTGATGAAGAGTCTGGTGACGATCTTGTAGAGGGCTACTCTGGGACCATCGTAAGTCATGTAGCCACTGCACTTCTCCTCCTTCACAATGTATGGCACCCACTTGGGTGATGCCTCAGCAGCTCTGGGTGCCAGAAAGCTCACCACACACAGTTCACAGTAGTAGCCAGTCTTCCTTGCTATGAGCCCTCTACCTCAGCACTGCATTCCTCTACTGCATCTCAAATTCCTCTCAAGCTTCAGGTGACTCTTCAATGTATGTTTTCAAAAGATCAGGAACCAGCAGCCAGGTAAAAAAGAAAGCTGGTACAGTGTCCAGATGCATCATTCGAAAAGATTATAATAAAAACAATTAGCTAACTAGCCAAGCCAAAAAATAGTTGACCTGCCAGTCTATCTGCAAATCTGTTGGTCAAAACCACCAGAAATATGCAATAAAACTCAATGTTATCAAAAAACCAAACCCATTTTGGTGATTTCTGGTATATCATCAAAATATATCAATAACAGCACATTTGTGGACTCATTCAGCAGTTTTTACCTGATTAAGTACAATACATTGGAAATTAATGTTGAAAGTTACATTTACATTGCTAAAACTTAAGTTGAAAATGATGCTGTCGCTGTTTCCTGTTGACAAGACAAACAGTACCTATTGCTAAATAGCCCCATGTCCCATTTTTGTTTTGAAGTGTCCAAATCAATAACCAATATGCAAGGTTGTAAAGTACTTGAGTAAAAATACTTTCAAGTACTACTTAAGTAGTTTTTTAGGGTATCTTTACTATTTATGTCCCTACTGCCTCTGATCTGGCGGACTCACTGAACACACATGCTTAGTTTGTAAATTATGTCTGATTGTTGGAGTTTGCCCCTGGCTATCCGTAAATATAAAAAATAAGAAAGTGGTGTTGTTTGGTTTGCTTAATATAAGGAATTTGAAATGATTTATAGCTTTACTTTTACATTTGATACTTAAGTATATTTTAGCAATTACAATTGCTTTTGATACTTAAGTATATTTTAAACCAAATACTTTTAGACTTACTCAAGTAGCGTTTTACTGCGTGACTTTCACTTTTACTTGAGTCATTTTCTATAAAGGTATCTTTACTTTAACTCAAGTGTGATAATTTGGTACTTTTACCACCACTGCCAATATGCAGAAAGAGTTCATAATATAGGCTATTGAAAACCTAAACCTAAAATGTATTATATACAGTCGTGGTCAAAAGTTTTGAGAATGACACAAGTATTGGTCTTCACAAAGTTCGCTGCTTCAGTATTATGATATATTTTTGTCAGATGTTACTATGGTATACTGAAGTATAATTACAAGCATTCCATAAGTGTCAAAGGCTTTTATTGAAAATTACATTAAGTTTATGCAAAGAGTCAATATTTGCAGTGTTGCTCCTTCTTTTTCAAGACCTCTGCAATCCGCCCTGGCATGCTGTCAATTAACTTCTGGGCCATATCCTGACTGATGGCAGCCCATTCTTGCATAATCAATGCTTGGAGTTTGTCAGAATTTGTGTGTTTTTGTTTGTCCACCCGCCTCTTGAGGATCGACCACAAGTTCTCAATGGGATTAAGGTCTGGGGAGTTTCCTGGCCATGGACCCAAAATTTTGATGTTTTGTTCCCCGAGCCACTTAGTTATCACTTTTGCCTTATGGCAAGGTGCTCCATCATGCTGGAAAAGGCATTGGTCGTCACCAAACTGTTCTTGGATGGTTGGGAGAAGTTGCTCTCAGAGGATGTGTTGGTACCATTCTTTATTCATGGCTGTGTTCATCAAGCTCTGTCAAATTGGTTGTTGATCATTGCGAGACAACCATTTTCAGTTCTTGCCATAGATTTTCAAGTAGACATTTTTTTAAAAGTCAAAACTGTAACCCTGCCACTCAGGAAGATTCACTTTCTTCTTGGTAAGCAACTCCAGTGTAGATTTGGCCTTGTGTTTTAGGTTATTGTCCTGCTGAAAGGTGAATTCATCTCCCAGTGTCTGGTGGTAAGCAAACTGAACCAGGTTTTCCTCTAGGATTTTGCCTGTGCTTAGCTTCATTCTTTCTTTCTTATCCTGAAAAACTCCCAAGTCCTTTATGATTACAAGCATACCCATAAAATGATGCAGCCACCACTATGCTTGAAAATATTGAGAGTGGTACTCAGTGATGTGTTGTATTGGATTTGCCCTAAACATAACACTTTGAATTCAGGACAAAAAATGAATTGCTTTGCCACATTTTTTGCAGTATTACTTTAGTGCCTTGTTGCAAACCGGATGCATGTTTTGGAATATTTTTATTCTGTACAGGCTTCCTTCTTTTCACTCTGTCAATTAGGTTAGTGTTGTGGAGAAACTGCAATGTTGTTGATCCATCCTCAGTTTTCTCCTATCACAGCCATTAAACTCTGAAACTGTTTTAAGTCACCAATGGCCTCATGGTGAAATCCCTTCCTCTCTGTCAACTGAGTTAGGAAGGACGCCTGTATCTTTGTAGTGACTGGGTGTATTGATACACCATCCAAAGTGTAACTAATAACTTCAGCATGCTCAAAGGGATATTCAACGTCTGCTTTTTTTTCAACCCATCTACCCATTTCATTTTATTTTTACCCATTTAAGCCTATGCTGAAACGGAGACATGGATCACCCCAGAGAACACTGCTACTCCAGCTGCTCTCTCGTCATTTGACTCCGTTTTCTCTCATAGTCCAAAAGCATCTGGTCGTCGCGGTGGTGGCACAGAGCTACTCCTAACTGGAGAGTTTATATTTTCTCCCTCTCTCACCTGTCCATCTACTCATTTGAATTCCATGCTGTCACTGTCACTTGTCCACTCAAGCATAATATTGTTGTCATCTAATGCCCACCAGGTGCCCTTGGAGACTTCCTCAATGAGCTTGACACCTTGATAAGCTCATTTCCTGAAGATGGCTCACCGATCTTCGTACTTGGCGAGTTCAACCTCCCGACGTCTGCCTTCCATTCATTTCATTCCAACTCTCTCTTTCCCCTCCTTGCCTCTTTTGACCTCACTCTTTCCCAATCCCCTCCAACTCACAATGCAGGCAATACTCTTGACCTCATCTTTACTAGAGACTGTTCGCCAGCTAATCTCACTGCAACCCCCCTCCATGTGTCTGATCTATCAATCAATCAAATGTATTTATAAAGCCCTTTTTACATCAGCAGATGTCACAAAGTGCTATACAGAACCCCAGCCTAAAACCCCAAACAGCAAGCAATGCAGATGTAGAAGCAGGGTGGCTAGGAAAAACTCCCTAGAAAGGCAGAAACCTAGGAAGAAACCTAGAGAGGAACCAGGCTCTGAGGGGTCCCCTTCTGGCTGTGCCGGGTGTAGATTAAAACAGTACATGGCCATTCAGGTAGTCCTGAGGCATGGTCCTAGGGCTCAGGTCCTCCGGGATGGGAAGGAGAGAGGGAGAGAGGGAGAATTAGAGGGAGCATACAGTGGGGGAAAAAAGTATTTAGTCAGCCACCAATTGTGCAAGTTCTCCCACTTAAAAAGATGAGAGAGGCCTGTAATTTTCATCATAGGTACACGTCAACTATGACAGACAAAATGAGAAAAAAGATTCCAGAAAATCACATTGTAGGATTTTTAATGAATTTATTTGCAAATTATGGTGGAAAATAAGTATTTGGTCAATAACAAAAGTTTCTCAATACTTTGTTATATACCCTTTGTTGGCAATGACACAGGTCAAACATTTTCTGTAAGTCTTCACAAGGTTTTCACACACTGTTGCTGGTATTTTGGCCCATTCCTCCATGCAGATCTCCTCTAGAGCAGTGATGTTTTGGGGCTGTCGCTGGGCAACACAGACTTTCAACTCCCTCCAAAGATTTTCTATGGGGTTGAGATCTGGAGACTGGCTAGGCCACTCCAGGACCTTGAAATGCTTCTTACGAAGCCACTCCTTCGTTGTCCGGGCGGTGTGTTTGGGATCATTGTCATGCTGAAAGACCCAGCCACGTTTCATCTTCAATGCCCTTGCTGATGGAAGGAGGTTTTATAATAATAATAATAAATAATAATAATAATAATAATAATAATAATAATAATAAGGTTTTCACTCAAAATCTCACGATACATGGCCCCATTCATTCTTTCCTTTACACGGATCAGTCGTCCTGGTCCCTTTGCAGAAAAACTTCCCCAAAGCATGATGTTTCCACCCCCATGCTTCACAGTAGGTATGGTGTTCTTTGGATGCAACTCAGCATTCTTTGTCCTCCTAACACGACGAGTTGAGTTTTTACCAAAAAGTTCTATTTTGGTTTCATCTGACCATATGACATTCTCCCAATCCTCTTCTGGATCATCCAAATGCACTCTAGCAAACTTCAGACGGGCCTGGATATGTACTGGCTTAAGCAGGGGGACACGTCTGTCACTGCAGGATTTGAGTCCCTGGCGGTGTAGTGTGTTACTGATGGTAGGCTTTGTTACTTTGGTCCCAGCTCTCTGCAGGTCATTCACTAGGTCCCCCCGTGTGGTTCTGGGATTTTTGCTCACCGTTCTTGTGATCAATTAGACCCCACGGGGTGAGATCTTGCGTGGAGCCCCAGATCGAGGGAGATTATCAGTGGTCTTGTATGTCTTCCATTTCCTAATAATTGCTCCCACAGTTGATTTCTTCAAACCAAGCTGCTTACCTATTGCAGATTCAGTCTTCCCAGCCTGGTGCAGGTCTACAATTTTGTTTCTGGTGTCCTTTGACAGCTCTTTGGTCTTGGCCATAGTGGAGTTTGGAGTGTGACTGTTTGAGGTTGTGGACAGGTGTCTTTTATACTGATAACAAGTTCAAACAGGTGCATTTAATACAGGTAACGAGTGGAGGACAGAGGAGCCTCTTAAAGAAGAAGTTACAGGTCTGTGAGAGCCAGAAATCTTGCTTGTTTGTAGGTGACCAAATACTTATTTTCCACCATAATTTGCAAATAAATTCATAAAAAATCCTACAATGTGATTTTCTGGATTTTTTTTCTCATTTTGTCTGTCATAGTTGACGTGTACCTATGATGAAAATTACAGGCCTCTCTCATCTTTTTAAGTGGGAGAACTTGCACAATTGGTGGCTGACTAAATACTTTTTTTCCCCCACTGTACTTAAATTCACACAGGACACCGGATAAGACAGGAGAATAACACCAGATATAACAGACAGACCCTAGCCCCCCGGCACATAGACTATTGCAGCATAGATACTGGAGGCTAAGACAGGTGGCCCCGTCCGACGATACCCCCGGACAGGGCCAACCAGGCAGGATATAACCCCACCCACTTTGCCAAAGCACAGCCCCCACACCACCAGAGGGATATCAACAGACCACCAACCTACTACCCTGAGACAAGGCTGAGTATAGCCCACAAAGATCTCCTCCACTGCACGAGCCTGAGGGAGCGACAAACCGAACAGGAAGATCACGTCAGTGACTCAACCCACTCAAGTGATGCACCCCTCCTAGGGACGGCATGGAAAGCACCTGTAAGCCAGTGACTCAGCCCCCGTAATAGAGTCAGAGGCAGAGAATCCAAATGGAGACAGGAACCGGCCAGGCAGAGACAGCAAGGGCGGTTTGTCGCTCCAGTGCCTTTCCGTTCACCTTCGCACCCCTGTGCCAGACTACACTCAAATCATAGGACCTACTGAAGAGATGAGTCTTCAGTAAAGACTTAAAGGTTGAGAACGTGTCTGCGTCTCTCACATGGATAGGCAGACCATTCCATAAAAATGAAGCTCTATAGGTGAAAGCCCTGCCTCCAGCTGTTTGCTTAGACATTCTAGGGAAAATAAGGAGGCCTGCGTCTTGTGACCGTAGCGTACGTGTAGGTATGTACGGCAGGACCAAATCAGAGAGATAGGTAGGAGCAAGCCCATGTAATGCTTTGTAGGTTAGCAGTAAAACCTTGAAATCAGCCCTAGCCTTAACAGGAAGCCAGTGTAGAGAGGCTAGCACTGGAGTAATATGTTAAAATGTTTTGGTTCTAGACAAGATTCTAGCAGCCGTGTTTAGCACTAACTGAAGTTTATTTAGTGCTTTATCCGGGTAGCCGGAGAGTAGAGCATTGCAGTAGTCTAATCTATAAGTGAAAGCATGGTTTAGCTTTTCTGCATAATTTTTGGACAAAAAGTTGCTGATTTTTGCAATGTTACGAAGATGGAAAAAAGCTGTCCTTGAAATATTCTTGATATGTTCGTCAAAAGAGAGATCAGGGTCCAGAGTAACGCCGAGGTCCTTCACAGTTTCTTTTTAGACGACAGTACAACCATCAAGATTAATTATCAGATTCTAACAGAATATATCTTTGTTTCTTGGGACCTAGAACTAGCATCTCTGTTTTGTCCGAGTTTAAAATAAAAAAATTGCTGCCATCCACTTCCTTATGTCTGAAACACATGCTTCCAGGGTAGACCATTTTGGGGCTTCACTATGTTTCTGTCACGCTCTGGCTCCGGGACTCTGTATGTTGAGCCAGGGTGTGTTCGTTTCTTTGTGTTCTGTTTCTTGGTTGGGTTGTTCTAGGTTGTTGTGTTTCTTTGTTTGAGTGACTCCCAATCAGAGGTAACGAGTGTCAGCTGTTGGCTCGTTGTCTCTGATTGGGAGCCATATTTAAACTGTCTGTTTTCACCTTGTGTTTGTGGGTTTTTGTTCCTAGTCAGTCATTGTCACTGTGGACTTCACGAATCGTTATTTGTTTTGTTGTTTCGGGTTTCGCTTTAATTAAATAAAGCATCATGTTCGTGCAACACGCTGCGCTTTGGTCTACTCCTTTCCAAGACGATCGTGACAGAAAAACCCACCATACAACGACCAAGCAGCGTGTCCAGGAACACACGCAGGAGGTGACTCTGGTGGATGTCCTCCTCGGTTGGGGGCAGATTACCGAGGAGGAGGCCGTCCGGTACCGGAGGGCTATGAAGGGGGAGACCCAGGCAGGAGAGGAGCAGCGGCGTCAGCAGTGCCATCGTCGGACGGACGAGAGGCACCCCCAAGAATTTTTTAGGGGGGGGCACACGGCATGGGCGACTGGGCAGCAGGAGGCTGCCACAGGGCGAAATAGGAGAAGAGGAGAGAAGGCCACTGGGTTTTGGGGGCCAGAAGGCAGGTTGGCGGAGCCTGGATGGAGAGCAGAGCCAACTCCCCGTACTCAGGCATGGCAGCATGAGACTGGGCAGGTTCCGCGGTATGCGGAGCTGCGCACTGTGCCACGAGCGGTCCGGCATAATCCGGTACGTCCTGTGCGAGCACCCCGCACGTGTTGTGCGAAGGTGGGCATGCAGCCAGGACGGAGTGTGCCGGCTCAGCGCTCGGGGCCTCCAGTGCCTCTCCTCGGTCCCGGATATCCTGCACCAGTATCACGTGCTGTTATGCCAGTACGGGTACACAGCCCTGTACGTCCTGTGCTGATGCCTCACACAGAGTGTGTGAAGGTAGGCATTCAGCCAGGACGGGTTGTGGCAGCTCTTCACTCCAGGTCTCCTATCCGTCTCCATAGCCCAGTTCGGCCTGTCCCTGCTCCACGCACCAAGTCTACGGTGTGCGTCGACAGCCCTGCCCGGCCTGTTCCTGCTCCACGCACCAAGTCTACGGTGTGCGTCGCCAGCCCTGCCCGGCCTGTTCCTGCTCCACGCGCCAAACCTACGGTGTGCGTCGCCAGCCCAGCCCGGCCTGTTCCTGCTCCACGCACCAAGTCTACGGTGTGCGTCGACAGCCCTGCCCGGCCTGTTCCTGCTCCACGCACCAAGTCTACGGTGTGCGTCGCCAGCCCTGCCCGGCCTGTTCCTGCTCCACGCGCCAAGCCTACGGTGTGCGTCGTCAGTCCGGTGAGGCCCGTTCCGGCTCCACGCACCAAGCCAGGGGTGCGTATCGTCAGCCCGGTCCGGTCCGTTGCTGCTCCACGCACCAAGCCAGGGGTTCGCATCGTCAGCCAGGTCCGGTCAGTTCCTGCCTCACGCGCCAAGCCAGGGGTGCGCGTCGTCAGTCCGGTGCCTGATCAGGTACCGGGCAGCTGCTCCACAACGGAGCTTGAGCAAGCCGCTCCGTCGATGTCCGGTCCAGATCCAGCCAGCGGGGTCAGACCGGACCGGGGGCGCTACGGGGGAATTGTGGAAGGGTGGTGGTCAAGCCCGGAGCCGGAGCCGCCTCCGAGGAGGAATGCCCACCCAGCCCTCCCCTGTTTGGGTTTTGTTAAGGCGCGGTCGCAGTCCGCGCCTTTAGGGGGGGGGGGGTACTGTCACGCTCTGGCTCCGGGACTCTGTATGTTGAGCCAGGGTGTGTTCGTTTCTTTGTGTTCTGTTTCTTGGTTGGGTTGTTCTAGGTTGTTGTGTTTCTTTGTTTGAGTGACTACCAATCAGAGGTAACGAGTGTCAGCTGTTGGCTCGTTGTCTCTGATTGGGAGCCATATTTAAACTGTCTGTTTTCACCTTGTGTTTGTGGGTTTTTGTTCCTAGTCAGTCATTGTCACTGTGGACTTCACTAATCGTTATTTGTTTTGTTGTTTCGGGTTTCGCTTTAATTAAATAAAGCATCATGTTCGTGCAACACGCTGCGCTTTGGTCTACTCCTTTCCAAGACGATCGTGACAGTTTCATCGAAATGTAGAGCTGTTTGTCGTCCGCATAGCAATGAAAGTTAACATTGTGTTTCCGAATGACATCACCAAGAGGTCAAATATATAGTGAAAACAATAGTGGTCCTAAAACGGAACCTTGAGGAACACTGACGTACAATTGATTTGTCAGAGAACAAACCATTCACAGAGACGAATATATCTTTCCGGCAGATAAGATCTAAACCAGGCAAGAACTTGTCCGTGTAGACCAATTAAGGTTTCCAATCTCTCCAAAAGAATGTGGTGATCGATGGTGTCAAAAGCAGCACAAATGTCTAGGAGCATGAGGACAGTTGCAGAGCCTTGGTCTGACGCCATTAAAAGGTAATTTACCACCTTCACGAGTGCGGTCTCAGTGCTATGATTGGGTCTAAAACCAGACTGAAGCGTTTCGTATACATTTTTTGTCTTCAGGAAGGCAGTGAGTTGCTGCACAACAGCTTTTTCTAAAATGTTTGAGAGGAATGGGAGATTCGATATAGGCCGATAGTTTTTTACATTTTGTGGGTCAAGGTTTGGCTTTTTCTAGAGAGGCTTTATTACTGCCACTTTTAGTGAGTTTGGTACACATCCAGTGGATAGGGAGCCATTTATTATGTTCAACATAGGAGGGCCAAGCACAGGAAGTAGCTCTTTCAGTAGTTTAGTTGGAATATGGTCCAGTATGCAGCTTGAAGGTTTAGAGGCCATGACTATTTTCATGAATGTGTCAAGAGATATAGGATTAAAAAACTTGAGTGTCTCCATTGATCCTAGGTCCTGGCAGTTTTGTGCAGACTCAGGACAGCTGAGCTTTGGAGAAATACGCAGATTCAAAGAGGAGTCCGTAATTTGCTTTCTAATGATCATGATCTTTTCGTCAAAGAAGTTCATGAATTCATCACTGTTAAAGTAAAAGGTATCCTCTCTTGGGGAATGGTGCTTTTTTTCATGGTGATCACTACTTTGTTTCCTTTTCTGTCTCCCTTTCCTCCAACCCTAGCCACTCAGCCCCTACCCAGATGGTCATGCGCTGTCATAATCTTCACTCTCTCTCTCCCACTACTCTCTCCTCTTCTATCCTATCATCTCTCCCTTCTGCTAAATCCTTCTCCCTCCTGTCCCCTGATTCTGCCCCTTTGACCCTACTCTCCTCCCTTTCCGCATCCTATGACTCGCACTGTCCCCTATCCTCCTGGCCGGCTCGGCCCTCCCCTCCTGCTCCGTGGCTGAGTGACTCATTGCGAGCTTAAAGAACAGGGCTGCGGGCAGCTGAGCAAAAATTGAGTAAAACTAAACTTCCGGAGGACTTATCATCCTTTCACTCCCTCCGCTCTACCTTCTCTTCCTCTGTATCTGCTGCAAAATCCACTTTCTATCACTCTAAAATTCAAGCTTCTGCCTCTAACTCTAGGACACTATTTTCCACCTTCTCCTCCCTCCTTAATCCTTCACCCCCTCCCTCCTCCATCTCTGCGGACGACTTTGTCAACCACTTTGAAAAGAAGGTTGACGACATCCGCTCCTCATTTACTCAGCCTATTGAATCCACTGGTCCCACTCACACAGAACTACATTACACCTTGACCTCTTTCTCCCCTCTCTCCAGATGAAATCATGCAACTAGTGAGGTCTGGCCGCCTGACAACCTGCCCGTTTGACCCCATCCCATCCACTGTTCTTCAGACCATCTCTCACTTCCCTCATCAACTCATCCCTGACAACTGGCTACGTCCCCTCTTACTTCAAAATGTCCCGAGTCGCTCCCCTCCTCAAGAAACCAACACTTGACTCATCTGACGTCAAAAACTATAAACTTGTATCCCTTTTTCATTTTCTTTCCAAAACACTTGAGCATGCTGTCTCTGATCAACTCTCTCGTTATCTCTCTCAGAACGATCTTCTTGACCCTAACCAGTAAGGCTTCAAGACCGGTCACTCAACCGAAACTGCTCTTCTCTGTGTCACGGAGGCTCTCCACACTGCCAAAGCTGACTCACTCTCCTCTGTTCTCATCCTTCTAGATCTATCCGCAGTCGTCGACACTGTGAACCATCAGATCCTCCTCTCCACCCTCTCAGGGCTGGGCGTCTCAGGCTCTGCACACTCTTGGATTGCATTCTACCTGGCAGGCCGCTCCTACCAGGTGACGTGGAGAGAATCTGTGTCTGCACCACGTACTCTCACTATTGGTGTCCCCCAGGGCTCGCTTCTAGGCCCTCTCCTCTTATCTCTATACACCAAGTCACTCGGCTCTGTCATACCCTCACATGGTCTCTTCTATCATTGCTATGCGGATGACACTCAACAACTTTTCTCCTTCCCCTCTTCTGAACCCAGGTGGCGACACGCATCTCTGCATGCCTGGCAGATATCTCTGTTTGGATGTCAGCCCACCACCTCAAGCTCAACCTCGACAAGATGGAGCTGCTCTCCCTCCCGGGGAAGGCCTGCCCGCTCAAAGACCTCTCCATCACGGTTGACAAATCCACAGTGTCGCCCTTCCAGAGTGCAAAGAACCTTGGCATGACTCTGGACAACACCCTGTCATTCTCTGCAAACATCAAAGCAGTGAATCGGTCCTGCAGGTTCATGCTCTACAACATCCATACAGTACGACCCTCCTCACACAGGAAGCGGCGCAGGTCCTAATCCAGGCACTTGTCATCTCCCGTCTGCACCATTGCAACTCAATGTTGGCTGGGATACCCGCTTGTGCCATCAAACCCCTGCAACTTATCCAGAACGCTGCAGCCCGCCTGGTTTTCAACCTTCCCAAGTTCTCCCATGTAACCCTGCTCCTCTGTACACTCCACTGGCTTTCAGTCGAAGCTCGCATCCACTACAATTGGATATCACATAAAATTGGGGAGAAAAAGGGGGTAAAAGAAAATCATAATAATATTGTAATAATTTCACTGCTCGACTGAGGGACCTTACAGATAATTGGATGTGTGGGGTAAAGAGATGAGGTAGTCAGGTTAAACACTATTATTGCACACAGACTGAGTCCATGCAACTTATTTTGTGACTTGTTAAGTAACATTTTACTCCTGAACTTACAGTTGAAGTCGGAAGTTTACATACACTTAGGTTGGAGTCATTAAAACTCGTTTTTCGACCACTCCACAAATTTCTTGTTAACAAACTATGGTTTTGGCAAGTCTACTTTGTCCATGACACAAGTCATTTTTCCAACAATTGTTTACAGACAGATTATTTCACTTATAATTCACTGTATCACAATTCCAGTGGGTCAGAAGTTTACATACACTAAGTTGACCGAGCCTTTAAACACCTTGGAAAATTCCAGAAAATGATGTCATGGCTTTAGAAGCTTCTGATAGGCTAATTGACATCATTTGAGTCAATTGGAGGTGTACCTGTGGATGTATTTCAAGGCCTACCTTCAAACTCAGTGCCTCTTTGCTTGACATCATGGAAAAATCAAAAGAAATCAGCCAAAACCTCAGAAGAAAAATTGTAGACCTCCACAAGTCTGGTTCATCCTTGGGAGCAATTCCCAACGCCTGAAGGTACGACGTCCATCTGTACAAACAATAGTACGCAAGTATAAACACCATGGGACCATGCAGCCGTCATACCGCTCAGAAAGGAGACGCGTTCTGTCTCCTAGAGATGAATGTACTTTGGTGCGAAAAGTGCAAATCAATCCCAGAACAACAGCAAAGGACCTTGTGAAGATGCTGGAGGAAACAGGTTCAAAAGTATCTATATCCACAGTAAAACGAGTCCTATATCGACATAACCTGAAAGGCCGCTCAAAGCTACTGCTCCAAAACCGCCATAAAAAAGCCAGACTACGGTTTGCAACTGCACATGGGGACAAAGATCGTACTTTTTGGAGAAATGTCCTCTGGTCTGATGAAACAAAAATAGAACTGTTTGGCCATAATGACCATCATTATGTTTGGAGAAAAAAGGGGGATGCTTGCAAGCCGAAGAACACCATCCCAACCGTAAAGCACGGGGTGGCAGAATCATGCTGTGGGGGTGCTTTGCTGCAGGAGGGACTGGTGCACTTCACAAAATAGATGGCATCATGAGGAAGGAAGATTATGTGGATATATTGAAGCAACATCTCAAGACATCAGTCAGGAAGTTAAAGCTTGGTCACAAAGTCAAGGTATTGGAGTGGCCATCACAAAGCCCTGACCTCAATCCTGTAGAATATTTGTGGGCAGAACTGAAAAAGTGTGTGCGAGCAAGGAGGCCTACAAACCTGACTCAGTTACACCAGCTCTGTCAGGAGGAATGGGCCAAAATTCACTCAACATATTGTGGGAAGCTTGTGGAAGGCTACCCGAAACGTTAAACAATTTAAAGGCAATGCTACCAAATACTAATTGAGTGTATGTAAACTTCTGACCCACTGGGAATGTGATGAAATAAATTAAATAATTCTCTCTACTATTATTCTGACATTTCACATTCTTAAAATAAAGTGGTGATCCTAACTGACCTAAGACAGGGACTTTTTACTAGGATTAAATGTCAGGAATTGTGAAAAACTGAGTTTAAATGTATTTGGCTAAGGTGTATGTAACCTTCCGACTTCAACTGTATTTAGGCTTGCCATGACAAAGGGGTGGAATACTTATTGACTCAAGACATTTCAGCTTTTTATTTGTAATTAATTTGTAAAAATTTCTGCAAACATAATTCCACTTTGACATTATGGGGTATTGTGTGTAGGCCAGTGCCAAAACAAATCTACATTTAATCGATTTTAAATTCAGGCTGTAACACAACAAAATGTGGAAAATGTCAAGGGGTGTGTGTGAATACTTTCTGAAGGCACTGTACATGTGCAACAATAGTAATCATGGAACTTTTTTTTATGAGCACCTTGTAAACTGCACAGGCACCAAAAACCACATGGAAACTGGATATGTTTTTACATCACTGGCCAGAGGACAACCTGCAAAACACAGTCAGCTACATTTTGGAATGTTGCATTTTGATATGGGGGTCACCGAGTGACGATTTTAGCATGTAAATCTTGGTGGGGCATGGTTTGAATCCAGGCTCTGTCGCCGCCGGCCGCGACCGGGAGACACATGGGCGGCGCACAATTGGCCCAGCGTCGTCCAGGGTAGGGGAGGGAATGGCCGGCAGGGATGTAGCTCAGTTGATAGAGCATGGTGTTTGCAACGCCAGGGTTGTGGGTTCGTTTCCCACGGGGGGCCAGTATAAAAAAAAAAAATATGTATTCACTAACTGTAAGTCGCTCTGGATAAGAGCGTCTGCTAAATGACTAAAATGTAATGTAAAAAAAATGTAACAGCAGAGCTTTCTTTTCAGCACCATGGAGTGAATCCTTAACACTGCTACACCTGGCTATCAGCGGAGCCTTGTCTGGCAGCGAAACAGTTCATTCAGCCTCATTTACTGCCTTTAAAAAAAATAGCTGATATGGTTGACTTGCTTAAACAAAAGTGGTTTCTACTGACAATTGAGATGTACAAACTATGGCATAAGGGGACGACGAGCGGATAAGAGGCAATCCGTAATTCCAATTATGACATTAATGAGCTAGGACGGATGTAGTCAATATAACTATTTGTTCAGCACTTTTAAAATGTACAGCAACAGAATTCAGAACATGGGCCGTTCTTACAGTAGTCTCCCTGTACACCAAGTCAGAACCGTAGGATAAATAAAGGGGGCATATAAGCAGACAATGAAAGCTCTTACAATATTCGATGATTCGATTTCTCTAAAACAGGTTATAGGCTACATGTGCACCGCCAAGTCAGAACAGTAGGCTAAATGATTAGGGTGAGGCACATGGGCTACTAACAGCTTACTACACAACATACACTTATTATTACTTTCTTAGCTACAGTATACAGTGGCTTGCGAAAGTATTCACCCACCTTGGCATTTTTCCTATTTTGTTGCCTTACAACCTAGAATTAAAATTGATTTTGGGGGGGTTGTATTATTGGATTTACACAACATGCCTACCACTTTGAAGATGCAAAATATATTTTTGGGTGAAACAAACAAGAAATAAGACAAAGAAACAGAAAACTTGAGCGTGCATAACTATTCACCCCCCCCCAAAGTCAATACTTTGTAGAGCCACCTTTTGCAGCAATTACAGCTACAAGTCTCTTGGGGTATGTCTCTATAAGCTTGGCACATCTAGCCACTGCAGTTTTTGGCCATTCTTCAAGGCAAAACTGCTCCAGCTCCTTCAAGTTGGATGGGTTCCGCTTGTGTACAGCAATCTTTAAGTCATACCACAGATTCTTAATTGAATTGAGGTCTGGGCTTTGACTAGGCCATTCCAAGACATTTAAATGTTTCCCTTTAAACCACTCAAGTGTTGCGTTAGCAGTATGCTTAGGGTCATTGTCCTGCTGGAAGGTGAACCTCCTTCCCAGTCTCAAATCTCTGGAAGACTGAAACAGGTTTCCCTCAAGAATTTCCCTGTATTTAGCACCATCCATCATTCCTTCAATTCTGACCAGTTTCCCAGTCCCTGCCGATGAAAAACATCCCCACAGCATGATGCTGCCACCACCATGCTTCACTGTGGGGATGGTGTTCTCGGGGTGATGAGAGGTGTTGGGTTTGTGCCAGACATAGCGTTTTCCTTGATGGACAAAAAGCTCAATTTGAGTCTTATCTGACCAGAGTACTTTCTTCCATATGTTTGGGGAGTCTCCCACATGCCTTTTGGCGAACACCAAACGTGTTTGCTTATTTTTTTCTTTAAGCAATGGCTTTTTTCATGCCACTCTTCCGTAAATCCCAGCTCTGTGGAGTGTACTGCTTAAAGTGGTCCTATGGACAGATACTCCAATCTCTGCTGTGGAGCTTTGCAGCTCCTTCAGGTTTATCTTTGGTCTCTTTGTTGCCTCTGATTAATGCCATCCTTGCCTGGTCCGTGAGTTTTGGTGGGCGGCTCTTGGCAGGTTTGTTGTGGTGCCATATTCTTTCAAGTTTTTTAATAATGGATTTAATGGTGCTCCGTGGGATGTTCGAAGTTTCTGATATTTTTTTATAACCCAACCCTGATCTGTACTTCTCCACAACTTTGTCCCTGACCTGTTTGGAGAGCTCCTTGGTCTTCATGGTGCCGCTTTCTTGGTGGTGCCATTTGCTTAGTGGTGTTGCAGACTCTGGGGCCTTTCAGAACAGGTGTAAATACTGTATACTGAGATCATGTGACACTTAGATTGCACACAGGTGGACTTTATTTAACTAATTATGTGACTTCTGAAGGTAATTGGTTGCACCAGATCTTATTTAGGGGCTTCATAGCAAAGGGGTTGAATACATACAGTGAGGGAAAAAAGTATTTGATCCCCTGCTGATTTTGTACGTTTGCCCAATGACAAAGACATGATCAGTCTATAATTTTAATGGTAGGTTTATTTGAACAGGGAGAGACAGAATAACAACAAAAAAATCCAGAAAAACGCATGTAAAAAATGTTATAAATTGATTTGCATTTTAATGAGGGAAATAAGTATTTGACCCCTCTGCAAAACATGACTTAGTACTAGGTGGCAAAACCCTTGTTGGCAATCACAGAGGTCAGACGTTTCTTGTAGTTGGCCACCAGGTTTGCACACATCTCAGGAGGGATTTTGTTCCACTCCTCTTTGCAGATCTTCTCCAAGTTATTAAGGTTTCGAGGCTGACGTTTGGCAACTCAAACCTTTAGCTCCCTCCACAGATTTTCTATGGGATTAAGGTCTGGAGACTGGCTAGGCCACTCCAGGACCTTAATGTGCTTCTTCTTGAGCTACTCCTTTGTTGCCTTGGCCGTGTGTTTTGGGTCATTGTCATGCTGGAATACCCATCCACGACCCATTTTCAATGCCCTGGCTGAGGGAAGGAGGTTCTCACCCAAGATTTGACGGTATATGGCCCTGTCCATCGTCCCTTTGATGCAGTGAAGTTGTCCTGTCCCCTTAGCAGAAAAACAACCCCAAAGCATAATGTTTCCACCTCCATGTTTGACGGTGGGGATGGTGTTCTTGGGGTCATAGGAAGCATTCCTCCTCCTCCAAACACGGCGAGTTGAGTTGATGCCAAAGAGCTCGATTTTGATCTCATCTGACCACAACACTTACACCCAGTTCTCCTCTGAATCATTCAGATGTTCATTGGCAAACTTCAGACGGGCCTGTATATGTGCTTTCTTGAGCAGGCGACCTTGCGTGCGCTGCAGGATTTCAGTCCTACACGGCGTAGTGTGTTACCAATTGTTTTCTTGGTGACTATGGTCCCAGCTGCCTTGAGACCATTGACAAGATCCTCCCGTGTAGTTCTGGGCTGATTCCTCACCGTTCTCATGATCATTGCAACTCCACGAGGTGAGATCTTGCATGGAGCCCCAGGCTGAGGGAGATTGACAGTTCTTTTGTGTTTCTTCTATTTGCGAAAAATCGCACCAACTGTTGTAACCTTCTCATCAAGCTGCTTGGCGATGGTCTTGTAGCCCATTCCAGCCTTGTGTAGGTCTACAATCTTGTCCCTGACATCCTTGGAGAGCTCTTTGGTCTTGGCCATGGTGGAGAGTTTGGAATCTGATTGATTGATTGCTTCTGTGGACAGGTGTCTTTTATACAGGTAACAAACTGAGATTAGGAGCACTCCCTTTAAGAGTGTGCTCCTAATCTCAGCTCGTTACCTGTATAAAAGACACCTGGGAGCCAGAAATCTTTCTGATTGAGAGGGGGTAAAATACTTATTTCCCTCATGAAAATGCAAATCAATTTATAATATTTTTGACATTCGTTTTTCTGGATTTTTTTGTTGTTATTCTGTCTCTCACTGTTCAAATAAACCTACCATTAAAATTATAGACTGATCATTTCTTTGTCAGTGGGCAAACGTACAAAATCAGCAGGGGATCAAATACTTTTTTCCCTCACTGTATGCACGCACCACTTTTCCGTTATTTATTTTTTAGAATTTTTTGAAACAAGTTCTTTTTTTCATTTCACTTCACCAATTTGGAATATTTTGTGTATGTCCATTACATGAAATCCAAATAAAAATCCATTTAAATTACAGGTTGTAATGCAACAAAATAGGAAAAACGCCAAGGGGAATGAATACTTTTGCAAGGCACTGTACATATCTCCCTGGCATATTACATCATTTATGCACCAGCATACAAGACATTTTTGGACTCACCTTGTTGTGCTGTGCTCACTTGAACAGGAAGGTTCAACAGGAAGGCAGTCCTTCTTGTCGTCAAATTTTGTCATCTAACTATGTCATCAAAGTCTTGCATTCTCTGAATTTATTGCGCTTTCAAGACAACTGGGAACTCGTAAAAAAAACAAGGTTGAATCATGACGTCAGTGATCTTCAGGACGGCGCTCTAGAAAGATGCTCGATTTCCGAGTTGGATGACCGTTCAAAACGTTTTTTCGCAGTCTGAGCTCGTTTTGAGTTCCCAGTTGACTTGAACTCCCTGATGTCTGAGATTTCCCAGTTCCGAGTTTCCAGTTGTTTTGAACACGACAGAAGTCATGCTGGATTGACAGCATGGCAAATGTATTCAACCTTTTATGGCCCATGGTGTTGACTGTTTATCCTTTTAAGCTTGGAAAATAGACCCTTAAACCCAGACTTGGACGACACACCCACTCCACTGAATAGCAGGCTAGTGATTGCTTTGCAATACTTGCAGTTAGCCACTGATTTTGAAAGTATGATGTTGACATGATCAGTCCAATCAAAGCTACTGTAGATATAACTTGATTTGATGTCATTTTATCTGTGGGCAATGACCTTGAGCCTTCTTGGATGGGCACTTCTAATGTAACTCTACCCGTAGATTTTGCAGTGATGTAGTGTCCCCATGAGTGACAGAACACTGAGCCATTCACGGCTCAACTAGAGAACATTACCAACCCCTACGCTCCGTATTTTCCGCTGGCTGACCCACCACCACAGAAAGCACTGAGCTATGCTGAAACACCTGCATTTTGGAGCTGCCTTACTCAAGAAAGCAAAAAAGAGACCATGTTTGTATGCAGCTTTATTAACTCAATGAGTTTGCAAACTGATATGTATTAATCCCAAAATAACATGCAAAACATGCCCCATCTGCCCTCAATGACAGGTCGCCACTGGGGTCACTACATTTTAGTCATTTAGCAGACGCTCTTATCAAGAGCGACTTACAGTTAGTGAGTGCATACATTTTTCATACTTTTTTCATACTGCCCCCCCCCTGTGGGAATCGAACCCACAACCCTGGCGTTGCAAGCGCCATGCTCTACCGACTGAAAGAGAAACGCAACACTGTTTTGTCAATCACTCCTATCGATAAACAAGTTGAAATCAATTGCGCAAGAGGGGGGAGATGAGGTTACTCGTCATGTTAAAACTAACACAGAAAAACCACCACCTAGACTAGAGCGTCCATATGGTCTGTGCAGCAGGCTGAACGTTTGACGTCCCTACTAATTGGTTGTGTCCTTGGATTGTAGCCTCGCACACAGCATCCTCAGTCATCGCAGACTTGCGCCCAAGACTCGCCATTATGAGAAACAGGGAGTCCAAGTGATACAGTGGAAGAACACACATTTTTACATCTATTTGAGTTTGCATTGCTCAGGGCCCTCTTGAGGCGCGAGTGGGACTTCACAGTTATAAGCGACCTTTACAGACAATGCTCCTGCGTAATTGCATTCATTCATTTATCCATTGGCTATAAAACGTCTTTAAAAATGTTTTAGTGAATAGGTATTGTGCGGTATCAGGACTGAGGTGTGGACCATGTCAAAATTAGGATTGAATTGGAAAGTAGAACCACTTGGATTTTCCAAATAGGTTTTGCTTTTACAAATATGTTTATGCGAGAGAGGAGTGAGATTAGCACTATCACCAATATTAAGGCACACATAAGTAGCCTTGGGTGGTTATTGAAGGTTTGACAATTTATTTGAAGAGTGCACCCTTGAAATCATTCTACATTAACATTTTAGTAATTTAGCAGACGCTCTTATCCAGAGCGACTTACAGTTAGTGAGTGTATACATTTTCAAATCCTTTGCATATTATATGCTATTTCATTTATTTGTTCAGGTAATTGCAATGAGGTAGAAAAAGACAGTATGCACACATGTATATGATCATTCATCTTGGGGTTTCCAGGCTTGTTACCTGTCTGTAAAGTGACCATACTCTGTGCAGAATAATTGGCCCATGCATTTCACCTTTTCTCAAGATAGGGGATTTAATCCAATTGCAAACAGCCTTATATGATCATCATAAATAAATGTTATACATTATAGCATGTGTTTGTAGGTCTATTTGCATTTTACATCATTAATGTTTAACTCCATTGGTTTTTATTTGCAATTTCATGTCACAATTTGTTAGGGCCGCACCCTTGATTTTCTACTACAGCGCTGGAAAAAAATAATCGAATCTCAATTGGTCTCTTCCTGTAGTCGTCATCTGCAATGATCCAACCTCCTTTCTGGTGTTTGGACAGCATATAAACGGACAGAATTTCATCTCTCTCTCTGAGCTACCTAGTAACATCATAATAACCAATACGTGGACCTCAAATGGGGAGGGTTTACAGCTGAGATTGACGTGTGTTTCAATGGCAGCCGGAGAGAGACATGGACAACAAGACGCGCGCACAGCCCAATAGAAACGGTAAGGAGACCCTGTTGATCTGTATAGGCTACGCTACATGATGGTAAGTCAGACTTTCTCTATTTCACATGTTAGGCAGATAAATTTATTTTAAACGGGTTGTTAAGAACATTTCGTCGACGTGGTCATTGTAAAGATATATTTTGATGTTTACACAATTATGGTTGAACGATACAGGACGTGTCCCAAAGAAGAAAACGGTCAGTGTGAGAATACAGTAAATTGTTTCCTGTCATTGACAAATTAAGAGTAGACTCCATCTTTACAGGAGCGATTCTGAAATGTAACGTAATTCTCTCGCCCGTCTGCCGCCATATAGCTCGACCCTCGAGAAAAATACTACCTCACCCGTTGCTGGTTTAAAAAAAAACAAGAACAAATCCTAAATGTTTTGTGCAACCGTTAACTTTCAGTGGCCTATTTACGTAGTTTATCTTCATTTACGTCGAATATCATAAAAAATCAAATCTGCTTTAGATGGGAAACTTTCGTGCAACAGGTGGCAGGTTTTTCCCGGGCCGGAGTAGGGAAAGGCGAGTCTGATGCTGAGGATGGGAGAGAGATGGAGTAGGGCGTAATTCAGCCCGAGACACCGGACAGCTCCTACGTCCACAATGTCTATTCACCTATTTATGTGGGTCAATCAATACAAAGGTTGTTTCTTTTAAATTCGTTACCAGATTTTCAATTTGTTTGTTGGTCCTGTTAGCAACTACATTACACCATGTAATTATATAATTAGTAAGCTCTTGTCTCAGAATTTCTACACAAGACCCTTAATTCATCTGAAAATTATTTCTTTATTGAAATCACCATTTACTTAAAAGTGTAAAGGTTCATGAAATTCATGTCAAAAAGAGCCATTGATATGTTTATGTATCATTTTACTTTTTAATGTAATTTTCACTCAAAAATGTTATTGCCAACAGAAAATCAAGGCAAGGCAGGTCTTGGCAAATAGAACTATGCAAAAGAGGAATTTACTTTTCCACACAAGATGACAAATCTCCTCTAGTCAATCTGTTCTCATAAGAGAGGGCTTTCTCTTCTTGTGATCAGCCAACCTCTCTACCAACCATGGTTGCCAACAACGACTGTCAAGGCCCCTTCCCCCCATCCTTCCCTTCTCTTCCCTTGCTAAACTGTCACCCCCACCCCATCCCCCTCTCCCAGTTGCTCCCAGTCCTGTTGCATAGCTACCAGCTCTGCTCATGAAACACACTGGAGATGGAAGACAATGATTATAGCTGTGTGTGTGCATGTGAGCGTGTGCCCATGTGAGAAAAATATAAGATGATGTAAAAGAAAATGCATACAAAAATCTGATTTACCTGCTGTGGAAGTGCAGTGAAGTTAGTTTTTTACTGTCATTAGTGGAGGTGACAGTAGTGTATAGATAATGTAACACAATATTTACATGATGAAAACATAGAACCATTTGAATAGATATCTATGTAGATCGGGCATACTAATTAAGGCCATCTCCATTTCTTTAATATTAGAATTTGACTAGAAAAGAAGGCCTCCATACAGTAGCAGTGCTTTAGCAAATAGGGTTTATTAGGAGTGCTATGTTCCCCTCCCCCTGTTCTCCTCCACCTCCTCTCATCCTGCACTCCTCCTTTCCTCTCCTCTGCCTCTTTGAGAAGAGCTGAAAGGTTGGCATTAGAACAACAAAGGCAGGACAGAATGTCAACAGGCTTCAGAGAGAAACAGGCAGAGAGAGCAAGAGCGAGAGAGAGAGGAAACACAGGAATGAGAAAAGGACAGTGCGAAATCAACCTCTCGCCCCCTAGTCACTTTTTATATCTTCCACTAGAGTTCCACTACAGCTCCCAATGCAGTATGAGTATGTGTAGGAGAGTGTGGTATTTACATGTTGAGTGCATACGGCATAAATGTGGATGTGCGGAGCGGGAATACAAATGTTAGGTGGGTACATATGTGAAATGTCAAGTGGATCTGTGTCAAGGCTCTGTGCTATCACATTTGTATCATTATTCTCTTTCAGCTGAAGCAAGGGAGGAAAAAACACCAGACAGATGGGTGGATGGAAGAAGGAGATAGAGAACTGGTCCTAGTGCTGTGTGGAAGACTAGTGATTTTGTTGTGATGCTAAGAAATGAGAATAACAACAAGTCCCAGTCTGCCTCTCAGCACAGGGCACTTCCCTACAGTCTGCTGCATACTACAGTGATGCTACCTGTGTGTGTGTGTGTGTGTGTGTGTGTGTGTGTGTGTGTTGTTTCGTAGCGTAATGGCAGTGTAAACATGCATGACTATAAATGCAAATAAAACCATCATGATGTGTAAACTGAAATAACATAGACATTTAATTCAACACTGGAACATTGATAAAATGCAAAACATGTACAAATGGTCACATTCATACAATCAGAAAATACATTAGAAATGTGGAACTTCATCGCAAACATGCTTTGATCAGTTTCCCAGGTAAGATGTTAAAAGGGAGAAGCAGCTATTTCTCCTAGTAATCTCATGTGATTTGCATTTAAAACTGATACAGTTGAACTAGGTCAGAAGACCAACAGTATATGACTCTATGACTACACCTCGTAGATAAAAACACTTCTATAATTGCTTTATCTGACATCAACAGCCTTTATCAAAATTTGCAGAAAGCCTAGGCCAACCGACACATTACAGCTTTTAACCTACAGACAATGTACAGGCAGCATTTATATGACTATGGAGACAAAGGGCATTGGTAATGGATTTGTGTAAAAGAAGCCATTTTGAAAATGCTCCGTTGCCAAGCTGGAATACTTCAAATCAATTTAGCATTCCCTTTAGTGTTCCATTTGACCCAATGAGTCATGAGAATACATAGCCTACCCAGACTCGTGTCTGTTCTATTAATTCTATTTATATGACTGCACACACTCAGATTTGCTGTCGAGCGTGTCATTACACATACACACATAACACTTAGGTCTTCACGTTACATCCCTACTTCAACCTTCCGCTTAGCAACACAGTACTGCTATTTATTGTGCACCTTATTCTCTAGACACAGAATATTGCATGTTAATTAAAGGACCGGGTTATAAGAACCGGTGGCTAGAACAGAAAGCCTTTGATGATAGCACCTGGAGGGGGCTTAAGGAGGGCCTGTCTGAAATCAATGCACATAAAAAAATAAAAATAAAACATTGAAGCAGCCCTCAATTGCACACTAGTGACCACACATAATGAGATATAGCCAATATGGTCACTCTACACCCTAATATTTTAGCCCTGAGGACATATGCTTCCCATCTAACCACCCACCTCCTCCCTCCAGATAAGTCTGATTGGTCACAATGGATGCTGCACATTGGTAGTGGATAAGGAGCATTCACCACCCCCACCACCATTACAATGGAAAGGATTTTGAACACATGATAAAGCACCATATAGATACAACATCCAACCATAGGTGGAGTTGGGCTTCCTGTGTGGGCACAGTGGTAAGTGGTTCATTCCATAGAACTATGGGGATAACTTAAGTAGGTGAAGCACGTGACCTGGGAGTTCTAGCTGTCTAAAAGCCGCTGTCTCTGGATCATATGTACTGTGAACTTCTGCGAGCATGGGTTTGAATCTGACCCACTGCTCTAGCACCCTCTCTCCTCTCTATATTTCTATCCTATCCTAAAAAAGTGCTCCCTAACCCTTACCCTGCCCCACTGTGTAGTAGGGGCTTCCTTCGCTAGGGGTTTGTGGCTCCTTCAGTATGTGTAGGAGTTCGAGATGACAATGTCTCTGAAGAAGGGGAACCAGTCTCTGCACAGGCAGGTGAGGTAAATGTAGACAGGGTAGAATTACTTCTTCTGGTGGGTGATGAGGTGGAGGGCAGCATCGCTGGCTGGGTAGGCCGTCATATTGGTGTGGCCTCTGTAGGTGGTATAGTACATGGGAAATTAAAGATATGCTGCAGGGAAAGACATTAAAGGTACGGTAATACATGCTACATGCAGGATGTGTTTAAATGTTTTGATGAGGTTTAATCTCAATACAACTTCCTGGTTTAATAAAGGTTAAATAATAGAATAAGGACACCTTGATAAGACCTACATGATACCTACTGTAATGTTTCCTACTTCATTATACTTTATCTAAGGCCTACTATAAATGTAGCAGCTATTGTACCTTCATAAATATCCAACTACCATTACACAAGCAGTCAATACAACTCATTCATGTAAAGACATGGTGACGCTTGAAAATGTTTATTTTACATGGCCAGTCATTCAACATCACCAGCACAACCACGCACACTACCCAGTCATAATGCCATTTATTCGGTAGGAAAAGACAAAAGCTCTAGAACACATATTACAAATCTATTGTTGAAAAAAAGAACAGTAAATGGATTGTGTGACTGACCTGATTTTCTCCAAGGTGGTGATGGTCAGAGACACGTTGCTGCCCTGCATGGCTAGCTCATGCTGCATGGTGCCAAAGAAACGGTTCACTGCAAACTTGTTGGCCGCATAGGGCTCCATGGAGTAGTCATCTTACCTGTGGGGGAGAGAGGGAGAGACAGGGTGGAGAGACAGGGTGGAGAGACAGGGTGGAGAGACAGGGTGGAGAGACAGGGTGGAGAGACAGGGTGGAGAGACAGGGTGGAGAGAAAGGGTGGAGAGACAGGGTGGAGAGAAAGGGTGGAGAGACAGGGTGGAGAGACAGGGTGGAGAGACAGGGTGGAGAGACAGGGTGGAGAGAAAGGGTGGAGAGACAGGGTGGAGAGACAGGGTGGAGAGAAAGGTGGTGAGTTCACACAGTATCAACAGTGCTTGTCTGAGGACTTCAGACAGAAGGACAGATCTTGGTTTTATTCCCCTCTAAAAATACAGTAGAAGGAGTACTAGTGAAGTTTGCATCAGTATAAAACTGCATCTGTATAAGACTGTATTTGTATAAGACTGTGTGTTGTGTACTCACCCAACAGAGAGGCTACTACGATCATAGACCCTGCACTCTGCTCCAGCATTGGCAAAGCTGCAGAAGCCATGTTCACGAAGCTGAGGAAATTCACCTTTGGAAAACAACAACACATTAAAAACTACTATAGCATAGCCTTGTCTCACTTGGCTAGATGCAAGGCTAAGTATAGCCTAATATGAAGAAGAAAAAAACAAAGTGTACCTGCATCAGTTCCCTGACGTGCTCAACGTCTCCATTCCAAATGGCGAATGGGGTGGGTCCAATGTGATTCAAAACCAGGATGTCAAGACATCCTGCAGAACAAAAAGACAGTCGGAAAATGTCAACTAATGTGCCTTATTAATCTTTAACATAATACAGACAATGACTTAAGTTAATCTAAGTGATGAGTCCTTACCCAGCCATCCTCACCACTCTCTCTGGGTCTGAGGCCTGGCACGTCTCCTGTCACACACAGAGCCTTCTTGGAACCCAGGCTTGTGCAGTTCTCTGCCACCTACAGGACAGAGGGAGCAATGACACACTGGTAAAGAGGCTGTCACCATCTGGTCATAATAGAAAGGACATATGTACATAGTCGATTGAGCCGACACACTGAGTGTATAAACATTAGGAACACCTTCCTAATATTGAGTTGCACACCCTTATGCCTTCAGAACAGCCTCAATTCGTCGGGGCATGGACTCTACAAGGTGTCGAAAGCGTTCCACAGGGATGCTGGTCCATGTTGACTCCAATGCTTCCCACAGTTGTGTCAAGTTGGCTGAATGTCCGTTGGGTGGTGGACCATTCTTGATACACACTGTTGAGCGTGAAAAACCCAGCAGCGTTGCAGTTCTTGATACACTCAAACCGGTGCGCCTGGCAACTACTACCATACCCTGTTCAAAGGCACTTAAATATTTTGTCTTGCCCATTCACTCTCTGAATGGCACACATACACAATCCATGTCTCAATTGTCTCAAGGCTTAAAAATCCTTATTTTACCTGTCTCCTCCCCTTCATCTACACTGATTGAAGTGGATTTAACAAGTGGCATCAATAAGGGATCATAGCTTTCACCTGGATTCACCTGCTCAGTCTGTCATAGAAAGAGCAGGTATTCTTAATGTTTTGTACACTCAGTGTATGCAGCTTTACCGTGAATGCAGTCTCCGTTAACGCAGGAATATTGCCTTTAAATTTACAGTGAGGGAAAAAAGTATTTGATCCCCTGCTGATTTTGTACGTTTGCCCACTGACAAAGAAATGATCAGTCTATAATTTTAATGGTAGGTTTATTTGAACAGTGAGAGACAGAATAACAACAAAAAAATCCAGAAAAACGCATGTCAAAAATGTTATAAATTGATTAGCATTTTAATGAGGGAAATAAGACTGAAAATTATAGACTGATCATGTCTTTGTCAGTGGGCAAACGTACAAAATCAGCAGGGGATCAAATACTTTTTTCCCTCACTGTATACTGTTGAAAATAACTAAAATAGCAACCTGGTCAAGCAGACTGAACGCTGTGCTCACTTTTGGTTTCAAATTAAACAGAATGTGAGCTATCGCGAGACCAGGCTGGTTCTTTTCTAAACAATTATGCTAATCATTAAGGCATTGATAAAATTAATATGTTGTGTGCATGCTGGCCTGGAGCAAAGGCCTGCACACACAGTAGCTCTTGTGTATTTTGTAGATAGACTGGCTGGACTTCCGATTGGTGAACAGCGTGGAGCAAACTGAGACATAACTTTGAAAACAACATGTAAATATGTTGTTTTAAACTTACTAAAGTTACTTTCATTACTCTAAAATCAGTAGGCTATCTTAACCATATGCGAGAAGTCTGCTGCGGTACGGGTATGGCGGAAAATAACCTGGATGGAGACTCGCTTCCACAAAAACGACACTGACGGTATAATGAAAGAATTGAAGTTGCTCAATGCGAAAATGGACACAATGCAAATGACTCTTGAAAAGCAAATAAACAGCAAGGTCGACAGCGTTCGTGACAACATGGAGAAGCTGGTCATAGAAAATCAAAATCTCATGAAAACCGATTTGGAGCAGAAAGCCAAATAAATCCATGAAGATATTGACCTGGATATGGTGGTCCTGTGTTCAAGAATGGACAGTATAGAGGACAAAAAATTTAACAACCCAAAAATAACCCAACTAAACAGTTTGACCCATACGTATCTACAATAGTAACAGGCCTACCTTATGAGGACAATGAAGATACGGCAGAAAAGGTTAGGGAGCTGCTCACCGAGGGTCTGCGGTGCAAGCAGGTGCCAGAGCTGGTGGCCACCAGAAGGATGAGAGCAAGAGGCTGGGGACCAGGAGTCGTGAAGGTCGCATTCTGAACCTCTCGGGGGGGGGGGGGGGTAAAAGATAAAGTGGATGTCCTCCGGCTAAAGCATCATCGGCCCACAAAGATCGAACCATCGAACTCAACTTCAAAACAGATATTTCTACATTTCGGGGAATGGGAGGACGATGAAGCGTCTCCTGATCCCGAGGGCGACCACAAAGGCCGGGGAGCGGGACTCGCAGATCATGTCCAGGAAGGCTGAGAACCATCTGCCCAGTCCGTAAATGCTTAACAATTGTATTTAATTCACTGGAACGTTAATGGATGGACGACCTCAAACGGTACACTTAGAACATTACTACTACAGGCCCTAAACCCTGACTATTTATCTGAATGAAAATCATTTGTCTGGCGACTCCACTATTGACTTGGATGGTTATTCTTGGTTTGGACACAACCGAAACGTTCATATAAGAGCAAGAACATTGTGAACATTGTGGACAAGTCAATAGATGGAATAATTGGTGTAAGATTTGAACACTGTGTGTCCCAATATTATTTTGTCTTGTTATTTACCACCGGAGGGTTCTACAAGGGGAACCCTCCACTTGTTGGCGCAGGTGTATTCTCTGGACACTGAAAGTATTCACACCCCTTTACTTTTTCCATATTTTCTTGTGTACCAGCCTGCACTTAAAATGGATTAAATTGGGATTTTGTGTCACGGGCCTACACACAATCCCCTCTTCATATTTTCAAGCATGGTGGTGGCTGCACCATGTTATGGGTATGCTTGTCATCGGCAAGGACGACAGAGTTTTTTAGGATAAAAAGAAACAGAATAGAGCTAAGCACAGGCAAAATCTTAGAGGAAAACCTGGTTCAGTCTGCTTTCCAACAGACACTGGGAGACAAATTCACCTTTCAGCAGGACAATAACCTAAAACAAGGCCAAATATACACTGGAGTTGCTTACCAAGATGACATTGAATGTTCATGGGTGGCTGAGTTACAGTTTTGACTTAAACCGGCATGGAAATCTATGGCAAGACTTGAAAATGGCTGTCTAGCAATGACCAACAACCAACTTGACTGATCTTGAATAATTTTTTTAAGAATAATGGGCAAATATTGTACAATCCAGGTGTGCGAAGCTCTTAGAGACTTACCCAGAATGACTCAACTGTAATCGCTCCCAAAGGTGATTCTAACATGTATTGACTCAGGGGTGTGAATACCTATGTAAATTAGATATTTTGAATTTTATTTTCAATACATTTGCTAAAAAAAATTAAACATGTTTTCACTTTGTCATTATGGGGTAGATGGGTGATATTTTTATTTTTATTTAATCAATTTTGAATTCAGGCTGTACCACAATAAAATGTGGAATGAATACTTTCTGAAGGCCAACAACCAACTTGAATGTATATATTCGGTGACCTGAAGAGTTGTTTCTCTGATCTGAAAGATTGTATAATTGACATTGATGGTATTGCACCTAAAGTTGCTTTAGACACAGGTTTAAATAGGCATGGGTTCTTAAAAGGATTTCAAGTGCTGCATTCTGAATGGTAGATTATCACTACAAAATGATAATTTCACATCAATGTCAACAAAGGGAAAAGCAGTCGTCGACTATATTGTAACACCCCATGACTATCTGAATACGTGTGGAGTTGAATGTGATTACCTCAACCGAGCTTGAGGAAAGTAAAGGTCCTGAGTGTATTGTCCTGATTGGAGACCGTAGTAGACTGTCTGATCATTCATTGTTGTTTCTGAAATTCATGGTGTACTATACTGGGGAGGAAGGTGATGTGGGCTTATCTAAGTCAAGTGCAAATCAGACCAAAAGAAGGCCTAGAAACCTACCTGACCATTTTCTTTCATCTGGAGGGGGGGGGGGGATTATTTGTGTATTAGTATTGTGCTGTTAGACATTTACTGCACTGCTGGAGATAGAAACAAGCATTTAGCGGCACCTACTTTAACAAATGCTAATCTGTGTATGTAACAAATAAACTTTGATTTTATTTTAAATGTTTATTTAAAATGTTGGAGGGGGGAGGATTAAATGATGGAGAAACCATTTGTCCTTCTGTCTTTTTGTATACATTGTGCTGCTTTACCAACTAGGGGGGGGGGTACCCACCATACTGAAACAAACAACACTGAACCAACAATTGCTGCAATCTCTAAATCATGCAACAAATAGGAACAGCAAATCATATCAAAGAATTTCAAGAATGCCTCACAATACAGGTATTTACAAAAGTAAGTACAGTTACGGTCACGGCGGTCTAACAACGTGACAGAAATATTCAAATATTCATGACTAAGGGTAGATTGTAATCCAAAATGTATTAAAAATTACAGCCAATAATATTTAAATGTCTGGCTCAAATAAACATGACTTCTCTGTACTCATGAAACTAGTAGGTCAAATAATTCCTCTCAAATAAACATTTGACCTCAGCTGGTGTGGGCGATTCTGAGACATGTGCAGTCAAATCTTGGCAATTGTTTATAATTTCTATTAAATCGTTTTTTTATTGCACTTATTCTAGCAACACATTTGTACATCAACATAGATCATTTTCATTGATAATATCTACTTCCTTACATTTATATTTTAGTCATTTAGCAGACGCTCTTATCCAGAGCAATTTACAATTACTACTCATTAGCCAAACAAAATAAAACATAGCTGCTTAATCGCTTGTTTCTTAAAAGAAAAGGAAATACACATGCAAGCTTTGCACTGTTTACAAAAGACTAGTCAATATGAGTCACAGAGTTCACACTTTTAGCAAACGTCTGACCTTGTACGAGACACAGGTCAGGGAACATGTCCACAATAATGACAGGGAAGTGTCATGGTTGCAGAGAGTTCCATTTCAATCCAGTCAATTCAGGAAATGGATTGACATTCAATTCATGAATTAAAAGTTTCCCAATATTTCGACTTTGGTGAATACTGAATTTCAACTCACTTCCTGAATTGACTGAGTTGAAATAAGACTCGACCTAAGGTGAGTGTACAAGTGTGAGGGTCGGAGGCAGGGGGGACTAGTCCTTTCTAGGTGGTTTTGACCGGGTAGAGTTGTATTCTAGGTGGTTTTGACCAGATCGTAGACATGAATGTGGAAGTCGTCGTCGTATTTGATGTAGTAGACAGAGGGTTTGGCTGGAACCTGGTAGATAACCAGCCCCGTCCTTTTCACGCCCTTATCCGTGACGTACTCCACCTGCTTACCCACAAGGCTCTCTGTCTCCTCGCCTGGCTTCCTGTCTGCAGGCAGTAGGTGTTTGTTCTCTGGGAAACGAGAAAATAATAAGATGAGGAAGAAAGAACAGGGAGAATGAAAAAAGAGAATTTGCATATGATGTTGTCTGCCCTTTTACTTCACATACCAAAACAAATACTTCATCCTTCATCTTCATCCTATTTATTTGCCTTTATTTAACCAGGTAAGTCATTGAGAACACATTTTCTTTTACAACAACGACCTGAACAGGGAATGAGCGTAGGACATGTACAGTACCAGTCAAAAGTTTGGACACACCTACTCATTCACGTGTTTTTCTTTATTTGTACTATTTTCTACATTGTAGAATAATAGTTAAGACATCAAAACTATGAAATAACACATATGGAATCATGTAGTAACCAAAAAAGTGTTAAAGAAATCAAAATTTATTTTATATTTGAGATTCTTCAAAGTAGCCACCCTTTGCCTTGATGACAGCTTTGCACATTCTTGACATTCTCTCAACCAGCTTCATGAGGAATGCTTTTCCAAGTCTTGAAGGAGTTCCCACATATGCTGAGCACTTGTTGGCTGCTTTTCCTTCACTCTGCGGTCCAACTCATCCCAAACCATCTCAATTGGGTTGAGGTTGGGTGATTGTGGAGGCCAGGTCATCTGATGCAGCACTCCATCACTCTCCTTCTTGGTCAAATAGCCCTTACACAGCCTGGAGGTGTGTTTTGGGTCATTGTCCTGTTGAAAAACAAATGATAGTCCCACTAAGTGGAAACCAGATGGGATGGCGTATCGCTGCAGAATGCTGTGGTAGCCAAGCTGGTTAAGTGTGCCTTGAATTCTAAATAAATCACAGACAGTGTCACCAGCAAAGCACCCCCACACCATCACACATGCAGAGATCATCCGTTCACCTACTCTGCGTCTCACAACGACACGGCGGTTGGAACCAAAAATCTCAAATTTCAGACCAAAGGATAGATTTCCACCGGTCTAATGTCCATTGCTCATGTTTCTTGGCCCAAGCAAGTCTCTTCTTCTTATTGGTGACCTTTAGTAGTGGTTTCTTTGCAGCAATTCGACCATGAAGGCCTGATTCACGCAGTCTCTGAACAGTTGATGTTGAGATGTGTCTGTGACTTGAACTCTGTGAAGCATTTATTTGGGTTGCAATCTGAGGTGCAGTTAACTCTAATTAACTTATCCTCTGCAGCAGAGGTAACTCTGGGTCTTCCTTTTCTGTGGCGGTCCTCATGAGAGCCAGTTTCATTATAGCGCTTGATGGTTTTTGCGACTGCACTTGAAGAAACTTTCTAAGTTCTTGACATTTTCCAGATTGACTGACCTTCATGTCTTAAAGTAATGATGGGCTGTCGTTTCTCTTTGCTTATTTGAGCTGTTCTTGCCATAATATGGACTTGGTCTTTTACCAAATAGGGCTATCTTCTGTATACTAACCCCTTGTCACAACACAACTGATTGGCTCAAACGCATTAAGGAGGAAAGAAATTCCACAAATTAACTTTTAACAAGGCACACCTGTTAATTGAAATTCATTCCAGGTGACTACCTCATGAAGCTGGTTGAGAGAATGTCAAGAGTGTGCAAAGCTGTCATCAAGGCAAAGGGTGGCTACTTTGAAGAATCTCAAATATAAAATATATTTTGATTTGTTTAACACTTTTTTGGTTAACGGTAGCTAACTCAGTTCCGTACATATGTGGGCAACCACGGCATTCAAATGAGGCTGCAATGAAAACGAATGGGACTGTAGCGACTGTGTTGGCATCAAAATCCGGGGTGTGAACTAAGTTTCGATTCAGCGTTGATTGACATGGTAATAGACCAATAGTATCGGAGAAAAGTTGAAAAAACTGACCCCGCTGACGCTGTACGTTAAAGTGTGACATGTCACGACGTAACGTATGGCACGCATTATTCAGTCATTCTGTGCCTTACAGCCTCTTTCCACCAGGTGTAGTGCTTCTCTCGCAGATTAAAAACAAGAAATGATCAATGGTGAGTGTAATGGTGAGTGTAAAGTTAATTACTCGTGAGTTCATCAATAGTTCCTTCAATCAATTGTTAATTTTTCGCGTAATCACTGTGAGCCATCATGACTCTCAAAAACCGTGACACCCACAGTTTAATTGTGAAAATAAATGTAGCGCCTCCCTAAAAACCCTGTTCAAATTCAACGCAAACCTTAAAATAGGTATGTAATGAGACATTACATAAACTCTTTATCGTGTTTTATTTACATTTTACAGGTAATAAGTTGGACAAATCAGGTGAAAAAAGCCGGTTCCCCACACGACATATCTCCCCTTTCACTATGACGCCGTAGCTTTCGCTTCCCCACCCGCCATTTTTAAAAAGACCCGGAGGAGCTCCATTGCTTTCTTCGATCATGCAAAGACGGACAGCATGAAGGTTTAGTCATTGACTTTGCTGGAAAGGGGAGAAATTCTGCTTTACAATGGTATTCATATTACAGTTGACCTGGAAGTATTACGTTTTTGGGGCGCTAAAATAAGGTCAAATGTACGGAACAGCGCGATGTACAAAAGTACGTTAGCTACCGTTACTACATGATTCCATATGTGTTATTTCATAGTTTTGATGTCTTCACTATTATTCTACAATGTAGAAAATTGTAAAAAATCATGAAAAACCCTGGAATGAGTAGGTGTGTCCAAACCTTTGACTGGTACTGTATGTGCGTTCCAGTTCTCATGCTCAATAGACTGCAGCCTATTAAACTCTAGTCTATTTCACCCAGTAGCCTCACAAGATTTACAAGACCTTATTCTGAGTCTTTTTACTGAACAATCAGATCTGAATAGGTCTCTATTTTTTCATATGCTTTCAGTCACCTGCCTTCCATTTAGCTTTACAACAATTACTTCATCCACAGGTGGTCATAGTACTCTTGACGTCACTCCCTTCCTATGTCCCTATTCCAACTTCAGTGCTGTACGCAGTAAACATCCGTTCTATCCGTTCTTAAGAAGATATGATACTGTAGAGCTATACCAATATGAGTGTACCCTTGACGATCAAAAGGACCACCACCCCCTTTACTATGTTACATGAGGTTTCCCTTTGGTCAGCACTAACATTGCATAATTCCTGTGATTATCATAATAGGCAATTTGAGAGGGAATGTTTTATTATCTCTGGGAGTGTCTGAGAATATTTAATCTTTCATTTGTATTGTACAGATTTATCAGTGGACCGGTTATCTCTCTCCATTTCTGTCTCTATGTATTGCCCTTCCCTCTTTTTACAGGATTAGGAAATTAGCTGATTCCAACCAAACCAACCAAAACAAACACCCAAAAGCAAATCAAATATCTTACCTGCTTCAGGTAGGATGCGGAGGTCTCCGTCCTTATAGTCGTCCCAGAGCTGGTACATGTAGAGCACAGGGTCCTTCTCATAGGTGATGTAGTACCAGTTGGTCATGATGGGGGCGCGAGACAGCACCATGCCCCTCCACTCGTTCTTCTCGCCGTCCTCCTTCTCAAACAGGTGCTCCACAGCCTTCCCCACCAGCTCTGGCGCATCATGGGGCACCTTGATCTTGTTGTTTACTATGGGGGTAAACCACAGGTTATATACTGTTGAAAATAACTAAAATAGCAACCTGGTCAAGCAGACTGAAGCTCACTTTTGGTTTAAAATAAAACAGAATGTGAGCTATCGCGAGACCAGGCTGGTTCCACCAGGCAACTAAAATAGTTCCCCAAGTTGGGAAAGGTAGAGGAAATAGCATTGCTTTCATTGTGTACTTTGGGGGTGAGAGGTTACATTAAGACAAGAGGGGGAAACTTGTGTACATCAACTTGTGTACATCCTTCCACATTGACATATAAAGTAGAAGCTAGGTGCTAGGGATCATGATGGGATTGAGTACAATTATATTGCACCGAGTTGTGGTTTGCTGTACAGAAGAAGAATACAATTATCAATGAGGGGAAAATATACATGATAAGGCACTGGTAGGTCATTAACCTGGGGATAAGGAGAGTAAAGGGAGATAAGGGTATACAGGCTTTTCTAAACCATTATGCTAATCATTAAGGCCTTGATAAGATTAATCTGTTGTGTTCAGTGGCTTGCGAAAGTATTCACCCCCCTTGTAATTTTTCCTATTTTGTTGCCTTACAACCTGGAATTAAAATAGATTTTTGGGGGGTTTGTATCATTTCATTTACACAACATGCCTACCGTATTGAAGATGCACATTTTTATTGTGAAAAAACAAGAATTAAAACAAAGAAAAACCGAAAACTTGAGCGTGCATAACTATTCACCCCCCTCCAAAGTCTATACTTTTGTAGAGCCACCTTTTGCAGCAATTAAAGCTGCATGTCTACCCACTGCAATTTTTGCCCATTCTTCAAGGCAAAACTGCTCCAGCTCCTTGAAGTTGGATGGGTTCCGCTGGTGTACAGCAATCTTTAAGTCATACCACAGATTCTCAATTGGATTGAGGTCTGGGCTTTGACTAGGCCATTCCAAGACATTTAAATGTTTCGCCTTAAACCACTCATGTGTTGCTTTAGCAGTATGCTTAGGGTCATTGTCCTGCTGGAAGGTGAACAACGTCCCAGTCTCAAATCTCTGGAAGACTGAAACAGGTATCCCTCAAGAATTTTCCTGTATTTAGCGCCATCCATCATTCCTTCAATTCTGACCAGTTTCCCAGTCCCTGCCGATGAAAAACTTCCCCACAGCATAATGCTGCCACCACCATTCTTCACTGTGGGGATGGTGTTCTCAGGGTGATGAGCGGTGTTGGATTTGCGGCAGACATAGCGTTTTCCTTGATCACCAAAAAGCTCAATTTTAGTCTCATCTGACCAGAGTACCTTCTTCCATATGTTCGGGGAGTCTCCCACATGCCTTTTGGCGAACACCAAACGTGTTTGCTTATTTTTTTCTTTAAGCAATGGCTTTTTTCTGGCCACTCTTCCGTAAAGCCCAGCTCTGTGGAGTGTACGGCTTAAAGTGGTCTTCTGGACTGATACTCCAATCTCCGCTGTGGAGCTTTGCAGCTCCTTCAGGGTTATCTTTCATTTCTTCAAAATCTTTCATCTCTTTGTTGCCTCTGATTAATGCCCTCCTTGCCTGGTCCATGAGTTTTTGTGGGCGGCCCTCTCTTGGCAGGTTTGTTGTGTTGCCATATTCTTTCAATTTTTTAATAATGGATTTAATGGTGCTCCGTGGGATGTTAAAAGTTTCGGATATTTTTTTATAACCCAACCCTGATCTGTACTTCTCCACAACTTTGTCCCTAACCTGTTTGGAGAGCTCCTTGGTCTTCATGGTGCCGCTTGCTTGGTGGTGCCCCTTGCTTAGTGGTGTTGCAGACTCTGGGGCCTTTCAGAACAGGTGTATATATATACTGAGATCATGTGACAGATCATGTGACAATTAGAGTGCACACAGGTGGACTTTATTTAACTAATTATGTGACTGAAGGTAAATGGTTGCACCAGATCTTATTTAGGGGCTTCATAGCAAAGGGGGGGAATACAGTGGGGGGGAAAAGTATTTAGTCAGCCACCAATTGTGCAAGTTCTCCCACTTAAAAAAACGAGAGAGGCCTATAATTTTCATCATAGGTACACGTCAACTATGACAGACAAATTGAGATTTTTTTCTCTCCAGAAAATCACATTGTAGGATTTTTAATGAATTTATTTGCAAATTATGGTGGAAAATAAGTATTTGGTCACCTACAAACAAGCAAGATTTCTGGCTCTCACAGACCTGTAACTTCTTCTTTAAGAGGCTCCTCTGTCCTCCACTCGTTACCTGTATTAATGGCACCTATTTGAACTTGTTATCAGTATAAAAGACACCTGTCCACAACCTCAAACAGTCACACTCCAAACTCCACTATGGCCAAAACCAAAGAGCTGTCAAAGGACACCAGAAACAAAATTGTAGACCTGCACCAGGCTGGGAAGACTGAATCTGCAATAGGTAAGCAGCTTGGTTTGAAGAAATCAACTGTGGGAGCAATTATTAGGAAATGGAAGACGTACAAGACCACTGATAATCTCCCTCGATCTGGGGCTCCACGCAAGATCTCACCCCGTGGGGTCAAAATGATCACAAGAACGGTGAGCAAAAATCCCAGAACCACACGGGGGGACCTAGTGAATGACCTGCAGAGAGCTGGGACCAAAGTAACAAAGCCTACCATCAGTAACACACTACGCCGCCAGGGACTCAAATCCTGCAGTGCCAGACGTGTCCCCCTGCTTAAGCCAGTACATGTCCAGGCCCGTCTGAAGTTTGCTAGAGTGCATTTGGATGATCCAGAAGAGGATTGGGAGAATGTCATATGGTCAGATGAAACCAAAATAGAACTTTTTGGTAAAAACTCAACTCGTCGTGTTTGGAGGAAAAAGAATGCTGAGTTGCATCCAAAGAACACCATACCTACTGTGAAGCATGGGGGTGGAAACATCATGCTTTTGGGCTGTTTTTCTACAAAGGGACCAGGACGACTGATCCGTGTAAAGGAAAGAATGAATGGGGCCATGTATCGTGAGATTTTGAGTGAAAACCTCCTTCCATCAGCAAGGGCATTGAAGATGAAACGTGGCTGGGTCTTTCAGCATGACAATGATCCCAAACACACCGCCCGGGCAATGAAGGAGTGGCTTCGTAAGAAGCATTTCAAGGTCCTGGAGTGGCCTAGCCAGTCTCCAGATCTCAACCCCATAGAACATCTTTGGAGGGAGTTGAAAGTCCGTGTTGCCCGGCGACAGCCCCAAAACATCACTGCTCTAGAGGAGATCTGCATGGAGGAATGGGCCAAAATACCAGCAACAGTGTGTGAAAACCTTGTGAAGACTTACAGAAAACGTTTGACCTGTGTCATTGCCAACAAAGGGTATATAACAAAGTATTAAGAAACTTTTGTTATTGACCAAATACTTATTTTCCACCATAATTTGCAAATAATTTCAATTTGGACTATTTTGTGTACGTCCATTACATGAAATCCAAATAAAAATCAATTTAAATTACAGGTTGTAATGCAACAAAATAGGAAAAACGCCAAGCGGGATGAATACTTTTGCCAGGCACTGTACATGCTGGCCTGGAGCAAAGACCTGCAAACACAGTAGTTCTTCTGTACTTTGGAAAAAAACGACACTGATGGTATAATGAAAGAATTGAAGTTGCTCAATGCAAAATGGACACAATGCAAACGACTCTTGAAAAGCAAATAAACAGCAAGGTCGACAGCCTTTGTGACAACATGGAGAAGCTGGTCAAAGAAAATCAAATCCATGAAGATATTGACCTGGATATAGCGATCCTGAGTTCAATAATGGACAGTATCGAGGACAAATATTTAACAACCCAAAAAGAACCCAACTAAACAGTTCGACCCAGACGTATCTCCATTAGTAACAATCCTACCTTACGAGGACAATGAGGATACGGCAGAAAAGGTTAGGCAGCTGCTCACCGAGGGTCTGCGGTGCAAGCAGGTGCCAGAGCTGGTGGCCACCAGAAGGATGAGAGCAAGAGGCTGGAACCAGGAGTCGTGAAGGTTGCATTCCGGGGGGGGGGGGGGGGGGGGAACTATCTGCCCAGTCCGTAAATGCTTAACAATTTTATTTAATTCACTGGAACGTTAATGGATGGACGACCTCAAACGGTACACTTAGAACATTACTACTACAGGCCCTAAACCCTGACTATTTATCTGAATGAAAATCATTTGTCTGGTGACTCCACTATTGACTTGGATGGTTATTCTTGGTTTGGACACAACCGAAACGTTCATATAAGAGCAAGAACATTGTGAACATTGTGGACAAGTCAATAGATGGAATAATTGGTGTAAGATTTGAACACTGTGTGTCCCAATATTATTTTGTTATTTTGTCTTGTTATTTACCACCGGAGGGTTCTACAGGGCCCCTCCACTTGTTGGCGCAGGTGTATTCTCTGGACACTGAAAGTATTCACACCCCTTGACTTTTTCCACATTTTCTTGTGTACCAGCCTGCATTTAAAATGGATTAAATTGGGATTTTGTGTCACGGGCCTACACACAATACCTCTTCATATTTTCAAGCATGGTGGTGGCTGCATCATGTTATGGGTATGCTTGTCATCGGCAAGGGAGTTTTTTAGGATAAAGCACAGGCAAAATCTTAGAGGAAAACCTGGATCAGTCGGCTTTCCAACAGACACTGGGATACAAATTCACCTTTCAGCCGGACAATAACCTAAAACACAAGGCCAAATATACACTGGAGTTGCTTACCAAGACAACATTGAATGTTCATGAGTGGCCGAGTTACAGTTTTGACTTAAACAGCTTGAAAATATATGGCAAGACATGAAAACGGCTGTCTAGCAATGACCAACAACCAACTTGACTGTATTTTTCGGTGACCTGAAGAGTCGTATCTCTGATCTGAAAGATTGTATAACTGACATGGATGGTACTGCACCTAAAGTTGCTTTAGACACAGGTTTAAATAGGGATGGGTTCTTAAAATGATTCCAAGTGCTGCATTCTGAATTGTAGATTATCACCACAAAATGATCATTTCACATCAATGTCAACAAAGGGAAAAGCAGTTGTCGACTATATTGCAACAACCCATGACTGTCTGAATACATGTGTGGAGTTGAATGTGATTACCTCAACCGAGCTTGTGGAAAGTAAAGGTCCTGAGTGTATTGGCCTGATTGGAGACCATAGTAGACTGTCTGATCATTCATTGTTGTTTCTGAAATTCATGGTGTACTATACTGGGGAGGAAGGTGATGTGGGCTTATCTAAGTCAAGTGCAAATCAGACCAAAAGAAGGCCTAGAAACCTAACTGACCATTTTCTTTCATCTGACATGTGCTGTACTGTTCTTATGGACCTTATTGATAACCTGGAAGCTTGCCAGAAAACACAATATAATATTGATCAGTGGTATGGCCGGTTCTGTGATGTACTACATGAGGCAATTGAAAAGTGTTTACCTGTTAAAATCAGTATCATCCAAGCCTTAGAGACCTCAATAAAATTGGTAAACCGTATTGGAATAAAGAGTTAAGTAATTCATGGTTTGAGTGTTGCAGAAAATACGTTTCTAAAATGTAACGACTAATCAATGAGAAGCGGTTTAAGAGAAGAGTTTAAACAGTGTCAACATATCTTTGACAACAAGCTAAGTTCTATAAGTGGAGATTCAGAAGAGGCCAAGCACTGCATCTTGAACAACTGCAAAGTAACAACCCTCAGCAATTTTGGAATGAAATCAATAAACTGGGTCTGAAAATAGTTATGCAAATTTCAATGGAAATCATACTGGAAAATGGTCAACTTGAATATAAGTAGAATTGTGTATTAGATAACTGGGAGAATGATTTTGCTAACCTATTTTCAGGCAATAATATACCATATGTGCTTGATAATGACTTATAAATTATACTTGTAACTTAAAGTATGGGTTGGAAATTGAGATGAATAGGGCTGGATACACCTCAAACTTGTTCCTGAATTGACTATGGAGGAAGTTAGGAAGGCTGTTGAGAAAGTAAAAATAAGAAAAGTAATAGGATATTTATTTTTTTACTACTGTACGCGGTTGATATTGTCCTCATTTCAGAGAGCGAGTTTATTTGAAATGTATGCTGAACACTGTCAATCTCTGGTGTACCAAATGGAGATGAATGATAAACCAAGATAAAACCCAGATAATGCACTTTAAAAAAAAGGGTACACTAAGAAGTATTCATGAATTCTCTTTTGGAGCAATGCCCCTAAACTACACTAGCTCATCTAAATACATTGGTTTCCTTTTGATGAATGCCTCAGAGTCATTAGTAGCCTACCAAACTTGCTAACTTCCTGGTACTCAGCACTCTGTTATCTCTCTAACCACTCTGACATCAATGCTAATGTTATCAAAACTCTAATCAAACACTTCATGAGAGCCCATGAGCTCATGTTGCACAACATTTATATAGGCTATGCAATTGCGTGAGAAAACAGAGTGAAGACCTCTATTAAAAATAAGAGGATCCCATCAGCTTTCTAAAGGCTAGGCCTACTATATTTATTTCTCAACTTTCCTAACATCAAACACATTGCTTCTCTTTACAACAGGAGTATAGCCTACCTGGCTGGCATGAAAATGAACCACAGGAAAAGCGTCCTCCATTCACTATTAAAGTGCATCTTTGACATGTATTTTTTCCCCTGTTCCTGTTTCGAGACAGGTGCATGATAATGGTCCATTTTAAATCAAAACAAATTTCACACAGATATTTTTTGTATATGTAAAGACAAGATTAAATCAAGAATAGTCTGATGGTTGACAATATTACCCTATCACTTGTGAATTATATATTATCACTTGTGAATTATGTAAGGCAAGAAACAAAACTTTTTTTTTTTGACGTTTTCGAAATCACAGTCGCACACCTCATGTAGCCTAGCCCATAGGCCTATATGTTTTGATAAGGTTTGTTTCACAACTAAAGTGTCCAAATAACTTCTTAAAATTAAGCACATTCATCCGCTTTACAAGGGGTGTAGAGCCTAACTGGCATACATAAGCAGCGCATGCGTTTCAAGTTTGGGGAAGATAATTTTCACCATAAAAATGCACATCATAATAAAAGCATTACATGCATAATCGCATTTGCGGTCACTTTTGATAATGGTGTTTTCCCGCTAATGGAACATTCGCACTTATAGCCTACAGCCATGTGCGCATTGCTTATAATGTGAAGAAATAGCCTAATAGTTTATCAACATTGCGTAAAAAATGATTATTGCTGCTAGTGGTTGTATTAATTTGGGATCTATCGCATCCCACAACTGTCCCAGACTATGTTTGGAATATTAATTTCTCGCACAGAATAGGTACACTTTTGTACTATGGGGGATAGTAGATTGACATAGGCTAGTGCTTTTGCTGTTAGTTAGGTCTACTCATCTTGTTGGCTGACGAAAAGTAAATCCTCCTCTGTTCCTCTGGTGATGTAGAGGCTAACCCAGGCCCTGCAGCCCCCAGTATCACTCCTACTCCCCAGGAGCTATCATTTGTTGACTTCTGTAACCGTAAAAGTATTGGTTTTCTTCACATAAATATCAGAAGCCTGCTTCCTAAGTTTGAGTTATTCACTGCGTTAGCACACTCCGCCAACCCTGATGTTCTAGCAGTGTCTGAATCCTGGCTTAGGAAGGCCACCAAAAATTCTGAAATTTCCATCCCCAACTATAACATTTTCCATCTAGATAGAACTGCCAAAGGGTGTGGAGTTGCAATCTACTGTAGAGATAGCCTGCAGAGCTCTATCATACTATCCAGGTCTGTGCCCAAACAGTTTGAGCTTCTACTTCTAAAAATCCACCTTTCCAGAAATAAATGTCTCACTGTTGCCGCTTGCTACAGACCCCCCTCAGCCCCCAGCTGTGCCCTGGACACCATATGTGAATTGATTGCCCCCCATCTATCCTCAGAGTTCGTACTGCTTGGTGACCTAAATTGGGATATGCTTAACACCCCGGCCATCCTACAATCTAAACTAGATGCCCTCAATCTCACACAAATTATCAACGAACCTACCAGGTACAACCCTAAATCCGTAAACATGGGTACCCTCATAGATATCATCCTGACTAACTTACCCTCTAAATACACCTCCGCTGTCTTCAACCAGGATCTCAGCGATCACTGCCTTATTGCCTGCGTCCGTAACGGGTCCGCGGTCAAACGACCACCCCTCATCACTGTCAAACGCTCCCAAAAACACTTCAGCGAGCAGGCCTTCCTAATTGACCTGGCCCAGGTATCCTGGATGGATATAGATCTCATTCCGTCAGTAGAGGATGCCTGGTTGTTCTTTAAAAGTAATTTCCTCTCAATCTTAAATAGACATGCCCCAGTTAGGAACCAATATACACAAGCAGTTAGGAAAGCAAAGGCTAACTTTTTCAAACAGAAATTCGCATCCTGTAGCACTAACTCCAAAAGGTTTTGGGACACTGTAAAGTCCATGGAAAATAAGAGCACTTCCTCCCAGCTGCCCACTGCACTGAGGCTAGGAAACACTATCACCACCGATAAATCTACAATAATCGAGAATTTCAACAAGCATTTTGCTACGGCTGGCCATGCTTTCCACCTGGCTACCACTACCCCGGCCACCAGCTCTGCACCCTCCGCTGCAACTTGCCCATGCCCCCCCCGCTTCTCCTTCACACAAATCCAGACAGCTGATGTTCTGAAAGAGCTGCAAAATCTGGACCCTTACAAATCATCTGGGCTAGACAATCTGGACCCTTTCTTTCTAAAACTAGCCGCCGAAATTGTCGCAACCCCTATTACTAGCCTGTTCAACCTCTCTTTCGTAACGTCTGAGATCCCCAGAGATTGGAAAGCTGCCGCGGTCATCCCCCTCTTCAAAGGGGGTGATACTCTAGATCCAAACTGTTACAGACCCATATCCATCCTGCCCTGCCTTTCAAAAGTTTTTGAAAGCCAAGTCAACAAACAGATCACCGACCATTTCGAATCCCACCGTACCTTCTCCGCTATGCAATCCGGTTTCCGAGCTGGTCATGGGTGCACTTCAGCCACGCTCAAGGTCCTAAACGATATTATAACCGCGATCGATAATAGACAGTACTGTGCAGCCGTTTTCATTGACCTGGCCAAGGCTTTCGACTCTGTCAACCACCGCATTCTTATTGGCAGACTAAATAGCCTTGGTTTCTCAAATGACTGCCTCGCCTGGTTCACCAACTACTTCTCAGATAGAGTTCAATGTGTCAAATCGGAGGGCCTGTTGTCTGGACCTATGGCAGTCTCTATGGGGGTGCCACAGGGTTCAATTCTTGGGCAGACTCTTTTCTCTGTGTATATCAATGACGTCGCTCTTGCTGCTGGTGACTCTCAGATCCACCTCTACGCAGACGACACCATTTTGTATACATCTGGCCCTTCATTGGACACTGTGTTAACAAACCTCCAAACGAGCTTCAATTCCATACAACACTCCTTCAGTAGCCTCCAACTGCTCTTAAACACTAGTAAAACTAAATGCATGCTCTTCAACCGAACGCTGCTTGCACCTGCCCACCCGACTAGAATCACTACTCTCGACGGGTCTGACCTAGAGTATGTGGACAACTACAAATATCTAGGTGTCTGGTTAGACTGTAAACTCTCCTTCCAGACTCACATTAAGAATCTCCAATCCAAAGTTAAATCTAGAATCGGTTTCCTATTTCGCAACAAAGCCTCCTTCACTCATGCTGCCAAACATGCCCTCGTAAAACTGACTATCCTACCGATCCTTGACTTCGGCGATGTCATTTACAAAATAGCCTCCAACACTCTACTCAGCAAATTTGATGTAGTCTATCACAGTGCCATCCGTTTTGTCTCCAAAGCCCCATATAATACCCACCACTGTGACCTGTACGCTCTTGTTGGCTGGTCCTCACTACATATTCGTCGCCAAACCCACTGGCTCCAGGCCATCTATAAATCACTGCTAGGCAAATCCCCGCCTTATCTTAGCTCATTGGTCACCATAGCAACACCCACCCGTAGTCTGCGCTCCAGCAGGTATATCTCACTGGTCATCCCCAAAGCCAACACCTCCTTTGGCCGCAATTCCTTCCAGTTCTCTGCTGCCAATGACTGGAACAAATTGCAAAAATCTCTGAAGCTGGAGACACTTATCTCCCTCACTAACTTTAAGCATCAGTTGTCAGAGCACCTTACCGATCACTGCACCTGTACACAGCCCATCTGAAATTAGCCCGCCCAACTACCTCATCCCTATATTGTTATTTATTTTGCTCATTTGTACCCCAGTATCTCTATTTGGACATCATCTCTTGCACATCTATCATTCCAGTGTTAATACGAATTGTAATTATTTTGCACTATAGCCTATTTTATTGCCTTACCTCCATAACTTGCTACATTTGCACACACTGTATATATATGTATTTCTGTTGTATTTTTGACTTTGTTTTGTTTTACCCCATATGTAACTCTGTGTTGTTGTTTTTATCGCACTGCTTTGCTTTATCTTGGCTAGGTCGCAGTTGTAAATGAGAACTTGTTCTCAACTGGTTTACCTGGTTAAATAAAGGTGAAAAAATAAAAATAAAAAAAATAAAAAAAAGTGGACAGTTCTTCCAATATCGTCAATATTCGCCTCGGAATTGGATAAGGATGCGCGCAGTTGTGTCCCCGATGTGTCTGTCTTCACTTGTAGCCTGTGAGAATGACCCAATCACATGATGGAGAGCCATGTGAGTGAGAGGTGCTTCAGAGCACGCAGCACTCAGGGAGAAGGGAATTATAATTATTATATTTAGCCCAAGGGCACAACGGCCACTGGCCGCAAAAGGCATGGATTTTTTTAGGGGGCATTACAGCCACACAAAGGGAATGCCACCGGGAAATTCGAGGCATTATCAAGTGCTTGCCAAATTGTGAATGAGAGACTGATGAAGTGTGTACAGCCTGCGCAAAAAACTAAGCAGAGCTCATGCCTTTCATGCGACTTTTTTCAAATCATCATTAGTCGCATCATGCAGCCTTACAATGTATTACAAATCAAAACATAGCCCAACGTTTGTAGAACAACTAAAGTTACATTAATAACTCTAAATTAAGCATATAGGAGTACCTATTTATTTGTTAACCACACAACACAGAATAGCTGCATGTGCGCACTCCATCAAATCGTTTGGAGAAAATATCCTTTCTATTTTATTCAGCTTTGTTCAATTGTATTCTTCGTACTATAAAATAATATATAATAATTCCATGGAATTCTAAGCAAATCTTGTCTGCTAAATGAACTAGTGTAGCCCACAGCTATATGGCATAGCCAGATCAGGACCTAACATAAGGACAACTCAGAGTATGCTATTCTGTTCTTCTGAAATAGACTACATTTTCTTAATATCATGTTTCTTTAGACCTGTCTAAAATAAAGAATGGATTTATTGTGAAGGTTTATGCTTCATTACATGGATTTATTAGACTTTCTAAAATGTAGATGTTCCAAAGGTCTGCATCAGTGGCTTGTAGGCTATGTGTGGAAGCCAGGAAAGGCTAAATGTGTTTATGTTAATTAACGGTCAATTACCGTGAGACCGGCAGTTATTTGCTTGACAATCACCGGCTGACCAAATTTCGTGACCGCCACAGCCCTACTCATGATCAACCTGGTTAAATAAAAGCTTCAACATACTCAAATAGCAAGCCAACCCACCGACTTTCTCTGTTAAAACCTGGAGATTGGAAACTCGCTCATCCTTGAACAGCTCGATGCCGTAGACGCAGTCGAATCCGTCGTATTTGACCATGTAGAGGGAGGTGTTGACGGTGAGGCGCTCCAGCACTGTGCCTTTCCACTTGGTCAGGTTGCCCTTCTCCCTCCAGTTGTGCTCAATCCGCAGGCCCAGCAGGTTGTTAGGGTCCAGTGTCGATGACAGAGACGAACCTGAACTTTCACTCAGCTCACCGCTGCTACGCTTTCTGAGGGGAAGGGAGAGAAGAATATAGGTGTTTCATTTATGAAAAAATAAATAAAATGTATGCACTCACTAACTGTAAGTCGCTCTGGATAAGAGCGTCTGCTAAATGACTAAAATGTCAATGTAATGTCTGTAATGTATTTTTCGTTATGTGTCGGACCCCAGTAAGACTAGCTGTCGCCATTGGCGTCGGCTAATGGGGATCCTAATACATCTAAAAATTGAATCCATAGCTAGAGGACTTCTGCTCTCTCCAGGAGTAGCTAAGTATCAGTTTTTGTCTTAATCAGTTGTTGTCCTGTCTTTTGTTGGCTAGGGCCATTACTTTTTTCATACTAGCACTTTGCTGATAACTATATTGAGGTAAAACTATGATTGTGATATGTAGTTGTCTCACTTAGCTTTCTTTACACTAACTGTAAGTCGCTATGGATAAGTTGTGCTACCATGTTGTTGTCATGTTGTGTTGCTACCATGCTGTGTTGTCATGTGTTGCTGCCATGCTATGTGGTTACATTTACGTCATTTAGCAGATGCTCTTATCCAGAGCGACTTACAAATTGGTTGTCTTAGGTCTCTCTTTATGTAGTGTTGTCTCTCTTGTCGTGATATGTGTTTTGTCCTATATTTTTTTTTTTTATCCCAGCCCTTGTCCCCACAGGAGGTCTTTTGCCTTTTGGTAGGCCGTCATTGTAAATAAGAATTTGTTCTTAACTGACTAGCCTAGTTAAATAAAGGTAATAGAATAACACTAATAAGATTGTCTGCTAAATGACTAAAATGTGAATGTAAATGTGTAAAATAAATTCAACCCACGTCTGTGCCCAGTGGGTTGAATTTATTTTACACATTTACATTCACATTTTAGTCATTTAGCAGACAATCTTATTAGTGTTATTCTATTCAACGTCTATTCCACGTTGGTTCAACGTATTTTCGTTGAAATGACATGGAAACAACGTTGATTCATCCAGTGTGTGCCCAGTGGGCAAGTTCAGGTTAAAGCAAAACAGGAAACACACAAAACAGTACTAAAATATGAGTGAAATAACCAAGAACAGGTGTTTCAACCTACCTGCCCCTTTTCTTGGACATATTTCCATAAATTCACACAATCCTGTGGGTAGAGGGCAAATAGTGTATTTTACAACACAAAAACATTTAATAATCTCAATCTTGAGAAAGTAACTTGATACAATGGTATTGTGTGTTGGATTATGAGTTTGTATTTTACTAGGTTATATTGATAACACATGGATTGTGTCTTGAGGAGCAGAAATACCTATATTCAAGTTACAAAGGAAGAAGGCACACATATTTACCTAGGGAGTCGGGACACTCATAACAATATGGCCTAAATTACAGTGTTATCATATCGCATAATTATGGTTACGTTAATTATGTTATCCCCCACAAGCAATAAACCCACACCCACCAATGTAAACTACAAGTAGTCCTACAGGATTGGTTATTTTACCCATGTAGCCTAGTAGTTTCCCGCGAGTAGACCACAGACGTTGTTACATCGTAGCCCTACCGGATGTCAACAAACAACAATGTCGCCCTCCCTCACTGCATAACCTCTTTCAACTTCTGCCAGTGCAATTGCCTATAAAATCATGCCGCGTCTCTAGTGTCATTTCGACGGGATCAAGTTTCGTAAAATTGTAGCAATTTGATATTTCTGGACTAGCCAGAGATATTGCTGGCGACAGACATAATCATGTTGTCGCATGCCTGTAAGCAGGGGTGTAGCCTTTCACATTCGCGATTTTCGTTCAGATGTTGACAATTGTTTATCAAAGGCGCGCGTGCCTATTTGCGACATCAACGTCAATGTATAGGCTACAGTAAGGTTCTTTTGTGACATAAAACTGACCACTGGTCTACGGTAAAACGACCAACGCAGTATTCACATTTGCATTACAATAGCGCACGCAACAGGCGAAATTGACTCACTGAAGGGCTTGAATTACATTAGGCCTATAATGTAGTGTAGTAACACGATTATTAAAGTAGAACGCATATTTAGACAGAGTTACCTGGCCACTATTTTCATATCTACTTCCCTCTGCTGAGCAGAATCCACCTCATGAAAGCTACAAGGAAATAGTCTTACTACGGGAACTACAACTACCAAGATAGGTTTATGCCTAAACTAAATGTAAAGTAAAGTAGTGTCCTTCTCAAAGGATGCTGGGAGTTGGTGTCCATTACGTCACCCACCACAATAAAGCCATGGAAAGTGATTGGGTGCTGTATCTAACAAAGGATCGGGAAAAAATATATTTAGCGGAACTCTACAGTGTGGCTTTGGCATGCCATTAAATATTCAGTGTGTATCTATTTTGCCTATCTGATAGTAAACTTGTTGGTCAATAGGCTACGTAGGTTGAATTAACCTACATTTCCCACCATGCAATACATTTTGTGGATTGGCTTGCATAAATTCTGTTACAGCCGCTCCTATGACAAGTCTTTCCCAATATTCGTTATCTCTCTCTCCGCCTCTCGCTATCCCAGACTGCTGTGTCCGTACTGTACATAATGAACTAGAGGCACAGAGCAGACTGTGATCAGAAAAGACACAGCTACCTGACACAGGACCTCTGAATCTCGATGGATGTGATCAGTCATGTTGTCCAAAGGAGGCTCCTTACTCTCTTACTCAAAAGCTATTGGCTGGCAGTGGTGGAAAAAGTACACAATGTTCATACTTGAGTAAAAGTAAAGATACCTTAATAGAAAATGACTCAAGTAAAAGTGAAAGTCACCCAGTAAAATACTACTTGAGGAAAAGTCTAAAATTATTTGGTTTTAAATATACTTAAGTATCAAAAGTAAATGTAATTGCAAAAATATACACTGCTCAAAAAAACTTCTCAGTTCCTATGCTTCCTGGCTGATGTTTTGGTCACTTTTGAATGCTGGCGGTGCTTTCACTCTAGTGGTAGCATGAGACAGAGTCTACAACCCACACAAGTGGCTCAGGTAGTGCAGCTCATCCAGGATGGCACATCAAGTGAGCTGTGGCAAGAAGGTTTGCTGTGTCTGTCAGCGTAGTGTCCAGAGCATTGAGGTGCTACCAGGAGACAGGCCAGTACATCAGGAGACGTGGAGGAGGCCGTATAGGAGGGCAACAACCCAGCAGCAGGACCGCTACCTCCGCCTTTGTGCAAGGAGGAGCACTGCCAGAGCCCTGCAAAATGACCTCCAGCAGGCCACAAATGTGCATGTGTCTGCTCAAATGGTCAGAAACAGACTCCATGAGGGTGGTATGAGGGCCCGACGTCCACAGGTGGGGGCTGTGCTTACAGCCCAACACCATGCAGGACGTTTGGCATTTGCCAGAGAACACCAAGATTGGCAAATTCACCACTGGCACCCTGTGCTCTTCACAGATGAAAGCAGGTTCACACTGAGCACATGTGACAGACGTAACAGAGTCTGGAGACGCCGTGGAGAACGTTCTGCTGCCTGCAACATCCTCCAGCATGACCGGTTTGGCGGTGGGTCAGACATGGTGTTGGCTGGCATTTCTTTGGGGGGCCTCACAGCCCTCCATGTGCTCGCCAGAGGTAGCCTGACTGCCATTAGGTACCGAGATGAGATCCTCAGACCCCTTGTGAGACCATATGCTGGTGCGGTTGGCCCTGGGTTCCTACTAATGCAAGACAATGCTAGACCTCATGTGGCTGGCGTGTGTCAGCAGTTCCTGCAAGAGGAAGGCATTGATACTATGGACTGGCCCGCCCGTTCCCCAGACCTGAATCCAATTGAGCACATCTGGGACATCATGTCTCGCTCCATCCACCAACGCCATGTTGCACCACAGACTGTCCAGGAGTTGGCGGATACTTTAGTCCAGGTCTTGGAGGAGATCCCTCAGGAGACCATCCGCCACCTCATCAGGAGCACGCCCAGGCGTTGTAGGGAGGTCATACAGGCACGTGGAGGCCACACACACTACTGAGCCTCATTTTGACTTGTTTTAAGGACATTACATCAAAGTTGGATCAGCATGTAGTGTGGTTTTCCACTTTAATTTTGAGGGTGACTCCAAATACAGACCTCCATGGGTTGATACATTTGATTTCTATTGATAATTTTTGTGTGATTTTGTTGTCAGCACATTCAACTATGTAAAGAAAAAAGTTTTAATAAGATTATTTCATTCATTCAGATCTAGGATGTGTTGTTTAAGTGTTCCCTTTATTTTTTTGAGCAGTGTACTTAAATATCAGAAGTAAAAGTCTGCCAGATCAGAGGCAGTAGGGATGACCTGGGATGTTCTCTTGATAAGTGTGTGAATTAGACAATTATCCTGTCCTGCTAAGCATTCAAAATGTAACGAGTACTTTTGGGTGTCAGGTGAAATGTATGGAGTAAAAAGTACATTATTTTCTTTAGGAATGTAGTGGAGTAAAAATAAAAGTTGTCAAAAATATAAATAGTCAAGTAAAGTACAGATAACCAAAAAAACTACTTAAGTAGTACTTTCAAGTATTTTTGCTTAAGTACTTTACACCACTGTTGGCTGGAAGCAATGATTTATTGTGTTTTATTTAACTTTATGTCTCCTATCTCAGTATTTTTTTGTACAGATAATATGCATACAATGTTACTACTATCATTTTATCATGCTAAATGTAGGCTACGTACAATTTCCCCCCGTCAGGTATCTCTCAAAATGTCAACGAGGCTAAACCAAGTAAAATAAATGTTACATTACCGTAACAAAGATTATGTAATAGGAATCATAAGCTTCCCCATATCTCCGTTTTCCCTGGTCTCATCCAGTGGCCGAACATGGCAGGAGATGGAGAGCCTAATCATGTGGAGGGTGGAGGATCATAAACCACTGTCCAGTCCAAGTCCTGAGAAGGATCTGACAAATTCCTGTGTTGTCAGATAAATTACAGTTGTTGCAGGAAAATACTCTGTCTTGTTAGCTACTAAGGAGGCCGGATAAACCATTACATCTGATCAAAGTAGGCCTACTGAACAAACTCCTCTAAAGAGACTGTAAGTTCCAGTTTTTACCACTAGATCTCAGACACAGTCTCTATCACAGCAGACCATTCATAATGATCTGACTGGGTTGGACAGACTTTCATGGATTAACCGTTTAAAGCAAATTATTGAGTGTTTCAGAGGGCTTCTCTGACAACCTATCCTCTATTAGAGCGCTGAGTACCTTTCTTAGTTCCGCAGTGGCGTGTGTGTGCGTCAGACATATTAATCAACCTCACCTTTAGTGTTTCAACTCTTCAGTCAGAAATCACCAGACCATTGATTTAAGGTTTGACAAAACTAATTTGTCTCCACTTAGCGACACACAAGCCTTTGAATAGACTTTGTGAGTCATTTCTTTAACCACTCCCCCAGAGCACTTTATCAATCATCTTCTGTCCTAGACGAGGAACTTCGGAAGAGTTAACTTCAATGATAACTTCATTGAAGTTAGGTAGTTGTTGTACCCTATCATACTGGATCTTGCAGACACTTAAACTGTGTGGTACTAATGAGTACAAGGAAGCACTGATTTGTCGATGTGGAAATACAACGGTCTAAAGTGGCCTCTTCTTTTTGTTCCCTTCATCTGTACTGGTCTGCGAACATAGGCTAGGGGAAAGTGGTTTCGCTTGTCAGTGCACACACACAAGAAGACCAGGTGAGGAAAATGCACTTAAGACTATTGAGATGCACCCGGATGAGTCATTTTGCTGTCAGTCTTATCCCATTTCTTTCCCATAATCCAGTGTAATTTATACCCTGCGCCCTGTCACAATACTTTTGCAATGCGTCCTTCTTTCCTTCCTCCCTTTCTTGAAGTAATCCTTGTTCTGACATGAATGATCTAATCTCTCTCGCACAAAGCTCTCTCGCTTTCACCCCCTGTTCGTGTTGGATCAGTGATTACTCCAAAGGAGGGGAAGAAGGAAGGATTCATTTGAACAGAATTTGAACATGGCCATGGACTGCTCTCTCTGTGGTTTGGATGCCAGTGTGCCTCAGCCTTGGCTAACTCAGCAACACATGATCTGGACAGAGAAGCCTGTGGGTTTGGCTTAAGCTGAGATAGTCTGGTATACAATCCTCCCCCTCAGCCATTCATCATCATGGACACAGGACACTGAACAACAGAGGTGATTGTTGTTGTATGAGGATCGTCCTGGCCTGACTAGAGAAACTAAAAGCCTGGTACACAAGGATATAGGATTTCGGTAACATTTTACTTGAGCCCTTTGTCATAAGGCCTATATCCTTATAATGATGTCTTCATGAATAGTCATGAGTTATTACAACGAATGTCATCTTATGTCAACTGTCATGAGTCATGACAGCTTAGGAAATATGTCATGTCATTATATTGGAACCGTAATGTACGCCTCTCGAAAGATGGTTCAAGTAGGCCTAAAGTGCATTTTCTTATGTCAGAAAATGAAACTCTGTCTATCAGCCGAAGGACTAGCGCAACACCTAACACAATGAGTAAAGTGCTACCACAATGTCTTCAGTTCTATACAGTGCAGATGTTTAGCCAGTGTGTGTGGGGGTGAGTCAAATTATTCTGTTAAACTGACAGACTGTGAGCGTGGGCCTTGTGTCCTCTGTGACTGTGTACAAAGCTTTCCTGCTGCCCAAGGTTGCCTGTCCACGTCCCTGGGTGCCTGTCGTTGTCACAGCAACGGAGGAGAAAGCATTAGTCCATTACGCTGCTATGTTGTTTCACCAAATAGCTGAACGTTTTTAGAGATTAGAGAGTTTAATAGTCACATGTACACGGTTGCAGATGTAATTACAGGGTACAGTGAAATTCTTGAGCTCCGAGCTCCAACAATACAGGACAAAGTTAAATAAAAGAAGACCGGGGGAGCAGGAGAGGGGACAGGGGGAGTAGGTAGCTGACTAGTGGTGGCTATTCAGCATGATAAATGTCGATTGAGGTGGGGGCAGGGTAAAAATTTCCATTGAGGTGTGGGGGGGGGGGTAGCTATTGGCCAGTCTTACAGTTTTTGCCATGATGCTCCTATACTGAGTGATGGAAACGGGGAGAACAAGCCATGGGTCGGGTGGCTGGGGTCCCTGATTATCTTCTCGGCCTTCCTGCAACACTGGTATTCTAGGTGTCCTGGAGGGCAAGCAGTGCGTACCACCCTCTGTAGCGCCTTGCAGTCCGCGGCAGTGGAGTTGCCGTACCAGGCTGTGATGCAGTCCGACAGTATGCTCTTGATGGTGATCCTGTAGAACACTGTGAGGGCCCTTGGAGACAGGCCCAATTTTTTTCAGCCTCCTGAGGTTGAAGAGTCGCTGTCATGCCTTCTTCACCACAGTCCATGTGGTTTGACCATTTCAGCCCCTCAGAGATGTGGACGCAGAGGAACATGAAGTTATTGACCATCTCCACGGTGGCCCCGTTGATGAGGATGGGGGCGTGCCCAGCCTGGTTCCTCCTGAAGTCCACAATCAGCTCCTTTGTTTTTCGGACGTTAAGGGAGAGGGTGTTTACCTGGCACCATGCCATCAGACAGACTACCTCCTCCCTGTAGGCCGTCTCATCGTTGTTGGTAATCAGGCCTACTACTGTGGTGTTGTCAGCAAACTTGATGATGGAGTTGGAACTGTGTGAGGCCACGCAGTCTTGGGTATACAGGGAGTACAGGAGGGGACTGAGGACGCACCCTTTTGGGGCCCCCGTGTTGAGAATCAGTGTCGAGGAGGTACTGTTGTCTACCTTCACCACCTGAGGGTGGCCCGTCAGGAAGTCCAGGACCCAGTTGCATAGGGAGTTCAGTCCCAGGGCTGTGAGCTTTGTGGTGAGCTTTGAGGGCACCATGGCACTGAAGTTGCCATGACTAATGGGATAACTGATTAATATTTGTAAGAGTGAAGCAGAATGATGACGGTGCTATTCTGACTTTCTTCTTGCTTTTTATTTTGCACACAAAATCGGTGCTGTACAAAATATTTTCTTGGGTGGGAAATGGGAGTTCAATAAAATATGACTTTATTATATTTTAAAGTTCATTTGGTCTTTTACATAAGCGCAAGGATGAACCTGATCTTTGGTTGTATAACCTCCCGAGTGGCGCAGTGGTCTAAGGCTGTGCCACTAGAGATCCTGGTTCAAATCCAGGCTCTGTCGTAGCTGGCCGCGACCGGGAGACCCATGGGGCGGCGCACAATTGGCCCAGCGTCGTCCAGGGTAGGGGAGGGAATGGCTGGCAGGGAAGTAGCTCAGTTGTTAGAGCATGGCGTTTGCAACACCAGGGTTGTGGGTTCGATTCCCATGGGGAATAATGTATGCACTCACTAACTGTAAGTCACTCTGGATAAGAGCATCTGCTAAATGACTTGTTCATTTCATAATTGAATCCCATTACGGTGTAATACAAAAAGCAGTGGACTATTCCCTGAAAATAGTACTCATAATATTCACTCAATCCAAATGGTGGTCCAGCAGGTTATGGCTGGATCTCTCACATCACTAACCTACAAAGTTTGGGAACCACTGCTTACAACCAAGTAGCTTAGCCTAATCCTAAAAAGTCTGGAGAGACTTGTCACACGACACACACACACACAGGGGAAGGGGAGGACCGTTTGTGTGTGTCTGTGGTATATACAGCGGCTTGCGAAAGTATTCACCCCCCTTGGAATTTTTCCTATTTTGTTGCCTTACAACCTGGAATTAAAATAGATTTTTGGGGGGGTTTGTATCATTTGATTTACACAACATGCCTACCACTTTGAAGATGCAAAACAACTGAAAACTTGAGCGTGCATAACTATTCACCCCCCCAAAGTCAATACTTTGTAGAGCCACCTTTTGCAGCAATTACAGCTGCAAGTCTCTTGGGGTATGTCTCTATAAGCTTGGCACATCTAGCCACTGGGATTTTTGCCCATTCTTCAAGGCAAAGCTGCTCCAGCTCCTTCAAGTTTGATGGGTTCCGGTGGTGTATTGCAATCTTTAAGTCATACCACAGATTCTCAATTTGATTGAGGTCTGGGCTTTGACTAGACAATTCCAAGACATTTAAATGTTTCCCCTTAAACCACTCGAGTGTTGCTTTAGCAGTATGCTTAGGGTCATTGTCCTGCTGGAAGGTGAACCTCCGTCCCAGTGTCAAATCTCTGGAAGACTGAAACAGGTTTCCCTCAAGAATTTCCCTGTATTTAGCGCCATCCATCATTCCTTCAATTCTGACCAGTTTCCCAGTCCCTGCCGATGAAAAACATCCCCACAGCATGATGCTGCCACCACCATGCTGCACTGTGGGGATGGTGTTCTCGGGGTGATGAGAGGTGTTGGGTTTGCGCCAGACATAGCGTTTTCCTTGATTGCCAAAAAGCTCAATTTTAGTTTTTTTCTTTAAGCAATTACTTTTTTCTGACCACTCTTCTGTAAAGCTAAGCTCTATGGAGTGTACGGCTTAAAGTGGTCATATGGACAGAAACTCCAATCTCTGCTGTGGAGCTTTGCAGCTCCTTCAGGGTTATCTTTGGTCTCTTTGTTGCCTCTGATTAATGCCCTCCTTGTCTGGTCCATGAGTTTTGGTGGGCGGCCCTCTCTTGGCAGGTTTGTTGTGGTGCCATATTCTTTCCATTTTTTATAATGGATTTAATGGTGCTCCGTGGGATGTTCAAAGTTTCAGATATTTTTTTATAACCCAACCCTGATCTGTACTTCTCCACAACTTTGTCCCTGACCTGTTTGGAGAGCTCCTTGTTCTTCATAGTGCCGCTTGCTTGGTGGTGCCCCTTGCTTAGTGGTGTTGCAGACTCTGGGGCCTTTCAGAACAGGTGTATACATACTGAAAACATGTGACTCTTAGATTGCACACAGGTGGACTTTATTTTTAACTAATTATGTGACTTCTGAAGGTAATTGGTTGCACCAGATCTTATTTAGGGGCTTCATTGCAAAGGGGGTGAATACATATGCACGCACCACTTTTCCATGATTTATTTTGTAGAATCTTTTGAAACAAGTTATTTTTTTCATTTCACTTCACCAATTTTGACTATGTTGTGTATGTCCATTACATGAAATCCAAATAAAAATCCATTCAAATTACAGGTTGTAATGCAACAAAATAGGAAAAACGGCAAGGGGGATGAATACTTTTGCAAGGCATTGTAACATTCTAAAATATAACATCACACCATTTGAGAGTATTAGGGCTCAAATCTGAATGTGCTGATTGCTGTTTTCACTGGGCATGAATCATATCTCACCTCCCTGTTCCCCTGCAAATTTAGAGGATAGCGTCTGGTGCATTCTTTTCTCAAGAGAGCTTTCTGTAAGAACCCCAAGACATCTTGTGTTTGAGAGCACAATACATTTCAGCAGGGTCAGGAAGGGTTCAGTGCTCACAGTACTCGGGGATGGGTGTACACATGGGACCGACTGGGTTTGAACCCAGGTCTCCTGCGGCCTAAGTGTTTTTATTGATTTATTTTACCTTTATTTATACAGGTAAATCAATTAAGAACCGATCCTAATTTGCAATTTGCAATGGTGATCTTTGTTAGCCCACTTAGCTAAAACCTAAGTATTACCTCGGGGAGCTAACACAACTCTTCAGGTCTCAGACACACACACAATGAAGCAAAATGAACAATCATCCAAACTGACCTTCAGTCCACAAAGCAGAAAGTTGACTTTAGAAAACAATCCCCACAGAGAGTTCTGTACAAATATAAAATTTTCGGCAGTAAATGAAACTTATCATTCAATGGAGTTCTGCCCACGGAACAATCTTGGTTAAACATGCAATGGCCAGTTTATTAGGTACACCACCCCGTTCCCGAAAATGGTTTGCTCCTATGGCCAGTCTCCTGGACTTTTCACGCACGACAGTAAGTACGGTTACATGCACACAATAATGCGATTATTGTGGATGATCAGAATAATAGCTCGATTCAAACGTTTACATGCTTTGCAAGAAGAACGATTTCCCTAATAATCCTGTTTACATGGACACATCTGAACTCAGGCTACCTGAAACCACTCTGATAAATGCAGAAAATCGCCAATCAAAATAAATGTTTTACCACAGCGATCATGTTATTTTTGGTAAACATATTTGATTCTGAGTTAGGACATATAAAGTTTGTATGTGAAAACTACTTCTAAGACGTATACATTCAGTTATTCTGAACTCACTTCACTCGTCTAAAGAGGGAGGCTCGCTCGGCTGGTGCTAGCACATGGGCAGATGAAATACACCGCTTGAACGCCGATTAAGGTTCAGGTTTTTATGTGCTGTATCCCATTTTCCTGGCAGAAGTTCTGGAACTGGGATGACGTACTGTGGGCCACAATCAGATTGGATTGTTAATGGTAGACCATGACGACTGAAAATAGTCTTCAGACTATCAATCACCTTTTCTGCGGTAGTAGATTGCATGATATCATTATATTCATAATATCCGCTGTAATAGTCTACAACTACTAGTATTGAGTGTCCTGTTGGTAATGGACCCAATAGGTCAGTGGCGACGTCCTGCCACGGCCCATCAGGTAGCACTGTGGGTCTCAGCGGTTCTGGCACATCTGATCGTGCTACAATCTGACAACCATGGCATGACTTGACGTGTCTCTCTGCAGCCTTGCCCAGCCACCATACTTTACTCCTGAGATGTTGTTTTGTGCCTACAATGCCCAAATGTCCCTCGTGTGCTAAGGCTAGAGCCCTCGCATGAAGTGCATGTGGCAAAACAATGCATGTTCCCCTTAGGACTAATTGTCCAATTACACACAGTGTATGCCATAGGTGCATATGCCTGGCATGTCTCATAACACCCACTCTGAATAGGATTTCTCACCTCTCTTAGCTCTTCATCTGTAGCTGATGCTTCCTCCACTTCCCTTGTGGTCATTGCATTTGGAGTTGTGTTCACAGCCACAATTCTCACCTACTCCTCTGCTCCATTTGTGTGTGAGTCTTTCACTGCAGTCTCTCCAATTAGACGAGACAGAGGGTCAGCGATGTTGTTTTTCCCTGGTATGTGGACAACATGAAAGTCATAGTCTCAGCACCCACCGTTTGATGTGAGCGCATGGCTTTGAACGAGGACTGTAAAATAGCCTCTAACGCCTTATGATCAGTCACTAGATCAAATTCCCTGCCGTATACATACGGGTTAAGCCTTTCACAAGCCCAAACCAATGCAAGGGCCTCACGCTCAGTTTGTGAATATCTCCGTTCACACACTGACAGATTCCTGCTCACATAACAGACTGGAACCATTTCTCTGTGTTGTTCTTGCACGAGCACAGCTCCTAGACCCACTGGTCCTGCATCTGCTATTACCTTTCTGGGAGCGTCTTTGTCAAAGTACGCGAGTGTCGTGGCTTCAGACAGTTTCTCTTTTAATTATGTTAGCACAGCTGAAAACTGTTGTGCTGATTAAAGAAGCAATAAAACTGGCCTTCTTGAGACTAGTTGAGTATCTGGAGCATCAGCAATTGTGGGTTCGATTACAGGCTCAAAATGGCCAGAAACAAAGAACTATCTTCTGAAACTCGTCAGTCTATTCTTGTTCTGAGAAATGAAGGCTATTCCATGCGAGAAATTGCCAATAAACTGAAGATCTCGTACAACGCTGTGTACTACTCCCTTCACAGAACAGCGCAAACTGGCTCTAACCAGAATAGAAAGAGGAGTGGGAGGCCCCGGTGCACAACTGAGCAAGAGAAACAGGAGCCTCACAGGTCCTCAACTGACAGCTTCATTAAATAGTACCCGCAAAACACCAGTCTCAACATCAACAGTGAAGAGGCGACTCCGGGATGCTGACCTTCTAAGCAGAGTTGCAAAGAAAAAGCCATATCTCAGACTGCCCATCTTAATATTTAATTTTTATTGGCCAGTCTGAGATATGGCTTTTTCTTTGCAACTCTGCCTAGATCAGCATCCCAGAGTCGCCTCTTCGCTGTTGATGTTCCAGCTACAATAGCCATTTACAACATTAACAATGTCTACACTGTATTTCTGATCAATTTGATGTTATTTTAATGGACAAAAAAATTGCTTTTCTTTCGAAAATAAGGACATTTCTAAGTGACCCCAAACGTTTGAACGGTAGTGTATGTATGCACGCATACACACACACGTAGGTATGCATGCACCCAAGCACAAATACACACACACCTAACACTGTATATGTCTGTACTTATCATTAATAGAGTGCTGCTCCCTTACCTCCCTCCCTCCCTCAATTATTTAATCACTGCCTAAATCCAAGGTCCACAGACTGACTCCTGACTCTACAGTCCTGAGTCATACTCTATTACTCTGGCTGCATCTCCATAGTCTTCAGTGGCTTCCTCTCCTTCATCTGCATTAATCTGACAAGATTAAAGCAATAGTGGATAATCTTCCAGAGAGTTTGCTTTCACCACAGTAGATCATTGATATACACTCAACCCCGCATCCTCTGAGCTTGGTGGTTCTCTAATAGTTTAGTAAAAAGTTTGGTTCAAGCATTCATTATGTAACCCTGAAGAAGGCACTGCATTGCCGAAACGTTGGTTAGGTGTACCCATTAAATTGTTGTGAGCATATATATATATATATGCTTCTCTAATACTTAACATGGCATTGTGGTTTGTCCTTCCTAGCATGGCCAGATGGTGACTCTGGTTTAGAGGGTATTGGACAGGCAGCAGGGGGCGCTACTCCGCTGCAGTATGGGTTATTGATCTCTGTTATGACGCTTTGATACTCTCGGCTCCCCTCGGCACAACATAGAAAAGTGTGTGTGTATGTGTGTGCGTGCATGCGAGTGTGCGAGCGAGAGAGAGAGAAAGAGATTGATGTTCTCTGCTGTGTGTTTGCGTGTGTGTCTGAGAAAGAAAGAGATAGAGAGAAAGAAAGAACCTCCACTTTGTTCATGTTACATACACCATGAGTGTGATTGTCACAGCAGGACCCAGTGTGTGTACGTGTGTGAATGCGTGTGAGGACAAGCCTTGTGCCTGCTGTAATCTAATGCCTTTCTCTTTGACCCTATTTAAATACTATGAAAGTGCATCACACGCTTCCTGACTTCTTGGATTGGGGAAAGCTACAGTGTATGTGGAATCCTTGCTTTGTTGTATTGTTATTGCTGTTATCATCACCTTGACCTTAGTCGTTGTTGTTGTTGTTGCTGACTGAGGTCAACCCAGGCAATTTAGGAGATTAAAATTAATTTAATATAAAATTGACATCGTATGACAAAGGCCATCACTTCATACACTAACCTAAACATCAATTATCACTATCAGAAATTACTCTGTTCATACTTTTCCTTGCTTATTGTTTTCATATGTTCATTGTTACTAAAGTGATGCTATAATTAGAACAGATCAAATCAACACTCTGAATCAGTACCCACTGAACAGCATAATGGATGGGATTATCATCATTGTCAATTATTGATTAAGGAAACACAGTGTTTACGGTTTCCTCCCTCCACACCACTGAGATTCCCATTGGATTAGATCTGATGGGGACTGATGGTGTACAATAACCCTTCTATATGCCATTCAGGGTGAGAGGCTTCATCCCCACTATGTTGTAGGGTTACTTTGAGCAGCATCGAATGAAATAGAACATCAGCCAATCTGTACACTGACTGTACAAAACATTAGGAACACCTGCTCTTTCCATGACATAGACTGACCAGGTGAATCCAGGTGAAAGCTATGATCCCTTATTGATGTCACTTGTTAAAGCCACTTCAATCAATGTAGATGAAGGGGAGGAGACAGGTTAAAGAAGGATTTTTAAGCCTTGAGACAATTGATACATGGAGTGTGTATGTGTGCCATTCAGAGCGTGAATGGGAAAGGCAAAATATTTAAGTGCCTTTGAACGGGGTACGGTAATAGGTGCCAGGCGTACCGGTTTGAGTGTGTCAAGAACTGCAACTCTGCTGGGTTTTAAATGCTCAACAGTTTCCTGTGTGTATCAAGAATGGTCCACCACCCAATGGACATCCAGCCAACTTGACACAACTGTGGGAAGCATTGGAGTCAACATGGGCCAGCATCCCTGTGGAATGCTTTTGACACCTTGTAGAGTCCTTGCCCTGACGAATTGAGGATGTTCTGAGGGCAAAATGGGATGCAACTCAATATTAGGAAGGTGTTCCTAATGTTTTGTACACTCAGTGTATACTGTATTTCTATGGGCTATCATTTTATTTGAATTGTCTATTAGTCTGTGTCCTGCGTCTACAGACATGACCTTATAGACGGCTACATTTTCAAAGGTAATGGCCAACCATGTGAAGCCCCATGTCCCGAAGCTAGTCATCTACAGCAGTATTTCCAATCTCCAGTCTTCCAGTACCCCCCAACAGCAAACATTTTTGTTGTAGCACTAGACAAATTAAACTCATTGAGGGCTTGATGATTTGTTGACAAGTTGAATCAGGTGTGCTTGCCAGGGGGTTTGGGGGTACTCGAGGAGTTGGGAAACACTGATACACAGGAAATGATGTCACATGGCTCCTCCACATCAAGCCCAGAGGGTCTAAATAGATGTGGTCTATCTATTGTCAATATAAGGCTGCCTGCGATCTGGTCCATTGTTGGCTTGGATGAGTCAGGCGGTGTGACTGTGTGTGACTGTGTCTGCAGTGACAAATCCCTGAGGCGATGTGATGGGAGTCTGAGGTGCCTATCAGTTCAGCACAGGGGAGGAAATGACAGCAATCTTTGATTTGTAAAAAGCAAGCAGTTAGATGTGACCTTTTCACCAGAGTGCGAATTATACTGTGACCTTCGTGGGTCTATTTCTTTCACTGGACCTCCATTTTATGGGCCTAATAGTAAAGACATGTCATTTAACGGTAAAACATTTGTATTATCTTTTAATTTTTAATTAATGAATTAATTGATCTGCCTTGCTGACAAAATAACCTTTTTTGTAGAAAGAAAAGTTGGAACACCTGAAAAGGGGCTGTTGCGGGTGATTTTGGACGGAGTCAGGCGCAGGAGGGTAAACCTCAGAATATATGGTTTATTCCGGAACACAGCGGTACGCAGCAATGCGTAAAACACTGCAGTGCGGTAAATACGGCGCACTGGAGAAAAACAAGGCACACGGGTGAATATCCCGACGATACAAAATACAAAGTAGCTCCACCGAGCTAGAGTCACCTCAACAATAACTAATCACACACAAAGACAGGGGGGCAGAGGGAACACTTATACAGGTACTAATGAGGGGATATGAACCAGGTGTGTGTAATAAACAAGACAAAACAAATGGAATGATGAGATGAGGAGCGGCAGTGTCTAGAAGGCCGGTGACGACGAACGCCGAAGCCTGCCCGAACAAGGACAGGAGGCAACTTCGGAGGCAGTCGTGACAGGGGCTGAGATACGGGACTGTCCCAGGATGACAAGTGCAGCCACATGGATTTTATAACCATGACACAGAGGTGAGGGTGTTTGTTTAATTTCTAATAAGCTTTTATTTTAATATAAATATATATTAATATTTAACATTTACCACTGTAGCAGTACAAATTGCATTTTAAACAAATAGGAGAATGGTTAAATTAGCCCCCTCCCCCCCCCATTTAATGGGACTAGGAGGAGAGTTGAGATCGAGCTACAGACTGTTCCTATCCTTCATTATCATGGCTGCAGAATACATAAATTATTTACTTCTAAAAACATTGTGTGTGTGTCTGTGTGTCTGTGTGTCAGTGACGGTCGGTGCCGTTTACGATTAGGGAGGACAATTTTTTTATGGCCTTATTTCTTTTACAGCATATTACAGCTCAATGTAACATCGATAGGTTTAGACTACTACATGATACTCGATATGCCCTATACCCACCATGAGGTTGCTACATCCTAGCCTACAAATCAAAGTTTATAACATATGTGCACAGGTCGAGTGACAAATTGAAGTAATCAAGGTGACAGACAGTGACACATTCAATACTGCTGTCACGGTTCTCTAAGACAGAACCCAGAAGCAGACCAGGACAAGGTGAGTTGAACGAAGGTGAGTGTTTATTCACAGATTCAAAAGATGCAGAATAATCCAGGAGACGGAGCGGGTGGCGGAGATGAGTAGATGGAGGTGAAGTGGCAGATTAAATGATGGCACGGCAGGGGTTGGGTGAAGGTTCCGGGAGAATGACTGTAGACAGAAAAAAACGGAGGTAAGTACAAGGCAGGTCAACAAGGTGCAAAAACAACAAAACTAATGCTAGTACTCAGAGGCTGATACGCTGACAAAACATACTGTTAATGGCTTACGATCCGGCAGGGAATGGATGTCAGGTCAGAGCTTAAGAAGGGGTGATGATCAGGACCAGGTGTGCCGAGGCTGATGAGAAGCAGGTGCGGTTAATCGAGAGATCACCCGCCTAGCAACGTCGCCCGGCAACCGGACAGGGTGCGTTCAGGCACCTACAGGAAACAGGAGATACCGAGCAGAAAAACGGCAACACAGGCAGGAACAGACTCAGGACGCAGGGTTCATGACAACTGCCTTGCACACTCTTGCCTGCATCTAGCTGATCTGGGGTGTAATCTATGGAACGCCGTTTGGGTCTTTGCGTGTCAAACAAGATACACGTCAAATAACACTATTTGACGTGTCAAATAAGCTTGTTGACCAATCAGGACCTGAATATGACTGCACATCACATAACAATTTAACATGTTCATACATTTTTTACGTAACTATTACACATTGATCACACTATCACTCGTATTTCATATGTCACAACGACTCATTGATACGTATGCTATGATGCTGGGAAAGTTTTGTCTCGGCGCACCTGCCCTTCCCCAAGCTCTGGATAGTGCTGGTCATAAAAAAAGCTAGCTAACGTTAGCTGATGGATGCTGTCAAGTTGCGTCAATTCAAATCTGATATAGGAACAAAAAGAGGTCAATACAAATCTTCTAAAATAGACTAGTATTTTAATTAATGCAAACACTTGAATGGTAAATATGATGTTCGTATATACGGGCCCACTGATAATCCACGCAGGGCAGACAGAGAACTGAGCTATTGTTATAAGTTATTCTTTAAATACTCTGACAGAGATAGTTCCCGCTCCCTGCTGGGCCTGTCAGAATAGAGGCTGGGTGTGGTTTAAACTTACCCAACCTATCGTTGGCGCACAGGCTGGTCCCAGACCCTTGGCGCTTCACTGTTGCCGGGCATTAGTTGTTATCTTTACAACTTGTCTCGAGTCAGCAACCTCAGAAATAGTTTGTTCTTCTTCATTGTAGCAGTACACATGTCCTTGAGCGGTTTAACAAAGAGGCAGTGTGTCTGTGTGTATCTCAGTCTATCTCAGCCTACCCCCTAGCGGTTCCTCACATTAATCACAGCTTGTTATGTTAAACAATCTATATCAGTACAGCACAAACCTATTATGTTTAATCATTAATGTATCTTTCTAAGCTAGGCATCACATCTAGTTGTAAGAAAATAGATCCCCTCAATGCAAACAATGTTCTTCCCCCAAAACATAGCAAAACGTGTTAGAAATTGCGTAATTCAAATCTGGTATTGGAATAAGAGAAAACATAATCAAGAGATATTCAATCCAAGCTACATTTATTATATGCAAAATGTATGTATGATAAGTATGATGGTTCGTATACGGGCTCACTGAAATACCACGCAGGGCAGACAGAGAACTGACTTCCTCATTACAAATCCTTCCGTAAATACCCTGACAGTTTTAGTTCCCGCTCTCTGCTGGGCCTATCAGGGTAGAGGTTGGGCGTGGTTTAGACTTGCCCAACCTATCGCTGGCGCTCAGGCTGGTCCCAGCCTCTTGGCGCTCCACTGTTGCACACTGTTGCCAGGCATAAGTTGTTATCACAACAACCTGTAGAGTCAGCACCCATAGACACCGTTCCACTGTACTCTATGTACCTACGTTCAAGGACGGTTCACAGATCACAAAGAAGCAGTGTAGTCTAGTATTTTGAGACACAAGTGCATATCTCATCCTACCCCCTAATGTTCCTCACATGAATCACAGCTTGTTGTGTGAAACTATTTATATCAGTACAGTACAAACCTTCTATGTTTAATCACCAATGCATTCCTTCTAAGCTATTATAATATAATAATATAATAATAATATAATATGCCATTTAGCAGACGCTTTTATCCAAAGCGACTTACAGTCATGCGTGCATACATTTTTGTGTATGGGTGGTCCCGGGGATCGAACCCACTACCTTGGCGTTACAAGCGCCGTGCTCTACCAGCTGAGCTACAGTGTTTTTCTGCTAAGGGGACAGGACAACTTCACCGCATCAAAGGGACGATGGACGGGGCCAAGTACCGTCAAATCTAGGGTGAGAACCTCATTCCCTCAGCCAAGGCATTGAAAATGGGTCGTGGATGGGTATTCCAGCATGACAATGACCCAAAACACACGACCAAGGCAACAAAGGAGTGGCTCAAGAAGAATCACATTAAGGTCCTGGAGTGGCCTAGCCAGTCTCCAGACCTTAATCCCATAGAAAATCTGTGGAGGGAGCTGAAGGTTAAAGTTGCCAAACGTCAGGCTCGAAACCTTAATGACTTGGAGAAGATCTGCAAAGAGGAGTGGGACAAAATCCCTCCTGAGATGTGTGCAAACCTGGTGGCCAACTACAAGAAACGTCTGACCTCTGTGATTGCCAACAAGGGTTTTGCCACCAAGTACCAAGTCAGGGGTCAAATACTTATTTCCCTCATTAAAATGCATATCAATTTATAACATTTTTGACATGCGTTTTTCTGGATTTTTTTGTTGTTATTCTGTCTCTCACTGTTCAAATAAACCTACCATTCAAATTATAGACTTATCATTTCTTTGTCAGTGGGCAAACGTACAAAATCAGCAGGGGATCAAATACTTTTTCCCTCACTGTATACACACATACACATACACACACATACACATACATACATACACACACATACACACGCATATATACATACATACACACATATCCTTTTTTAAATTATATTTCCCTTCATTACTTTCCAACCCCACCACCCCTTCCCCAATTGGAGTAAACTAGTGAACAACAATGCTTAGGCCTCTACTTCCAGCCCATACATACTATATACATTTTATGGACACAGTCAAATTCTATAATAATTATATTTTGTTTGTTTTTACCCCTGAACTTCCTTCAATCATTTTCATGATGTCCATCTGGTTTGCTTCTATATGCCATATTTTTCTAACTGTGCTCTTTCACAAAAGCTCTCAACCTATAACCTATATACTTATTATGGACACAGTATGCTTTACATTAGTAATCTTGTTGTTATTAGTTGTAATCCAATCTGTTAGTGTTTAGACTTTTTGCACGTTACTGAGATGTTTGTCCCAGTTTATATGATTTAGGTAGTCTCAATAATCAATCTTCCCTACCCCAGCAGTTGTTCTGAATGCAGGTTGTAGGTGATTAAAAGTTCAAATTGTTGGATGTCCTAACTCTGGCTGGACTCCAATAGACATTACACATCACTTTGCAAGATAACATAATGTGATTTGCAGGCTTGATGTGGCCTGTAAACCAGGAGTTTCAGACCACTGCATTAGGGTGTAACTAGGCCCTCAAAAACAGGCCTTATGATATGTATTGCACTGGGAAATATGCAAATAAGGTAGAATAAATTCTCAAGTTGAATTGTATGTTCACTCAACCTAAAATTCAAAGTTGAGTGAACATACAATTAAACTTGAGAATGTCTGTTGGTTCAGCTATATGCCCATATGTTGATCAAACTCACAATCCTATTACAGCTGTTTGTCTTACAATTGTACGTTGAATCGACTTTAATGCATTTTGCAAACTCACAATCCTATTGCAGCTGGTTGCCTTACAATTGTATGTTGAATCAACATTTGTTTTACAGTGTAGCTGGAGGAGGTTTAGAGAGAGAGAGAGAGAGAGAACGCCGCTCTGTACTTCCAATTCCCCAGATGAAAGGTGTGAATAATCTTCTCGTCCCTCCTTAGAATATCACCATTAGTCTCATTACTTAATGGTTTTTATCAGGGGTGAAACTAAATGATGGCCAATATCTCATCTTCATAATGTCACATATGATTGCATTTAAAAACTGACGTTAAAACATGCACATTTAGCAATAAAGTGTATCATGTTTAAATTGCCTTTCAGGCAGCTACGTTAACTAACAGTAAGTGTAATTGAAGACTGCTAATCCTTAGCAATATGAATTTCACTGTAATCAAATCAAATGTTATTTGTCACATTCTTAGTAAACAACAGGTGTAGACTAACAGTGAAATGCTTACTTACGGGCCCTTTCTAACAATGCAGAGAGAAAAATATAAAAATGATAGAAAGATATTAATGCCAGGAATAAATACACAATGAGCAAACAATAACTTGGCTATGTACACCGGTTACCAGTACCAAGTCGATGTGCAGGGGTATGAAATAGTTGAGGTAGATATGTACATATGGATAGGGGTAAAGTGACTAGGCAACAGGATAAATATTAAGCAGTAGCAGCAGTGAATGTGATGAGTCAAAAGTTAGTGAAAAGGGGGGTCAATGCAGATAGTCCTGATAGCTATTTGGTTAACTATTAAGCAGTCTTGTGGCTTGGGGGTAGAAGCTGTTCAGGGTCCTGTTGGTTCCCGACTTGGTGCATCAGTACCGCTTGCTGAGCGGTAGCAGAGAGAACAATCTATGACTTGGGTGGCTGGAGTCTTTGACTATTTGTAGGGCCTTCCTTTGACACCACCAGGTATAGAGGTCCTGGATGGCAGGGAGCTCAGCCCCAGTGATGTACTGGGCCGTACGCACTACCCTCTGTAGCGCCTTGCGGACAGATGCCAAGCAGTTGCCATACCAAGCGGTGATGCATCCAGTCAAGATCTGAGGGCCCAGGCCAAATCTTTTCAGCCTCTTGAGGGGGAAGAGGCATTGTCGTGTCTTCTTCACGTCTGCGTTGGTGTGTGCGGAACATGTTAATTACTTAGTGATGTGAACACCAACTCCATCTCTTTCAATCGAATGGCATGCGTACGTTCGTCTTGTTCTTGTTCTAGTCTGGCTGCACGTTTTCGTTCTTGTTCTCTTTCCCTTTGCTCAAGCTCTTATTTCTGGTGTTCAATCTCAAATGTTTTTTTGCTCCAACTTTGTCTTTAGTTCTAACTCCCTTAGTTGCACGACTATGAGATGTATTCTACCACCTGTGGGACCCATTTCATCAACCTCCCTCTCCGGAAGGATTTCCTCCTTTTGGATTGCCAGATGCTACCTTGATGTCATAATGCTTTGAACTGACAAGCAGATTTGCCTTTGTACATTTAATTCACATCTCCCATGTAGGGTTTTCCACAAATGCTTCCAACTTAAAGTCCATGGCTTTATTTTATTAGCCTGTGTGTTTATGCAACTTTCAAAATGATTCCACCAATCTTATAACCCCCCAGGGTGGATCTCAGTGAAAGAAACTCTACCACAAAAGTGTATTTTGAACACTAAAATATCTGGGCACAGCAGAGCTTCAGAGTAGGTGTCTAGAGCGACTACCTGGGAAACAAGATCCCGGACGAGCCCCCAACTTGAACACAGAGGAACCCGCTCCACTACAGCCCTGTCGATGTGGATGGAGGCATGCTTGGCCCTCCGTTTCCTGTAGTCCACGATTGTAAGAGCTGGGGTGAGGTGTGACCCAGGTGCGGTGTAGGATATACAGTAGGCAGTAGGCAGAGATGGTGAAACAAGGATCTTTACTGGTGGTCCCAAAGCCAAAATACAAAATAACAGACTTATCACGATAAAAGAAAGGCGGAGCAAATAAGTCTCCAAAACCCAGCTGACAGCCAAAATACTAAATACTACCTAATACTGAAACAAATAACGAAACAGGGAGAACACTTCTCAAGTACCTGTACATAGGTCTCCGATCAGACACTGAGTAGTACTGCTGGACATAGAGAAACTAGCAGAGAAAACTGAGCAAGGGAACACGGGGAAGTGAGGGCATAAATACACAGGTGAACAGATAGACACAGGTGACACCAATAGGATGATGATTAGTCCCGACTGTGAGTGAGGAGATGCCTAAGGTTGTCGGAGGATGACACCTAGTGGGTCGCTCTGGAACTGCGACCCCCTCCTGTAACAGTGCCCCCCCCCCGCCTCCGACGAGGCGCAGCGGGGCAACAGGATGAGGAGGGGGAGCCAGGGGACAGGTGGCGACGGGCTTGAGGAGGGACACATGGAATGTGGGATGCACCTGCATGGTGGGGGGAAGTTGCAGGCGGTAGGCCACTGGGTTGACTCGTCGGACCACTCTGAATGGTCCGACGAACCGGGGGGGAAAGCTTCCTGGACTCCACGCGGAGGGGAAGATCCCGCGTGGAGAGCCACACCCTCTGTCCCGGGCGAAAGACCGGGGCCGGGCAATGCCTGCGGTTGGCCTGATGTTGTGACCTGACCGAGGCCTGCTTAAGCGCTGCCCGTACCTGCCTCCAGGTGCGGCGACAGCGACTGATGTGGGCCTGGACCGACGGGACTGCCGCCTCCTCCTCTTGCTCTGGGAATAGGGGGGGTTGGTACCCGTATTGGCACTGGAAGGGGGACAGGCCGGTGGACGAGCAGAGAAGGGTGTTGTGGGCGTACTCTGCCCACGCCAGTCACTGACTCCACGTAGCTGGGTTGCTAGCCCCCTGAATGTAGGCTAATTTCTTGTAGTCAGTCTATACGACAAATGGATGGGCGGCCCCCTCTAGCCAATGCCTCCACTCCCCCAGGGCGAGCTTGACCACTAGCAGCTCACAGTTCCCCACGTCGTTATTCCGCTCCGCCGGGGACAGCCGACGGGAGAAGAACGCGCAGGGGTGAGTCTTACCGTCCGTGAGGAACCGCTGGGACAGGATTGCTCCCAACGTCTGAAGCATCCACCTCCACAATGAACGGCAGGGACAGATCAGGATGCCCGAGGACCGGGGCCGATGTAAATGCTTACCCCGCTTCCGGGGTCCAGGTGAAGGAACTGGGTGAGGGCTGTCAGGGGAGCTGCTAGGGAGCTAAAATTGTGAATAAATCGCCTATAACAATCAGCGAACCCTAAAAACCGTTGTAGTTGCTTGAGGGATGAGGGCTGGGGCCAATCCAGTACCACGCTGACTGTCTCTGTGTGGAACACACACTTCTCCGCCTTGACATAGAGCTGATGATGGAGAAGGCATTGGAGGACCTGCCGAACGTGCTGCTGGTGTTCACTCATGTCTTTCGAAAATATTAGGATGTCATCCAAATACACAAAGACGCTGTGGTCGAGGAGGTCCTGGAGCACATCATTGACCAACGCCTGGAACACCGCAGGCGTGTTGGCTAGACCGAACAGCATGACTTGGTACTCGTAATGTCCACTGGGTGTGTTAAAAGCCGTCTTCCACTCGTCCCCCTCCTGAATCCTCACCAGGTTGTAGGCATTACGTAAGCCCAGCTTGGTGAAGACCCGGGCTCCCTGCAACGACTCGAATGCCGTCGTCATCAGGGGGAGTGGGTAGCTTTTCTTAACCGTGATGTCGTTGAGCGCCCGGTAATCAATGCACGGCCACTGCCCACCATCCTTTTTCCCCACAAAGAAGAAGCCAGCGCCCGCGGGTGAGGTAGAGGGACGGATGTGACCCTTGACAAGTGCCTCGTCGATATACTCCCTCATGGCCAGCGTCTCCGGCCGCGACAAGGAAAACAATCGCCATCGTGTGGGCATGGCGCCCGGCAGGAGATCGATAGCGCAGTCGTATGGCCTGTGGGAAGGTAGGCCCTTGGTACGCCTCTTACTAAACACCTCCCCCAGATCCCAATACTCCCGGGGAACGCCTGCCAGGTCTGGGCTGGTGACAGAGTCTGTAGCCACCGTCCTCCTGCTAGGATGGTAGGCAGTTCGGAGTGCGTGACCTGGGGAAGAGGTGAGGACTGGTAGGTGGTCTGGGACAGTGGTTTGGGCTGATGAGTGGTCGGTGGAGACCGGAACAGGACTGGAGCGGAGCCTCCCTCCAGGATGAGGCACCCAGTGGGCCAGTCAATCCGGGGTTTGTGGGCGACCAGCCAGGAGTGCCCGAGGACGAGGAGACACTCAGGAGAGTCTACAATTAAAAACTGGATATCCTCCCATAGCCCCCCCGCCACCCGGACACGCACCGGGTGATGAAGCCCGACCCCAACGGCCGGCCGGCTGTCCAGGCCCATGACCGGAACCGGCTCGGAGAGGGAGAGTAACGGAACGCTGCACCCTTCGGCCAGCCCCGCGTCCATCAGGTTTCCCGCGGCCCCAGAATCCACCAGTGCATGCGCCCGACGCGCAGCGCGGACCCACTGAACCCTGACAGGGAGAAAAGTCTGGGAGTCTCTGGAGTTGGGGTTTCGGTTCCGGCTCGCTAGCACTTCTCCCGATACTAGCGAGCCCTCCCGTTTCATGGCTTCTCCGGGCATGAGTCGCAGTGGTGACCTGCCTGGTCGCAGTACAGGCAACGCAACGTCCCTGGTGCAGAAGCCTCTGCCTCTCCATCCTGAATTATAGGTTACTACAATTCTACAGGTCCCATTGATAGGATAGTCTCGAACTGAGTTTATCCAGTTCTCCAGTGACTGTACATTCACCAACAGAATAGAGGGAAATGGCCGCTTTCCACAGCGCCATCTCAGTGTCAATGCTGATGCCCTCTAATGGAGCATAAAGTGGTCTAATATTATTCAGACCCTTACTTCACTCACAATTCTCACAATGCTTTTGGCTGATGCTTACTGCTACATCCGCTAACAGCGGGATGGCTGTGTTGTGCTGTGGTGAGGAGAGGAGATGACAGGAGCGGAGAGGAGAGGAGTGGAAAAGAGAGGAGAGGAGAAGAGAAGAGAGGAGAAGAGAGGAGATGAAAATGGCCTGGGCTGCTGCCAGCCTGGAAAACACACTCTTCTGCCTTTCTCCGGGTGCTGTGATGGATAGAGGGAACAGAGCAGGATCAATGTAGAGAGAGAAGGATGGATGGAGCAGAGGTGTGTGTGGACAGTCAGGACAGACCATTTCTAAAACAGTTTGTACTCCTTCGTTCTCATAAATTCCACCGGTGTTTGTCATTGATTGAGTCAGGTTGGCAGCGTCGGGAAGAAACAATGTTAGTGCGTGCATACTGTGTACATGTGTATGTTTGTGTGTTTGTGTGTGTTTGTATCATGAAGAGGTCACAGCAGTGAAGGAGAGGCAGGAGATGGGCTGAGCCTGATGAATGAGAGGGAAACTGCTTCCATATCTTACTCAAATCAGATTAGGTCCCTGATTAAGAGTGATCCCTGTCTCCAACAGCAGCCCTCTGTCTGTGTGAATCTGTCATAGTCAACAAACAGACAGACACAGGATGTATCCAAAATGGAACCCTATTACCTATATAGTGCTCTGGTCAAAAGTAGTGCACTATGTGGGGATTAGGGTGCCACAAGGTGACGCTCACAGGCTTGACTCATCTTTGCCCCTGACTGACTGTTTCCACTGATGACAAGGACTAGATGAAAATCTACTGAGGCAGAATTCTATTAAGAACTTTGTAATCAAAGATACTTATGAAATCCATTTAAATGAAATATGTTACGAAATATGTTGCATACAATTGACATTGACTTTGACAGAAATGCTGCAAAACTATTGCTAAGAAAACATCTGTCTCACTCCCACCCATTTCTTCCTCCCATAACTTACTCTCATCAAATCCAATTTTGTCTAAACTTCTGTTTAGCACTCATTACAAAATACTTAGTCACAGATCATTTATTTCTGAAAGACACAGGAACAAAACATCCCAAAAATAGCAAATCAGTGGTGACTACACTCCTCTGTACTCAGATGAGATGGAGACTTTGAGAGGTCCCAGAGACAGAAATCTAGGGAACAGACTGTATCTTTGTGCTGGCACAGGTTTACTTTTCCACCCATTATACTAACCCTGCTTTCAGCGGAACCAGAGACAGTGGATGAGATGATTTAGGATTCCTCAAGCACTGGATGAGGTGCTTATCTAGCAGTAGCGGTGAGTGGGTAAAATCACTGGGGAACCCAAGCCAGGAAAAAAGCCATATTACAACATATGTTGTGATAATTGTGTTCGTTCATACACCACTGTGATATACAAGGCAGAGACAACAAAAAGACAACAGTCAAACAGTGGCGGAATAAATTCAACCACACATACGTTTGTTTCATGACAAAACTCCTGAGTGGCGCAGTGGTCTAAGGCACTGCATCGCAGTGCTAACTGTGCCACTAGAGATCCTGGTTCGAATCCAGGCTCTGTCGCAGCCGGCCGCGACCGGGAGACTCATGGGCGGCGCACAATTGGCCCAGTGTCGTCCAGGGTAGGGGAGGGAATGGCCGGCAGGGATGTAGCTCAGTTGATAGAGCATGGTGTTTGCAATGCCAGGGTTGTGGGTTTGATTCCCACGGGGGGGCAGTATAAAAAAATATGTATTCACTAACTGTAAGTCGCTCTGGATAAGAGCGTCTGCTAAATGACTAAAATGTAAATGTAAAACTGGAGAGCAACATCTGTCCAGTAAAGTCCACAAAGCAAATATTGAATGTTACAAACATTGACATGACCTACAACATGGTCAAGCAAGTTAATATTTCTGACAGTTTACTAAACAAATACTGATTTAGAACCACAGAGTTACAGAAAGTCAGCACAAAGAAAACAAGGTGCACTGCCTCCGCTATTCCAGCACCATTTCAACTTAAACATTTAAACATCATCAAATCAACTAGGCTATACACTCACCGGACAGGTTATTAGGCACACCCATCTAGTACCGGGTCGGTCTCCCCTTTGCCTCCAGAACAGCCTGAATTCTTCAGGGCATGGATTCTACAAGGTGTTGGAAACGTTTAGTTTTTGATATCCTAGACCTAGACTAGGCTACCTGGCAAAAATTTTTGCTAGCCTAACTTCTTCGCATGGGCAACAATGAACCAGCTAAGTTAGCTAGCTAGCTAGTTAACCTGAACCTAGTACATCTAGGCTACATATTAAACTTCAATCATCTCATTCCAGTGGCACAATGTATGAATTTATGGTTAAAATCATTGGCCTGTACGGAGAATTAAGTAAAAACACCAAGTCCAAATCGCCATCTCAATCCATGGTTTAGAAAAGGGCCAATTTAGCTAGCAAGCTACTACAGGACAACAACACATCACAAGCAGACCAGATTATTATTACTTTTTTTACAAGGACATTGTGGATCCAAACTGCCACAATAATCTGGTCTGCTTGTGATGGTGGTTTGCTGCACCAGGACCACCCTCAACGCTGATTGGCTATTTTTGGGGGGTTTGTTTTATGTATCAACAAAGGCCAAATGCTCGCTGGCATCAATCAATCAAATGCTACAGCGGCAACATGTCATACTCTTTTTGTCCAGACAGCATCAGATGCATGGGCTACACATATAGAGACAGAGGGGTGCTATTTCCCTCGCTTAGATGATTTCTCCAGCGAAACAGATACAGCCACTTGCGAATTGAAGGAAAATTATGAAAACACAGAGCGACGAAAGATAAATTGTTTTATAATTGTTATTTTTTTAATGGTCACATTTTTGGGGAAGCCTGGCTTCCCTTGGCATCCATGAATATACGCCACTGTTATCTAGCCAGAGGTCGTATTTCCCACTCAGTGGGGTGTATAGTCCTTTGTTCAACATAATCACCACATTGGATTCACTTGGATGCATGCATAGCTCATGCACTTACAATACCTTTTTATTGGTACTTTTGTCCTTCCCGGCATGGCATCCTAGTGAATACCTTGCTGTTAGGTAGTTAGTAGCTACTGTACTCGAAATGTAGCTAGCTTGTTGCTACCTGGATAGCTAACTAAACAATAGCTGGAACGACCTAGCTTTAATATTTGGAGACGCTTTCTTTCCGTTGGGACAGACGCGAACTGGCTGAATCGATTCAGTGGCTAGCTTTGCACTTAACTGGCTAACAGTAGCTACTAAGGGTAAGTTATAACCTACATGTATTGTGTTTTGTTTTTACATACTGGTAACCAGAGTCGTTCAAGGGAATTCGGGACATGGGTGACTAGTTAACGTTAGCTTGGCTCTCTCTGTGTGTTCGTGCCGTGGGAGGAGGGGTTGGTTCGTTGGCAGAGAGCAATGGCTAGCTAGTATGCTAACTATTCTAGCTAACTAACTGGCTGAATAAGTTGACGACGTACTCACTCAAACTGTCAAAACTAACCCAAAACTTTACACAACGTTAGACACGGACACGAATGATCTGCTTGGCGTGTTAACACACTGGTGGTTTGTTGTAAACGAGTATTGGTGCTAAACCGTGTTATTGGAGGCTGGCATGCTAGTTGGCTATGGCGTCATAGAATTCGGTGCCCTGGACGGTTTTCAGAGAAGAATAATGTACCAAGTTAGCTAGCTGAATAAACTAAGTTAGAGTCTATTCCTAGAAAACATTGAACCGCTGTAGTTTACAACAATTATAATTTCTAAAGTGGAAGTTGAGAGAGTTATATTTGAGTGTTTCAGTGAAACGTAAGTGAGGGAGGCCCCGCTCTCTCGCTTTCCCAGATGTTCATTTCATTCCGATCTCCTTTGCATTATTGTAGCCTTTTTCTGTAGCCTGTCAACTATGTGTCTGTCCCTCGACTTCTTGGCGCTGACGGAAACATGGATTACCACAGAAAACACTGCTACTCCTACTGCTCCTTCCTCGTCTGACCATGTGCTCTCGCATACCCCGAGAGCATCTGGTCAGCGCGGCGGTGGCACAGGAATCCTCATCTCTCCCAAGTGGACATTCTCTCTTTTTCCCTTGACCCATCTGTCTATCTCCACATTTGAATTCCATGCTGTCACAGTCACTAGCCCATTCAAGCTTAACATCCTTGTCATTTATCGCCCTCCAGGTTCCCTTGGAGAGGTCATCAATGAGCTTGACGCCTTGATAAGTTCCTTTCCTGAGGATGGCTCACCCCTCACAGTTCTGGTTGACTTTAATCTCCCTACGTCTGACTTTGACTCATTTCTCTCTGCATCCTTCTTTCCACTCCTTTCCTCTTTTGACCTCACCCTCTCATCGTCCCCCCCTACTCACAAGGCAGGCAATACGCTTGACCTCATCTTTACTAGATGCTGTTCTTCTACTAATCTCACTGCAACTCCCCTCCAAGTCTCCGACCACTACTTTGTATCCTTTTCTGTCTCGCTCTCCTCCAACACTACTCACTCTGCCCCTACTCAGATGGTAATGTGCCGTCGCAACCTTCGCTCTCTCTCTCCCGCTACTCTCTCCTCTTCCGTCCTATCATCTCTTCCCTCTGCTAAATCCTTCTCCCTCCGATCTCCTGATTCTGCCTCCTCAACCCTCCTCTCCTCCCTTTCTGCATCTTTTCACTCTCTATGTCCCCTATCCTCCCGGCCGGCTCGGTCCTCCCCTCCTGCTCCGTGGCTTGACAACTCATTGCGAGCTCACAGAAGAGGGCTCCGGGCAGCCGAGCAGAAATGGAGGAAAACTAGACTCCCTGCGGACCTGTCATCTTTTCACTCCCTCCTCTCTACATTATCTTCCTCTGTTTCTGCTGCCAAAGCCACTTTCTACCACTCTAAATTTCAAGCCTCTGCCTCTAACCATAGGAAGCTCTTTGCCACCTTCTCCTCCCTGCTGAATCCTCCTCCTCCTCCCCCTCCCTCCTCCCTCTCTGTGGATGACTTCATCAACCATTTTGAAAAGAAGGTTAACGACATCCGATCCTCATTTATTAAGTCAAATGACACCGCTGGTCCTGCTCACACTGCCCTACCCTATGCTTTGACTTCTTTCTCCCCTCTCTCTCCAGATGAAATCTTGCGACTTGTGACGGCCGGCCGCCCAACAACCTGCCCGCTTGACCCTATCCCCTCCTCTCTTCTCCAGACCATTTCCGGAGACCTTCTCCCTTATCAACTCATCCTTGACCGCTGGCCATGTCCCTTCCGTCTTCAAGAGAGCGAGAGTTGCACCCCTCCTCAAAAAACCTACACTCGATCCCTCTGATGTCAACAACTACAGACCAGTATCCCTTCTTTCTTTTCACTCCAAAACTCTTGAGCATGCCGTCTCTAGCCAACTCTCCTGCTATCTCTCTCAGAATGACCTTTTTGATCCAAACCAGTCAGGTTTCAAGAATGGTAATTCAACTGAGACTGCTCTTTTCTGTGTCACGGAGGCTCTCCGCACTGCTAAAGCTAACTCTCTCTCCTCTGCTCTTATCCGTCTAGACCTATCCGCTGCCTTTGATACTGTGAACCATCAGATCTTCCTCTCCACCCTTAGATTGCGTACTACCTGACAGGTAGCTCCTAACAGGTGGCGTGGCGAGAATCTGTCTCCGCACCATGTGCTCTCACCACTGGTGTTCCCCAGGGCTCAGTTCTAGGCCCTCTCCTATTCTCTCTATACACCAAGTCACTTGGCTCTGTCATATCCTCACATGGTCTCTCATATCATTGCTACGCAGACGACACACAATCATTTATTCTGATAACCAGGTGGCGAATCGCATCTCTGCATGTCTGGCAGACATATCAGTGTGGATGTCGGATCACCACCTCAAGCTGAACCTTGGCAAGACGGAGCTGCTCTTCCTCCCGGGGAAGGACTGCCCGCTCCATGATCTCGCCATCACGGTTGACAACTCCATTGTGTCCTCCTCCCAGAGTGCAAAGAACCTTGGCATGACCCTGGACAACACCCTGTCGTTCTCCGCTAACATCAAACTGGTGACCCGATCCTGCAGGTTCATGCTCTACAACATTCGCAGAGTATGACCCTACCTAACACAGAAAGTGGCACAGGTCCTAATCCAGGCACTTGTCATCTCCCGTCTGGATTACTGCAACTCGCTGTTGGCTGGGCACCCTGCCTGTGCCATTAAACCCCTACAACTTATCCAGAACGCTGCAGCCCGTCTGGTGTTCAACCTTCCCAAGTTCTCTCATGTCACCCCGCTCCTCCGCACACTCCATTGGCTTCCAGTTGAGGCTTGCATCTACTACAAGACCATGGTGCTTGCCTACAGAGCTGTGAGGGGAACGGCACCTCCTTACCTTCAGGCTCTGATCAGACCCTACACCCAAACGAGGGCACTACGTTCATCCACCTCTGGCCTGCTAGCTCCCCTACCTCTACGGAAGCACAGTTCCCGCTCAGCCCAGTCAAAGCTATTTGCTTCTCTGGCACCCCAATGGTGGAACAAGCTCCCCCACGACGCCAGGACAGCGGAGTCACTGACTACCTTCAGGAGACACTTGAAACCCTACCTCTTTAAGGAATACCTGGAATAGTATAAAGTAATCCTTCTACCCCCCCCCCCCCCCCCCACCCCCCCATAAAAAAAAGAAGAAAAAAAGTGGTTGTCCCACTGGCTATCATAAGTTGAATGCACCAATTTGTAAGTCGCTCTGGATAAGAGCGTCTGCTAAATGATGTAAATGTAAAATGTCACACTAATAGTTTCCCTACTGCTGCATGTGTCATTAGCTGTGATTATGCATGCTGTTTGAGGACACATGAGGGGGCAAAGCCACTTCTCTCTCACCTGGTAGCTGTCAGAATTACTTACAGGTAAATGAGAACTGCTTCATAAGCAAACCCACCCAGTCAAATATAGGTTATATACATGGTTAAAACAGGGGTTAACAAAGTATGACAGGGTTATACAGCTGAATAGACATTTTAAAGGGTTTCTGGCAGAGGGATCTTGAGCCTGCCCAGAGGACAAAACTGGTTACAATGACGTCATTATGACAGTTTTGCCTGCTGGGTGTACATAAAAAAACTAAATGTTGTTATTATTGTGCACTCTGGGCTTAGTCCATTTGGATTATTTGCACAATGTCTAGAAACACTGTCAGTAACATTATAACATTATTTTCAACCCTATGGGGAGGACATGTGAGGGAATGGAACAATGGTGCTCTCTCTACGACCCTGGGCCATGATGTATGATGATGATAAATGCTGAGGGGATTCTCCCCTGCTCTCTTGGCAATGAAACCACTGCTGCATGGTGTTTCTCAGCCCAGAATAAGCTGCCCTGCTGCACGTGATGTCATCAATCTTCACCCCACTACGAAATGTTGGAGTCCTACAGAACGTTAGTCTACCATGGAATGCTGGATTCCACTACAGAATGGTAGAGTCCACTACGGAATGTTTAAATCCTCTATATAATGTGAGACTCCACTAGACTCATCAATCTTCACTCAACCCACTACGGAATGTTGGAATCCTCTAAGGAATGTTAAAGTCCACTACGGAATATATTATGTGCAAGTGACATCATCCTACATCATACTTCCGGGTCCTGTCCCCTAATCTTTTTAATGGGCTTGACGATTATATAATCAAATTCGTGAAAACGCGGTCACTTAAGACAGGAGTTTTCAAACGTTTCCCAGGGACCCCCGCCCAGGCTAACCAGAGACCCAGGGACCCCCATCATATGTTAGCAAAATAAAAAATCACATATTGTCTTATCATCATGTGAATGATAATGACAAGTAGAAGCAATCAACATTTTAAAATGAATAGATTTGGTAGAAAGTTTCATTATTTTGACCTCCCCACAGTTCATTGGAAGAAGGTGTGTAAACTCTAACATAGTCTATAAGCTAGAAAGGTAAATGTACATGTGAAATTCAATCACGTGAAAATTACATTTGCATGTTTTTTTAAATTTTAAATTTTTAGTCATTTAGCAGACGCTCTTATCCAGAGCGACTTACAGGAGCAATTAGGGTTAAGTGCCTTGCTCAAGGGCACATCGACAGATTTTTCACCTAGTCGGCTCGGGGATTAGAACCAGCGACCTTTCGGTTACTGGCACAACGCTCTTAACCACTAAGCAACCTACCTGTTCACATATAAGAAAACTCCTCATGTGAAAATCTCACTTTTACATGTGGTATTGCACTTCCACATGTTAAAGTTTTTAGATTTTTGCCCTAGCACTATACAGCTGATTTTTACATGTGATTGTTTTTAACATGTGAACTCGCACTTCCACATGTGAAAGTGAAAATCAAATTTGCAGTTCCACATGTAAGAAAACTCCACATATGGTGGAATTGCAAGTTCACATGTGGGGTTGAAATAAGGTTATTCTCCTCACATATGAAAATATGATGTTAACAACGTGTTGCAGTAGCAATGTTTCCACCGGTGGAATTAGGGTGGCCACATCTAAAAAGCCCAAATGCGGGACAAGGGAGCGATTTTGCGGGACATTCACGGAGCAGCGGACAGAATACATTTTTGGGAGGCAGGTTAATGGATCACTTTCAAACGGTGACATATTTCTGCTGTATGAAGGTCACTGCCTGTTAAAGGGGAAATCCTTAGTTGCTACATCCATTATTGAAACTTTTAAATTAGTTGGTCACAGAAACGTTAACAAAAAAAGGTAGAGACGTGGATCAGAAAACAAGTCAGCATCTGGTGTGACCACCATTTGCCTAATGCAGCGCGACACATCTCCTTCACATAGAGTTGATCAGGCTGTTGATTGTGCCCTGTGGAATGTTGTCCCACTCCTCTTCAATGGCTGTGCAAAGTTGCTGGATATTGGCGGGAACTGGAGCACGCTGTTGTGCACGTCGATCCAGAGCATCCCAAACATGCTCAATGGGTGACATGTCTGGTGAGTATGAAGGCCATTTTCAGCTTCCAGGAATTGTGTACAGATCCTTGTGACATGGGGCCGTGCATTATCATGCTGAAACATGTGGTGATGGCAGCGGATTAATGGCACGACAATGGGCCGCAGGATCTCGTTACGGTATCTCTGTGCATTCAAATTGCCATCGATAAAATGCAGTTGTGTTCGTTGTCTGTAGCTTTTGCCTGCCCAAACCATAACCCCACCATCACCATGGGGCACTCTGTTCACAACGTTGACATCAGCAAACCGCTCGCCCACACGACGCCATACACATGGTCTGCGGTTGTCAAATCAAATCAAAGGTTATTTGTCGCATACACATGGTTAGCAGATGTTATTGCGAGTGTAGCAAAATGTTTGTGCTTCTAGTTCCGACAATGCAGCAATATCTAGCAAGTAATATCTAACAGTTCTATAACAAAAACCTAATACACACAAATCTAAGTAAAGTAATGGAATAAGAATATATAAATATATGGATGAGCAACGTCAATATCATAATCAGAGTGGCATAGGCTAAGATGCAATAGATAGCATAGAATACAGTATATACATATGAGATGGGTAATGCAAGATATGTAAACATTAAAGTGACATTGTTAAAGTGACTAGTGTTCCATTTATTAAAGTGGCCAGTGACTTTGAAGTCTGTATGTAGGCAGCAGCCTCTCTGTGCTAGTGATGGCTGTTTAACAGTCTGATGGCCTTGAGATAGAAGCTGTTTTTCAGTCTCTCGGTCCCAGCTTTGATGCACCTGTACTTACCTCGCCTTCTGGATGATAGCGGGGTGAACAGGCAGTGGCTCGGATGGTAGTTGTCCTTGATTATATTTTTGGCCTTCCTGTGACATCGGGAGCTGTAGGTGTCCTGGAGGGCAGGTAGTTTGCCCCCGGTGATGCGTTGTGCAGACCGCACCACCCTCTGGAGAGCCCTACGGTTGTGGGCTGTGCAGTTGCCGTACCAGGCGGTGATACAGCCCGACAGGATTCTCTCAATTGTGCATCTGTAAAAGTTTGTGAGGGTTTTAGGTTACAGGCCAAATTTCTTCAGCCTTCTGAGGTTGAAGAGATGCTGTTGCGCCTTCTTCACCACACTGTCTGTGTGGGTGGACCATTTCAGTTTGTCAGTGATATGTACGCCAAGGAACTTTCCACCTTCTCCACTGCTGTCCCGTCGATGTGGATGGGGGGTGCTCCCTCTGCTGTTTTCTGAAGTCCACGATCATCTCCTTTGTTTTGTTGACGTTGAGTGAGAGGTTATTTTCCTGACACCACACTCCGAGAGCCCTCACCTCCTCCCTGTAGGCTGTCTCATCATTGTTGGTAATCAAGCCTATTACTGTTGTGTTGTCTGCAAACTTGATGATTGAGTTGGAGGCGTGCATGGCTACGCAGTCATGGGTGAACAGGGAGTACAGGAGGGGGCTGAGCACACACTCTTGTGGGGCCCCAGTGTTGAGGATCAGCGAAGTGGAGATGTTGTTTCCTACCTTCACCACCTGGGGGTGGCCCGTCAGGAAGTCCAGGACCCAATTGCACAGGGCGGGGTTGAGACCCAGGCCGGTTGGACGTACTGACAATTCTCTAAAACAACGTTTGAGGCAGCTTATGGTAGAGAAATGAACATGAAATTCTCTGGCAGCTCTGGTGGACATTCATGCAGTCAGCATTTCAATTGCACGCTCCTTCAAAACTTGAGACATCTGTAGCATTGTGTTGTGTGACAAATCTGCAAATTTTAAAGTGGCCTTTTATTGTCCCCAGCACGTTGCACCTGTGTTGTGATCATGCTGTTTAATCAGCGTCTTGATATGCCACACATGTCAGGTGGATGGATTATCTTGGCAAAGGAGAAATGCTCACTAACAGGGATGTAAATACATTTTATGCACAACATGTTTGAGAAATAAGCTTTTTGTACATATGGAAAATTATTTCTGGGATCTTTTATTCAGCTCATGAAACATGGGACCAACATTTTACATGTTGCATTTATATTTTTGTTCAGTGTAAAAACAAAGTAATTTCAATTCCAAAATAAACTCACTCATCTGAGTAAAGGGTTCAGCCTGGCCATGAACAACTTATTGATTTTTCCATAAGAGAAACAAACCATGAAGACAGCACAGCACTAAGATAATTTGCACACATTTCATCAGTCCCCATCTGTCCCCTGGTTCCAGTGTGTTATGCAGTGTGCCCTCCTCCCAGGGGAGCTGTGTATATTACAGTAACAGAACACTTGACCCCGTTCACCACCCCCTACAGATGTCCCTCTCCACTGCTGCAGAAGCATTTAAAGGGATGTTTTACTATGGTGATTATGTAGGACCAACATGTGTACTGTATCCTGGCTTTGGCTTTTAATGCTTTACCTTTCATAAGGATTTAGTGATTAAATGTCTTGGTTTAAACAAATACAAATTGTATCAACTTTTATTGAGCATCCTTTTTCCTTCAAGAGAGGCTGAATAGGTTTTATACAGTAGACACAACATTTTATGATGCATCATGAATAGGGGTTGTAAATCATGATCATATGTTGTGTATTGATATAGTCCTACTCGTGCATAGGATGATTTTAACATGCGTTTTGATTGGGTTGCAAAAGCGTTTTCGTTGTGCCCATACTGCATTATGTATATTAGCCTAACATCAAAAAGAACTTCACTGTTATTGTTATTGAATTGTGGACTGATTGGCAGTCCTTGGATGATGAGGTCAAAGGTCAGTTGTAGGGCAAAACCAGTTGAGTAGATAAAGAAAGATACATCAAGCATAAAGGGAAGAGAGAGAGAGAGAGAGAGAGAGAGAGAGAGAGAGAGAGAGAGAGAGAGAGAGAGAGAGAGAGAGAGAGAGAGAGAGAGAGAGAGAGAGAGAGAGAGAGAGAGAGAGAGAGAGAGAGAGAGAGAGAGAGAGAGAGAGAGAGAGAGAGAGAGAGAGAGAGAGAGAGAGAGAGAGAGAGAGAGAGAGAGAGACAGACAGACAGACAGACAGACAGACAGACAGACAGACAGACAGACAGACAGACAGACAGACAGACAGACAGACAGACAGACAGACAGACAGACAGACAGACAGACAGACAGACAGACAGACAGACAGACAGACAGACAGACAGACAGACAGACAGACAGACAGACAGACAGACAGACAGACAGACAGACAGACAGACAGAGAGAGAGAGAGAGAGAGAGAGAGAGAGAGAGAGAGAGAGAGAGAGAGAGAGAGAGAGAGAGTATACTTAGTTGATGCAACTCTTAGTAACCTGGCACATTGTCACGAAGAGTCACGTACTGAAAGCTACATATATACTTCAACAGGGGAAATTAACCTACTGAATTATTCCAGGGAGATCTATCGGTGCTGTCGGGCGAGAACTGTTTCCACAATGTAAAGGTAAACTGTAATACATAGCGTCATCATTATGCATGTTTCCAAGAACACAGCACATAGAATGCAGATGGTACTGAGAGCTAACCTCCTGGCCTAACAAGAGAGATAAAGGGTTCTGGAGAGTAGGTAGGGGGAGGGAGAGTGTACCAATAAACCCTTCACTAAGCCCGCCCCAGAATGTTGGACAACCAATCACAGCACTACGGTGGATAGCAACTGTTGCTAACCAAGCTTGTGTCCAACTCCCGTTGGACAAGCTCAAGTTTCAAGCCCATGGAAGACAATAAGGGCAATGGCAAAAACAGGGTTGACATTTTTTATTTTATAATTGTTTAAATTGCTAAATAATTGAACAGTCCTTCAGCGGCACTGTGACTGTGATTTTTGAAATGCAGAGCATATTGATGAAGTATTTTTCTAATCTGAAATTATATTTTTTTGCATTGTTTGCTAGCTGATTAACTAGCTCTGTCTCTTTGACCACCGCTAAACATGTTGCTAAAGCTAGCTAGCTAGACAGTTAACATAACTTGTTTTCTCTAAATGTATGTTAGCTAGCTAATATGTTTCAAGGTTTAATGTCACGTGCACAAGTACAGTGAAATGCATTTCTTGCAATCTCCAAACCCAACAATGCAGTAATAAGTTGGCTAAATTATTAATAAAACTCTCATCTGCTGTTGACATCAGTATACGATTTGAGAGCCCTAGTTAGCTCCAAAAGTGGTTAGTAGCCTTGAATGCATGCTGACAGTGTATTCAATGCCATAGTGGCTAGGCACACTACAAACTTCCTTTTACCAGGTTCCCGTGAAGCAATTGGAATGACAGTCCACCACAACATACCCGAGTCTCCTGATCTGCAAGGGGTAGTCTGTGTTTAATTTTGTTGTGAGTGTTTGAGATATTGTGAGTTTTTTTCCCCAGTAGTTTAAATGGGGAATTGAGCTTCCCGGGAAAATGTTGACCAAGGTAGCAACAGTAACTAAGGGGGCAGGGCTTAGTGCAGGGTCAATTAGTTCCAAAATAAGCAAAGAAAGAGAGAAGTTGCTGTTAGGTGCAAGGAGACAGAGAAGGGGATGGATGGGGATACCAGTTAGTGACTAAATACGCAAATTCCCCTCTGGAGGGAAACAGCCAGGGGGTGTAAAGTGAGAATGTGATTAATGGAAGTAGGCCAGCAGGACATCCAGGGACGCTGTAGAGGACTACCAACAAAGAGGAACGGAAGGGAAGGAATTACACTTCTGTACAAATCCAGATAAAGCTATACACACAATGTATATGTCTTTATACACATTATAAAACAGATTTATGAGAAATTATGCTGCAAGGAACGGTTCTTCATAATTCAGTGCCCCTGTTATTATCTCCCTAGTGTCTCTATCTCTGCTCCAGCCTGGATCACTGCACTCTGTGTGTCCTGAGAGGTGGAATGGTGGAATGGTGGTAAGGGGGAGATACAAAGGGGTAGAAGAAGAGGAGGGAGAAATGAGAGAGAGAGAACGTTGAAAAAGGGAGAGAGGGTGAAGGGGAGAGGGGAGATAGGTGGGAGAGCGGGAGAGCGAGAGAGCGAGAGAGACAGAGACAGCGACAGAGACAGCGACAGACAGCGACAGAGACAGAGACAGAGACAGCGACAGACAGAGACAGAGACAGAGACAGAGACAGAGACAGAGACAGAGACAGAGGGTGGGAGCTGTGCTGTAGCTGTTCCTGGGCCGCGCCAGAGGAGTGTGTCCTTGGGCTGCCCTCGTCACTGACGCACGCATGAACATACACATACACACTCACACACAGACACACATACTCACTTGTTTCTTCACACACACACACACACACACACACACACACACACACACACACACACACACCAGTGTTAGGAGGCTCCCAGACTCAGACAGCTCATCAGGGATGCAGAAGAGCCCCTGTCTGCAGAGAGAGAGAGGGATAGAAAATGAGAGATAGATCTTGTATCCAGGGCGGAGAGAGAAAAAGAGACAGCACCCTTTGTGATGAACCTGTTTTTAAATTTTCGCCTAAAATGACATACCCAAATCTAACTGCCTGTAGCTCAGGACCTGAAGCAAGGATATGCATATTCTTGATACCATTTGAAAGGAAACACTTTGAAGTTTGTGGAAATGTGAAATTAATGTAGGAAAATATAACATATTAGATCTGGTAAAAGATAATACAAACAAAAGATATGCGTTTGTTTTTTTTGTTTCGTTTTTTATCATCTTTGAAGTGCAAGAGAAAGGCCACAATATAGTATTGCAGTTTAGGCACAATTTAGATTTTGGCCACTAGATGGCAGCAGTGTGTGTTCAAAGTTTCAGATTGATCCAGTGAAGCACAACAATACTGGACTATTTTGTATCAAGTCTGCCCAAATGTGCTGAATTGGTCAATTTATACATTTTCAAGTACATAACTATAGAGAACATACAAAAATGATATGGTAATACAAAATGTAAGTTTACACACTCCCAGGAATGTCATACATGATGGATCATAAAAAAACGGTGCTAGTTTCCCACTAACTTTCACACATCTAGATGGCCATGCGGGGTGGGTTTGGAGCCAGAGATAGCAAGGGTTCAAACTTTATAACCCAGTTCCTACATTTGAATATAAAAATTGATTTTATCATACAAAACTATGCTACATTTTATCTCTGGGACCCTTAGGATGACAAATTAGAGCAAGATTACTGAATGTAAGTACATTATTTACCTTCAGAGGTGAATGTATCAAACCAGTTGCCGTGATACGTTGTTGTTATGCACTCTCCTCGAACAATAGCATGGTATTCTTTCACTCTAATAGCTACTGTAAATTGGACTGTGCAGTTAGATTAACAAGAATTTAAGCTTTCTTCCCATATAAGGAAAGTTTGCTGTTACTTACAACAGTCATGCTAATCACATTAGCGCACATTAGCTCAACCATCCCGTATACGGGACACCGATCCCGTAGAGGTTAACTGGGCTTGTGTGCCTGTTTGCTTCTGTTTTGTAACAACAAATCAAAAGGTCCATACATCTGTTCAGGCTTCTTGTGGACCCACATGCTATATTTGTACTGTAGCTGTTTTCTTCAAAAATATTTGTTTCACATAGATGGTCTTAAGTACAAACACCTACACTATATGGCTAACTGTGCCCATGTGTGTCTTCCACTGGTATTCATTAATAAACTAATTTGGAACCTGTTAGCCTGTATAGATAATCCCCCCTTCTCCCTCTCCATGCAGAAGTAGCCTACATTATTCTCATCAGGTATACCCTGAATACGAACACACAAATCAATGAAGGGACATGACTCGTGACTATGCCAATGCACTCATCTTTTTATTGCACAACACTGAATAGTTTGGTTAGGAACGCTTTAACAACATTGCCACTGATCGACAGACCAGCTTATTGAGACCAGAGCCTGGCTCTGTGTTCTGGATGAGCTGAGAGAGTGGAGGGAAGCTGCATACCCTATCCCAAAGTCACCTTTAGGGCCTCCTACCCCTATGCACTTATGTTCATCTGAAAGGATTGGGTAGGTGTAAGTATTATGGTAGAAGTTCCATCAAGCCTATCAAAGGACAAGGTGGAGCTATTACCACATTGAGTAAACCTATCCATTCCTTCCAGATATAGAGTACAATAAGTACTTAGGAGTACGGGTTAGGGGTCAGTTTGAGATTGGACAGTTAGATATCAGCTCAGACAGAGTACAGTATGGAGTTCAGTGAAGCGTGAAGACCCAAACACAAGCTGGCTCTAAAACAACCTCTATAGGGGCGACAAACACTGAGTGACAACAATCGGAGAAATCCGTTTTTTCAGTGCCAGAATAGGATAAACCCACAGTGGCTGAAATAAAGTACGCTACTTGAGTTCTGACAACCTTTGTACTACAGCCACTGTTAGGAATGCTGGCTACAGTGCAGTAGAATTTATTTTGTTGAAAATAAACTGCTTTTTCTTTTCAGATGCCAGCTCTCAGATTGTGTCTGTTTCTGCTTGAGGCGGCTAGCAGACCTAGCTTGGTGTTCTCAAGTGGGACCAACAGTGTAGCGGGAAAGGCACAGGTACACACAAACACACTCACACACATTATACAGAGAGTCCTGAAGCGGAGAGAAGGCTTAGATAAGCAGGCTACAGTAGCTACAACACTAAGGTATAATAATTGTCAGACTAGTTGACGTTTTAAATCATTGTAGTTGGTACACAGCAATTTCTAGATTTGAAGGTCCCACAAGGAATTATTAACCAAACGTCTCCTTTAGGTCAGAAGCAAATGCATTGCCTTGTCAAACAGACAGACATAAAGACCAGGATTCAAGCTTTGTACTGCCACTGGTCCCCTGGTCTTCAGATACACATTTTGGGGGTTCATTTTCAATTGAATGATTCTAGATTTTTTAGGACAATTTTGAGTTCAGTTGTCCACACACACTGTTTGTTGACTGAGGTGATATCTAGACTGCATAGACTTCACAAAAAGCCTGTTTTAAGTTCACCCTCTCATTGTACAAAATGCTTGGGTGACACCAGATTGTGGTAAAAACGCGACAATGTGCCCCCACAACTCTGTGTATAACACACATACAGTACATGAGTACAGAGTACAGCGCACATGGTGTTTGAAGGCTCAAACCAACAAAAATGTGCAATTTTGTGTTTCCCAAATCAGGGAAATGTATATATACTGACATTGTCATTTTAATTCAGCAGTACTAGTCTTTAGCTAACATTTGTACATATATTGCAAATTGAAAATAAAAACACATATTTGCATTTTTACAGGCATGTACATACCACAAAGATAGACTATGTGGAAACTAGATATACTAGGCACAAGGTATATACAGTCCATGTGCATTGGGGCAAATTGTAAAAAAACAACAACAAAATAAACAAACAAAGAAGACACTTCTCAAAATAGAAACAAAGAATATCCTGATTTACTAAGACATCAATACCAAGTCATTCAGTACCCTTAATATCTGGTACGGCAAAAATAGACTTTAAACTAAGATAATCATCTCAATAATCGTCAGTCGATTTCAAGCATGAATGGGGAATCTAATTTTCATTCCATTGCAAGTCTTTTTTTTTATGGAGAACGAAGTAACAATAAATTAAAAATAACATTTTCCATCTTAAAACCTGCATAACACTGTCTTATGCATGATATAACAGATGCCAGGGATTCAAGATAAAGGTTACCAAATTCACTGAGGTGTCGTCATTCATTAATCAAAATTGATGCTGGATGCATGGGAACTCTTGCAATGAAACAGAGATGATATTGCCTGAACAAAGCAGTGTTTCTTCTCTCTCTCTGTCCCTCTCTCTTTCACTGACTGTGGACACTCATTAAAATCCTTACAAATAATATCAGCACAGTCCTTATAGCAGCTTAATAGGGCAAACTCTGGTATTAGCACATACAAGGATTAGGTAAGAGGACCAATTGATTGCACTGAAACAGCATTGAAGCACCAACAGGTATTCACTCATTTGGACTTCACTCATAATTGTATTGGCATTTTGGCATGCATCTTTCCCACGGGAGAAAATAACAAAATATTATAGTAATATGTTGGGGACTATGATCTGACTTAAAATATGCGACATGACAGTAAAAAAATGATAGTTTTAAAGCATAAGGTTGTGATATGTGGCTTAGAATATACTCAAAATATAAGTAATACACTTGTGAATAATGCAAATTGTTATCAAATGATCCAGAATTTATATGAAAATTAAGCCCTTGAAAATTCACATTCACTATTACTTTCCATAGTTATTTTTTCAATACCTAAAATGGCCTCCTACACCTGTAGGTTAGGAGATCAAAACAGCTTTGTCATGAGCCTCTCACTCCACCGGGTTACCACCCTAATTTTCTTCCACTCTGCTCACCACTCTCTCTACTCAGCCTAACTAGCTCCACCTGTCCCTGCTCTGCTCTGCTCTAATTACTCTGCCAGCTGCGCTGCATTACCCACTACCTCTCCCAGTATTTAAGGCCCTGTCTTTCAGCTCTCCGGTGTCAGATCGTCTGCAAAGCTCACTCCCGGAACCTGTTTGCTCGCGCTTCTGGCTCACCCTGGTTTTGTGACCCCGGACCTGCCTGATTTTTGGATACTCTTCTGCCCCAGGAGATCCAGACCTGCTTTCTGCCTTAACGACTCCTGACTACTCTTCAATCCCGGTAACTCTGACCAGCCTTCTGCCTTGCTACTACGTATTTTGGATTTCCCTTGAACTGTACTGCTGCCTTGTTTCATTCCGCCCTGTTGTGTCTGTGTCTCCCCCCCCCAGGACTTCTGGACCACCCACCACCGGCTTCATAGGACGCATCGCTGCCACTGGGGGGGGCACAGACCCAGCACATTGGACGGGATCCCTGTTACCCCTGGAGCCTTCATTCACTCCCTACTTCCCTTTTCCCTTAAGTTTTAATAAACTTTCTGGTGTGACGCAATTGTGGTCCTCTGGTCGTCTGTCTGAACCGTGACAGTACGATCTGACCATTATGGACTCAGCGCACACTTCCCTCGACATGGAAACCGATGAGCATGAGCAGCAGTTCCAGCAGCAGCAACAACAACTCGCCATGATCATTCAACTCCTCACCAACCTTACCCCAGCCAGTCTGCCCACCAGCCCTGCCCCCGAGTTACCTGCCCCGGTCATTGCAGCCGCTGCTCCGGAACCCAAGATTGGAAACCCCGAGCGGTTCAACGGCGATTCAACCCAGGTCCGGCCATTCCTGACTAGCTGCCGACTTCAGTTCTCCTTGCAGCCAAGGACCTTCGCCACGGAGGGGGGTAAAGTTGGGTATGCCATCACTCACCTGACGGGCCGAGCTCGACTCTGGGGAACAGCAGAGTTCGAACGTCAAACCCCCGCATGTGCAACCTTCGACCTGTTTGCTGAGGAGATGCTGAAGGTGTTTGACCTGGATTCACCAACCGCAGAGGCGTCTCGTGAACTGTTCAGTATTCGACAAGGCAGACGTACAGTCGCAGACCATTCCATCGACTTCCGAACCCTGGCTAGACGAAGTTCTTGGAACACACCATCGTTGGTGGACGCGTTCTTCCATAGTTTGGCTGACTATATCAAGGACGAGTTGGTCTCCCATGAACTGCCTTCCACTCTTGATGAAGCCATCGCACTGACTGTCAGGATCGACAGAAGGATACAGACCCGTCGTCGTGAGAGGGGGCGCCAAGGTCCACCTACTACCGGCATTCGGAGAGATCCGACTGGGCTCCTGTCATCTACTGCCACTCACCCAGGTCAGCTTGATCAGTCTGAGCCTATGGAGATTGGGCGAGCCTCTCTCACTCCTGCAGAGCGCCAGCGCCGCTTCACCTCAAACCTCTGCCTCTATTGTGGAGGTGATGGACATCGTGTGGTAACCTGCCCTTTAAAGGGGCGAAGCTCACCGGGCATAGGGGGAGTCCGGTTGAGTTCTATGACCATCCAGTCCTCCGACCGCAAACCCCTGCTGCAAGTTCACCTCCGCCTCTCTGACTCAACTCACACCCTGGCTGCTCTGGTGGATTCTGGCGCCGAAGCCAACATAATGGACATCAAGCTGGCAGGCCAACCCCTCATCCTGGGTTACCCATGGCTCCGCCGGCACAACCCTCAGCTCGACTGGGTGACCGGGGTGATCAGGGAGTGGGGAGAGGACTGCCACCGAACCTGCCTGCTTGCTGCCGCACTACCCCCTCGGCCAGAACCTACTAACTCCGCTCCTGACCTCTCCAATGTCCCAGAATGCTACCATGGTCTCAGAGAGGTGTTTAACAAAGCAAGAGCCACATCTCTGCCCCCTCACCGACCGTACGACTGTGCCATCGACCTCCTCCCTGGAACAGCCCCTCCAAAGGGTCGTCTTTATTCGTTGTCTGCTCCTGAAAGAAAGTCCATGGAGGACTACATCAATGGCTCTCTGTCCGCAGGATTAATCCGTTCATCTTCATCTCCTGCTGGTGCTGGCTTCTTCTTTGTGGGGAAGAGGGACGGATCTCTTCGCCCCTGCATCGACTACAGGGGACTCAACGACATCACAGTGAAAAACCGTTACCCTCTGCCTCTGCTCACCTCTGCTTTTGAGTTGCTCCAGGGAGCCACTGTTTTTACCAAGTTGGATCTCAGAAACGCTTACCACCTAGTGCGGATCCGGGAGGGAGATGAATGGAAAACCGCATTCAATACACCAACAGGCCACTACGAGTATCTGGTTATGCCTTTTGGCCTCACCAATGCTCCTGCTGTGTTCCAGGCTCTAGTGAATGATGTACTGCGGGACATGTTAAACAAGTTTGTCTTCGTTTACCTGGATGACATCTTAATCTACTCCAGAAACCTGTCTGAACACACCCGCCATGTCCAGCAAGTCCTTCATCGTCTTCTGGAGAATTCCCTCTACGCCAAGGCAGAGAAATGTGAGTTTCACGTCAAGACAGTGGCCTTCCTGGGGTACATAGTGGCAGAGGGAAGTATCCAAATGGATCCGGCCAAAGTATCAGCAGTCACTTCATGGCCAGTTCCGGAGAACAGAAAGAAGCTGCAACAGTTTCTGGGGTTTGCTAACTTCTATAGAAAGTTTATCCGGAACTACAGTACCGTTGCTGCCCCTCTCACTGCTCTAACCAGCACCAAGCAACCCTTCACCTGGACCCCAGCAGCCGACAAAGCCTTCAGTACCCTCAAGGTGAGGTTCACCTCCGCTCCCATCCTCCAGATGCCTGATGTGGACCGGCAATTCATTGTGGAGGTGGACGCCTCGGATGTGGGAGTTGGTGCTGTGATTTCTCAGTGGGCTGCGGAGGATAGGAAGCTCCATCCCTGTGCCTTTTTCTCACGTCGGTTGTCCCCCTCTGAGTGCAATTACGACATAGGGAACCGTGAGCTGCTGGCTGTGAAGCTTGCCTTGGAGGAGTGGCGTCACTGGCTGGAGGGGTCCACCACTCCATTTCTCGTTTGGACCGATCATAAGAACTTGGAGTACATCCGCACGGCCAAACGGTTGAACTCCAGGCAGTCCCGCTGGGCCCTGTTCTTCACCAGGTTTAATTTCACTCTGTCATACCGGCCTGGATCACGCAACACCAAGCCAGACGCCCTCTCCCGTCAATTCCAGAAGGATGACACCCCCTCCAAGGACCCTGTGTCGATTCTGCCAAGTCCCTGCATCGTTGCAGCTCTGACCTGGGCTGTTGAGGAACAGGTGCTGGAAGCTCTCCGTAACCAGCCAGGTCCCAGCACTTGCCCAGCTGACCGCCTTTTTGTCCCCGAAGACCTGAGGTCCCAGGTCGTTCAGTGGGGACATGACTCCCGCCTAGCTTGTCACCCTGGCTCCACCCGCACTTACAACCTGCTCGCCCAGAGGTTCTGGTGGCCCTCTCTGAGAAAGGATGTACGGGAATTCGTCCAAGCCTGCCCCATCTGCAACCAACACAAGTCGTCCTGCCAGCCCCCAGCCGGATTGCTGTAGCCCCTGCCTGTGCCCAGACGTCCCTGGTCTCACATCGCCCTTGACTTTGTCACGGGGCTGCCCCCTTCAAGTGGCATGACCGTCATTCTCACCATAGTTGACCGTTTCAGCAAGATGGCACACTTCATTCCCCTCCCCAAGCTCCCAACCGCCAAGGAGACCGCCCAGGTGGTCCTGGAACACGTCTTCCGGATCCACGGACTGCCAAAGGATGTAGTTTCTGACCGTGGTCCACAATTCTCCTCCGCTTTTTGGAAGGAGTTCTGTCACCTGCTGGGAGCCACAGTCAGTCTGACTTCCGGATTCCATCCCCAATCCAATGGGCAGTCAGAGCGGGCTAATCAGGAGCTCGAGAAGGCACTGCGATGCATGACTTCACGCAACCCCCACTCCTGGTCGCAGCAATTGACATGGGTGGAGTACGCACACAATTCTCTGACCTGCTCTGCCATCGGTATGTCCCCTTTCCAATGTGTTTATGGATACCAGCCTCCTCTATTTGCCAGCCAGGAAGAGGAGGTTACTTGCCCATCTGCACTTGCTTTTGCCCGTCGATGTCGCCGCACCTGGTCACAAGCCCGAGCCACACTCCTCAGATCCGTTGCCAGCTACACTACCGGGGCCAACCGTCGGAGAATTCCTGCTCCCACCTACCATGTTGGTCAAAGGGTGTGGTTGTCAGCGAAGAACCTGCCACTCAGGGTGGAGTCGCAGAAGCTGGCACCTCGGTTCATTGGCCCATTCCCTATCATAAGAGTGATTAGCCCAACTGCTGTCCGGCTCCAACTGCCTAATTCCCTGAGGGTGCACCCCACTTTCCATGTGTCTAAGATTAAGCCCATCCATGAGAGTCCGCTGGTCCCTGCTGCGCCTTGTCCTCCTCCTCCACGGCTCGTCGATGGTGGTCTGGTTTACACCGTCCGCCGCCTGCTTCGGTCCAGACGGAGGGGTAGGGGTCTCCAGTACCTCATTGACTGGGAGGGCTATGGACCTGAGGAAAGGACCTGGGTGCCAGCTAGTCGGATTGTGGATAGGACTCTCATCACCGCTTTCCACCAACGGCATCCTGATCAACCTGCAATCCGTAGGGGCCGCCCCAGAGGGGTCCCTAACCGTCCTGCCCGCTCGGCTTCCTGTCCTGTGCCTGATCCTGTCTCGGGACCTGTCCCATCTCTCGACCACGGCCCTCCGGCTTCCTCCGAGGATGAGGACGTTCACTCGGACCGTTCGGAGGAGTTCTAGCCCTCCTCCGGCTCCCCTCCTCCCGCCCGGCGTGGTGTTGCTCTTGGGACTTCTGGGGCCGTCCCTTGGGGGGGGGGTTCTGTCATGAGCCTCTCACTCCACCGGGTTACCACCCTAATTTTCTTCCACTCTGCTCACCACTCTCTCTACTCAGCCTAACTAGCTCCACCTGTCCCTGCTCTGCTCTGCTCTAATTACTCTGCCAGCTGCGCTGCATTACCCACTACCTCTCCCAGTATTTAAGGCCCTGTCTTTCAGCTCTCCGGTGTCAGATCGTCTGCAAAGCTCACTCCCGGAACCTGTTTGCTCGCGCTTCTGGCTCACCCTGGTTTTGTGACCCCGGACCTGCCTGATTTTTGGATACTCTTCTGCCCCAGGAGATCCAGACCTGCTTTCTGCCTTAACGACTCCTGACTACTCTTCAATCCCGGTAACTCTGACCAGCCTTCTGCCTTGCTACTACGTATTTTGGATTTCCCTTGAACTGTACTGCTGCCTTGTTTCATTCCGCCCTGTTGTGTCTGTGTCTCCCCCCCCCAGGACTTCTGGACCACCCACCACCGGCTTCATAGGACGCATCGCTGCCACTGGGGGGGGCACAGACCCAGCACATTGGACGGGATCCCTGTTACCCCTGGAGCCTTCATTCACTCCCTACTTCCCTTTTCCCTTAAGTTTTAATAAACTTTCTGGTGTGACGCAATTGTGGTCCTCTGGTCGTCTGTCTGAACCGTGACAAGCTTTGCTTAGAACTTCTGCATTCTATTACAACGTATAACTTTTACTACATCCTGTGTGTTTTGTTCAATTAATCAGAATTCAAGGGCAACTTGATGCAAAATGAAAACAACAAGTTGATTACAAGAACATAAACAAACTGTACCTACAACAAATTAATAGTAAACCAATCATAAATCATTAAAATGATATATCTTTCCGGAAATGTAGCATGATTTAACAGCTTTACTCTGGATCGATAAAGTTCAAAGCTTCAAAAGTCCGTTTTTTACACATTGAGTCAGGTGCCAAATTTCTCCCAGATTTCTCCACAGACATTTTTAGGTTAACCAGATGTGATCATTCTAAAAGACTGAAGCAGTGATTTTCCCTTTGCTTAAAACGTTGTAATGTGACACAATGTGCTTAATGCTGAACTCAACTTTGCGGTGTTGCTTTGAACCAAAGGGTTCGTTCTCAGTGACAAACTGGAAATGGTTTCAACTCTCTATCCTACGCCCAATAATTAAAAAAGTGTATTCTCTCATCATAGAACAGGGAACAGGGTAACATACAGTTTACATACAGAACACACCCAAACGAGAGAACGATCAAACCTAAGAAACATCACACAAACACTAAGCGACACATACAGCAAAATCTCCCTTCGCATCGTCACCCATAATAATCTCGGTCCTTGTATTTACATGGCAGTTTATTTCTGATTAGCTCTCTTCCCCCTCATATGGCATACATTCAGCAAGAGAAGGCTTTGAAGCACACCAGGATTAGAATAATTTAAATATTTATCTTCAAAGTCACAACCCGCCACAACCTTGAATTGACAAATTATTGAGGAATACATTCTTATCGTACAGACATTCGTGAAGTTTTGGACACGAAGGACCTGCACTTGCTCAATATCCTGTACATACAACACCAAACTCACACAGGTGAAGATATACTTTTCTTCTTCCTCTGCCCCACTCCATTTCCCATTGGCATGCATTCTGTCAATTAGTTAGTCTTGCTTTACAACGTACAATATTACTTAAAAATGTACTTTAAAGTTACAGTTTGGAGACTTGTTTTCCATTACTACATTACAAAATCCGCAGATGACCTTGAACCGGTTTGAAACCAGTTTGCCTAATTTGATCCACAAAAAAAACTACATCCACTCACTTCCTCTGACATTTGTGGTTAAGGTTATAAGATGGTCGCTGGATTATAATAACAAAACAAGTGAAGCCACGGCAGCTGCTGGATTCTTTAAGGTTTCACAGTAAAAAAATTAAGAAATTAGTTACCAGTACAGCATATATATATATATATATATACATATACACACACACACACACTGTATATACTGTATATTTCTTAATTATACAGTGCCTTACAGCCTGAATTTAAAGTGGATTACTTTTTCTTTTTTTTGTTACTGGCCTACAGACAATACCCCATAATGTCAAAGTGAAATTATGTTTTTAGACATTCTTAGAAGTTAATTAAAAATGAAAAGCTGAAATGTCTTGAGTCAATAAGTATTCAACCCCTTTGTTTTGGCAAGTCTAAATAAATTCAGGGGTAGAAATGTTCATAACAAGTCACATAATAAGTTGCATGGACTCACTCTGTGTGCAATAATAGTGTTTAACATGATTTTTGAATGATTACCTCATTTCTGTACCACACACATACAATTATCTGTGAGGTCCCTCAGTCGAGCAGTGAATTTTAAACACAGATTCAACCTCAAAGACCAGGAAGGTTTTCCAATGCCTCGCAAAGAAAGGCACCTATTGGTAGATACAAATTAATTTTTAAAAAGCAGACATTGAATATCCCTTTGAGCATGGTGAAGTTATTAATTACACTTTGGATGGTGTATCAATACACCCAGTCACTACAAAGATGCAGGCGTCCTTCCTAACTCAGTTGTCAGAGAGGAAGGAAACAGCGCAGGGATTTCACCATGAGGCCAACGGTGACTTTAAAGTGTTTAATGGCTGTGATAGGAGAAAACTGAGGATGGATCAACAACATTGTAGTTACTCGACAATACTAACCTAATTGACAGAGTGAAAATAATATTCCAAAAAATGCATCTTGCTTGCAACAACGCACTAAAGTAATACTGCAAAAAATGGGGCAAAACAATTTACTTTTTGTCCTGAATACAAAGCGTTATGTTTGAGGCAAATCCAATACAACACATTATTGAGTACCACTCGCCATATTTTCAAGCATAGTGGTGGCTGCATCATGTTATGGGTATGCATCGTTAAGGACTGGGGAGTTTTTCAGGATAAAATGGAAATGGAATGGAGGCACAGGCAAAATCCTAGAGGAAAACCTGGTTCCGTCTGCTTTCCACCAGACACTGGGAGATGAATTCCCATTTCAGCAGGACAATAACCTAAAACTAAAGGCCAAATCTACACTGGATTTGCTTACCAAGAAGACAGTGAATGTTCCTGAGTGGCCGAGTTACAGTTTTGACTTAAATCTACTTTAAAATCTATGTCAAGACCTGAAAATGGTTGTCTAGCAATGATCAACAACCGATTTGACAGAGCTTGAAGAATTTAGAAAAGAATAACGGGCAAATGTTGCATAATTCAGGTGTGGAAAGCTCTTAGAGACTTACCCAGAAAGACTCACAGCTGTAATCGCGGCCAAAGGTGCTTCTACAAACTAGTGACTCAGGGGTGTGAATACTTATGTAAAAGAGATATTTCTGTATTTCATTTTCAATACATTTGCTAAAAACATGTTTTCACTTTGTCATTATGGAGTATTGTGTGTAGATGGGTGAGGAAAAAAATATATTTAATTCATTTTAAATTCAGGCTGTAACACAACAAAATGTGGAATAAGCCAAGGGGTATGAATACTTTCTGAAGGCACTATATATATATATATATATAGCCAGTTTATTAGGTACACCCATCTAGTACCAGGGCAGACCTCCCTTTGCCTCCAGAACAGCCTGAATTCTTCTGGACATGAAAACGTTGCTCAATTGGTATCAAGGGACCTAATGTGTGCCAGGAAAACAATTCCCTCTCCATTGCACCACCGCCACCAGCCTGTACCATTGACATCAGGCAAGATGGGGCCATGGACTCATGCTGCTTACGCCAAATCCTGACTCTGCCATCAGCATGACGCAACAGGGACCGGGATTCGTCGGACCAGGAAATGTTTTTCCACTCCTCAATATTGTCCAGTGTTGGTGATCGCGTGCCCACTGGAGCCGCTTCTTCTTGTTTTTAACTGATAGGAGTGGAACCCGGCGTTGTTGTCTGCTGCAATAGCCCATCCGTGACAAGGACCGACGAGTTGTGCGTTCCGAGATGCCGCTCTGCACATCACTGTTGTACTGCACCGTTATTTGCCTGTTTGTGGCCCGCCTGTTAGCATGCACAATTCTTGCCATTCTCCTTCGACCTCTCATCAACGAGCTGTTTTCGCCCACAGGACTGCCGCTGACTGGATGTTTTTTTATTTGTCACACCATTCAGTAAACCCTAGACACTGTCGTGCATGAAAAGCCACGCTCAAGGTAACTTAGGTCACTCGTGTTGCCCATTCTAACATTCAATCGAACAGTAACTGAATGCCTCGATGCCTGTCTGCCTGCTTTATATAACAAGGCCACGTGACTCACTAGGAGCAAACCATTTTCGTGAACAGGGTGGTGTACCTAACAAACTGGCCACTGAGTGTATATACATATAGGCAAGGTAAGAGTATTGCAGAATTATATTGCATGTATTAATCAATAAACCTGGATGAAAACAAGCAAGTATACAGTATGTGTTGTTTGGAATGGTTCTTTTTGATAAAGCTCAGATGATTTACCACTATTTTTGCCTCCAGTGTCACGATATGTATATTTCTGCTGACATGACAAGTGGATATCTTCCCAGACACATTTAGCTGGACATAGAAGCTGGGAAATATTGCCTGTGCCATTGCCAGCAAATCCAATCAACCGTGCCTGATAAAGCAGTGTAAAGATATGAGTACACGAGTCAGCTCTCTTGGAAAAACAGCATGGAACCAAAAACATGCATACCAACTCACACACACACACACACACACACATATATACACACACACCCACACAAACCAAAAATATGGCTTCTAAACTTGGAATCAAGGCAGTTAAATAAATGGCATTTTCTTCTACAGTGCCTTCGGAAAGTATACAGACCCCTTGACATTTAAAAAAACGTTACAGTCATATTCTAAAATAGATTAAATAAATACAAATCCTCAGCAATCTACAAACAATACTCCATAATGACAAAGCGAAGACGTTTTTAGAAATGATTGAAAATGTATTACATTTAAAAAACAGAAATACCTTATTTACATAAGTATTCAGACCCTTTGCTATGAGATTCGAAATTGAGCTCAGGTGCATCCTGTTTCCATTGATCATCCTTGAGATGTTTCTACAACTTGATTGGAGTCCACCTGTGGTAAATTCAATTGATTGGACATGATTTGGAAAGGGACACAACTGCCTATATAAGGTCCCACAGTTGACATTGCATGTCAGAGCAATAACCAAGCCATGAGGTCGAAGGAATTGTCCGTAAAGCTCTGAGACAGGATTGTGTCGAGGCACAGATCTGGGGAAGGGTACCAAAACCTTTCTGCAGCATTGAAGGTCCCCAAGAACACAGTGGCCTCCATCATTCTTAAATGGAAGAAGTTTGGAACCACCAAGACTCTTCTTTGAGCTGGCCGCCCGGCCAAACTGAGCAATCGGGGGAGAAGGGCCTTGGTCAGGGAGGTGACCAAGAACCCGATGGTCACTCTGACAGAGCTCTAGAATTCCTCTGTGGAGATGGGAGAACCTTCCAGAAGGACAACCATCTCTGCAGCACTCCACCAATCAGGCCTTTATGGTAGAGTGGCCAGATGGAAGCCACTCCTCAGTAAAAGGCAGCCCGCTTGGAGTTTGCCAAAAGGCACCTTAAGAGGCACCTAAAGACTCTGAGAAACAAGATTCTCTGGTCTGATGAAACCAAGATTTAACTCTTTGGCCTGAATGCCAAGCGTCACATCTGGAGGAAACCTGGCACCATCCCTACGGTGAAGCATGGTGGTGGCAGCATCATGCTGTGGGGATGTTTTTCAGCGGCAGAGACTGGGAGACTAGTCAGGGTTGATGAAAACCTGCTCGAGAGCGTTCAGGACCTCAGACTGGGGCGAAGGTTCACCTTCCAAAAGGACAACGACCCTAAGCACACAGCCAAGACAAAGTCTCTGAATGTCCTTGAGTGGCCCAGCCAGAGCCCGGACTTGAACACGATCTAACATTTCTGGAGAGACCTGAGAATAGCTGTGCAGCAACGCTTCCTATCCAACCTGACAGAGCTTGAGAGGATCTGCAGAGAAGAAAGGGAGAAACTCTCCAAATACAGCTGTGCCAAGCTTGTAGCGTCATACCCAAGAAGACTCGAGGCTGTAATCGCTGCCAAATGTGCTTTAACAATGTACTGAGTAAAGGGTCTGAATACTTATGTAAATGTGATATCTGTTTTTTATTTTTAATAGATTGCAAAAATTTTCAACAAAACTGTTTTTGCATGGTCATTATGGGGTATTTTGTGTAGATTGATGAGGGGAAAAAAACAATTTAATCAATTTTAGAATAAGGCTGTAACATAACAAAATCTGGAAAAAGTCAAGGGGTCTGAATACTTTCCGAATGCACTGTATATTTCTTTTTTAGTTGATACAGACACAACCAAACTTTGTGTTCAAGCTCAACTTTGGTTTGGAATAGATACAATGAAGATATTATCTTTCGGTCATTTTTTAAACTATTTAAACTATTTGCATATCGATGTAAGATCGACCAGCGGTCTAAAACACTATTTTCACTACTATTTTAAACAATGTCAAGAGCAATGTATTTATTTTTGCTACAACAGCATATACAGAAAAAAGGACACCCAAAAACACGTTCTGAAAGCGTAAAATGTCATCATTGTCCTTTGATTCAAGTCCCTGATGTTTCGTTTTTAAGTCCAGCTCCTGCTAGATTGCACTGTATGGAGTCTACACAGTATGCAACAATTATTTCTTTCTCAATATCTTTACAATAAAGACAGCGATATAAGTGTTTGGAAGCAGAGTGTAAGGGGTGCTACTAAGAATAAAGGTGCTGGCACAGTAGAACAGTCCAGTCTCACCTTTTGTTAAACTAGTTTAATTGTTTAGACTCTCTGTCACAGAGTTCCTCTTTCCTCTTCATTGACTCCGACCGACACACAAGACATTCTGTATGAATGACTGACGATGTGGCCCGTATTCAGCCGGCCAGGTCGGTAAGGAATCCAACCAGTCAGGTCATTCAAACAGAGGTTAACATTCACCCACGTAAAGGCCTCTATTCTGCACCTCTCATAGGGTCACAAGTTGGAAGACAGCCGGCTCCGGGCCGAGTCTAACTCCGGTAGGCTATCGATCTAATCCTTGTTGGTGACCCCAGAGTCCAGGAGCCCCGACCCAGTTGCCGCCACAGCCGCCCCCATCCCAGGTGCTCCTCCTGGGGGAGGAGTAGAGGCGAAGGCCACACGTTGTGGAGCTCCCGCAGGTCTTCCCCCAACCTGGACCCCCACCCCGGAGGGCCCCGGCTGGCTAGGGTGAGTGGGCTGAGGGGGGCCGATGGAGGTGGAGGAGGCGTGGGTGGATGGGTGGGTTGATTGGGGAGGGCTGGGGGTGGCGGCAGGGGTTCCTTCCTGAGGGAGGGAGAGCTGGGAGGAGGAGAGGGCACGGGCGTCTTGGCTCAGGGTGCCCGAGTGGAGGGAGTGGGAGCTCTTGTACGAGGGCCTCTGGATGGTGTGCGTGGGGCTGGGAACGTGGTGCTGCACCAGGGACAACTGAGAGCCAGAGGGCCCCACGCCTCCCATGTACTGGAATGTCCGTCCTGGGTGCGCCAGAGGGCTCTGGACTGGTGGGCTGGAGATAGCGGACCCAAACGCCCCTGTTGCATGAGCCATCTGGGGTGGCTGGGACTGGAGAGGGGATGCAGAGACTGGGCTCTGGGACAGGCTATGGACCACCTGGAACCTCCGCAACATGCGTGGGGACTGCAGCGTCCCTGACCCCGAACCAGACGCCGTCCCCGTCCCCATCGGACCTGGCCCCATCGGCCCAGTCCCCATACCCATACCCATCGGCATACCCATCGGCATACCCATCAGCCCCATCCCCGGCATCCCCATTCCCCCCATCGGCCCCATCCCCTGGGGGCAGAAGCTCATGGCCACAGCCTGCTGGAGGCTGGCGAGGGCCCCAGCCCCGGAAGGCCCTGCGGGGGAAAACATGCTCCCGGGGACGGAGGAAGTCATGGACATGGTGCGGGGTCTCTGGAGGTCCACCAGTTTGACCATCTCACGGTCGTACTTGACAATCTCCTGGATCATCTCATTCTCATGGTTGTTGAAGACGCCAGAGTTGAGGTCGTGCTGCACTTTGTGCATCAGAATGGAGTTCTTCTTGCCTGTGATGAAGTGAAGAGGAGGAGAAGAGTAGAAAATGATGAGGTAGAAGGAAGAGGAGGACAAGGGAGGAGGAGAAGTAGGAAGAACAAATTAAGAGATAAGGGAGGAGGATCACAGACGGTATGTTCTGACCTTCAAACTAGGTATATTTTTGGGCAAGAAGCAATGCTCAAGGAAAATACTGAGAACAAGAGGGTCATAGTGTCACTTTATCAATTAACACTGTCCTATAGCATGCTGAGGCAACAGCATTACTCAACTGACTGCCTGGGCTAGAGATCTTTTTCATAGATAAGTTTGCATCTGCTATTTCTAAGAGGGAGTAAAACATAAAATTATATAACATAAGGTAAAATAAAAAAACATTTATATCAATACGTAATATTAGGATCCAATATGAAGATGAAGTATCAATAAAAAAACTGTCATATTTCAAGCCTTGTTTTTGTCCTCTTCTCCCTTGTGAAAATAACAGGTGCATCCACTTAATAAATCTGTCCCAAGTCTCGATTGGTTGGAACACTGGTGTGTCTGCAGCATATGTGGCAAGGTTATTATAATAAACTAAAACTGAAACTAAAAATACAACTAATCATGAAAAAACGATTTAGTAAACTGAAATAAAATAATTTACAAACCCGTTTGAAAAATTTAAACTATACTGAAACTATTATCTTTGACTTGAAAACGAACTTTTCGTTTTTGTAACAAAAACAAATTTGTAACAAAAAAATTATAATTTTTTGGCTTGTGCATCACAATCACTAGCTATCACTAGCTAACAGGGAAAAATTTGGCTAGGTAGCTAACTTGATTCTTCTTACATGTACTACTAAAGTTAAAAAGCATTGGATTGGTGTAAATATGGTGAAAGAGAGTTTCCTTCCACCATATTTTTTTTGCAGCAGTCTCAGCACTATTCCTTTTAAATTCAAGTCACAATGAAAGTGACTTTATAATTTAAACCTAACCGAACCTAGAACCTGACCCATCACCTTATGTATTACTGCCCCCCAGTGGCAAGAAGTAACATCCTAAAAAACACCAAAAAACCATCCAACACAAATGTCTCCATGCCTCACACGCATGCTTTCTGTCCCGAACACTAAAACTTAAACTGAAATGGAATAATTTAAAAACAAAATATAAATATTTTGATACAACTAAAACTAAATAAAAACTAGCAGATCAGGTCTGAAAATGAACAAAAACAAAAACGAACAATTTTAAAAAATGAATACAATTAAAAACTAATATACAATCACAAAACTATAATAACCTTTATCTGTGGAACCACCTGGGTACCACTAGCACGAAAACGACTATCACACAGGTAGCTTATTACTCTCTTTCAAGGGAGAGAAGCAGTAAAACGAGGGTCATATTTGACTACTTTAAAATGCATTCTTCCTTCCTCCCTTGGTTATCATTGATCTAACACCTGGATGGATGAAAGCAAGGCTTCCACAGCTTTCACAGATACAGTACTGTCAGACCAGTGATTACTTTGAGGAAGGGCGCACAGAAGGTACAAGCAAGGTGCATTGGTACAGGGCCCAGAGCTTGCTTCAGTACCTATGCGGTCCAGTCGGTCGATGGCCACGGTCTCGAAGGCCCGTCTCATCATGGGGTACTCCTCCAGAACCTCATTGAAGTTATCCACAGACAGGGAGTAGAGACGACAGTACGTCTCCGCTCTGACACTGGCAGTCCGCCGGCCACGTGTCAGCAAACAGATCTCTGGAAAAGGGAAACAGGGTCAGGAAACAGAGATAGATCAAAATGTTGCAGAGATACAATATAATAACGTTCTATTTAATTATGTTTAAAATATACTGTAGAAACCACACAGTATCTGTTCAGCTACCAGTCATCTGGGATTGTCTTACACTTACAATAAAGTACTGGTTATGCTAGTTTTGAGAGCCGAGGGACACAGGAATACCCGAACACACAAAGCACTTCATAATTTGAGAACATGGACATAGAGTACAAAGATGTAAAGCAAAACACAGAAAGCACTGTCTCCAGTGATCTCATTATGTCTAAATATGAATTAAATTGAACTCTGTGTGTATTGTGGTTCAGGCCCATACCTCCAAAGTAGGAGCCATCAGAGAGCTTCATTCCCAGGGTTCCCTTAGTGATGACGTTACAGACTCCGTGCTGGATAAAGTACATCTTCTTGCCGATGGTGCCCTCTCTGATAATGTAATCACGGGGCTGGAAGACCTCGAAGCGTAGCATGATCAACATGGCCGTCACAAAGTTGGGCTCTGCGTTGGCGAACAGTGGCATGGATGCCACCAGCTTACGACAGTTGAAATTGACAATTTCCTGAATATTGGATAGACATAGTTTGTTAGTAATGTTTGTGTGTGTGTGTGTGTGTGTGTGTGTGTGTGTGTGTGTGTGTGTGTGTGTGTGTGTGCGCGTGAACTGTGTGTGTGTTCATGGTGTGCATGTCTAGGCAGGGAATTACCTCTCTGAGTGGTTCATTCAGCTCTTCCAGGATGCTCTCTTCATCAAACATCTTCCCCTGGTACCGGTGCTCGTAATAGTCATGGATTTTCTGTCGGAAGTCAGCCGGCAGCTTGTGGAAGGACATATACTGCTCCACTTGTTTGTACTGTAGAGTGAAAGAGAGGGATAGGAGGAAAGATAGAGAGAGAATGAAAGCGTGAATAAAGTAGTGAAGTCACTTACACTACCTCAAAGTCAACATAGAGCTTAAACTTCAACCTTACGATTTCAAAATTACTGGAAACATATTTATTTCTGGAAACATAATAACAAGAGGTGGGGTAGACAGACACTAGCCTATCCAGCCCTTTGCAAACAAAGAGCTGTTCATTTCAAGCCATGCAATCAGAGCACCATTGAAGGCAAAGTGACATATTCCTGAGTACTATTGAGGGAAATTTGATTGATGTTTGAAACCCACTGAAAGTGGACAAAAACATGAAAACAAGCAAAGGACCAGAACAAGCCCATTCAATCAGCTAATCAATACCAAGCAATCAGACATTGTTGAAACGCTGCTGCAGCAGTTTACACATTACTAAAGTGGATGCCGGACCAACCACGGTCAAAACTAAGGGCCGGTTTCACAGATTAAGCCGAGCCCTGGACTAAAAAGCATGCTTAATGGCAAATCTTATTTAGTCTAGGACTACTGCTTTTTATACTAGAACTAGACTTAATCTGTGTCCGGGAAACCAAAGCTGACCAACTCTAAATCAATGGAGTGTATCAGGTGGTGTATAACTGGCATGGTGTTTGATCCCAACCCTCCTCGGGATGCCAGGCTGGCAGTCAGGAGGAAATGTATGGGGTTGTAAAGCTGTAGAGCTGTGAGTGATAGAGAGATTACTCTGTGCACTTTTATGTCAGCCTCTGTGCAATTCAGCCTACGTCAAACAGAGAAGCTGTCTCACAAACATGCCACTCCACCCAGCACTCATAAAGCCTTCACAAACATAACACAGGCCTGGATCTTAACTGGCACTGACACGTTAAAACACACACACACACTATTTTTCTTCCCTTTTGTCTCAAACCATTAAACATTTACAAAAACTGAATCTCATTCATCATTTAGGAACCGAACAGAAAACTAAATATTATCTTTAGCAGAACACCCTGGCAACCAATAATACTGTCAGAAAACTGTTAGATAGAGTTGTCCTACTATCTCCCCTAGCAGGACTCTAACCCGGACGCTTATAAGAAATACCGCTATGCCCTCCGACGAACCATCAAACAGGCAAAGAGTCAATACAGGACTAAGATTGAAATCGTACTACACCGGCTCTGACGCTCGTCGGATGTGGCAGGTCTTGAAAACTATTACAGACTACAAAGGGAAGCACAGCCGCGAGCTGCCCAGTGACACAAGCCTACCAGACGAGCTAAACCACTTCTATGTGTAAGACTTTTAAGCAGGTCAACATTCACAAGGCCGCAGGGCCAGACGGATTACCAGGACGTGTACTCCGAGCATGTGCTGACCAACTGGCAAGTGTCTTCACTGACATTTTCAACATGTCCCTGACTGAGTGGCGCAGTGGTCTAAGGCACTGCATTGCAGTGCTAGCTGTGCCACTAGAGATCCTGGTTCGAATCCAGGCTCTGTCGTAGCTGGCCGCGACCGGGAGACACATGGGGCGGCGCACAATTGGCCCAGCATCGTCCAGGGTAGGGGAGGGAATGGCTGGCAGGGATGTAGCTCAGTTGGTAGAGCATGGCGTTTGCAACACCAGGGTTGTGGGTTCGATTCCCACGGGGGGTATGAAAAATAAAAAATATATATAATGTATGCACTCACTAACTGTAAGTCGCTCTGGATAAGAGCGTCTGCTAAATGACGTAAATGTAATGAGTCAGTAATACCAACATGTTTCAAGCAGACCACCATATTTCCCGTGCCCAAGGACACTAAGATAACCTGCCTAAATGACTACCGACCCGTAGCACTGACGTCTGTAGCCATGAAGTGCTTTGAAAGGCTGGTCATGGCTCACATCAACACCATTATCCCAGAAACCCTAGACCCACTCCAATTTGCATACCGCCCCAACAGATCCACAGATGATGCAATCTCTATTGCACTCCACACTGCCCTTTCCCACCTGGACAAGAAGAACACCTACGTGAGAATGCTATTCATTGACTACAGCTTAGCTTTCAACACCATAGTGCCCTCAAAGCTCATCACTAAGCTAAGGATCCTGGGACTAAACACCTCCCTCTGCAACTGGATCCTGGACTTCCTGACGGGCCGCCCCCAGGTGGTAAGGGTAGGTAACAACACATCTGCCACGCTGATCCTCAACACGGGGGCCCCTCAGGGGTGCATGCTCAGTCCCCTCCTGTACTCCCTGTTCACCCATGATTGCATGGCCAGGCACGACTCCAACACCATTATTAAGTTTGCCGACGACAACAGTGGTAGGCCTGATCACCGACAACGATGAGACAGCCTATAGGGAGGAGGTCAGAGACCTGGCCGTGTGGTGCCAGGACAACAACCTCTCCCTCAACGTGACCAAGACAAAGTAGATGATTGTGGACTACAGGGGGAAAAAAAGAGGACTGAGCACGCCCCTATTCTCATCAATGGGGCTGTAGTGGAACAGGTTGAGAGCTTCACGTTCCTTGGTGTCCACATCACCAACAAACTATCATGGTTCAAACACACCAAGACAGTCGTGAAGAGGGCACGACAAAGCCTATTCCCCCTCAGGAGACTGAAAAGATTTGGCATGGGTCCTCAGATCCTCAAAAAGTTCTACAGCTGCACCATCGAGAGCATCCTGACTGGTTGCATCACCGCCTGGTATGGCAACTGCTCGGCCTCCGACCGCAAGGCACTACAGAGGGTAGTGCTTATGGCCCAGTACATCACTGGGGCCAAGCTTCCTGCCATCCAGGACCTCTATACCAGGCGGTGTCAGAGGAAGGCCCTCAAAATTGTCAAAGACTCAAGCCACCCTAGTCATAGACTGTTCTCTCTGCTACCGCACGGCAAGTGGTACCGGAGCGCCAAGTCTAGGTCCAAAAGGCTTCTCAACAGCTTCTACCCCCAAGCCATAAGACTCCTGAACAGCTAATCATGGCTACCCGGACTATTTGCACTGCCCCCCCACCCCCACCCCATCTTTTTACACTGCTGCTACTCTGTTAATTATTTATGCATAGTCACTTTAACTCTACCCACATGTACATATTACCTCAACTAGCCGGTGCCCCCGCACATTGACTCTGCAACGGTACCCCCCTGTATATAGCCTCCCTACTATTATTTTACTTTACTTTTATTTACACTTTTTTGTTGTTGTTTTATTGTACTTTTTTATAAAAAAAAAAAATGCATTGTTGGTTAAGGGCTGTAAGTAAACATTTCACAGTAATGTCTACACCTGTTGTATTCGGCGCATGTGGCAAATATCATTTTATTTTATTTTATTTGACACGCATAATGTAGTCACTCTTTTTGTTAACATGACATGGGTGTGGGTGTGTGGGTGGGTTGTTGGGCAGAAAAACTCTGTTCTGGGGGTGACTGTAGTTGTATAATGAGAGAAAATAGAATACACCCCTGTTATCTAAAAAAAGGAGCCAGGACAAGTAATAGAGCGTTAATAACTGCCTTATTCATAATCTATTAACAATCTATTACTAGACGGTAGTACCATATCAACGAACTGAACAGCTATATAACTCTAACAAGCTCAGTTGAATAATTAAAATGCAAAAAAAAAGAAGTGACATCTCCAATGGGTGATGAAAGCTTTGCTCCTTTAAATGATGGTGTTCCGTAATGAGACATCTCAGCCGCGTAAGAGCTGCTGCTCTCTGACAGGCAGATGAGGTGCTGAACTGAAGGTATGGTGGGGTAGGTGTTGCTGACAGAAACAGCCCAGAACCTAATGGTGAGGCTGATAGGCTAACCATCACAACAACTGGTCCTGGTGAGGATGCCTGAGGCATATAGGGTTCTGGTCAAATGTAGTGCACTATAAAGGGAATACTACTCCTTGGCCTTGTTGAGCATAAGAGCCAATTTATGCTTGATCCGAAAATGTGGTCGGAGGCACCGTATGAAAGGTCTGACGCAATTGCTGAGCCTCCAGAGGCACGCAGAGGCCAAATTGAGCTCCGTACCACATCACTGAGCGCCTCTCAAATTTTTTAACAATGCGGAGGGCTTCGTATAGTTCAGCATTAACATGATTGGTTGACGGTAGGTGAGGGCAGGAGGTCCTGTATAAACACAAACTCACTTCCTTCACAACAGCTCTGCGCTGCTCGGCGAAGCGCAAGAAGTATGAATGCCCTGACATCTGCAGAGGCCACATCACCGTAAATGCTGCACGACCAATGCAGACGTCAGATTGACCTTGCAGCGCCTTTAAAACGTATTCCTCTTTGCCCCCTCTGATTGGTGGATGATGATGGAGGTCAGAGGTCAAACCCGTCCCCAGGGATTTACACTCTTTTAAGTACAGCAGAATGAGTCAGCAAAACACTATCTGATTGGCTGCTGATTGGCTTAAATAGCTGCGGTTTAAAGACTTGCCTTTGAAAAACATGTCCGAGTGCCAGATTGATTTTTACAACCTGACAGCTCTCCGATGTGATTGAGAAATGAGAGAAAGGGTTAGCCTATGCGTTACAGCGCCCGGAGGGAGACTGACAAACACCCAAAGAGGGTCGAAATGACGTCCATTATCTGTGTGTCACTTTGATGGCCATCTACAGTGCATTCGGAAAGTATTCAGACCCCTTGACCTTTTCCACATTTTGTTACGTTACAGCCTTATTCTAAAACAGATTAAATTGTTTTTTTCCCCTCATCAATCTACACACAATACCCCATAATGACAAAGCAAAAACAGGAAATATTACATTTACATAAGTATTCAGACACCTTCGGCAGCGATTACAGCCTCGAGTCTTCTTGGGTATGACGCTACAAGCTTGGCACACCTGTATTTGGGGAGTTTCTCCCATTCTTCTCTGCAGATCCTCTCAAGCTCTGTCAGGTTGGATGGGGAGCGTCGCTGCACAACTATTTTCAGGTCTCTCCAGAGATGTTCGATCGGGTTCAAGTCCGCGATCTGGCTGGGCCATTCAAGGACATTCAGAGACTTCTCCCGAAGCCACTCCTTCGTTGTCTTGGCTGTGTGCTTAGGGTCATTGTCCTGTTGGAAGGTGAATGTTCGCCCCAGTCTGAGGTCCTGAGCGCTCTGGAGCAGGTTTTCATCAAGGTTCTCTCTGTACTTTGCTCCGTTCATCTTTCCCTCGATTCTGACTAGTCTCCCAGTCCCTGCCACTGAAAAACATCCCCACAGTATGATTCTGCCACCACCATGCTTCACTGTAGGGATGGTGCCAGGTTTCCTCCTTCTCATGGTCTGAGAGTCTTTAGGTGCCTTTTGGCAAACTCCAAGGAGGCTGCCTTTTACTGAGGAGTGGCTTCCGTCTGGCCACTCTACCATAAAGGCCTGATTGGTGGAGTGCTGCAGAGATGGTTGTCCTTCTGGAAGGTTCTCCCATCTCCACAGAGGAATTCTAGAGCTCTGTCAGAGTGACCATCGGGTTCTTGGTCACCTCCCTGACCAAGGCCCTTCTCCCCTGATTGCTCAGTTTGGCCGGGCGGCCAGCTCTAGGAAGAGTCTTGGTGGTTCCAAACTTCTTCCATTTAAGAATGATGGAGGCCACTGTGTTCTTGGGGACCTTCAATGCTGCAGAAATGTTTTGGTACCCTTCCCCAGATCTGTGCCTCGACACAATCCTGTCTCGGAGCTCTACGGACAATTAATTCGACCTCATTGCTTGGTTTTTTCTCTGACATGCAATGTCAACTGTGGGACCTTATATAGACAGGTGTGTGCCTTTCCAAATAATGTCCAATCAATTGAATTTACCACAGGTGGACTCCAATAAAGTTGTAGAAACTTCTCAAGGATGATCAATGGAAACAGGATGCACCTCAACTCAATTTCGAGTCTCTTAACAGAGGGTCTGAATACTTATGTAAATAAGGTATTTCTGTTTATTATTTTTTATACATTTGAAAAAATGTATTAAAACCTGTTTTCGCTTTGTCATTATGAGGTATTGTGTGTAGATTGATGAGGAAATTCAATCCATTTTAGAATAAGGCTGTAACGTAACAAAATGTGGAAAAAGTCAAGGGGTCTCAATACTTTCCGAATGCACTCTATGCTGCAGCAAAACAGTGTGAGAGAGGACATCTTGATGTGATCTTAACATTGGCTTTCATGGATTTATGTTTAGCACTTGGTGGTGCAATGATTCTCCATTCACTGTTGACAGCAAGATGGAGGATGTTCTACCACTTTCACATCTACCCAGGGGTATACAATGTGGTACAAACTGTGTGACACTATTTTTACCTTACAGTAAAACATAAAAAACATATTCCAATCCCAATGGAAATAGATGGAAATAGTTGTGTCAAATCAAATCATCACACGTCATCTTGAAGCTGAACTCAACTCTCATGTCTGTCCGACATGACATCAGTTACAGTGCCTTGCAAAAGTATTCATCCCCCTTGGCGTTTTTCCTATTTTGTTGCATTACAACCTGTCATTTAAATGGATTTTTATTTGAATTTCATGTAATGGACATACACAAAATAGTCCAAATCAAATCAAATTTTATTGGCCACATGCGCCGAATACAACAGGTGCAGACATTACAGTGAAATGCTTACTTACAGCCCTTAACCAACAGTGCATTTATTTTTAATAAAAAAGTAGAATAAAACAAAAAAAGTGTTGAGAAAAAAAGAGCAGAAGTAAAATAAAATAACAGTAGGGAGGCTATATATACAGGGGGGTACCGGTGCAGAGTCAATGTGCGGGGGCACCGGCTAGTTGAGGTAGTTGAAGTAATATGTACATGTGGGTAGAGTTAAAGTGACTATGCATAAATAATTAACAGAGTAGCAGCAGTGTAAAAAGATGGGGTGGGGGGGGGGCATTGCAAATAGTCCGGGCAGCCATGATTAGCTGTTCAGGAGTCTTATGGCTTGGGGGTAGAAGCTGTTGAGAAGTCTTTTGGACCTAGACTTGGCACTCCGGTACCGTTTGCCGTGCGGTAAAGAGAGAACAGTCTATGACTAGGGTGGCTGGAGTCTTTGACAATTTTGAGGGCCTTCCTCTGGCACCGCCTGGTATAGAGGTCCTGGATGGCAGGAAGCTTGGCCCCAGTGATGTACTGGGCCGTACGCACTACCCTCTGTAGTGCCTTGCGGTCGGAGGCCAAGCAGTTGCCATACCAGGCGGTGATGCAACCAGTCAGGATGCTCTCGTTGGTGCAGCTGTAGAATTCTTTGAGGATCTGAGGACCCATGCCAAATCTTTTCAGTCTCCTGAGGGGGAATAGGCTTTGTTGTGCCCTCTTCACGACTGTCTTGGTGTGTTTGGACCATGATAGTTTGTTGGTGATGTGGACACCAAGGAACTTGAAGCTCTCAACCTGTTCCACTACAGCCCCGTTGATGAGAATGGGGGCGTGCTCAGTACTCTTTTTTTTCCCTGTAGTCCACAATCATCTCCTTTGTCTTGGTCACGTTGAGGGAGAGGTTGTTATCCTGGCACCACATGGCCAGGTCTCTGACCTCCTCCCTATAGGCTGTATCATCCTTGTCGGTGATCAGGCCTACCACTGTTGTGTCGTCGGCAAACTTAATGATGGTGTTGGAGTCGTGCCTGGCCATGCAGTCATGGGTGAACAGGGAGTACAGAAGAGGACTGAGCATGCACCCCTGAGGGGCCCCCGTGTTGAGGATCAGTGTGGCAGATGTGTTGTTACCTACCCTTACCACCTGGGGGCGGCCCGTCAGGAAGTCCAGGATCCAGTTGCAGAGGGAGGTGTTTAGTCCCAGGATCCTTAGCTTAGTGATGAGCTTTGAGGGCACTATGGTGTTGAATGCTGAGCTGTAGTCAATGAATAGCATTCTCACGTAGGTGTTCCTCTTGTCCAGGTGGGAAAGGGCAGTGTGGAGTGCAATAGAGATTGCATCATCTGTGGATCTGTTGGGGCGGTATGCAAATTGGAGTGGGTCTAGGGTTTCTGGGATAATTGTGTTGATGTAAGCCATGACCAGCCTTTCAAAGCACTTCATGGCTACACACGTCAGTGCTACGGGTTGGTAGTCATTTAGCAGGTTATCTTAGAGTCCTTGGGCACGGGGACTATGGTGGTCTGCTTGAAACATGTTGGTATTACAGACTCAGTCAGGGACATGTTGAAAATGTCAGTGAAGACACTTGCCAGTTGGTCAGCACATGCTCGGAGTACACGTCCTGGTAATCCGTCTGGACCTGCGGCCTTGTGAATGTTGACCTGCTTAAAAGTCTTACTCACATCGGCTACGGAGAGCGTGATCACATAGTCATCCGGAACAGCTGGTGCTCTCATGCATGCTTCAGTGTTGCTTGCCTCGAAGCGAGCATAGAAGTGGTTTAGCTCGTCTGGAAGTCTTGTGTCACTGGGCAGCTCGCGGCTGTGCTTCCCTTTGTAGTCTGTAATAGTTTTCAAGCCCTGCCACATCCGTTGAGCGTCAGAGCCGGTGTAGTACGATTCAATCTTAGTCCTGTATTGACTCTTTGCCTGTTTGATGGTTCGTCGGACGGCATAGCGGGATTTCTTATAAGCGTCCGGGTTAGAGTCCCGCTCCTTGAAAGCGGCAGCTCTACCCTTTAGCTCAGTGCGGATGTTTCCTGTAATCCATGGCTTCTGGTTGGGGTATGTACGTACGGTCACTGTGGGGATGACATCATCGATGCACTTATTGATGAAGCCAGTGACTGATGTGGTGTACTCCTCAATGCTATCTGAAGAATCCCGGATCATGTTCCAGTCTGTGCTAGCAAAACAGTCCTGTAGCTTAGCATCTGCGTCATCTGACCACTTTTTTATTAACCGAGTCACTGGTGCTTCCTGCTTTTGTTTTTGCTTATAAGCAGGAATCAGGAGGACAGAGTTATGGTCAGATTTGCCAAATGGAGGGCGAGGGAGAGCTTTGTATGCGTCTCTGTGTGTGGAGTAAAGGTGGTCTAGACTTTTTTTTTTCTCTGGTTGCACATTTCAGATGCTGGTAGAAATTAGGTAGAACTGATTTAAGTTTCCCTGCATTAAAGTCCCCGGCCACTAGGAGCGCTGCCTCTGGATGAGCGTTTTCCTGTTGACTTATGGCCTTATACAGCTCATTCAGTGCAATCTTAATGCAAGCATTGGTTTGTGGTGGTAAATAGACAGCTATGAAAAATATAGATGAAAACTATCTTGATAAATAGTGTGGTCTACAGCTTATCATAAGATACTCTACCTCAGGCGAGCAAAACCTTGAGACTTCCTTAGTATTTGATTTTGTGCACCAGCTGTTGTTTACAAATATACACAGACCGCCACCCCTTGTCTTACCGGAGTCAGCCGTTCTATCCTGCCGATGTAGCGTATAGCCCGCTAGTTGTATGATGTCCATGTCGTCGTTCAGCCACGACTCGGTGAAACATAAGATATTACAGTTTTTAATGTCCCGTTGGTAGGATAACCGTAATCTTAAGTCATCCGATTTATTCTCAAATGATTGAAGATTGGCTAATAGGATTGATGGGAGCGGCAGTTTACTCGCTCGCCGTCGGATCCTTACAAGGCACCCCGACCTACGTCAATGATATCTCTGTCTCTTCCTCATGCGAATGACGGGGATTTGGGCCTTGTCGTGTGTCTGTAGGATATCCTTCGCGGCCGCCTCGTTGAAGAAAAAATCTTCGTCCAATACGAGGTGAGTAATCGCTGTCCTGATCTCCAGAAGCTCTTTTTGGTTATAAGAGACGATGGCAGAAACATTATGTACAAAATAAATTACAAATAACGCAGAAAAACACACATAATAGTACAATTGGTTAGAGGGCTGTAAAACGGCAGCCTTCTTCTCCGGCGCCATTATTAAAGGTTATTAAATTGGTGAAGTGAAATGAAAAAAATTACTTGTTTCAAAAAATTCTACAAAATAAATAACGGAAAAGTGGTGCGTGCCTATGTATTCACCCCCTTTGCTATGAAGCCCCTAAATAAGATCTGGTGCAACCAATTACCTTCAGAAGTCACATAATTAGTTAAATAAAGTCCACCTGTGTGCAATCTAAGTGTCACATGATCTGTCACATGATCTCAGTATATATACAGCTGTTCTGAAAGGCCCCAGAGTCTGCAACACCACTAAGCAAGGGGCACAACCAAGCAAGCAGCACCATGAAGACCAAGGAGCTCTCCAAACAGGTCAGGGACAAAGTTGTGGAGAAGTACAGATCAGGATTGGGTTATAAAAAAATATCTGAAACTTTGAACATCCCACAGAGGACCATTAAATCCATTATTTAAAAATGGAAAGAATATGGCACCACAACAAACCTGCCAAGAGAGGGCCGCCCACCAAAACTCACGGACCAGGCAAGGAGGGCATTAATCAGAGGCAACAAAGAGACCAAATATAACCCTGAAGGAGCTGCAAAGCTCCACAGCGGAGATTGGAATATCTGTCCATAGGGCCACTTTAAGCCGTACACTCCACAGAGCTGGGCTTCATGGAAGAGTGGCCAGGAAAAAGTCATTGCTTAAAGAAAAAAATAAGCAAACACGTTTGGTTTTCCCCAAAAGCCATGTGGGAGACTCCCCAAACATATGGAAGAAGGTACTCTGGTCAGATGAGACTAAAATTTAGCTTTTTGGCCATCAAGGAAAATGCTATGTCATCACCCCGAGAACACCATCCCCACAGTGAATCATGGTGGTGGCAGCATCATGCTGTGGGGATGTTTTTTATCGGCAGGGACTAGGAAACTGGTCAGAATTGAAGGAATGATGGATGGCGCTAAATATAGAGAAATTCTTGAGGGAAACCTGTTTCAGTCTTTCAGAGATTTGAGACTGGGACAGAGGATCACTTGAGTGGTTTAAGGGGAAACATTTAAATGTCATGGAATGGCCTAGTCAAAGCCCAGACATGGTTGTGTAAATCAAATGATACAAACCCCCCAAAAATCCATTTTAATTCCAGGTTGTAAGGCAACAAAATAGGAAAAATGCCAAGGGGGGTGAATACTTTCGCAAGCCACTGTACATGTACATGTCTCTGCAACATCCATCTTTAAAGCTGTTTAATCTCAAACCCACCCAATGGCCTCCCCTCATCCCTCTCTCCTCTCTACCTTTTCCTCTCCCCTGGATCCTCGCTCCCCACCATGAGGAATTCTATTTTGGTTCAGCGTGGACAGCCTTTCGGATGCAGAACTAATTAATCCATTCCAGACTAAATCGCTTCATTAGAATATATCTAGCAGTGAGAGAGAGGCTGGTGACAGCCAAGTCAAAGCCTGTCTCCCCGTTCCCCATCCCGGCAGAGGAGACTTGAGCAGTGGGTAAAACAACACGCTTTAGGTCATCAGAAACATTAAAGTCACCACAGCTGTGTTATAATTGGATTATTAAGAAATCAGAAGAAGAAAATAACACTGAGATTCACTCTGAGAGACCTAATGACCACAGGATGGTGGTCTCCATTGAATGGCTGAATAGATTTCTGTACATCTATTCTAAGAGCTATAAAGGTTCCAAAGGGGTTCTTCGGCTGTCCCCATGAGATAACCCTTTTTGGTTCCGGGTAAAACTCTCTTTGGTTCCAGGTAGAACCCTTTTGGGTTCCATGTAGAAAGAGTTTTACATGGAACCCAACACCTCGTAATAGAGGTGGTCAGTGACTCATTGGATATGTGTCCGAGAGAAGACAGATGTAAACATGCTTCAGCCAGGCAGCTTGGTCATGGGAAGACCCGTGCTTAGCACTAAGCTACTATAATAACAGAGTCTAAGTCTAAAGTTATATGGTACAGCAGGGGTGACCAATCCTGCACTAGCACACCTGATTAATCCAATGACTCTTGCATGATTCATTGGATTAGGTGTTTCAATGCTGGGCTGGAACAAAACTCTGCACCCACTTTATCTCTCCAGGACCAGGATTGGCTAGTAGTGGCCACCCTTGTGCTACAGCGTGAACCCACAAAGACAGATTGACTCAGTATTTAGTATTTTATTAGAAACCCCATTAACTGTTGTCAAGGCAGCACCTACTCTTCCGGGTCAGCAGGGGGAGAATGTTTAAATCGTCACACTCAGTAATAGTTTGATGCATAGCAAATTCCTCTGGCAGCGAGCAGCTTCACTGGCCTGGCAGTTTCTTCTCTGGACGTTTTAATAAACATATCGTCGTCCTCAGCTCAGGAACCATAATCCCTCGCAAAGCAGAGTTGCGGAACAAATTGACAACAGATCATAAGGAGAGAGAGAGAGTTTCTGTATTGACCTGGCCTCACTGCAATGCATGGTTGAGTGCTAGAATGATAACGATGCAGAAGCATTAGAGAGTGAGTAATTCAAATAAAAGACACCTGTACAGACCAATTAAAGAGTTATTACATCTCTATTACAAATCTTTAATTCTGTTCTATTCACCATGATGACTTTAATTTGGCTACCAGTGTAAATGTACTTCCTGAAGAACTTTGAGATGGAAGTACATTTACACTGGGAGGCAGAAAGAAAATATTTCATTTACCTGGACATTCTAGAACACCAAAATTCGGATATATCATCTCTGTATTAGTATTCACCCTGCCTCTCTTCCATCTGCTCTGTCTGATTTCCTTAATACTTTGTCTGTTGTAAACCTGTCACTGTCTGCTGCCTGGAGGTTCAGTAAAAGCGGCCACTGCCATTGATCACGTGAGAGCAGGGGAAACTGATATTACATTCAGCTCCTCAAAGGAGAGACCTTGACATGACATGAAAAGTAGCATTGCCATAACAGAGGATCTTCCCAGAAAACCATGACTATCATTGTTCCGTAATCTCCGACTATGTCCAACAATCGCATAGCGCGCATAGAAAGCTTACGTATAAGAGGTAAGAGACTTCGAACCCTCTATAGCCCACAGGTCTCTTCCTCTTTCTCCCCTCCTCCTCACTTGGCTCCCTGTAGCATCCAGTTAGCACTGCACCTCTGAAGGACACAGCCACCAGAGAGAGGGAAGGAGAAAGAGGGAGAGAGAGACAGAGAGAGAAATAGAGAGAGAGAGAAATGGAGAGAGAGGTAGAAAGACAGAAAAGGGGAAAACGGAGAAGAAGATGGAGAAGGAGAGATAGTGTGTGTGTGAGAGAGAGATAGAGTGGGAGAGGCAGGGAAAGGCAATCGAGTATAAGAGAGTTAAAAAGGGAAAGAGGGGGCCAATGTCAGGACAACATTGGCGGCAGGACACACAGGTCTGCTGTCTCATCAATTCTGCTGTTGCCCAGAGGGACGTCATATCCCCCCACCCTACCTTTCCCTCATCTCCCACATCTAACCCCCCCCCCCCCCACTCCTCCTCTGCCACCCCCAGCCCACGGCGACCTGGGCGAACACACCCGCTCGCTCTGATTGGCTGCTGAGAGGCAACGACACTCCCCCAGCTCCCCAGCTACAGAGACTCTGCTTGGAGACAGCCGGGCTGCTGAGCTGCTCACGCTGCGTTGTGTTGCTATAGCTTCTGCTAACACCAGGCAACACTACTGCAACACTACTCAATAACACTACAGTTTACTGGTTGGGCCCTGCAGGTATTTACCTGGGATTTACAGAGAAGCTATATGGTGCAAAACTACTATACTACAGGTACTTTCTGGTACCTTCAGGTAACTGCCAAAATAAAGGAAACACCAACATAGTGTCTTAATAGGGCTTTGGGCCACTACGAACTGCCAGAACAGCTTCAATGGATTCTACAAGTGGAGCGATTTCAGTGCCAACAGAAATTGTAGTTGAATTGGGGCGGCATCCTGATAATAGCAGGTTTCCAGTAGTATTAGCTCTTCTACCCGTGGTCTCTTACTCTCCTTCGATTCCCACCGTTCGGAGTTAACTAGCTGAACTTTCTAGTGTCTTAGATAGCTAGCGAGCTAACAGCATAACAGGTGTTTAGCTAGCAACCTCTGGGCTAAACTCAGATTCGTGCTGTTTCTTCACAGTGTGTTACCCCACCATTGAAGCACCATCCCTTTTACATTCTAGTGTGAAAGATAACCTAACTGTGCGTTCTACCTTGAGTTGCTTGGTTTACACACAGATTCGGCACTTGGTATTTCACGTGACGGCTCGGCTAGCTGGCTATCATCACTCAGGCTGGCTATCATCACCCGCTAGTTATCACTCCAGTATCATTAGACGTAGAGCGAAGTACATGGAAAGTATTTCCCCGCCCTCGTCCTTGCTCGAGGATGACTCCGTTGACAACGAAGTCCCAGAGGAGGGAGAAGCTCCTCCTCCTCATAAGACTTCCAGAGTTGGGTGACCTCACTCTGCTTGGACCAGTCTCTCCACAGGCACAGGCATGTGCTTCTCCTTGCAAAGTGTCTATCGGCACTGGAGAGACCCATCCTGACGACTCCTGGCTGTCCCCGTCCCCAGTCCACCTGGTCATGCTGCTGCTCCAGTTTCAACTGTTCTGCCTGCGGCTATGGAACCCTGACCTATTCATCGGACGTGCTACGTTGTCCCGGACCTGCTGTTTTCGACCCTCTCTTTCCCTCTCCCTCTCCCTCTCTCTGTCCCTCGCTCTCTCTCTCCCTCTCTACCGCACCTGCTGTTTCGACCTCTGAATGCTCGGCTATAAAAAGCCAACTGACATTTACTCCTGAGGTGCTGACCTGTTGCACCCTCTACAACCACTGTGATTATTATTTGACCCTGCTGGTCATCAATGAACGTTTGAACATCTTGAAGAACGATCTGGCCTTAATGGCCATGTACTCTTATAATCTCCACCCGACACAGCCAGAAGAGGACTGGCCTCCCTTCAGAGCCTGGTTCCTCTCTTGTTTTCTTCCTAGGTTCCTGCCTTTCTAGGGAGTTTTTCCTAGCCACCACACTTCTACATCTGCTTGCTCTTTGTGGTTTTAGGCTGGGTTTCTGTATAAGCACTTTGTGACATCTGCTGATGTAGAAAGGGCTTTATAAATACATTTGATTGATTAAGTCTCATAACAGGATCATTTAACTAACTATTTCAGTGTCTCTGTGCGTCTCCCAAAATGTTGTAATGCTTTTGGATCAAGAAACGGACAGAGTCCCGGTCTGCATAGTCAGGCCTTTATTCATTGAGAATTCTGCCACAAAATGGTCGTACAATATTTTTATACGCACACGTCATACAAAAATCCCACCCCTCTTTAAGCGGGTTGTAGTTTTCCACTTGAAAACTGCTCTCCTGACCATCAGGTCACACACACACACACACACACACACACATACATACATACATACATACATACATGTTCTTATCATAGTCTACTCCCTGCATTCCTCAGTTATCGCCGTTCTCACAATATTCTGACTGCCTCATTGTACTTCTAACTAAGCTACACATATTATCAGTTTATAGTCTTATGATTCTAACACTTTTCACACAGTTTCGGAGGGTAATAATTAGTCACTACTAAGAAAGTACTAATCATACTGAAAACAAGAACATTTCACAACTATATTTAAGGGTGGAACATATAGTCATTACTTTTAAGTGGTATATATTTTAATTTCTATATCATATCCCTCTTGACGCAGGGCTGCCCTACTGGGAGAGTCTTCATGAGCAAGGTAGTGATGACGGATGCGTCACTACCGGGATGGGGGGCAGACCACGAAGGGCGTACGGTGAACAGCGTATGGTCAGACTCTATGAGTACAGCCCATATCAACGTTCTCAAGCTCTACATTGTGTTACTAGCCCTCAGGCACTTCTGTCCATTCCTACAGGGCCAACATGTACTGGTTGTTGGAGCAAATCCGTCCTTATACTGATCAAAGAACCAAAGTATTTTTAGAGTTTCTGTAGAATTAAGATATACTTTATTACGATAGACAAAGCCGAGGTGGTTTGCAAAACATCTCCTTCTCCACCCCCCAGCTCTCAGTTTATATAGTCATTTCACACACACTTCGCTCAAAACCCCTCCCTCTTGGGCTCTCCCACCACTGTCTCCAGTTTCCACCTCCCGACTGCTCCGCCCACCTCCTCAGTCCATGATAGTGGCAAAATCTGACCTCTCCTCTCTGTATTCAGCTTGGAAACAATGGTGGTACAATCAATCAAGCCCTTGTCATGCAAAAATAATCATGTTCAGTTTGAACTCTGTTCAACCCCGGCTCACCCTGGCTTGACCTGGAGATTGATTGTTGGACATGACAGGTCCACGCTCAATCTCTCAAACATACCCAAGCTCAACCCCTCTCTCCCCTCCCGTCATGCTGTAATTAATCATGTTTAGTCTGAACTCTGTTCAACTCTGGCTCCGTTTTCAGGACTTTGTCTGAGGAGAGAGGCAAAAGGCAACAGTCTGGTTTCAGTCTCTGATTAGGTAGGACAGCCGTGGATTAGATAAGAGCGAGGAATTCGACCCGAGTTCAGATCCCCATTTCACACACACCCAGTGAGAGGAACCAATTAAGTTCTTGCCTAGCAACAGAGATGTACCCATGTTTAACCCTGGCTCCGTGTTCGTCATGTTGTGATTAACTTTGTTTATCTAAATGAAAAATCCTCATCATGGTCAGGTCAGACAATACGTCTACGGTGGCGTATATCAGCCGCCAAGGAGGAATGCACTCCCGTCAACTTCAAGATCTTGCTATGGAGCAACGAACATCTGTTGTCTCTCAGAGCAACACGTGCCAGTCAGACTAAACTCGGGTGCGGATTTACTGTCGCTGGGGAACCCCCTATCAGGGGAGTGGCAACTTCATCCCGAAGTTGTCGAGGAGGTGTGTGAATCACAACGCTCCTCTAGGCGTGGATGCACTGGCCCACAAGTGCCCAGTCGTGCTTCTGTATGCCTTCCCTCCCGTGGGCCTGATCCCCCCACTACTCTGGACAGAGTAAGATCGAACGGTCTATCCCTCATCCTGATAGCCCTGCATTGGCCTGGGAAGCCATGGCTGGCGGAGATTGTACCTCTCCTGTATGTGCAACCATGGCACCTTCCTCAGCGCAGGGATCTGCTATCCCAAGCACAGGGCAAAATATTCCAACCTCATCCCGAGTTGATGGATCTCTGGGCCTGGCCTGTGAGAGGTCCAACTTAGACTCAGTGGGCTTGCCTCTGAACATGGTTGCCACAATTCAGCGTGCCAGAGCCCCTTCCACAAGAGGTCTTTAAGACCTGAAGTGGAGGGTATTCGAGAGGTGTTGTGAGAGACGCGAGTTGGTCCCCTTTCAGTGTTCCATCCCTGCCGTTCTCTCCTTCCTATAGGAATTACTAGACAAGGGCAAGGCTTTTTCCACCGTTAAGGTCTGCTTGGCGCCGATCTCAGCCTGCCATGTAGGACTAGGTCTCCGTCCGGTCGCAAAGCCACTTGCAAAGCCACTTGCCACATGGGACTTGGCACTGGTTCTGGATACGCTTACAGGCGTTCACTTTGAACCCCTGAAGACAGTGGATCTCTGTAGCTCAGCTGGTAGAGCACGGCGCTTGTAACGCCAAGGTAGTGGGTTCGATCCCCGGGACCACCCATACACAAAAAAAATGTATGCACGCATGACTGTAAGTCGCTTTGGATAAAAGCGTCTGCTAAATGGCATATTATTATTATTATTATTAAGATGGTCTTATTAGACGGCCCTGTTGCTCGCCATGGCCAAGCGCGTTAGCAACCTTCATGCGATCTCGGTTCATCCTTCATGCACTCAGTTTGCCCCTGACTACTCCAAGGTTACGATACGTCCTAACGCCGCATTCATTCATAAGGTCATTCCCATGACTTATAGTAGTCAAGCCACTGACCTCTTTCCCTTCCACCCGCCGCCGTTCTCTTCTCCAGAGCAGCGGGGCCTTAACACGTTGAGTCAGGTGCACACGATGTGCATCTACATGGACAGGACTAGGCCATTCCGGAGTTGTGACCAACTGTTTATTTGCTTTGCCAACCCTGCTCGGGGTAGGGCTATGTCCAAACAAAACCTCTCCCACTGGGTAGTGGAGGCTATCGCCAAGGCGTACAGTTGTCGTGGATTGCAGTCTGCCCTGGGTGTCCGGGCACATTCCACTAGAGGAATTGCCACATCATGGACACTGTTCAGGGATGGATCAGGTACATTACCATGTACCACAACAGGCTATTGGAGCATTTTGCAAGTGTCCCATATTGAGATGCTGAACCGAGTCTCTGAAGGAGATGAATGAGAAAACTCACCAGGCACGACTTGTGTAAGAGGTAGTTCTTAGAATGAGGAAACAAGAGCAAGGCGGGGTGTTATATAGACACACGGGGCTTACACCCACAAAGCTCTGATTGGCCTGTTAGGCGTGATTGAATAAGAATTCAACCAATGACCCGCAAAAGAGGGCGTGTCCCAAAGTGAGATGTCTCTCTCATCTCCTTCAGAGAACTGCGGTTACATACATTCTATGTTTAGCAGAGATCTTCTGTGTATAAAGTGACACGGTAGGGAATAAACGCATCTAACGACGGACTTAGCTGGTCTGAGGCAGTCTGTAAATAAAGAGCATTTTCAAGTGCAAACTTTAATAACAATGGTTTTGGGAAACAGCTCTGAGCTTTAACGATGTTCCTTCGAAGGTTCTAACGATGAACTTAGCCTTAAGCTGCTTTTGGGAAACCGGGCCCAGGTACTTTGCCAGCCAGGAAAGGTAGAGGAGAACAGATAGAATCAAACACTTACTGTGGTAAACAGAAACTTCTGGTGGTTTCTGAAGCCAATGTGGCATGTTGAATTTATTTTCTTCCAATGAATTTGGCTCTAGCATTTGAACCGCTTTGGTAAAATCTAAGACTCTCTGGAGCATGAATGTGGTTTCTGTTCCCCTCTATGATGATCACAGACTGCATTAGAAGGGAGTGTAACAAAAACAAAAATTTGGCCCCCATGAGAATATAGTTGAAATAGCCCTTCTAAAGATAGCCTTTATGTATTTAATCTTGCTCTTGTGACTGACTGGGTTCGGAATAGGTGTCCTGCAAGTCACAAGACTGTGTTAGCCCACTTAGCTTAAGCCTATAGGGATAAGTTCAGGAAGTTCATGTAAAGGACGACACGCTGCCTGCTTAGCGAGTACCACTTCCCCCTGACTCAATTCATTTGTAGACTCGAACTCAGGACTTCTGCCTCGAAAACTAACGTGACCGCCCTCCTGAAGCATTCCAACCCATCGTGCTATTTAAACAGGCCTTCTTCAATTGCATAAGGAGCGACACTTCAGGCTGATGACTGAGTTTCAGAGATCCCCATCTGCTACACTAATATACACTGAGTGTACAAAATATTAGAAACATCTTCCTAATATTGAGTTGCACCCCTTTTGCCCTCAGAACAGCCTCAATTCGTCATGGCATGGACTCTACAAGGTGTCGAAAGCGTTCCACAGGGCTGCTGGCCCATGTTGACTCCACTGTTGTGTCAAGTTGCCTGGTAATGGACCTCTACTCCGAATAGTAGAGATCTGGTGACTGGGCAGGCCACTGCAGTAAGCTGAATGTACTGTCATGTTAGTGGAACCATTCCTGGACTATCCTAGCTTTGTGGCATGGGGCGTTATCCTGCTGAAGAAATCCATTCACACATGGATACACCGCTTCCATGAGGGGATGCACCTGATTAGAAATGATGTTCAGATAACCTGTGGCATTCAAACATTGCTCCACATTTATCAAGAAGCCCAATGTGTGCCATGAAAACACACCCCACACCATCACACCACCACCACCAGCCTGAAGTGTTGACATGCAGCATGATGGATGCATGTACTCATGTGGTTTTCTCCATACCCTCGTCCTCCCATCAGCATGAAACAGCAGGAACTGGGATTCGTCAGACCAGGCAATGTTTTTCCAATTCTCCAGTGTCCAGTATTTTTGTTCCTTAACCCACTGCAACTGCAGTTTCTTGTTTTTTGCTGAAAGAAGTGGAACTCTGTAAGGCCGTCAGTTGCCATAACCCATTATTTTATGGGTCTTTGGGCACCAATGTTGTACTGAACTGTAGCCATTCTGTTGCACTGCACAATCCCTGTCAGCCTCTTTTGTCCTCTTTCATCAATGACCCATTTTCAACCACTAGCTGGCCGTTGGCTGGAAGTCCTTTGGGTGGTGGGCCATTCTTGATACACACGGGAAACTGTTGAGTGCGAAAAACCCAGCAGTGTTGTAGTTCTTGACACACTCAAACCGGTGCGCCTGGCACCTACTACTGTACCCCGTTCAAAGGCACTTAAATCTTTTGTCTTGCCCATTCACCTCTGAATGGCACACATACACAATACATGTCTCAAGGCTTAAAAATCCTTATTTAACCTGTCTCCTCCCCTTCATCTACATTTATTGAAGTGAATTTAACAGGTCATAGCTTTCACCTGGATTCACCTGGGCAGTCTATGTCATGGAAAGAGCAGGTGTTCCTAATGTTATGTACCCTCAGTGTAAGTCTTCAAGATCCAGCAAAGTTACTTCCGTGGTTTGGTGATCCATGCTTATGTAATGATGTGTTAGTTTGACATGTGTTCATTTGTGTTAGACATAGTCTAGCTTCAAGCAGGGGCGGACTGGCCATTTCGGGCAAATTGTTAACATGTGACTGACTGGGTTAAGGCTGTGTTAGCCTATTGAGCTAAAGCCTAGGCATTGGTCCTGGGACTTGGATGGGTCTCTTCAAGGAGGAGGTCAAAGGGGGGTGAAGTGTAACACAGCTGGTTCGGTGAACACGCTTATGTGATGAGTAACTTTTCTGAGACCTGAAAAGTTGAATTGTCTGGTGCACAGGAGACCTGCGTTAGAACCCTATCAGTCAAACTAAAACATGTCTTCATGTCTCAGCTAAGGTTGCTCATCACATAGCCTTGTGAACGGCCTGATCCCGCAAGCTTACATGAATGGTTCGCTACACGTGGTAATCAGTCTGGTAATTACGAGGCTACTCATCACATGGACGGGTCACCAAACATCCTCTGTTGCACTCTCATTAAATGGGGTGCACAGATAATTCTGCTTCTGTTTGCCACAGAAAATGTTGTTGTTGTGCAGTAGGCCTCACTTACAGTATATTGGTGCCGTGATCTCTGAGTATGAGGTCAAAGGGGGGCGAAATGTAACCAAGGTGGTTCGATGAACCTTGCTGCAGACTTGAAGACTTATGTTAGCTTCCTGGACTAATCCCTATGGGCTTTGTCTAAGTGGGCTAACACAGTCTTGTGACATGCAGGAGACCTGGGTCAAAGTCACAAGATTAAGTAGGGCTATCCTTAGAAGGGCTATTCAACTATATTCTTATGGGGCCCAAATTGCGTTTTCTGTGACACTCCCTTCTAAGGCGAGCTATGATCATCATAGAGGGGAACAGAATGCAAATCCATGCTCCAGAGAGTCTTAGCTTTCAGGAATGCGGTCATAATAGCTTATAGCCAAAGCGGTACAAACGCCAGTGCCAAATTCATAGGGAAAATGTTTTCAACATGCCAAATTGGCTTCAGAAACCGCCAGAAGCTTCTGCAGAGAGTGCTTGATTCTATCTGTTCTCCTCTACCCTTCCTGGCTGGTAAAGTAGCAGGGCCCGGTTTCCCGATAGCGATGGAACTTAGGCTTTCGAGTATTTTAACAATGCATCTTTCCTACAACGGCCGAAGATGTAACATGCGTTTCCCAAAACACAACGCAGACAGAATGGTCGCTAAGTGCATAGTTGGAGCATGTGTCGATACTGATAGGATCGAAAGAAAGGAAGCGCTGCTCTCGGATCAGCTTTCTCCATTCAAATCTTTCCTTAACATTGTAATTATTTCACAATACTGACAACGGATCAGCTCCTAGAGAAATATTACCACCTACAGCTGCAAATATTGAAGCGGTTTATTCTAATGCTTACCCAATAACAATGCACTAAATCACCGATTTGGCACATCATTGAGCACATGTTACGCTACACATCATGAAATAAGTTGAGACAAATTACAGACAGTAGCCTACAAGTAGCAAAATAAAACTTTATTTATTGAACAGGAAATGTATTTCAATATGATTGAAATAGGCCTATAGCTTACTGTTTATATTTTTATGCAGTCATCTCGGTTTTAATTTGAAGCATCTTTTTAAACGTTGCTTGTTTGTATCAATTGCAAAGACATTGGCAACTTTGTATTTGTAGTCAACTTTGTTCTGAAGTTACCGGTTCACAGAGACAGATGAACCATGTGATTCTATGTTTAGCGGAGATCTTCTGTGTATAAAGTGACGCGGGAGGGCAAAAAAACGCAGCACTTACAGTGCCTTGCAAAAGTATTCATCCCCCTTGGCGTTTTCCTATTTTGTTGCATTACAACCTGTAATCTAAATGAATTTTTATTTGGATTTAATGTAATGGACATACACAAAATAGTCCAAATTGGTGAAGTGAAATGAAAAAAATAACTTTTATCAAAAAAATCGAAAAAGTTAATACCGGAAAAGTGGTGCATGCATATGTATTCACCCCCTTTGCTATGAAGCCCCTAAATAAGATTTGGTGCAACCAATTACCTTCAGAACTCACATAATTAGTTAAATAAAGTCCACCTGTGGGCAATCTAAGTGTCACATGATCTGTCACATGATCCCAGAATATACACCTGTTCTGAAAGGCCCCAGAGTCTGCAACACCACTAAGCAAGGGGCACCACCAAGCAAGCGGCACCATGAAGACCAAGGAGCTCTCCAAACAGGTCAGGGACTAAGTTGTGGTACAGGGTTGGGTTATAAAACAATATCCTAAACTTTGAACATCCCACGGAGCACCATTAAATCCATTATTAAAAAATGGAAATAATATGGCACCACAACAAACCTGCCAAGAGAGGGCCGCCCACCAAAACCCACGGACCAGGCAAGGAGGGCATTAATCATTGCTTTAAGAAAAAAATAAGCAAACACGTTTGGTTTTCACCAAAAGACATGTGGGAGACTCCCCAAACATATGAATAGTTATGCACGCTCAAGTTTTCTGTATTTGTGTCTAATTTCTTGTTTGTTTCACAATAAAAAAATATTTTGCATCTTCAAAGTGGTAGGCATGTAAATCAAATGATACAAACACCCCAAAAATCCATTTTAATTCCAGGTTGTAAGGCAACAAAATAGGAAAAATGCCAAGGGGGGTGAATACTTTCGCAAGCCACTGTAGCTGTTCTACGAGGGGTCTGAGGGAGCCGTTAGATTACGAGCGTTTTCAAGTGCAACTTTAATAACAATGGCTTTGGGAAACAGCTCGGAGTTTTAACGATGCTCCTACGAAGGATCTAATGATGAACTTAGCCTTACTTAAGATGCTCTTGGAAACCGGGCCCAGGATGTTGTCTCTGGTTTTGAATCTGAATTTAGAGAACTGAATTTGAAAACTGAATCTGAATGCATCTGAGAAGTTGAATATATGAAACTTTGATTAACTTGAAATTATGGTTTGTAAACTTGACAATAGCTGCAATATCTACCATATTGAAACTGAATATATACAATATTGCATTAGAATATTCAATTGACATTCTTTTTTTTAACTGAATGCAATACTCATTCAATTCAGTTTAAAATCATGAAATACACATTTGATTTGTGCTTTAAACAGTCAAAAACATTCAATTCAAATGCAATATCCTAACACAAAATCAAAATAATAAAATTAAAAAACAATTTCTGTTTGCGCCGAAATCACTCCATACTTGAAATCTATTGGAGGGATGCGACACCATTCTTGCGCAAGAAAATCCATAATTTGGCGTTTTCTTGATGGTGGTGGAAAACGCTGTCTCATGCGCTGCTCCAGAATCTCCCATAAGTGTTCAATTAGGTTGAGATCGGTTGACTGAGACACACACAACAAACACACATACAAACACACTGTCATGAATTCAGCCGAGGTTGCCCCTCCTCCTTGCTCGGGCAGGTTTTGGCGTTCGTCGTCACCGGCTTACTAGCCACTACCGCTCCATTTATCATCACTCCATTTGTCTTGTCTTGTCAATCACACACACCTGGTACTCATTCCCTCATTAGTCTGTGTATAAGTGTTCCCTCTGCCCCCTTGTCCTTTGTGAGTGATTGTTCGTTGTGAGAGTGAGTAGCTCGGTTGAGCTACTCTTTACTTGTATGCAGCCAAAGTTGATTTTCCCTTGTGCTAGTTTCGTTCTGTCGTTATATGCGCTACATTATTGTACACTGAATAAACTCTTGATTTCGGTGATTTACCTCCTGCGCCTGACTCCGTCATTCACACCTCATCACACACACACACAGGCGCATAACTTGTGGGGGGGACAGGGGGGTCATGAACCCCTCAATATTAGAGACCGGTCAATTTGACCCCCTCAATAATGTACCATGATTCATTTAATTGATTTAAAATTATTTTGTGGCTTTACACAACTCAATTCCTAATTTGATGATTGGATTCCCTCTCCGGTCCTCAGAGGCTGTGGTTTGTGAAGGGAAAGAAACTTGAGCACGGCTTGTAAGGAGAACGGAGAAACACGCAATATCTCCTCTCTTTCTCTCTCTCCCCTCTCTCTTCTTAATAAACCCTCAAATATGTGGGCTAACTTGGATCAAAGAAAATAGTGCAGTCAAATTGAACATGGTCAATTCATAACCACTAATAAGAATTATATAGAAAATTATATTTTTTCTACCTACTAGGTAAAACAAAATGGTCCCTAGTGGTTCAATAATAAAATAAAATAATTCTTACTTTATTAATTATCACTACATTTTACTATGTAATTGTTAATATGAATATGAAGAATAGTCTAGAACTAAAGGAGTAATGGTAGTTCATTTATTCATTAATTATTCATGTATTAATACACAGGAAAGGAAGCTATATTTTCACTGCACCATTCAGGCAACATGATCATCACAATAGTTAGAACAGAATTGATGACGGGAGAGGCTCCTTACCTTCTCCTGGTACTGTCGTCGGGACGAGTCCAGGGACTGGATGAGTGCGGTGGCGTGGCCTATGAACACAGCATAGCAGGTGGCCCCGACGATCATACTGAGCATGGTGAGCCAGATATCAGACAGGCTCTCTGGGGCCTGCCGACCGTAGCCGATACACAGCATGTGGCTCATCGCCTTGAACACTGCAAACGAATACAGCTCCGACCAGGTGTCATTCTGCAGAGAGTAAGAGAGAAATTAAACAGAAAACATTTTAAATATGGATGAAAGACAGAAGAAACACATTTGGGGAGGAGAGAAGATGGAACGGAGGAAGTTGGTGACAAAAATGGACAGGGAGAGAGAGACCGGGAAGAGGGTAGGAGATGGAGAGGACAGGAAAGGGAGAATTAGGGACAAAGGGGACAAGGAGAGGAAGTTGTATAAATGAGGACTCAGGGGAGAGAAAGAAAGAAAGAAAGAAAGAAAGAAAGAAAGAAAGAAAGAAAGAAAGAAAGAAAGAAAGAAAGAAAGAAAGAAAGAAAGAAAGAAAGAAAGAAAGAAAGAAAGAAAGAAAGAAAGAAAGAAAGAAAGAAAGAAAGAAAGAAAGAAAGCGAGACAGAGAAAGAAAGAAAGAAAGAAAGAAAGAGAAAGAGAGAGAGTGATATTGGGGGAATCCTGTGAGCCCTAATCAGTGAGAGGTAGAGGTTCTGAGCTGATTTCCACAGAGACTTTAAAGGAAAATTCCACCCCAAAACTCTCTTTTGGTTTTTGTTTAATTAGTCCATTGTTGACATTGTCCCAAAACGTTTTGCTTGTCAGCAATCAAGTTTTCAAGATACATATATCATCCCCGTATGGCGATGATTTCTGTATTTTTAAAGTTACATATCTTGAAAACTTGATTGCTGACAAGCAACATTTTGGGCTATGTCATCAATGGACTAATGAAACAAATACCAAACGTTTTTTTTTGTTTTTTTTCTTGCAGTGAGGGATGTTTAGTCTACAGAAAATATCCAGTAAAGAAGCAATTAAAGGGCATGTCCTAATAGCTTGGCCAAGTCCCAATACATTTGAATAGCTTCCTTTCCTCCTTGTTGAATTCTTATTTGAATTGCATTGACAGCTGAAGAGACAGTGATAGAGACCGCTACAACCCTTTCATCTGTCTGTTAGTGGAAGGAAAGGTCACAAGGAAAGGAAGCCAGCCAGTCCCACTTCACTCCATACTCCCTCCCCTTGGCCATAACCCTTTGCCGTTTCCAGATCTGAAGCGTCTGGATAGGTATAAGCAGTGCAGTGGTGGAGCTTCAACCATATTGCTAACACTTTACAGATCTGCAAAACATCAAATGGATATGGTCAAAGGGAAGGACTAGGGGGTGAATTGGGACCGGCTGATAGTGTTGGAACATAGCCCCTATCCAGGGAGCCTCTGATGTCAACAACTCCTTGTGCCCCACTGATAAGCAGTTCAGTTATCCATTATTCCCACCAAGCACACAATGTACTGTACAGAGTCAAGGCCTCCATAGATTTCTTATTTTCCACCCCCTTCTCCACCACCCACGACACACAGCAGAACAGAACAGGGAAAGGTTACAGCTAGAGGCTGCAGTCAACATTTTCCACTTGGTCCTGCTCTCCCCTCCAGACTGCATTCAGTGGTGCAGGTTTAAATGTAATTGACTATGATAGAATAGAATAGAATAGAGAAACTTTATTGGGGAGGGAATTTGTCTTGCACGTACAACAAACCTATTCTGTTTCTCCTCTTTGTTTTTAACAGCTACAGGTACACTCTACTACTGAAACAACATACATTTTACAACAGGTGGGTCTAATCCTGAATGTTGATTGGTTAAAACCGCATTCCAGCCGGCGTCTATTCCACAAGTTAACACCGGCTAAATCTATGACGTTAAAATGCCTATTTAGTCTGTTCCATCTGACTGCGCAATCCACTGTCTCATCAGCCCAGCCAAGCAATTTATAAACTTGATCTCCACTATAAAAAGCATCTAGACATTATCTCACATTTCTTTTAGACTAACATTTCGTTTTCAACAGCGGAGATTTATATAAACCAACATTTGCAACATTGTTTCAATATTCAAATTCGATCTCCTGCTGTCCCATAGTAATGAATAAGTCGGGGCGAGACAGACAGGCAGGCAGCGTTTCTCAGCCAGTCGAAATCATGAATCAGCTGACATAATTTTTTGGGATATATACAAATACATTTAAATTGGAAAAAGGTCAAACGAAACGAAGAGTAGCTAGTTTGCAGTCAGTTTGAAGTGATTGTGTTAGCTGTGTTGTTGGCTAGCTCCTCTGAACAACAATGTCCTGACGAGTGAGCACATTTTCTATGACAGGTGAAATCGCACCTCATTAGCTCATTGTTATGGATGTATCCAAATAAATATCACTAGAAAAAAGCTTAAGCAAATGCAAATGCAGCTACTTTGCTGTTATTCTGGCTGCACTTTTTGACGTGACTGTAAATTAGGCTTGGTTGGCTAGCTAGCAAGCAAGGATAAGAACATTGCCAGCCAGTATGGCAATGGAACATTTAGAACCAAAGATTGGGTCGCGTTCATAGATACAGAAAAAAAAGACTGAACGACTGGGTTGTGTCTCTGGCAACCGAGTCGATAGAATGAACGACCAGCCAGCTTGGGTAGCAACCCTAGATTTGTGTCGGGACTATATCTTGTGGAAGGATGAAATAGTATGAATAAATTAATCCAAATAACGTTTTGAATGAAAATATGTCAATCATTACTTGAATATGTTGGTAACCTGTTGTATAAAAGTGATAATGCCCTCAAAGCCGGTGTTTGGAGGTCCTTTTTTCTGGATCTTTGTAGAATTCTGACTCATTTTGAGTCACACAAATTCGTGTGTTCTCTACTCCGACTTTTAATACACAGATAAAAGGGGAAACCTAGTAATCTCTCCTTCTTCAGTAGTAACGGTAGCTAACGTACTTTTGTACATCACGCTGTTCCGTACATTTGACCTTATTTTAGTGCCCCAAAAACATAATACTTCCAGGTCAACTGTTATATGAATACCATTGTAAAGCAGAATTTCTCCCCTTTCCAGCAAAGTCAATGACGAGACCTTCATGCTGCCCGTCTCTGCATGATCGAAGAAAGCAATGGAGCTCCTCTGGGTCTTTTTAAAAATGGCGGGTGGGGAAGTGAAAGCTACTGCGTCATAGTGAAAGGGGGAGATATGTCGTGTGGGGAACCGGCTTTTTTCACCCGATTTGTCCAACTTATTACCTGTAAAATGTAAATAAAACACGATAAAGAGTTTATATAATGTCTCATTACATACCTATTTGAAGGTTTGTGTCGAATTTGAATAGGGTTTTTAGGGCGGCGCTACATTTATTTTCACAATTAAACTGTGGGTGTCATGGTTTTTGAGAGCCATGATGGCTCTCAGTGATTAGGCGAAAAATTAACAATTGATTGAATTAACTATTGATTCAGGCTCTGATCAGTCCCTACACCCAAACGAGGGCATTGCGTTCATCCACCTCTGGCCTGCTGGCCCCCCTACCTCTGCGGAAGCACAGTTCCCGCTCAGCCCAGTCAAAACTGTTCGCTGCTCTGGCACCCCAATGGTGGAACAAGCTCCCTCACGACGCCAGGACAGGGGAGTCACTCACCACCTTCCGGAGACACTTGAAACCCCACCTCTTTAAGGAATACCTGGGATAGGATAAAGTAATCCTTCTACCCCCCCTTACCCCACCCCAAAGAAAAAAAAACATATTGTAAAGTGGTTATCCCACTGGCTATAAGGTGAATGCACCAATTTGTAAGTCGCTCTGGATAAGAGCGTCTGCTAAATGACGTAAATGTAATGTAAATGATGAACTCACCATTGATAATTTCTTGTTTTTAGAAGCACTACACCTGGTGGAAAGAGGCTGTACGGCACAGAATTAGTTGAATAATGCGTGCCGTACGTTATGTTGTGACATGTCACACTTTAACGTACAGTGTCAGCGGGGTCCGTTTTTTCAACTTTTCTCCAATACTATTGGGCCATTACCATGTCAATCAACGCTGAATCGAAATTTAGTTCACACCCCGGATTTTGATGCTAACACAGTCGCTACAGTCCCATTAGTTTTCATTGTAGGCTCGTTTCAATGCCGCGGTTGTCCACATTCTTCTTCTTCTTCTTCTTCTTCTTCTTCTTCTTCTTCTTATGTGGACTTTATATGTCAGTTGGCAACCAACTTTAAGGTGCATTACCACCACCAACTGGACTGGAGTGTGGACCTCAGTTCATCTTTCAATCACCCACGTGGGTATATGCTCCTAAAAACCAATGAGGAGATGGGAGAGGCGGGACTTGCAGCACGTCACGTGTCAAAAATAGAACCAAGTTTATTTTATTTATTCTGTTTTAGCGCCTGGCTACGCAGACGTTCGTTGACGCGCATGAGCAGTTTAGATGAAATGATTGAATAACATGTATGTGTACATTTACAGTGAGGGAAAAAAGTATTTGATCCCCTGCTGATTTTGTACGTTTGCCCACTGACAAAGACATGATCAGTCTATAGTTTTAATGGTAGGTTTATTTGAACTGTGAGAGAGACAGAATAACAACAACAAAATCCAGAAAAACGCATGTCAAAAATGTTATAAATTGATTGGCATTTTAATGAGGGAAATAAGTATTTGACCCCTCTGCAAAACATGACTTAGTACTTGGTGGCAAAACCCTTGTTGGTAATCACAGAGGTCAGACGTTTCTTGTAGTTGGCCACCAGGTTTGCACACATCTCAGGAGGGATTTTGTCCTACTGCTCTTTGCAGATCTTCTCCAAGTCATTAAGGTTTCGAGGCTGACGTTTGGCAACTCGAACCTTCAGCTCCCTCCACAGATTTTCTATTGGATTAAGGTCTGGAGACTGGCTAGGCCACTCCATGACCTTAATGTGCTTCTTCTTGAGCCACTCCTTTGTTGCCTTAGCCGTGTGTTTTGGGTCATGCTGGAAAACCCATCCACGACCCATTTTCAATGCCCTGGCTGAGGGAAGGAGGTTCTCACCCAAGACTTGACGGTACATGGCCCTGTCCATCGTCCCTTTGATGTGGTGAAGTTGTCCTGTCCCCTTAGCAGAAAAACACCCCCAAAGCATAATGTTTCCACCTCCATGTTTGACGGTGGGAATGGTGTTCTTGGGGTCATAGGCAGCATTCCTCCTCCTTCAAACACGGCGAGTTGAGTTGATGCCAAAGAGCTCGATTTTGGTCTCATCTGACCACAACACTTTCACCCAGTTCTCCTCTGAATCATTCAGATGTTCATTGGCAAACTTCAGACGGCCCTGTATTTGTGCTTTCTTGAGCAGGGGGACCTTGCGGGCGCTGCAGGATTTCAGTCCTTCACGGCGTAGTGTGTTACCAATTGTTTTCTTGGTGACTATGTCCCAGCTGCCTTGAGATCATTGACAAGATCCTCCCGTGTAGTTCTGGGCTGATTCCTCACCGTTCTCATAATCATTGCAACTCCACGAGGTGAGAACTTGCATGGAGCCCCAGGCCGAGGGAGATTGACAGGTCTTTTGTGTTTCTTCCATTTGCGAATAATCACACCAACTGTTGTCACCTTCTCACCAAGCTGCTTGGCGATGGTCTTGTAGCCCATTCCAGCCTTGTGTAGGTCTACAATCTTGTCCCTGACATCCTTGGAGAGCTCTTTGGTCTTGGCCATGGTGGACAGTTTGGAATCTGATTGATTGATTGCTTCTGTGGACAGGTGTCTTTTATACAGGTAACAAACTGAGATTAGGAGCACTCCCTTTAAGAGTGTGCTCCTAATCTCAGCTCATTACCTGTATAAAAGGCACCTGGGAGCCAGAAATGTTCAAATAAACCTACCATTAAAATTATAGACTGATCATTTCTTTGTCAGTGGGCAAACGTACAAAATCAGCAGGGGATCAAATACTTGTTTCCCTCACTGTATTTTGCAACACGAGCATTGTGGTCAGCATGTAAGGCAATGTTTCTTAAACTTACAGAAGGAAGAACAATATCTCCAAAACTAAATATAAGTGTTGATATTAGTTGGCAGGGGTCTTTACTGTTACTTTTTCTAGTAGATGTTTTCTAAGACCCCTTACCATCTGCTTGACCAGAAATCAAAGCCTTTGCTTATTCCACATTTTTAGGATGGGAAAATTGTGGAAACATTAAAATATACGCCTTAATTTCTAAAGAATATAGACTCTTAGCTTTCATTTGACACCCAATTTGACATGCTCCTATAAACTTCACATGTTGGTGCTCATGAGTCATTTCACATGGAAATGACCTTTTACTATGTCATAACACACTGCACGCCGTCCCCACCTCGCTATGTAGACCTACCTTTTACAAGGGTCCCCAAGGGTTCCTTCCTACTGAGCCTTGCACATAATAATGGATGAACACAATGTGACTCATTCATCTTATTTAAACATCTGCCTCTGATTCCAATTGCAAGGTCGAATCCAGTGATAAAAAATTGTTTTTGATATAACTCCAAACCTTAACCCTTACCTTAACCATTCTGAGTTAATGCCTAACCTTAAGAATGTGGAGTTAATGCCTGAACTTAACCCTAACATTAAAAATGCAGAGTTAATGCCTAAACTTAACCTTAAACACTTTGACGTTTGGAACAACTTCCAAATTTGACATTTGAGAAACATGGACGAACGTCTAATTCTGACTTGAGACCGTGAGAGCTGGTAGGAATATCCTGCAGTACAGTATGCTTTGGAAATGCATTATGATTTCACACCATGTTTGTGTACATGTGGGAATTTATTGTGCCAAGCCAGCATCTCAGCTACATGAGTAGTCATTGATCTTTTTTCCTGTTGAAGTCAGAATAAATATTGTTGTCCCATTACTGTGACAGCTCGACTTTGTCTCGGGCCTAACAACACCCATGGCAATATATCCTCCAAACACCGGCTTCTCAGGCATTATCACTTAAGTAGAACCCTGGGCACTATCTGATCCATATCTAGGACTTGCTGTATTAAAATGGTTCGAGTGGAAAGGAGAGAGTGTTTTACTCAGGCAATAAAATAGAAGGAAAACAGATTCTTAAAATAACCGTTGGCCCCACTGCAGGGGCTGGGGCTAAATGGTGGATGTGAAAACAGAAACAGAAACAGTAGAGTGAATAATGGATGAGTGATGAGCACTTTGGCTTGGAAATAGCACAGGCAGCTGAGAGAGAGAAAGAGACAGAGAGGGAGAGAGAGAGAGAGAGACAGAGAGAGAGAGAGTGTGTGTGAGTGAGTGAGTGAGTGAATGAGTGAGAGAGAAAGAGGCAGTCTATCCTCTCAGGGGTTAACCACACTGGAGCATACAGGATCAAAGCGATACATGTATAAAAAATCTGTTCAACTATGAAACGGATGCCATATCTCACCAAGTGAGGCTCCACTTAGACTTCCTATGGACTATGGGGAGCTTCCCCCATAGTGTTCAAACCAATTTGGTTCTTTCCCATCAGAAAACACTTCTGGGATAGGAGGCTATATGCTCAGGTTATGAGAGCCTGGCTTGGAAGTACAGTAGTAGGTAGAGGAGAACAGGATGTCATTGATGACATCGGGGTCTCCTTGAATCCTTAGGGTCTGTGTCCCAATATTTTTTTACGTTTCTTTTCTTTGAGACGCTCTGCTGGCTCACTGTACACAAGTAGTATGTCCAGATCATACATAAGCTATACCCGATCAGTACAGTCGACCTCACCGCAAAGGAACTGGGTCATAGCCAACACAGACAAACAAAAGAACCCAGAACCCAGATATAGATGTATGTTTGCTTTGCGCTGGCACATTCTCATACATTTTCCCTTTCTCAGAACAAAAAGGGGGCCAGGGCTTTGCTTGGACTGGCCGTGATAGGCACGTAGAGAGAGACAGCCAATGAGAGACGATCGACACGTGTGGTTGGGGAGCAATAAGCTGAGCAAATATCAGCAGATACAATACAGCACATTATGAAGCCTTGTCTGCAGCCAGGCAGTGACAGCCAAGCCATCTCTCTCTCTCTTTCTGTCCCCCCCCCCCCCCCCCCTTATCGCTCTCCCTCCATCAATACCACTGGGAGGAGAACACTACACTGTAATATATTTGTTTAATCTGTGAGCAGAAGGCCAGACATCCTCTTTTCAGAGCCCATCCATTCCCAGCACCAGAGGAACGGTGGCATTCTTTTTTCCTATCTATCTCTACCTCTGCCAAATGATGATGGGGTCTGTAGTGTGGGAGTCTGGTCCCGTTCGTATGGCTTCAGTCTTTTCTCATAAAGCCTTTTTTGGAAGGGAAACAGCAGCTCTAATGGATGTGTCTAATAGGGCCCTTTGGGTTCCACAGAGGAGCAGTAGAGTAGATAAGACCAGAGAAAGGCTATTATCATAACATGGAACTACTGAGCTCCACATGCACTGTGGTAGAAGCTTAGCTAACCTTTCTCTGTATATGATGAATTTGCTTGCCCATACGCTCTTTATCATATACGTAGTCTATATAAAGTCCCAGAGGGAATCTACAGAGGGGTTTGTTCCCATGTTGTTGTTAGTTTCAATATGTTGTTTTCTGGCAAACCCTAGTTCTCCATACGCTAGAATGAATTGGCTTGTGGTGCAGCAGGGCTAGGGGAACAAGCTCCAGCTGAGCGCTGTTCCCTTAACGAGAATGGCAGCCCTCTAATTGACTGCTGTGGAGCAGCAGGGCTAAGCCTAGCCAGCACGAGGAACGCTAGCTAGGGGAACAAGCTGCAGCTGAGCACGGTTCCCCTAATGAGGGTGTGGCAGCCCTCTAATTGACAGCCTAAAGACTTATATGTGTGCAGCGCTCGTTTTGGGGGAGAGCACATGTCACGTGAGGTATTGCTAGGACCGATATGATTTGCAGCGTTTAAGCTTTTGGTTAGTTCTGTTGACTTTGTTTTGTTTTCTATGTTTAAAATCTGACGCTGTAGAGCAGGGTTCTTCAATTCCGGTCCTGGAGGGCCGAAACACTTCTGTTTTTTATTTCTACCTGGTAGTTAATTGCACTCACCTGGTGTCCCAGGTCTGAATTAGCCCCTGATTAGAAGGAGAGGATGAAAAACAGAGGCGTTTCGGCCCTCCAGGACCGGAATTGAAGAACCCTGCTGTAGAGCTCTGAAGGAGGCAGGATTTAATTGGCCTTTTCTTAATAAAAGCCTCTTTGTTTGCACTGCGCTCCTGTGCCTTTACCTTTGAGTCATTGCCTATGCCGACCCCCTAGACCAGCGTTTCCCAAACTCGGTCCTGGGGACCCCATGGGGTGCACGTTTTGTTTTTTGTCCTAGTACTACAAATCTGATTCAGCTGATTGCACTGTCACATGGCTACAACAGACCAGCTAATGGGGCTAGATATGATCTCTTCCTTTGTCTCTTTCAGACAGTGAAAACAAACTCATTATGTCTAATCCATTCACTGATTTCAAACGACTGTTTCCACTCAGTACATGTTGGGGGTCTGATCGCAGTTAATTATGTAGTGTTAACTCTAAATTCACTTTAGCCCACCCTGATACTGCAATTATGTGGAAACAACATTGATTCAACCAGTTTTTGCCCAGTGGGATAGACTAGTTATTGTATATGCAGTAACGCACAAATAGAGGGCAGTGGTGGCTGGTGTTACTTTAAATCAGAGGACGGGCTCATTGTAATGGCTGGTATGGAATAAATGGAAATGTATCAAACATATGGTTTCCATGTGTTTGATGCCATTCCATTAATCCATTCCAGCCATTATGAGTATTCCTCCCTTCACCAGTCTCCTGTGACAGAGACTGTTGTCTCAATGAAGCAGTTTCTCTAAAGGTACACGAGTCTCTGTATATCTTGCCCAGTCGTCTCAATGAAGCACGTCTGTTCTTTATGGTAGCGTTTAGTCAACACCAATAATTACAGTTCTGAAAGCCTGACTCTGTTTGTTTGCTCCTGCTGCCGTTATCATTACCCATTTAGCCCCTTCACTCCTGTGACGCATGGCTCTTCTCTCTGCTCAGGAAAAACTAACTCTCTCTCTCTCTGTTAATCCACAATCCCTCCCAACATATAATTAAAATTGATAGAACGGACTAGAATTGATCATCGTTCCCTGGTGGTTGTAACATCCGTCTATTTAAAATGTTCAATGAATCGATGCTTAATTGCCTCGGTAATTGCTATTGTTCTCTTATGGGGACAGCCGAAGAACCCTTTTAGGTTCTAGATAGTGTATTTTGGAATTATACGGCTCTATGACTGAATTATTCGCCTTCAAAAGGGTTACAACCCACCCGCCCTCGCCCCCATCCGCCTCACCTCGCCCTCCATGAGTTACTGCCAGTGGACCCTCCTGACACCTCCACTGGCCTGTACTTTAGCGTGTGTAGGTCTAGTAGTGATGATGGATGTCCTGGCTGCTACACAGTGGCTAATGTTACAAGTTGCCAGCCACTCAATAGGGGGGAGGTCTCCGGTGGCCTCGGGGGACACTGCATCCTGCCAACCTGGGCTGCTCGCTGCAGAGTGATGGCCCTCTGGAGAGATCCTGGCCTTGATTATATAAGGTGGGGGAGTAGGAGGAGGAGGAGGAGGAGGAAGTCAACGGCCTGCCAGAGCTAGGCTAGCTGTCAGGTTGGGAGAGATTGTCGTGTGGGAGTTTATACAGTATACAATACAGTCCTCAGGTCCCCTAGGTGTCTATCATAGAAGGATAAACTCTGAGTTTTTACTTTGAGTTGGCCAGACAGAATGCCTGTATTGGGGTGTCATAGGAATGGCATGAAGTATCTGTCAGAGAATGTCATGGAGGTATATTACAGTCTGACATCCCACTTATGGGAACTGACAATAACGCTCCTGAGAGGTGGAGATGTGATGTTCCGAACCTTTCATTAGAGAGAGTGTCCTGGCCGATCCACATGATCCCCACTGTTCTCATCACATTCTCAAACAAGCCTGCAATACTTCCCAAGGTTGTAAGATTGGGAAGCAGAGCCAAAGTCGTATTCACCTTTCTTAATCAACTGACCTGATTTTAAACATCAAACAGATTAAAACACAGCACAGATAACAGTCTAGCATAATTCAATCAAACATCACAAACCAAGAGGGATTCGTTCCTTCACAACTAAGATGAAAGGAAAACACAAATGTTCTCCTCTCATTGCTTAAGGCCCACCGGGGGATTCATTTGATGGGGTATTAGTTCTGTACATTGATAAAAAGGAACACACTTTAACATCTTCTCTGCAGGAAAAATGTTGACTAACAGAAAATGTACGAGATTTACAGGCCCAATGACGGCAGGGGAGCAGAACCCAATCCGTTTAAAACCCCATTTAGAGCTGTGCCTCGTGGCTAGGGCCTGGGAAACGGGGCAATTTTTCATGGGCCTGTAAAAGGCTGGACTGACGGATGGACCTACACTCTTGGAAAAAAAGGTTCTATATAACCTAAAACTGTTCTTTGGCTGTCCCGATAGGAGAACCCTTTGAACCCTTTTTGGTTCCAGGTGGAACCCTTTTGGTTCCTGGTAGAAGCCTTTTGAGTTCCATGTAAATCCCTTTCCACAGAGGGTTCTACTTGGAACCAAAAATGGTTCTACCTGGAACCAAAAAGGGTTCTCCTATGGGGACAGCTGAAAACCCCTTTTGGAAACCTTTTTTCTAAGAGTGTATAAACAGTGGGCTTTTATCTCCCAGAGAAGAGAGACAGGAACAAAGGAGCCAGCTGCCCGGACACATTCCCATTCCTCCCTTTCACCCCTTTAATCTTTCCTGTCATCGCCCCACCCCGGTGCGAGAAAGAGAGGGAGGGAGGGAGAGAGGGAGGGATGCGGAGGTGTGCAAATCATGTCTTGTTCTCCTTTTCTTTTTCACAGCTTTCCCTCGCTCATTCTTAGATGGCTCTGATGGCTGTGTCTGGTTCACTGGCTGACTGTTCTAACAGGAGACAGTTCAAAGAACCATCAATATAACTAATCATTGGATTGATTTCTAGTTAAAACACATTGATGTGTTTTCCCAATAAGCCTTCATTAGGAAGCTTTCATCAAGAGCAATATGATGAAGGTCTTTTGGGCAATCGATAAATCAACAACAGTATCTGTATTAAAGCGAGCGAGTGTTGAGCCTATCTTATGAAATGCCTCTGTGGTTACTAAATACCACTGATATGTGTATTGTGTAAGTGTGGGAGACTATTCTTATTGATTCATGAATAAGAATTGATTAATGAATGGCTTATGACTGATGTTTCCTATGGCCTCTCTACTTGTTGGTTTTACTTATGAATGTAAACGATGTCATTAATCAAACACATACCACCATCTTGTTGAGGGAGACCCAGCAGTCTGAGGGGAAGTCCTGCAGCATGGGAACCAGGAACTGTAGACAGCCATCCCAGTGACACAGCAGCAGCATCATACCAATCAGGTTGAAGATACGCATCACCGCACTGGCCAGGTCATAGGTCATATGGAAGATCTGAAACAGAGATAGAGACAGAGAATGAGTTCAAGTGGAGAGAAAGGATGAGAGAGAGAGAGAGAGAGTGTGTGTGTGTGTGTGTGTGTGTCTGTGTCTGTGTGTGCATGCGTGTGTGAATGTGTGCCTGTGCAAGAGAGAGAGATAGAGAAGCAGAGAGAGAAAGAGAGAGAGAGAGAGAGAGAGAGAGAGAGAGAGAGAGAGAGAGAGAGAGAGAGAGAGAGAGAGAGAGAGAGAGAGAGAGAGAGAGAGAGAGAAGAAGAGAGAGAGAGAGAGAGAGAGAGAGAGAGAGAGAGAGAGAGAGAGAGAGAGAGAGAGAAAGAGAAAGAGAGAGCGAGAAAGAAAGAAAGAGACAGAATCACAGTCACAGAATTCTTAAAGATTTCCTGTTTAATTTGAGATTTCCTGTTTAATGCAAATTTCTCTAGTGATCAAGATGACAAGTCCTAGAAGCAGGATTAAAGAAGAAGACTCCAGTCAGCAGCACCATGTTGCCTGCTGTTCCCTTGGACCGTACCAAGCATGATTAATGAAAGAGGAAAGACAGCTTCCCATCAGTCGGCCATCAGACACAGCAGGGACAAAGCAGACATTTGTTACAGCCAGATACAAAACATCAATCATCGTTCCTTCCCATTTCCAGGAATCTTATAACCGGGATTTCTGGAAAACCTGGGAATATTGGGAAAGTTATCAGGATTTTGCAACCCTACCTGCATGTCACATTATACTGGCATGCAAAGTGATGTGTAATTCCTATTGGAATCCAGACAGAGTTAGGCTATCCAACAGTTTGACTTTTTATTCACCTGCAACCTGCATTCAGAATGACTGCCAGGGTTAGGAACATTGTGAGGAGACTACCTAAGGCATTTAAACTGGAACAACAATTTCAGTAAAGGGTGCAAAAAATCTAACTAATTGATTGGATTAGTTTAGTTTAGAAAAATGTCTGTTATTTATCTTTGTGTAGCATAAGATTAATCAATCAATCAATGTAAATGCATAAACACAGATATTTAAAACAATTCTAAAAAATCTACCTGCAGGGGAGCATGCTGGAAAATATCAGAATGATAATGATTATGGTACCAATTGGCCTTTTAGGGTGCCACCACAGTGACAAAGCCGTTAGTTCCTTTTAAGTGGCAAAAACATAATTGTACTTTTTGGTGGGTACAAATATGTACCTTCTTCAATACATTGCTTTTTTGCTAAGTAAAGGTACAGATTAGTACCATCGAGAGTTGAGGGTCCACAAAATATGTCTGTACCCTGGGAAACAGAAATGTACCTTCACCGTACGTTGAGAGCGGGAATGTGATGATTGTACCTTTATTTTCAAAATATTGGGTATAAAAATGTACCATTACACTAGATTATCCGCACATTTACCCTAAAAGGTACCGTATAGTACCATGTGAGATCATATGTGTATCTCTGAAGGTAAATTATGTGTATTTTGATCTTTGTACCCCAGGGAACAATACTGTACCCTTATTTCTTAGAATGCAGTGCCAGAGCCACAGTATCCAGAGTTCTGCTAACTCGGTTTAAGATATAGAATCCGAATGAGCAGCATGTTAGCACCAAAGGTACCAAGACAATTACATTCTACAGAGAATGCAGATTAGAATGTTACTTTAATGGAACGTTTGGTGCCAACATGTAACTGACTGGCAAACTGTATGCCTCTAATCAGCACCATGGACAGTATCAAGGTTCTTACTGACTTATGAGAAATCTGAAAACAGATAACCAAAGGGAAGCAGTAATAGAAAACAATGAGGCATATTCTCTGTATTTTTGTGTGAAAATGTAATCACTAGAAGGACTTATTCACTGAAGCCCTCTAGTCTTCCAAACAACATTTTGTTTTGGTGTGTAAAACAATGAACACTCACATAATCAATTGGAAGAGTGAATAACAACAACAAAAGCAAACTGCTATTACCACAGCACAAAGAGCTATGTCGCCATGGCAATTCCCATTAGTAGAGAGTACAGTGTAAGTTAAGAGCACACCATTCAACCCTAAATAGTGGAGAGGCACTGTCAACACTTCCTCTCCAAACTCCACTCTATGGCCTTGTTCAAACACTCAAAGCATGCATCCTTCCTTCTTTTATTCCTTCATTCCTGTACAAACACTAAAAACAAGCATTTTTCCTTCATTCCTTCTATGCTTCCTTGTTAGAAGTTATGAATAAGAGCAAAAGGGTGGAGAGATCTTAAACTCAGTTATCCAACTACATACAGATCTGTGATTAATTAGCAAAAGGAAGGATGCATTTCGGAAGTATTCAAATATGGCATCTGATGGATATATCTGCCTGTCATTCAGGATCTGCCAACTGCTCCATCCGTCCATCTGACTTCTGTATATTTGTCTGTCTGTCATCTTCCATGCATGCCAAGTTTCCTCCTCTAACCATTGTGCACCGCTCTGTGTATTTGTCGCATCATGTCTTCAGAAATCCAATTATCCAACGGTAAGGGGCACACACAGGGCCCAGTGCATCCACCATCCGCACCACTGCAAAATGCCAGCTAGCGCCAGACGCCTGGCCTGCCAATACTTCCATAAGAGAAAAGTTGAGTGATCCCATTATCACCATCGGACCTCTTGTGGCATCGATGTGAGATGAGGGATAGACAGACGGACCAGGGAGTCAACCAAACACAAAGGCCCCTCCAAGAGAACACAAAAACGAATAGAGCAGAGGTATATTGTAGATTAACGAAAAACTAGATATAATGGCCGAAGGACAAACCAACCAATCAAGTCCCTTCCGAAGCTAACAAAGAGACAGAAAATGAATGGAGACACATTTAAAGGCTACCCTACGAGGAACACAAGCCTAACTGAATTATAATAATAATAATAACAATTAGCCAGACATATAACCACAGTGAGCACCCCCTCCGGTGTGTCATATTACCACCCATCCGGGTCAAACGGGGAGACGGCGATGACACTGATGCTGATTAGGATGCAAAGGGTGTTTCAAAGTTTAAACCCTCCTGCCAACAACATCACACATTTTTCGCAGGGAGACAGGTCGAGAACAGCAAAGTAAACCTCCTGGCCCTCGACAAACGACTGGGAACAAACACAGGCAGGGCTGGGTCCAGACTGATCGTCTGACTCACAGCTTATTGGTTGTCAGCCAACAACTAAAGGTCTTAGAAGGAACTCAGTGATCTGACAGCACTTAGACCAAAGTCTGCTTTGATATTAATCTATGCAGAAGTCCAAATGGATGGGGGACCAAGAGTTCCTGGGTACAGAACAGTGCGGTGGGCCGGTCAAATATTTAATACTTAGCTATGATTTTCCACCTAGACAAATTGTCTGGACAACCTGTCACACAATTCACTACCCCTCACTACCCAATTCACTACCCCTCACTACCCAACTCACTACCCACAATTCACTAACCCTCACTACCCAAAATCACTACCTAAAATCCACTACCCACTTTCATTACTATCATCAGCATTAGCGCGATCCTGGCTCTTAGACTACTTCCTCCATGACAATAGCCACTTGTCCTCTCTAGCCTGGCCATCTAGTGACTACCCTGAACCATGGGTCATGTAGGGATGTTAGCCTACTTTCTCCCAAGGGTAACTACACATTAGTAGTGTGATGAGGTGAGTTGACCACTGTATAATGTAAAAACACTTTACATCTAGAGTAAAGTACTTTAGACCTACAGTGGAAAGTGTGGTAAAAAATTATCCATCCATTATCATTTTTGTCATGGGAAATGTAGTGATGCTGCTGTGAGCCTATGTCATCTTCTGTAAATTGCTTCTATACACTGCTGTCCTACCTCCCCAATGTACCTTCTCTCTGACAATACTTGTACTTGTCTAGCATAGCCATGTAGCTTTCTAGCATAGCTTTCTATAGTGACTATCCTAAACCATGTAGTATGTAGCCATGATGCTGTGAGTGGGTACTACACATTAGTAGTGGATAAGATGAGTTCCCATCTTACAAGCTCCAGGAGACCGAGTGAATGGAGCTATGTGTATACTATAGTTATCATCCTTTATCCTATCGTCATGACAATAAATAGTTGAAGAGGCGAGTTTGAGTTTCCCCCTTACAAGTTCTTTGAGACCTATTGTGAAAAGTGATGAATAGATGCAATGTAGCGTTTCGGGGGGGGGGGCTGTGTGGAGTGTGGTCCCTACCTCTTCCCACTGGTGGATGTAACGGATGAGCCGGGACAACCTCAGCAGCCTCAGTAGGCTAAGGATCTTAGTGAAGCGTACGATCCTCAAGGCCCTGGCCGTCTTATACATCTCAGAGTCGATCCCCTTCTCCACGATCAGGAAGATATAATCCACGGGGATGGAGGAGACAAAGTCCACAATGAACCAGGTCTTCAGGTACGTCTTCTTGATGGTCTTGGGGTCCAGGATGATGTCGGAATTCTCCTCGATGATGATGCCCGTGCGGAAGTTGAGGACCAGGTCCATGAGGAAGAAGGTGTCGGAGATGACGTTGAAGATGATCCAGGGGGTGGTTGTCCCGTCGTTGAAGAAGGTGATGCCCACCGGGATGATGATCAGGTTACCCACCATGAAGAGAAGCATTGTGAAATCCCAGTAGAACCTGGAGAGAGAGAAAGGGAGCGAGAGAGAGAGAGGGGAGAGTTTGTGTGTGTGTGTGTGTGTGTGTGTGTGTGTGTGTGTGTGTGTGTGTGTGTGTGTGTGTGTGTGTGTGTGTGTGTGTGTGTGTGTGTGTGTGTGTGTGGAGGAGGGAAAGGTAAAAGTGAGAGGGAGAGGAAAGGGATGGAATCGGGGACAAAAGCAGAGTGATAGAGGCAAGAGAGGGTCACTAAGGGAAACTGATAGGCACTGGAGACTTTCTAAACCTAACTGGTGGGAGTGTAACTAAAGACCTACAATATGTTAGGATGAAGGATTATGTTAAGCTAATTAATATTGATTTGCATTTGACATTTTAGTCATTTAGCAGACACTTTTATCCAAAGCGACTTACAGTAAGTGCAGTCATCTTAAGATAGCTAGGTGAGACAGCAACATATCACAGTCGTAGTAAGTACATTTTTCCTCAATACAGAACTTATCAGCAAAGTCAGTACTAGTAAGAAAAGATAAGTGCAATTGTATTTTAATTATGTTTTTATAGGGTGGCGGATAAGACTGAGATGTCTTATTTAAGATACTCTTTGAAGAGGTAGGGTTTCAGTTGTTTTCGGAAGATGGGCAGGGAATCTGCTGTCCTAGCTTCAGTGGGAAGCTCGTTCCACCATTGGGGTGCCAGGACAGAGAAGAGCTTGGACTGGGCTGAGCGGGAGCTGACCCCCTATGGGGGTGGGACAGCGGAGAGACCAGAGGTGGCAGAACGGAGTGCTCGGGTTGGGGCATAGGGTTTGAGCATAACCTGAAGGTAGATGAAAATGAATGATTGATGAATGAGAATGAGCATTATTGTTGTAAATCATTGTTTTAGTACACCTCCAGTGTAGAAAATACACCATATAAACAAAAGTATGTGGACACCCCTTCAAATTAGTGGATTTGACTATTTCAGCCACACCCGTTGCTGACAGGTGTATAAAATCGAGCACACCGCCATGCAATCTCCATAGACAAACATTTGCAGTAGATTGGCCTCACTGAAGAGCTCATTGACTTTCATCTTGGCACCATTATAGAATGCCACCTTTCCAACAATTCAGTTCTTCAAATTTCTGCCCTGCTAGAGCTGCCCCAGTCAACTGTAAGTGATGTTATTGTGAAGTGGAGACGTCTAGGAGCAACAACGGCTCATCCACGAAGTGGTAGGCCACACAAGCTTACAGAACGGGACCGCCGAGTGCTGAAGCGTGTAGCGCGTAAAAATTGTCTGTCCTCGGTTGCAACACTCACTACCGAGTTCCAAACTGCCTCTGGAAGCAACGTCAGCACAATAACTGTTGGTCGGGAGCTTCATGAAATGGGTTTCCATGGCCGAGCAGCCGCCCACAAGCCTAAGATCATGCCCAATGCCAAGCATCGGCTGGAGTGGTGAAAAATTCACCGCCATTGGACTCTGGAGCAGTGGAAACACGTTCTCTGGAGTGATGAATCACGCTTCACCATCTGGCAGTCCGACAGACAAATCTGGGTTTGGCGGATGCCAGGAGAACGCTACCTGCCCAAATACATAGTGCCAACTGTAAAGTTTGGTGGAGGAGGAATAATGATCTGGGGCTGTTTTTCATGGTTCGGGATGAGCCCCTTAGTTCCAGTGAAGGGAAATCTTAACACTATACCATACAATGACTTTCTAGACGATTCTGTGCTTCCAACCTTGTGACAACAGTTTGGGGAAGGCCCTTTCCTGTTTCAGCATGACAATGCCCTCGTGCACAATGCGAGGTCCATACAGAAATGGTTTGTTGAGATCAGTATGGAAGAACTTGATTGGCCTGCACAGATTATATTAGCCTATTGTTATCGTAGTAAACACAGGCCTATGTTGTTTTTCTTACCATCAACAACAGTAGCAGCATATGCCTTAATGGCATGTTTATGCATATTTGTATAAACTGCATGGCTAAAGAAAATAGCTTAAGTGAATTGGTACCATTATTGTAGCCAAGCTAGTTCAGTAAAATGCAATGAGCCAAGGCTTAAAGCGCAGGTTACACGGTTGGGTGCTGCTGATGATGACAGTCAGAGGTACAGGGATAGTAGGCTAGTGTTAATTGATAAGAGTGTTCATGGCCACGCAGTCAGAGAGGGCTCACTGCAGGTGCAACGCTGAGTCATTACACTGCGAATGACGCACTAGGTCTTAACCGTGTACCAAGAGATAATGAGCACAGCTCCACAGTTTACACCACAACAATAACATATTTGATAACCCTGTAAGTGCCTATATTTGTGAGAACTATGGCATGCCTACTCCTATGAGAGACTTGTAATTATTGTGTTGTATAACTCTCTTCGAAACTATACGGTCAAATTATACATATTGGATACGTATCAATAAAGTATTGTACTGAATCAACATAATTTGATCAGAGTCGTAAACATGAGATGAACAAAAACAACACGATGTGTGATTTGTGAATCGAAAGTAGCTGCCGGCTCCACTCTGGGTTAGGCGGGAGCTGTCCACTCGCGAGTGGTGCTGAAACGAGGGAAGAACGCTCCCAGTTGTCTATTTTTTTTAACCTTTATTTAACTAGGCAAGTCAGTTAAGTACACATTCTTATTTACAATGACGGCCTACCCCGGCCAAACCCGTACGACGCGATGCTAACGCCCTATGGGACTCCCAATCACCGCCGGATTGTAATACAGCCTGGAATCGAACCAGGGCCTGTAGTGACGCCTCTAGCACTGAGATGCAGTGCCTTAGACCGCTGCGCCACTCGGGAGTCTATCACGAACTTCAGTGGCACAAAGACGTAATTCCATGATCATGTATAAAATGGGCCCATTTCGCATAATTAACATGACCCTCTCAAAGGCGAGAGGACCCACATATGTATGTCAAAAGACATGAGATGTCGATTCTCCTTATCGCTGATAAAACGGTGATAAAAGGCAAAGCGAACCCGTCATTATTAAAATGCATGATCCGGGGAGTCATAGAGGCGGATATGTCTCGAGTGAGCATGCTTGAGGTTTTAGCACACTTGGCTCAAGGTGACATTCCATTACTGAGTGCATCACACACCCCGGCAGTCCTATCAGTCAAGGATCTAGCGCACAGCCGGCTACTACGCTACGATCGACTCGAAACAAACCATATTTTAATCTAGCCCCACGGTAAATAGCCTAGTAATTGGCATGAATTAATAATTTTGTGTTAAGATTTGCCTATTATTCTGAATGAGATCGATACGAGTGAGTTCACGAATTGATACAAAAGCAAGGCTTGGTTGGTTATCCCAGACATTCAACAGACGACTGTTGTTTACAACCTTGAAAGGACACGATATAATCGCTTTTCATAAAGCCTATACCTTGCCACAAGCTTTGCGCACAGGTTGTCTTTGAAATATTCTAAAAAGCACTACTAAAAAAACTGTCTTTGTCAATGGCCCATTGTTTAATGAAAATCACTATATAGATGGTTTTCATTCAATAAAATGTAATCGAAATGTATAGTCTAAAATACCAGCCAGAACAGGTGGGTCAAAATGGGTTATTATGTCTGGCTTATAACAACTAATGACAATAGACTGTGTTGCACAATGCACATTGACAATAGGCATTCTACTTCTGGGCCCCTGGATTCTCATTGTAACTTGTTGATGGTGCTATGGGGCCAAACAAAGGCCATCCATGGCATCGCCAACATGCACACTCATAGAAACCAATGGCAGCACTTAACCCTTACCTGAAATCACTGTAGGGGTGGATAATCCAATTGCCCGCTGATTTAACCCGCTCTTGCTCCCTCTCCACCGCCTTTTGACTCCCAAACATACGTAAGGAGAATTTGTTAACTCCAGGTTGCAGCATGGCACTGAATTGTCGCTGCATGAAGGTGCTTCCGCAGGGCTCGGCATCATCGGTCTGGATCTGGGGTCCCTCCTCGGGCTTCTGGAAGGTGACAGAGTTCCTAGGCTGCTGGTTCGTCTGGGTCTGGGTCGAGCCGTGCAGCGATGAGGAGGCTTTCCTGCTCGGCGCGTTGGAGAAGGACACCCTGGAGTCCTTTTTCTCGGGGACGCCGGTGGAAACCGGGGTGATGCCGGGGTTTGCGCTCCCTTCCCCGTGGCCCTGCGTGATGGAGCCTGTCGTGGAGCCATCCATGCTGGCCCTGGCTGAGTTACAGGCACCGCGCCTAAGGGTTCCCCCGTCCTCGGCCCTCCCCGCCCCGGCAGTCTTGTTGGAGATGATCGAGCGCAGGCTCCCGGTGCCGGAGTCCCTCCTGCATTCTCCGTTTTTGTTGCATTTCATTCTTGAAATTGGAGCGGTGCTGTTGCAACCATCACCTGCTGCCGCTTTTAAAACCTCTACCGTGACCGCTGCTCCAGACGCCTCCTCCCCTGCCGCTCTGTTGGTCTCGCCGCGCACGGCAGCATCTCCCGGACAGGTTGTGGTATCAGTCACTTTGGATGCTACAGTGGGCTCAGTGGCAGCAGGCGCGTCCTCTACTTGCAGTAGGCTGGGCTCGTTGTTGGTAGAGTTATTTCTGGTAGCCGTGGCCGCGTCTCCCCCTCCTGGCGTGAAGTTCTTCATCCTGATACTACCGCCACCGCCTCCACCACCGCCGCCGCTGCTGCTCCCACCAGCTCGGCGCAGCCGCGGATGCTGAAACTTGGACTCCTCCTCAACGTCCTCCACCTCGTCCATGACGGCGTTGCTGGCCACGCCGAGCTGCTTCACACTTGGGGCGCTCTGGCTGGCAGCAGCAGCAGCAGCGGGGACCGAGTCAACACAATTGCCGCTGTTGCTGCTCCTACAATTGGACGCGGCAACTTTAGGCGCGCTGATGTGGCTACAGCCGCTTCCGCCCGCAGCCTTCTTTTTCATGGTCGCATTCTTGTCCATGGGCATCTCAAATTGTGCCTCCAATTATCTTTAGAGAAAACCAATCAGGGACAGAGGAGAGGGGCAGAGAGAGAGTGCAGAGAGAAAGGAGAGAGAGGAAGGGTGGACATGACTTCTTTGCAAACTATACAAGAGCAGGTATCTGTGACTGTGCTCACTTTCAGAGATCATGTTAGCATCGCTTCAAGATCGTTTCTCTTTTATCACGTCTAATAACAATTTGATGGCAATTGCTCTGTGATTAAGTCACATCCGGCTAAACGTACTGTAAACCTTAAGCCTTATTCAATTAACCTACAATGAAATTCTAATCAATCAAACTCCCAAAATATTCAACAAGCTATCAGCTAAAATCATAATTTGGATTCCTTTAGGGTCAATGACTCACAGCATTCAAAAGCTCAATTAAAACGTCGTAATGAACCAATTATATACTTTTTTTGAGGGTCTTTTCAATGAGAAGATGTAAAATAGGTGTGTAGCGCCCTCTAGTGTCCATACAGGTGGAATACATTGAAAGAGATCTCAAAGTGATACTAGTGTTTTTCCTTTACCTCAACTAATCTGCGCTGATGAGCCGGTGAACTCCCACAGCAACAGCAACTTCCCAATAGGCATCCATCCCTTTCCCCTATCGCATGTTTCCATACCAGGGCATGGGAATCAAGAGATAAGGGGAGGAGGCCGCAACTATCGAAATGCACCTTTTATAAGCATGTCCTTGAATCTAACTATTTGGGTTTTCATTAAAGATTATCTTCAAAGATACAGCTTTGAAGCAATAGAACGGGCATCCCCATTCAAGTCAATGATGATATAATGGGTGGACTGGCGGCCATTACGAGTGAATGTGCTGTGATTTTTGATTAAACTCAACTGACCAGAGGAGGCCGGTGGGAGGGGCTATAGGAGGACGGGCTCATTGTAATGGCTAGAATGGAATAAATGGAATGGTATCAAACACATTTACATTCCATAAATTCCATTCCAGCCATTACAATGAGCTCATCCTCCTATAGCTCCTCCCACAAGCCTGCAACTGCAATTACAAAAAATACATTCCTTTGCATGAGCTGATTGAGAGGGGGTCAAATACTTTTTTTCAAAAAAAATTTTTGTTGTTATTCTGTCTCTCACTGTTCAAATAAACCTACCATTAAAATTATAGACTGATCATTTCTTTGTCAGTGGGCAAACGTACAAAATCAGCAGGGGATCAAATACTTTTTTCCCTCACTGTAAATATATGGCTTTGGCTATATCCACCGTTCAGATGGATGGGACGTTCCATATGGTTTTTGCGCTGCCGCAAAAATGGGTCATTTATGTTAATTATATTTGTCTGTTCATTCGTAAATTAGGTTTGTCTAAATATTTTTCCACACTTAGGAACGTAATCAGAACCTTATCTTATTCATTTTGGCTAACCCCTGGCGTAGTCAGCCAGATACTGTGAAAGACAGCTGTCACTCAGCTGTTCGCACGCTGGCTACCTAGCGTTACGTTAGCTTTTAACTCGTGTCGTGGAACTTTCGGTTATGGATCCCTTCGACAGTTTGGAGCCTGTGATATCTGTTCCTGTTGGCCTAAAGAGGAAACCTTCTAAAAAAGCGAATGTACAGGAGAGAGCCAAGATCCAGCGACGGGAAACAATAACGGGCTATTCTGGCTGCAAACATATGGAGGCTGCAAACAGCGGGCTGTGTCACTCAAGAATCAATCCATCCTTTACCAGCAAATGAATTGTGACAGACTTTCAATATCCTTATTATTCCTTAAATCCTTCCCTAAAGTGTAGGTTATATAATCAAACTCAAAAAGCTTCCCTTGATTTATACTACAAAAAACTGTAAAACCCCCATAAAATCGTTCAAAAAGCTGCTTAAATGTCCATAAAGAAAACACACATTGTATAAACTGTTCCCTCTGGATACAATACATAGGCTATGTGATATTTGCACAATATAGGATTATTTCAATATTTATTTAAGTATCGATACTTTATTACATGTAACGGTTTAAAACCCAATCAGGATACTTTTTTTTATTGGAGTTCTGTTGTTTGGGGTGGATATATGGCGTTTTGTCCAAAAGAAACATGATTATTTGTCTCTTTAAAATAAAATAGCCTTGCAATATATTTCAAACAAAATCATGTCTGTCTTTTCACTAAGATGCAAAAATAATAGCTCTATCTCTTTCACAAGATGTGTTATAAATTAATGTCAATTGACCAACATTTAAAACAAAATTGATATATCACGTTTTGGAACAAAACTCTTCATATATAACCTGATATTTTACCTTGTACATTGAGACCTTGCTCTTCTGTTACAGTATCAATGGGACCTGCATGAAAGGATGCACATACACACACACACACACACACACACACACACACACAGCCAGCCTTCATAATCACTGTCGCTGATCGCACACAGTCTGTCAATGACATTCAGAGGTTGTCTGCAATCACTGAACTTGTCTCAATCATCCATGCAGCGATGCTGAACTAAGTTTCCCTGGGGGTCAATTAGGTTATCATGAGTTATCGTGTTCCAAGTCTCCCTGCCGCAGGTCTCTTACCTTTTCACAGTGACGCTGTCTGTGAGATGCTTGGTCCAGTCTGAGCTGCAAGACAGTGTCTCTCGCTCTGCAGAGGCTGCCTGCCTCAATTCCACTTCCTGGTATAGTATGACGCTCTGGATTCATTTACATAAAAGGCAGAGTTCCAAAAATGAAAAAGAAAAATTGATCTTGGAAGAGATCCAACGAGATCTGAGGAATCCCAGAGAGTGACAGAATGGAAGGCTGGTTGAGCAGATTCTGCTGTGGGGTGTTCTGGTGGGACTGACCTGGAAGCAGTGTAAAACAGGCAGTGTCAACATTCATCATTGTTGTGTGAGAATTTGAAGTTGCAGCTATAACCACTGACACAAGGTCAGGTATTCTTTCAACCATCTATGGTTTAGGTTCAAATTGGGGTTAGGGTCATCTGGTCCCAGGTCTGTGGTTAAGGTCAACCTCAAGCTAAAACCTCAGCTACCTTTTATTTCACACTGACATCACACTGACATCAGTTTTCTCCTTCCCCCCTTCTGACACCCAGGTGGCGACACACATCTCTGCGTGCCTGGCAGACATCTCAGCTTGGATGTCAGCCCACCACCACAAGCTCAAACTCAAACAAAACGGAGTTGCTCTTCCTCCCGGTAAAGGCTTTCCCACTCCAAGACCTCTCCACCATGGTTGACAACTACACAGTGGCTCCCTCCCAGAGTGCAAAGAACCTTGGTGTGACCCTGGACAAGACCCTGTCATTCTCTGCAAACATCAAAGCAGTGACTCGCTCCTGCAGGTTCATGCTCTACAACATCCATAGAGTATGACCTTTCCTCACACAGGAAGCGGCGCAGGTTCTAATCCAGGCAGTTGTCAACTCCCGTATAGACTACTGCAACTCTCTGTTGGCTGGGCTCCCCGCTTGTGCCATCAAACCCCTGTTAGTTATCCAGAATACTGCAGTCCGCCTGGTGTTCAACCTTCCTAAGCTCTCCCATGTCACCCCGCTCCTCCGCACTCTTCACTAGCTTCCAGTCGAAGCTTGCATCATCTTCAAGACCCCGGTGCTTACCTACAGAGCAGAAAGGGGAACTGCACCTCTTTATATTCAGGCTATGCTCAAACCCTACATCCCAACCCGAGCACTTTGTTCCACCACCTCTATGGGAGTGCAGCTCCCGCTTAGCCCAGTCCAAGCTCTTCTCTGTCCTGGCACCCCAATGGTGGAACGAGCTTCCCACTGAAGATAGGACAGCGTAGTCCCTGCCCATCTTTCGAGAACATCTGAAACCCTCAGGGACGCTGTGAGATAAACCCCCCCCAAAAAAAGGCATTTCTCTTTTCCCGCTAACATTGACTTTGCTAATAAATACTTTGTGGAGGGAAAGTGTACATGATACAATTGTGATGTGTTGTTGTCTCACCTAGCTATCTTAAGATGAATGCACTAATTGTAAGTCTGCTAAATGTAAGTCTGCTAATTGTAAGTCTGCTAAATGACTCAAACATAAAATGTAAATGGGGACTGGTTATAACATATTCATAGAGTAGCAATAAACATTTCAGTCATTCACAGGAAAAGGTTTAGTGAGAGGTACACAGTAAAAATCCATTATACTTCTCGATCCTCCTCCACTTCCTATTCTTCTCAGCAAGCCAATCAGATGACGGTGTGGATCACACCAGGCCAGGGTGGTCTCCTTCTCTCTATTTTTGTTCTTTTCCCCACCCCTTTCTTCTTTCTCTCATTTCCCTCCTCCAAACACACACACACAGAAAGATAAGGCAGCTCTAAATGGGTCATAATGAGTTTAGTCTGATAGGGCTGCAGCAGTAGAGAGGAGAGGGGAGGTACAGATGAGTCTCACCAGCAGGACTGATAAGGACATTACTTGGGTGGGGTGGGGTGCCTACACACACTAGAACATACTTTAACCTTTATCGACACATTGCTTGGTCTGAAATAACATTTAAATGTTCCCATGATCCCTTCAGTGACCTTAGGTGTAAGTCTAGGGCTAGCAGTTAGGGGAATATTTAGGCTGGGCTACAAAGAACACATCAAATACACCCTCCATCTTCCTACTATGCACATAAAGAATCAACAGTACAACATCAGGTACCATCTTTGAAAAGGCGATAAAATATGCATAGTGAAAACGAGGGTGCATTCAGCAAGGTGAGAAGTGTTACATGGCCACGTTTCCAGAGGCTGCTGCCTACGACCAAATTCTTCCTCCATTTCCTCCTTTAGGACAAGGCTCCTAGGGGAGCAGAGCTATGATTGGCTCCATGGTTAAGCTCATAATTAAGCCCTGTTGATTGGTTTACTAATCAGCATGCTGTAACAGTGTTCTGCAGCATGGCTACACTTAGCAAATATTGTATAATGGCTTCACATAATGGTCACGTTCCACTGCTTAGACGTTGCCAGATCTTACAACGCCTGGATAGGTATTTTACCTATCAGTTTACCACACGCAACCATTGGTTGATGCATGCAACGTCTAAGCAGTGGAACGTGACCATTGCCTGGCTTAGGGCCATTGATATGCAATATAGTTCAGGGCCCTGTTGGCTTACTTCAAAAAATGCATCCTTCCTACAGTAGTTCCTTCCTAGTACCTACCTTCCTTGAAGTGACTAACTACTGAGCTGACATGACGGTATTGGTGCTACTGTAGTACTTTCATCTATCAGGAATAATCCGTGAGAATTTACTACAAGGAAGGGAAGAAGGAAGGGTGCATTTCTAAAGTATTGGAACAAGGCACTCGATTCCAGACACCTCATATTTCACCAATCAAAAAACATTCTAGAATCTTCCAAAAGAAAACCCACTTTCTACTAATACTGTAATACTGTAGTAGTGCTATCATCAAAACTGCAGTATAGTCCGGTTTTGGTGTTTTATTATGCTTTTACTCCAACAAATCATTAACTTAGAATAGGTTAAAATGCATTGAATTGAAATTAATTGTATGGGATATTCAAGGAGGAAACATACAGTAGTGAGAATCTGTTTGCCATTTTAGAAAGATGTAGTAAGATAATCTTGTCAATTGATAGTAGCCTACAAGAAATTAGAGAATACCCAAACTTTTGAAAGATGCAGATCAATTGAGACTCTAATGTGAGAATCACAATATGAGCCTTAAAATGACTGTTCAGAGATGCAATACAATTTTCTCAGTAGTAGTTTCCCAAAATCCACATTCTTGAAACGAAACAAAATGTTGTGCAAAACAAAACACAAAATTACACATAAATAATCCTAAAATCAGATGCATACACTCAGTTCTCTCTGTAAGATATTCTTCAGTTGGCTGAACAGTGGTTGACCTGCTTGTTTATGTTCTTAATATGAATACCTCTATCTACACATAAATCTCTCTCCTTCTGCATGGAAGTCCGTACCACCACGGTTGAGTAAAAAAAAAAAAATCCCTTTTAAATATAAAATGTGTGTCCCCATCTTGTGGCAAGAAGACATGAATGTCTGGGTCAAATCGTAGTCCACTCTCAGTTCTTCTGTGGGTACTATTATACCCCAGCCTGTGCTCATCATCCTCTTACTCCAGTTTCATTTTAGTCTTCACTCCGTCCCTTAACAGAAGCATCGCAACAGGAACGGTGCAAGCGTCCACTCCAGTTCACACACTCATGGGAAGGAATGATTGTGTTCAAAGTTCACAATAAAGGGGTGGGGGGGGGTAAAATAAACGTATTGTGTTTATTGCAGGGGTTGTAACCGAAATTATTTTCCAAACGTTTCGTTCTGAACAGAACCATAATTTTTTTGTTCTGTTCCACTGTTCTGACCAGCAAAAACAGTTCTGAACCGGTTCGAACCCCAAAAAAAGTTCTGAACCGGTTCGAACCCAAAAAAGAACTGGTTTATATCGTTCCTTTCTGTTCCTTTTTAAACCTCTTTTTAAACCTCAACATTAAACTCCTAATCAGTGCGGATAGAGCAGCTTGCTGTGGAGCAGGTAAGCGATTTAATCTGTATAAGAAGGTCGTTAAGAGCAAATTGTATTTTGTCATAACAGCATGGTTTAATCATAATGAAAGACAAACACACACTGCGCTGCCAGTCACGGTGTAGGGCGCGAGATGCAACTGACATTTTGAGGGTGAGGAGAGAGCAAGGGAGGATGGAGGAAGTTTGCCTTGAAGCACTGGGCAACTTGTTATGACATGGATTATATGAATTAGGCCCACAGAATTATACCTACGGAGGAGCGGCTTCTATGGAGGAACTTTGGCTGTCTTTGAACTTCCGAGTTGGTTTAACATTGGACCAGAGCAAATGTTAGCTAGCTAGCTAACAAGCTTCTGTGTACAGAGCAGCACTATAATTAAAAACACGTCTTTCCTTTTTGTAGTTAATAAATCCAATGTGAAACCTGATAACTATAGTATCCTTCACTAGCAGTGAAAAAGACCCTTGTAACGTCATCAGTAGGCTACAGTAACCTATACTTCAGAGGGGAGGGGCAGATAGCATACACACACACGCACACCCACTGGCAAAGATTTCCATCTGGCAGGCAGACGTGAGGGCTTTGCATAGGCGCTTTGTTGCAATTTTTGTGGGACTGGGAAAAAATGCCAGGAACGTGAAAGGACGTTATTAACCGGTTCCCATGCTTTTAAAATAACGGTTTTGTTCCAGAACTGTATAGATCACTTTTGTTTTCGGTTTGGGTTCTGTTCCTCAAATAATTTCTTTATTTTCCAGTTTTTGGTTCTGTTCCCTGAACCGGTTTATTGTTTCACCTCCAGAGTAGAGTCATCTACCCAGCAGCTTCTCCCAGAGGGCCTAGCAGAGCACTGAGAGAGGCAGCCCTCCTGACTCTCCTGAGCCAGTGGTAGAGTGGGGGTGTAAGTCTGCCTGGGGTAGGGATGAGGTGTTGGTTGTTGCAGGAGGTGTTATCGAGGTTTGATGGTGATGGAGGTCTATGAGTTGTTGGCAGCGTTCTCGTTACTGGGGGAGTTGGAGGAGGATGAGGAGGAGGAGGAAGGGGAGAAGTTCATTCCTGATAGTCCCGGGGGGTCCGTAGCTGTGTTCTGTCCACTAAGGCTCTTTCTGCACACTGGACATGTGTCGTGCTGAAGGAGGTAGAGTAGGACACAGACACAAGAGGTTCAGTTTACAGCTCCTTCAATGAGAACACATGCATGCACACCACTACATTTAAATGAATGAAAACGTGGTGTAAACGCAGCACACAAACCTGTTCCAGCCATGGGACTATACAGTCATTGTGAAACAGGTGATTGCACGGAAGTTGCCTGACAGTCTCCCCTACACTGTAGTCTTCTTTGCACACGGGACATTCTAAACTGGAACCTGGAATTAAAGAGAACATATTTTGTGTTGAAGTCTTCCTTTAATATGATCTTTGACCTCTGGGGTTGCTTGATGAGTTGTTGTTGTTGACCCACCCACATGTTCCTCTGTGATCTGGATGGTGGGCAGGTTCTTTATCCTCTCTCTGTCAGCAGGAGGAGGGCCCGTGTTCTCAAACTGATTCAATAACTACAGGGGAGAGAGGGAAAGTTGTATTATTAGGTTGTGGAAATGTCACCAGAATTTGATGTCATTGCATGTAATTGAATCCCTTGTGAAATGTAGAGGATTTGGGTATACCTGGGTAATGATAGCATCAAGTCCATTGGCACCCCAAGCGTAGTCCATTGGATTTGAGTGTAGCATGCCCCTATCAAGAAAATTCCAAGAAATTACTCGAAACTCACAGCAACTAGTATGTTCACAGACACAACATAGAGTATGAGGGTATTTATATAATAACACAAACCATGGTCCCATCCCAATGTTCGGCATGGCTGTGGGTGCTATGATTCCATTCACTAGCTGCTGGATGATTCTGCAGAGGGACAATGAAAAACATCTTAGTCATTTCCTGAATTCCTTCCTCAAGGAAACGGAACAATTTCGCTACACAAGCAAGCATCATCCCTAAAGGGCAAGCAAACAATGATTCATTGGGCAAGAAAGCTGTAAAGTGTTCCATACCCCTCTAAAGTGGGTACTCCCTCGTGTCTCTGTCCCTGTCGCCGTGGGATGTGTCGTCCCCGCGGTTGCCGGGCACTGTACCGTTGCCGTGACGCCATCTCCCGTTCCCGCCGGTTCTCCGTCTCGCGGTTGTCTTCCGTCGGCATCCCCGCTCGGAGGTCGAAATTCTCGTCAAAGATCCCCAGAGCAAATTGTCCGTATCCGGGCGGAAATGTAAACATGTGCTGGTGGTCCATAATCTGAGGGAGGAGGACAAAGGGAGAAATATACTGTCACTTGCAGTCCAACCAAGGTGCATAAATTCATGAGGACCAAATGTTGAGTTGAGGAACATACCAGTTCTGTGTCACTAACCTCAAAAGTCGGACGGTTCTGATCGCTGGTGGAGGCAGTGGATGTGGACTCATTTTCAGTGCTGGAAAGGAACAAAATATCAGAAATGAGAGGTTCTCATCTTATCTTCAATTATGAACCAATGTGGACACAGACAGCACTGTCAATGGAAAATCGCTGCTGAAAGTGTTTCGAACTCTCATAGACAAGCAGATAATACTGTACCTTCTTTCCTCTGATAGCTCTTCAATGAAGCCAGATTCACACTGTGGACAGGTGAAGTCCTGCAGGAAGGCAGAGATCTAATTTATAAATAATCATAAATTCTCAACAGTCAGTCTCATACACTTTCCTTTTTTTATTTGATCTAAAGCAAAACAAAACAAAAACCATGCCTATGGAGGCTATGTATGTACCGGGGAATTAGGATTGTTTGCTAACTTCAACCAGATGTGGCTTGAATTCAAAATAAAAATTAAGTAAAATATAAGTTAGCTATTGACCTCACACTTTGACACGCTGTAGCGCCATTCACAGAGTTGATCATTTTAACAATCGCTGATGATCTATTCAATGATCCATTGCTAATGGAAGATATTTGATCTTTCTCGGATTCTAAAAGAGGCTACCTTTGGAGGGGCTAGGCGGGACCGATGTCAAGCTGTCAGAATCATGAACAGATCTCATATCACAACAGACAGACAGACAGACAGACAGACAGACACGCTGTAACTGGAAGATAATTTACGGGTTAGCTTTTTCATTTAGCTAATTTAGCTAGCGCCTTAACTAATCCAACAAGTCACAGAGGCATGCTCTCGAAACATCCTATCAGACAAACTACACGTTATTTTGGTATCTGGCTAGATTGTAAATTAAGCCAGCTGTCAAATGACAAAAACACACCTGTCAACGTGAACGTTCTAGCTACAACCTAAAGCGTTAGCTAGCTGTCATGCTGAAGCATGGGGCAATCGTGAATGAAATAACGTAAACCCCACTTAGCTGGCCATGGTTTTCTTTTCTAAACGATAAAACCTCTCTGGAATGCTTACCGGGAGACGAGGGTTGATCTCTGCTGAACATTGGTGACAGAAAAACCGACAGGGCCGTAAGGGAGCTTCAGCCATCTTCTGATTCTTTACCAGACAACCGAGACGGAACGTCTCTCGCTGTTTTCGGGTTCGATTTACAAGACGGACCGGAAGCGGAAACTAGCTTAGCAACAGCTAGCTCATAACAGCGAATAAAGATCTAGCTAGCTGCAACTATGGAGTCCGGAGATACAGGTAAAAGCTCGCAATATTATGCAATATTTGAAATGACAGACCTGTATATAGCTAGTAACATGTATTCAAAGATGGCTAAACTCTTGCTCCATCAAATCCGGTTCGTAAACAGGATTTGTTGTTGAGGCATCAAAACTCATCAAACACATTTGTTGCCACAATCAGCATCAACTGCATATGTGAGATTCATGACAGAATTGGTTGTAGTTTGGTAGCTATTTTAGCTATTTATTACTATAATAATACCTAAGTTGATGCCACCCGACCTAGTTAGCAAGCTAACCTGTTTTTACCAACCCAGGCCTACTTCTCAACTCTGTGACAACACATACATTTGTGACTTTACTAGTATACTCACAAAGAGCAATTACAAACGCGATCACCTCTTGTGACTAACATTATTGGTAACAGTACACACAGACAACTGTTCCAAACTCTTCCACTGACTGTCTGTGTTATTCCCACTGTAGGGAGAGGTGGCTGGAACAACAAGTTCCGGTCAACTCAGAAGAGCAGGATGAGTGTGAACGTTCTCCGTCAGGAGGAGCTGATCGCCCAGAAGAAGCGCGAGATTGAGGCTAAGATGGCAGAGCAAGCCAAGAACAAGAGCCTTCAGACTCCCAACAAGCCACTGCCACCAAGGTACAGTAGACCTGGGTTTCTGAAACACTACAAATAGGTCTACCTTTCTACTCAATCCCAGCTGCAAGTACTTGATTGGTCCACTTGACTGGTTGACTGCAGCCATTGATTTTGACTTCTTATCCCTACAGTTTACCCAGTTTACAGGGACCCTCTTCGAACAACAACAAGTATGTGAATGACGGAAGTTTCTTACAGCAGTTTATGAAGCTGCAGAAGGACAAACCCAGCGCTGACTCTGGTGAGATGGGTAGCTGTTTTGACTTAATTGGTTTCAATAGAAAATGTGTTAGGACTTTATTTTGATGGTACAGAAATGATTACATAAAATGATAACAGTAATAATTGATGAATTACTTGTTTCTTCTGGATTCATTAAACAATGAAGGAAACACTGCAGTGAGTGTTAACCCAATTGTGTACCCTCTCCAGGCTCCAGCAGTGACACCAAAGCCCCATCTTCATCCATCCCCAGTCCGTCCTCAGGAGTGTCTCAGCCCCAGAAGAAGAGCATTCTCATCGGCAAGCGTCCCGGTCTAGGCATCAGCAGCATGCTGAACCAGTTTAAGAACTACTCCCAGTCAAAGAAGACCCCGCTTCGCCCCCAAAGGCCTAGCATATTCAGCTCCCCAGATGATGATGATGATGATGAGGAGGAAGTTGATGATTTAAGTTTCCTAGAGATCAAAGGTAATCAATGATCTGGTTTTAGACATCAAAGGACTGCCAGTAGCCTGTGTGCAGGTCAGATGCTGTCCTAGGCTACATGTTGTTGTCATTTCACCCATGTCATTGACTGTGTATTCTAGTGGCAGAGTAGCTGCTTGCCTGAGAATAATGCTTTTCCTGAGTTCGCATAGCCTTCTACAGTAGAGTAAAGGTAAGGTACTCATAGCCCTCTTAAAGTTTCTCCCCCAGAGGACCGAGACACACAACTTATCCTGGACAAGTTGGCAGCCTTTGTGGCTGAGGGAGGGCCTGAGCTAGAGAGGAAGGCCAAGGAGAACTACAAGGACAACCCTGTTTTCTCGTGAGTCTGTATGGATGAACTAACAGTATGTTGAATGTAACGTGGTCTCTTTTTGTCCTGATATAAAGATCTGTTCCTTTTCCACCCTACAGATTCTTGTATGATAAGAACAGCCGGGACTATCTTTATTACCGAAAGAGAGTTGCTGAACTCCGAAAGGATAACCCAACACCTGAGACGCCGTCACGTTCTAATGGTAAGATTACCTATATCGGTTTCTCTCTCTCTCTCTCTTACTCTCACACATTCACACACGCTTGCTCTCGGCTCCAAAGACTACAGATGAAAAGAACACCATTCAATCTATCTTTATACATGTGGATGAGATACATTCGGAAAGTACTCAGACCCCTTGACGTATTCCACATTTTCTTACGTTACAGCCCTATTCTAAAATTGATGATACAAAAATTTAAATAAAATATCCATCTACACACAATACCCCATAATATTTTGCAAATGTATAAAAAAAATACCTTATTTACGTAATTATTCAGACCCTTTACTATAATACTCGAAATTGAGATCAGGTGCATCCTGTTTCCATTGATCATCCTTGAGATGTTTCTACCTGTCCACCTGTGGGAAATTCAATTGATTGGACATGATTTGGAAAGGCACACACCTCTCTATATAAGGTCCCACAGTTGACAGTGCATGTCAGAGCAAAAACCAAGCCATGAGGTCAAAGGAATTGTTTGTAGAGCTCAGAGACAGGATTGTGTCGAGGCACAGATCTGGGGGAGGGTCCCAACACATTTCTGCAGCATTGAAGGTCCCCAAGAACGCAGTGGCCTCTATCATTCTTAAATGGAAGAAGTTTCTTCCTAGAGCTGGCCTCCCGGCCAAACGGAGCAGTCGGGGGAGAAGGGCCTTGGTCAGGGAGGTGACCAAGAAGCCGATGGTTACTGTGATAGAGTTCCTCTGTGGAGATGGGAGAACCTTCCAGAAGGACAACCATCTCTGCAGCACTCCACCAATCAGGCCTTTATGGTAGAGTGGCCAGACGGAAGCCACTCCTCAGTAAAAGGCACGACAGCCCGCTTGGAGTTTTCCAAAATGTCACGTCTGGAGGAAACCTGTCAAAAGTTTGGACACACATACTCATTCAAGGGTTTTTCTTTATTTTTACTATTTTTTACATTGTAGAATAATAGTGAAGACATCAAAACTCTGAAATAACACATATGTAATCATGTAGTAACCAAAAAAGTGTTAAACAAATCAAAACATATTTTATATTCTTCAAATAGCCACCCTTTGCCTTGACGACAGCTTTGCACACTCTTGGCATTCTCTCAATCAGCTTCATGAGGTAATCACCTGGAATGCATTTCAATTAACAGGTGTGCCTTCTTAAGTTAATTTGTGGAATTTCTTTCCTTCTTAATGCATTTGAGCCAATCAGTTGTGTTGTGACGGGGTGGGGTGGGGTGGGGGGGTATACAGAAGATAGCCCTATTTAGTAAAATACCAAGTCCATATTATGGCAAGAACAGCTCAAATAAACAAAGAGAAACGACAGTCCATCATTACTTTAAGACATGAAGGTCAGTCAATACGAAACATTTCAAGAACTTTGAAAGTTTCTTCAAGTGCAGTCGCAAAAACCATCAAGCGCTATGATGAAACAGGGTTCTCATGAGGACCGCCACAGGAATGGAAGACCCAGATTTACCTCTGCTGCAGAGGACAAGTTCATTAGTTACCAGCCTCAGAAATTGCAGCCCAAATAAATGCTTCACAGAGTTCAAGTAACAGACACATCTCAACATCAACTGTTCAGAGGGGACTGTGTGAATCAGGCCTTCATGGTCGAATTGCTGCAAAGAAACCGCTACTAAAGGACACCAATAAGAAGAAGAGACCTGCTTGGGCCTAGAAACACGAGCAATGGACATTAGATCAGTGGAAATTTGTCCTTTGGTCTTTGTTTCCAACTGCCCTGTCTTTGTGAGACGCGGTGTGGGTGAACGGATGCTATCCGAATGTGTAGTTCCCACCGTAAATCATGGAGGAGGAAGTGTTATGGTGTGGGGGTGCTTTGCTGGTGACACTGTCTGTGGTTTATTTAGAATTCAAGGCACAGTTAACCAGCATGGCTACCACAGCATTTTGCAGCGATACGCCATCCCATCTGGTTTGGGCTTAGTGGGACTATCATTTGTTTTTCAACAGGACAATGACCCAACACACCTCCAGGCTGTGTAAGGGCTATTTTACCAAGAAGGAGAGTGATGGAGTGCTGCATCAGATGACCTGGCCTCCACAATCTCCCGACCTCAACCCAATTGAGATGGTTTGGGATGAGTCGGACAGCAGAGTGAAGGAAAAGCAGCCAACAAGTGCTCAGCATACGTGGGAACTCCTTCAAGACTATTGGAAAAGCATTCCAGATGAAGCTGGTTGAGAGTGTGCAAAGCTGTCATCAAGGCAAAGGGTGGCTATTTGAAGAATCTCAAATATAAAATATATTTTGATTTGTTTAACACTTTTTTGGTTACTACATGATTCCATATCTGTTATTTCATAGTTTAAGTCTTCACTATTATTCTACAATGTAGAAAAATAGTAAAAATAAAGAAAAACCCTTGAATGAGTAGGTGTGTCCAATCTTTTGACTGGTAGTATGTGTATGTATGTATGTATGTATGTATGTATGTATGTATGTATGTATGTATGTATGTATGTATGTATGTATGTATGTATGTATGTATGTATGTATGTATGTATGTATGTATGTATGTATGTATGTATGTATGTATGTATGTATGTATGTATGTATGTATGTATGTATGTATGTATGTATGTATGTATGTATGTATGTATGTATGTATGTATGTATGTATGTATGTATGTATGTATGTATGTATGTATGTATGTATGTATGTATGTATGTATGTATGTATGTATGTATGTATGTATGTATGTATGTATGTATGTATGTATGTATGTATGTATGTATGTATGTATGTATGTATGTATGTATGTATGTATGTATGTATGTATGTATGTATGTATGTATGTATGTATGTATGTATGTATGTATGTATGTATGTATGTATGTATGTATGTATGTATGTATGTATGTACGTACGTACAGTGGGGAGAACAAGTATTTGATACACTGCCGATTTTGCAGGTTTTCCTACTTACAAAGCATGTAGAGGTCTGTAATAGGTACACTTCAACTGTGAGAGACGGAATCTAAAACAAAAATCCAGAAAATCACATTGTATGATTTTTAAGTAATTAATTTGCATTTTATTGCATGACATAAGTATTTGATCACCTACCAACCAGTAAGAATTCCGGCTCTCACAGACCTGTTAATTTTTCTTTAAGAAGCGCTCCTGTTCTCCACTCATTACCTGTATTAAGTGCACCTGTTTGAACTCGTTACCTGTATAAAAGACACCTGTCCACACACTCAATCAAACAGACTCCAACCTCTCCACAATGGCCAAGACCAGAGAGCTGTGTAAGGACATCAGGGATAAAATTGTAGACCTGCACAAGGCTGGGATGGGCTACAGGACAATAGGCAAGCAGCTTGGTGAGAAGGCAACAACTGTTGGCGCAATTATTAGAAAATGGAAGAAGTTCAAGATGACGGTCAATCACCCTCGGTCTGGGGCACCATGCAAGATCTCACCTTGTTGGGCATCAATGATCATGAGGAAGGTGAGGGATCAGCCCAGAACTACACGGCAGGACCTGGTCAATGACCTGAAGAGAGCTGGGACCACAGTCTCAAAGAAAACCATTAGTAACACACTACGCCGTCATGGATAAAAATCCTGAAGCGCACGCAAGGTCCCCCTGCTCAAGCCAGCGCATGTCCAGGCCTGTCTGAAGTTTGCCAATGACCATCTGGATGATCCAGAGGAGGAATGGGAGAAGGCCATGTGGCCTGATGAGACAAAAATAGAGCTTTTTGGTCTAAACTCCACTCGCCGTGTTTGGAGGAAGAAGAAGGATGAGTACATCCCCAAGAACACCATCTCAACCGTGAAGCACGGAGGTGGAAACATCATTCTTTGGGGATGCTTTTCTGCAAAGGGGACAGGACGACTGCACCGTATTGAGGGGAGAATGGATGGGGCCATGTATCGCGAGATCTTGGCCAACAACCTCCTTCCCTCAGTAAGAGCATTGAAGATGGGTCGTGGCTGGGTCTTCCAGCATGACAACGACCCGAAACACACAGCCAGGGCAACTAAGGAGTGGCTCCATAAGAAGCATCTCAAGGTCCTGGAGTGGCCTAGCCAGTCTCCAGACCTGAATCCAATAGAAAATCTTTGGAGGGAGCTGAAAGTCCGTATTGCCCAGCGACAGCCCCGAAACCTGAAGGATCTGGAGAAGGTCTGTATGGAGGAGTGGGCCAAAATCCCTGCTGCAGTGTGTGCAAACCTGGTCAAGACCTACAGGAAACGTATGATCTCTGTAACTGCAAACGAAGGTTTCTGTACCAAATATTAAGTTCTGCTTTTCTGATGTATCAAATACTTATGTCATGCAATAAAATGCAAATTAATTACTTAAAAATCATACAATGTGATTCTCTGGATTTTTGTTTTAGATTCCGTCTCTCACAGTTGAAGTGTACCTATGATAAAAATTACAGACCTCTACATGCTTTGTAAGTAGGAAAACCTGCAAAATCAGCAGTGTATCAAATACTTGTTCTCCCCAGTGTGTGTGTGTGTGTGTGTGTGTGTGTGTGTGTGTGTGTGTGTGTATATATATATATATATATACTCAGCAAAAAAAGAAACGTCCCTTTTTCAGGACTCTGTCTTTCACAGATAATGAGTAAAAATCAAAATAAATTCACAGATTTTCATTGTAAAGGGTTTAAACACTGTTTCCCATGCTTGTTCAATGAACCATAAACAGTTCATGCACCTGTGGAACGGTCGTTAAGACACTAACAGCTTACAGACGGTAGGCAATTAAGGTCACAGTTATGAAAACTTAGGACACTAAAGATGCCTTTCTACTGACTCTGAAAAACACCAAAAGAAAGATGCCCAGGGTCCCTGTTCATCTGTGTGTACATGCCTTAGGCATGCTGCAAGGAGGCATGAGGACTGCAGATGTGGCCAGGGCAATAAATTGCAATGTCCATACTGTGAGACGCCTAAGACCGCTACAGGGAGACAGGACGGACAGCTGATCGTCTTCGCAGTGGCAGACCACTTGTAACCACTGTACACCTGCACAGGATCGGTACAGCCGAACATCACACCTGCAGGACAGGTACAGGATGGCAACAACAACTGCCCGAGTTACACCAGGAACACACAATCCCTCTATCAGTGCTCAGACTGTCCTCAATAGGCTGAGAGAGGCTGGACTGAGGTCTTGTAGGCCAGTTGTAAGGCAGGTCCTCACCAGACATCACCGGCAACAACGTTGCCTATGGGCACAAACCCACCGTCGCTGGACAAGACAGGACTGGCAAAAAGTGCTCTTCACTGACAAGTCGCGGTTTTGTCTCACCAGGGGTGATGGTCGGATTCGCGTTTATCGCCAAAGGAATGAGCGTTACACCGAGGCCTGTACTCTGGAGCAGGATCGATTTGGAGGTGGAGGGTCCGTCATGGTCTGGGGCGGTGTGTCACAGCATCATCGGACTGAGCGTGTTGTCATTGCAGGCAATCTCAACGCTGTGCGTTACAGGGAAGACATCCTCCTCCCTGATGTGGTAACCTTCCTACAGGCTCATCCTGACATGACCCTCCAGCATGACAATGCCACCACGCACAGAACGAGCAGTATGGCTGATTTCCTGCAAGACAGGAATGTCAGTGTTCTGCCATGGCCAGCGAAGAGCCCAGATCTCAATCCCATTGAGCACGTCTGGGACCTGTTGGATCGGAGGGTGAGGGCTAGGGCCATTCCACCCAGAAATGTCTGGGAACTTGCAGGTGCCTTGGTGGAAGAGTGGGGTAACATCTCACAGCAAGAACTGGCAAATCTGGTGCATTCCATGAGGAGGAGATGCACTGCAGTACTTTTTTTGCTGAGTTTATATGTGTGTGTGTATATATGTGTATAATATATATATATATATATATATATATATATATATATATATATATATATATATATATATATATATAGCTAGCCCACCTTGGAGTGTTTTAGTTAATGTTGAAAGTAACCATTGCACACAAACGATGAGGACCGAAGCTTCAAATGACAGATACACAATTATTTACTGAAAAGTCCTTCACGACAGACAGCATTTATAATGCCCACTGTTCATGGTGTTATTTATTCAAAAAAATGTAAGATTAGGCCTATATTTTAGTATCAAATCCATACAATCCACTTCCCCAATCACCACCATGTCCCCCTGCTCCCCCCTCTTCTTATCCCCTACTGGCTGTAGACTGGTGTGTGAGGGCCAGTTGAGTACGGTACGGTAGTAGTGTGAGTTGAGCCCCAGTACTGATAGGCTGCTTAAAGTCTCCCCCCCAGTGGACGAGGAGACCCAAAGGGTGGCCAAGAAGCTGGCCAGTTTTGTGGCCGACGGTGGCCCCGAGGTAGAAGCCATCGCCGCCCAGCACAACCAGGACAACCCTGCCTTCAGGTAAGTGACAGTCTCAAATATTGTAATGAGTGTTTAATGCATTGATCCAATTGTATTTTATTGATCCCAAAGAAGAAATTGATTTGTCATAGTATTGCTTACTTTATTAAAAACCTAACATGTAAAGTGGACAAAATACCATAAAAGATGGCTTATTTCTTCTTCCTCTTCTCAGTTTTCTTTATGACCTCCAAAGCCCCGGCCATCACTTCTACAAGGAGAAGGTGGAGGAGTACCGCCAGGCCAAAAATGACCAGAGCCCCCCAATCAAGCAGGAGCCTGGAGTGGGGCTCAAGAGGCCGGCTGCCCCTCCCCCGCCTCTTCACTACCCCTACCTGCTGGGCCAGGTAAAGCTCGAGCCGGGTCTGGAGATAAAAGAGGAAGCAGCAGGGCCCCCCATGGTTAAGAGGAAGAGGAAGAGCCGCTGGGGGTCAGAGGACGACAAGGTGGATCTGTCGCTGCCACCCATCTTCATCCCCAAGGAGGAAGAGCCAGAGGCCAGCCCGTGTCTTTCTGGTACACACACACCCATAATACACAGCCTCTCTTGTATAACACACACACACATAAAAATCTAATGTAATTGGTTTCGCGTACACCTATTATTGCGGATATAACGAAATGCCTATGTTCCTAGCTTCAACAGTGCAGTAATACCTAACAATACAAAACGATACATGCAAATCCAACAAATTAAGAAATATAGTAATATTAGAACAAGAGACCGTTGTTTTAGTATATCTTAGACTAAAAACAGTGTTTGTAAGGTATATCTATCCTGGCCATGTGTTGTGTCCATCCTTGCTGAGTGTGTGTGGTGTGTTTCAGTTCATGAACTGAGAGATCTGGGCTATAAGAAGGGAAAGCCTGTGGGCCTGGTCGGGGTAACAGAGCTCTCAGACGACCAGAAGAAACAGCTCAAAGAGCAACAGGAGGTACTGCTTGACCAACAGACAGACAGAGCACAATACACTATGGCAACAAATTGTACTTTCACTGTTTGAATTGTCGGGGACTGGGCAGTGTTAATCATTTTAGTATTTTGGGCGCGCCTTGGTTTGGTATGGGAGTGCCCAGCATACTTCAAACCTAGCCTCTAACAAGACCAGATGGGCTCAGTTGTGTCCTTTCTCAGCCACCTTGAAATCCGTCTCTGAAACCTTGACTGAGGTGTGTGTCCGGCCTGCACATGCATGTGTGTCTGTGTTCTCACCCCAGATGCAGGAGATGTTTGACATGATCATGAAGCATAAGCGTGCGATGGCGGAGATGCAGGTGATGTGGGAGAAGGCAGTGAGGGACCACTCCCATGAGTACGACAGTGACGAGGAGGTAGACCAGCAGGCTGGCACCTGGGAGCACCGCCTCCGTCACATGGAGATGGAGAAAACACGTGGTAAGATTCATGAAGACAATGGCCGTGTTCGAGATCATCAAAACCGTGATGTATCATGAGTAAATTCTGACTGAATGATCTATAAATAATATTGAGTGGTTATTTATGATACAAGGTTATTTGTAGATCAGTCAGTCTCGACTCGTCTTTAAAGTCGGCTGCAATGTCAAATGCGCCCAATGTGTTTATGTTAAAGTGAAAGGACTTTTTGAATGTGAGATTTGATTCTTGAAAATATCCGTTTATTACTGACATTTTTTTTGGTTTAATCAACGACTACTTTCAGAACATTCTGTGTCAACAACTCATTAATCAACTCTGAGATATACCTCATCATATTAACCTGGGCCTCGTTCAATCTGAATGTTCAAAACGTTGTGTCCTGCTGAACGCGCCCCTGACGTAAATGGCTGCTTGGCTCTTCCTCCAGAGTGGGCAGAGTCGCTGACTGACATGGGAAAGGGGAAGCACTTCATTGGTGACTTCCTACCTCCGGAGGAGCTGGAGAAGTTTATGGAGACCTTCAAGGCACTCAAGGTCAGTTCCAAATCTTCTCCCCAACTCTTCTCTTTGGCACTTAACCCTTTACCCCTTCGTTGTCTAGCCTCAGCCAAAAAGGAATGACCCGGAAACCACCATTTGGGAAACACATATTCTATTCACATGATCTCATGTTCTTGAATTGTGTTTTGGGTTGTTCTGCAGGAAGGCCATGACCCAGACTACTCGGAGTATAAGGATTTTAAGCTAACGGTGGAGAACCTCGGTTTCCAGATGCTCATGAAGATGGGCTGGAAGGAGGGCGATGGCCTCGGCTCTGACGGACAGGGCATCAAGGCCCCTGTCCACAGGTGGGGGGCTGTCAAATTCACAGACACATAGTATACACACTTGGACTCAGGGATAGTCACACGAAGACATGCAAACACTGGACATGAACACCCACTCTATTGGCTGATACAAGGTCTTCTACACAGCTTATACACACACACTTAACCAGCTGCTGTGGTTTGGTTTGCTCCAGGGGAATCACGGCTGTTGACGGGGCAGGGTTTGGTGTGGACCGGCCCGCTGAGCTCTCAGGACAGGACGATGAGTATGACGCTTTCAGAAAGAGGATGATGCTAGCCTATCGCTTCAGGCCTAACCCACTGGTAATTACTACATAAATGCAAACTGTTCTGTTCAGATGACCTGGCATTGGTAAGAGTTTTTGGTAACACGTTTCTTTTTTTTCAGAACAACCCAAGGAGACCATACTACTGATGAAGAGGCCTGAATTTGGTCGACTTTGTCGAATTTACTTTTTTAAACCACCAACAGTGGCATGATGGCCCAGTTATGCCTTTCTCTTTGTTGTGGGAACAAACTGTAGGACACTAGTCTAGTAATCTAGTAATCTCCTCTAGATTGTGTGGAATTTTATAGTCGTTGATAAATTGTTTAGGTTGGAGAATAAGGAGGACGGATTTGTCGGATCTAATTGAAGTTGTCTAAGACTCAGTTGATGTGAATCTGACTCAACTGCAGAATCAAAGTATCATATTTGATCAATCGGATGGCTAGGGTATCATTGTGATGGCTTATGATCTGATCCTAGTCACGATTCAAAACGCAGAACAACCTATAAACACTGCCTGTCCTCTCTGTATTGTGACGTCTGTCTTTTTGCTTGGATTTTAATTTCTTCACATGTTCAAGATGTTACTTGGCAATGACAGTAACCAAAATACATAATTTGACTGATAATAAATGGCTTTGTAGTTCTTTCTGTGCATGGTTTTGCTATGGTTGTTTGATCACCCTTCTTCAAAGATTTGAACACAGTGTTAACACATCGTAAATGTGTTATTTACATCGTAAATTCAAGCAACGAATGTAAAATGTTTCACTGTGAAAAATAAAAATATTAAATAGTCTTGAATGTATAGTAGTGGAGTATGCTTGTAGCTGATCAGTGCCCTCTGTTGTTGACTTGTGGAAACCAATTTTACGCTGAACAAAAATATAATCGCAACATGTAAAGTGTTGGTCCCATTTTTCATGAGCTGATATAAAAAAAATCCCAGAAATCTTCCAATCTTATTTCTCTCAAGTTTACTGCACAAATGTGTTAACATCCCTGTTAGTGAGCATTTCTCCTATGCCAAGATTAATCCATCCACCTGACAGGTGTGGCATATCAAGAAGCTGATTAAACAGCATGATCATTATAATAATATGCCATTTAGCAGACGCTTTTATCCAAAGCTACTTACAGTCATGCGTGCATACATTATTTAATTTTTTTTGTGTATGGGTGGTCCCGGGGATCGAACCCACTACCTTGGCGTTACAAGCGCCATGCTCTACCAGCTGAGCTACAGAGGACCACACCATTACACAGGTGCACCTTGTGCTGGGGACAATAAAAGGCCACTTTTAAAATGTGCTGTTTTGTCACTACACAACGCCACATATGTCTCATGTTTTGAGGGAGCGTGCAATTGGCATGCTGACTGCAGGAATGTCCACCAGAGCTGTTGCCAGAGAATTGAATGTTAATTTCTCTACCATAAACTGCCTCCAATGTGGTTTTACAGAATTTGGCAGTACGTCCAAACGGCCTCAACCAAAGACCATGTGTAACCACGCCAGCCCAGAGGTGCTGAGGAGTATTTCTGTCTGTAATAAAGCCCTTTTGTGGGGAAAAACTCATTCTGATTGGCTGGGCCTGGCTGCCTAGTGGGTGGGCCTATGCCCTCCAAGGCCCACCCATGGCTGCACCCCTGCCCAGTCATGTGAAATCCATAGATTAGGGCCAAATGAATTTATTTCAATTGACTGATTTCCTTATATGAACTGTAACTCAGTAAAATCTTTGAAATTGTTGCATGTTGCGTTTATATTTTTGTTCAGTATATATTATTTCAATTCTGACAAACTCCAATTCCACAGTGTAGATCAAATAAAGATTTATCTGCAAGATAAAGTGAATGTCCATTACATAGTATGTGTAAAACACTACTTCTATTAGTGAAAATGTTTTTTTCACAGAGCAAGTAGCATGTTTGTACTTGCAAATAGCACATTTGCATTATTGTAGGGCATTGCAGGGGTGCAAGGAGCAATGGTTGAAATGAGTTTTGTATAATGTGTAATAGAGTTACACCTGGTGCACGTTCAGCAGTAGGCAACATTTTGGAACTCTCAGGTAGAAATATGCTATGTAGAACAAACATGCCTCTGACGTGTAGAATAAGGAATCGCGTCGGCTCTTCGTGGCATTTCTATCTGCAACATTTGGCTACTGAACGTGGCCCTGATGCCCATCTTATCCTGGGGGTTGAAGAGTTCGCAACCCTGATAGGGTCTCCTCGAAATCCTGCAACCTCATCCTCGTAGTCGTACCCTATACATACAGGTATGGGATGGGGTATCCTAACCCCCCATTTATCACTCCCAGCGTTTGACAGCCATGGCAGTCCTCTAATGAGGAGGGTAACAGATATGTGAAATCAGAGCTTCAGTTTGCCATTCCCTGGGGGTTAACGCCAGTTAAATATAACACAGATCGGCCAACTAAGCAAAAAGACCCCCTGGAGCGCAACATCAGCTAACGCCAACATAATAATAATATGCCATTTAGCAGACGCTTTTATACAAAGCGACTTACAGTCATGCGTGCATACATTTTTTTTGTGTATGGGTGGTCCCGGGGATCGAACCCACTACCTTGGCGTTACAAGCGCCGTGCTCTACCAGCTGAGCTACAGAGGACCACATAAGTGTTGTCCTCTGAAGCTGTGGTAGCTGGATCCTTGTGTAGTGGGGCATGGTTGGCCAGTATGCAGTCAGTGCCCTGGCAGGCAGGTCAGCACCACTGACTGCACTCCTGTGACCAGACATGGGGCAAAATGTTGAGGATTTTGTAAAACGTGCGTCAAGGCACCATTGTTTTTTTTGTTCTTTTTTAAAATGTCTGTGTCCATATGACTTCCATTAATTTAGAATTCAGTGATCGCTTTTATTTCTGATTTATGCAGGCCTTTAGTGTTTAGAATGATTAGATACAACCTACAGAACACATGAACACGTGCTATTTCTTTGGGAGTTTTTATTTTATTTGTGGTGCCTTTGAAATGTGCATATTTATTTCAGTGCTCAATTATTTTGGCTTTAAACCGTCAAATTGGATCTAGGACATATTAAAAGACAAAGTACATTTTGTGAAGGCAGTGAGTGTGAAATATAAAAAAGTCTGGAACGATGTTGAGCGGTTCTGTGTACCTTTTGTTATTTTGATTTCCGAGTCAAAACGGAGAGTGGAAAACGGAAAATGGCTCGTTTTTCATTTCTGAATTTGAAAAACTAAAATCGGAAATCTATTTGTTTTCTTATTTATTGTGACAAAATTGGACATGGAAAAAAAGAAAAAGAAAGGATTAGACTGTTCGAATATAAAAATGCTAATGTTAGCTAAGATGCAGAACTTATTATGAAGTTAGCATACCAATAGAACAAACTCAACAAAAACTTAACAAAGTTGGTTTGCACTAGCTGAATAGCTAGCTATCACTAGCTGGCTAGCTAGCACTAGCTGGCTACTAACTAGCTAGCAGGTTGGCTAGCTAGCCCTACCTGGTTACTGGCTATAGTCATGCTAGTTAGTAGCTAGTGGAAGTAAGTTAGTCCCTCAACCTGCTACAAGATGAAGCTGCCCAGCCAGAGCTACCTGCTGCAGAAAGGTCAGATTTTTCCATTACTTTCTGTAGCTAATTTAGCTAGACCTTCTGTCGGCTGATGGTGTTTATTGAATTACTAATAATGAACAGCAGTTACTGTAAATGGTTACCTATCTGGCACTTTGCATAACTAACGTAGCTATTTCTTAAACATACAACAATATCCAATTAAGCTATAGTCAATGCTGATGTGTGTGTGTCTGTCTTTGTCTGTGTGAGTTCTGAATGTTCCCACAGGAGAGAGGCACAGTATGGTATCTCAGCTGATCATCATTAACTTCATGTAGTTACAGCCGTAAGTTAAAATAAGCCTTTTTATTGGTATGGCTATACTTCACCAACATCCTTTCCTGCTAAAGGCAGATGTAGGCTATACTATTATGTTGTGAACACGACTATTGCTGCGACAATTGGCCTACTTCTCTGAATGTGTAGGATCTTAATTTGATCACCCTATTGTTGCATGACAATAACCTGCTGTAACCTACTGTGCTGAGACAATATGACTCTAGTTTTACACTATTTTAAATGGAATGCTCAACAGTGAGTATATCACTATCTCTCAATTCAATAAAAAACCCTGCCCTATTCCGAAATCATGAATGAATTGCAAACTATTTAGCTATATGTTTTGAATCAAACTGCAATAGGTTATTCAACCTGATTACAAAAAAGTTTAGCTCAGGCTTTACTCTCTTTCTCTCCACTCTTCAGGTCTGTCAAAAACCCATCATACATAGTCATACTGTCACTACTGCCTACACCTTAGCTAGCGAAGCTTTCTACTGCATCATTGGATTCCTGGTAGAGAGAAATCACTAGATTTTTAAATAGTAAAGTTTTGCTGGGAGCTGGTTCAGACGATCAGTGGCGTCAACTTATTGGTGAATACTTTTTGACACCTGAGCCGGAGAGCATCTCCATCAGCGATTCTGCAGACTAAACAGACAGCACAGACAGCAACTCAGACATGCTCACCGAAGTCGAGGCCGAGCCCCTTGAGGAGGCAACCGAGGAAGACCACCCATTAATGGTGGAGCCATCAATTACGGTGCTTCAGTCTGTCAAGGGGGAATATGTCAGTGATGCTGGGCAAGAAATTGAAAAGGCTCGCAAGTTCACAGTCCAACGAAGGAAAGCCCTGCTATTTGCTTTTTACCCCCGAGGAGATGGTCAAGAGACGTGACCAGATGAATGAACTCACCAATGTTAAGTGCTTGCCATTCAACTATTAATCAAGTTTAGTTGGCTGTGAGTGAGTAATGTGGAATGTGTGCGTGTCTCAGTGTCTGTCTATCTGTCAGTGGCTGAGTTCGTGTGTGTGTGTGATGGATGGGTTCTGCTGGTGTACAGCAATCTTTAAGTCATACCACAGATTCTCAATTGGATTGTGGTCTGGGCTTTGACTAGGCCATTCCAAGACATTTAAAAGTTTCCCCTTAAACCACTCAAGTGTTGCTTTAGCAGTATGCTTAGGGTCCTTGTCCTGCTGGAAGGTGAACCTCGGTCCCAGTCTCAAATCTCTGGAAGACTGAAACAGGTTTCCCTCAAGAATTTCCCTGTATTTAGTGCCATCCATCATTCCTTCAATTCTGACCAGTTTCCCAGTCCCTGCCGATGTAAAACATCCCCACAGCATGATGCTGCCACCACCATGCTTCACTGTGGAGATGGTGTTCTCGGGGTGATGCGAGGTGTTGGGTTTGCGCCAGACATAGTGTTTTCCTTGATGGCCAAAAAGTTAAATTTTTGTCTCATCTGACCAGAGTACCTTCTTCCATATGTTTGGGGAGTCTCCCACATGGCTTTTGGCAAACACCAAACGTGTTTGCTTATTTTGTTCTTTAAGCAATGGCTTTTTTCTGGCCACTCTTCCATAAAGCCCAGCTCTGTGGAGTGTACGGCTTAAAGTGGTCCTATGGACAGATACTACAATCTCCGCTGTGGAGCTTTGCAGCTCCTTCAGGGTTATCTTTGGTCTCTTTGTTGCCTCTCTGATTAATGCCCTCCTTACCTGTTCCGTGAGTTTTGATGGGCGGCCCTCTCTTGGAGCAAACAAAGCAAACAAAAAGAAAGAAAACATCAGAGGACATCATATTTCCTTGATAGCGAGCAAATCTGCAGAGAAACATTTAAGTTCCTACACACGTAAGTTGTCTTTAAGAGTAATATAACTTTATGTTTTCTGTTGGTGCTGCAACAGTATTAAAAAGTTCATTAGGTAGTTAATTTAACCTCTACTGGATCAGTATCCCGAAATCGGGACAGTTGTTGCTCAATATGCGATAATTGACTAGAATGGCATTGTAAACAACAGCCAACTTTCCGGGACATAGACATGTCTTATATCGTCAAAAAGCTTAAATGATTGTTAATATAACGGCAGTGTCCAATTTACAGTAGCTATTACAGCTAAAAAAAATACCATGCTATTGTTTGAGGATAGTGCACAACAACAAACACTTTTATCAAGGCAACTGGTTTGATACATTCACCTCTGACGGTAAATAATGTACTTACATTCAGTAATCTTGCTCTGATTTGTCATCCTGAGTGTCCCAGAGATAAAATGTAGCATAGTTTTGTTTGATAAAATCAATTTTTTATATTCTAACACAATCCATGTTGTATACAGCGTTTTGCATGAATTCCGACTCTTTCAACTTACAACAAAACAAATTATGAAATCTAATCAGCACAACTTTGCTTAACCTGGTCAAGTTTGGTTTCTGTGCAATCCTCAGACATTCTAGAAGGCAACCAAACTGTTTAATCATTCTACATTATGTATTGGCTACACAACACATCAATTAGCCCATGAAGGACAGCCATCATTACGCACCAATGAGACTAGCGGTGTTCACTTGATTGACAGGGTCTTGGTCCAATGACCACCTATCGTTTTGAAACATAGCTGGCTAGATAGCCAATGAGCTGCGCTTTACAGTAGTATGAGAACGCCCTTTGTACGACAAACAACCATCCAACTAGAGCTGTGCGCAACAGTGTCATTCTCAAGGGGAAAGCAAACAGGGCGCACCGTAGTTTACGTTACGCAGTGGCTCGTTCTCTTCTACAAACTTTTCTCAAAACTGAAAAAGTAAAACATGGCTACTAAGAGTGGAAAAGCTAAATAGAAGTCCAAGAATACACATTTGGATGAGATTATTGCAGAAATTGACCAAGAGAGTGACACAGAACGAATGGATGTGGACTCTGAGTGAGCACAGTTTTGATTCCAACGCGGAATAAATGTTTTTGGAAGGAAAACATCCACTTTTAGATCAGTCAGTAAAATACGTTTTTGCTTCTCATGCTAATGCGGTTGTTTAAATGGTTGCATATTCATTTGAGATATTTTTCTTTGATTTCTATATAAAAGTCAAGGGGTCTGGTTAGATTGCTGAGGAAAAAAAAATCAATTTTAGAATAAGGCTGTAATGTAACAAAATGTGGAAAAGGTCAAGGGGTCTGAATACTTTCGAATGCACTGTAGCTGTAGTATTCAGACCCCCTTGACATTTTCCACATTTTGTTACATTACAGCCTTATTCTAAAATTGAATAAAAAAAAAAAAGTTCCTCAGCAATCTACACACAATATCCCATGATGACAAAGCGAAAACAGGTTTTTAGAAATTTTAGCAAATGTATAAAAAACTCAACAGGAATACCTTATTTACATAAGTATTCAGACCCTTTGCTATGAGACTCGAAATTGAGCTCAGGTGCATCCTGTTTCCATTGATCATCCTTGAGATGTTTCTACAACTTCATTGGAGTCCACCTGTGGTAAATTCAATTGATTGGACATGATTTGGAAAGGCACACACCTGTCTATATAAGATCCCACAGTTGACATTGCATGTCAGAGCAAACACCAAATAATGAGGTCGAAGGAATTGTCCGTAGAGCTCAGAGACAGGATTGTGTCGAGGCACAGATCTGGGGAAGGGTACCAAACAATTTCTGCAGCATTGAAGGTCCCCAAGAACACAGTGGCCTCCATCAATCTTAAATGGAAGAAGTTTGGAACCACCAAGACTCTTCCTAGAGCTGGACACCCGGCCAAACTGAGCAATCGGGTGAGAAGGGCCTTGGTCAGGGAGATGACCAAGAACCCGATGGTCACTCTGACAGAGCTCTAGAGTTCTTCTGTTGAGATGAGAGAACCTTCCAGAAGGACAATCATCTCTGCAGCACTCCACCAATCAGGCCTTTATGGTAGAGTGGCCAGATGGAAGCCACTCCTCAGTAAAAGGCACATGACAGCCCACTTACGAGTTTGCCAAAAGGCACCTAAAGACTCTCAGACCATGAGAAACAAGATTCTCAGGTCTGATGAAACCAAGATTGAACTCTTTGGCCTGAATGCCAAACGTCACATTTGGAGGAAACCTGGCACCATCCCTACAGTGAAGCATGGTGGTGGCAGCATCATGCTGTGGGGATGTTTTTCAGCTGCAGGGACTGGGAGAATATTCAGGATTGAGGCAAAGATGAACAGAGCAAAGTACAAAGAGATCCTTGATGAAAACCTGCTCCAGAGCGCTCAGGACCTCAGACTGGGACGAAGGTTCACCTTCCAAAAGGACAACGACCCTAAGCACACAGCTAAGACAACACAGGAGTGGCTTCGGGACAAGTCTCTGAATGTCCTTGAGTGGCCCAGCCAGAACCCGGACTTGAATCCGATCAAACATCTCTGGAGAGACATGAAAATAGCTGTGCAGTAACACTCCCTATCGAACCTGACAGAGCTTGAGAGGATCTGCAGAGAATGGGAGAAACTCCCCAAATGCAGGTGTGCCAAGCTTTTGGCGTCATACCCAAGAAGACTCGAGGCTATAATCGCTGCAAAAGGTGCTTCAACAAAGTACTGAGTAAAGGGTCTGAATACTTATGTAAATGTAATATTTCTGTTTTGCTAAATATTCTAAAACCCATTTTTTGCTTTGTCATTATGGGATATTATGTGTAGATTAATGAGAGGAAAAAACGATTTAATCAATTTTAGAATAAGGCTGTAACGTAACAAAATGTGGAAAAAGTCAAGGGGTCTGAACTTTCCGAAGGTGCTGTGTATATATAGACCTGAGGCATACAATGTATTAGCATAGCCTATGTGTATGTTTTGTTGGCTATGACATGCTGTGGCTGTGATTTATGAGTGTCTTGTTGCCTATTGGTCCACATATTTCATTATAGTGATTGTGTTCCCCATACTCTATATAATACAGTGGGGGGAAAAAGTATTTAGTCAGCCACCAATTGTGCAAGTTCTCCCACTTAAAAAGATGAGAGAGGCCTGTAATTTTCATCATAGGTACACGTCAACTATGACAGACAAAATGAGGAAAAAAAATCCAGAAAATCACATTGTAGGATTTTTAATGAATTTATTTGTAAATTATGGTGGAAAATAAGTATTTGGTCAATAACAAATGTTTCTCAATACTTTGAAATATACCCTTTGTTGGCAATGACACAGGTCAAACATTTTCTGTAAGTCTTCACAAGGTTTTCACACACTGTTGCTGGTATTTTGGCCCATTCCTCCATGCAGATCTCCTCTAGAGCAGTGATGTTTTGGGGCTGTCATTGGGCAACACGGACTTTCAACTCCCTCCAAAGATTTTCTATGGGGTTGAGATCTGGAGACTGGCTAGGCCACCCCAGGACCTTGAAATGCTTCTTACGAAGCCCCTCCTTCGTTGCCTGGGCGGTGTGTTTGGGATCATTGTCATGCTGAAAGACCCAGCCACGTTTCATCTTCAATGCCCTTGCTGATGGAAGGAGGTTATCACTCAAAATCTCACGATACATGGCCCCATTCATTCTTTCCTTTACACTGATCAGTCGTCCTGGTCCCTTTGCAGAAAAACAGCCCCAAAGCATGATGTTTCCACCCCCATGCTTCACAGTAGGTATGGTGTTCTTTGGATGCAACTCAGCATTCTTTGTCCTCCAAACACGACGAGTTGAGTTTTTACCAAAAAGTTATATTTTGGTTTCATCTGACCATATGACATTCTCCCAATCCTCTTCTGGATCATCCAAATGCACTCTAGCAAACTTCAGACGGGCCTGGACATGTACTGGCTTAAGCAGGGGGACACGTCTGGCACTGCAGGATTTGAGTCCCTGGCGGCGTAGTGTGTTACTGATGGTAGGCTTTGTTACTTTGGTCCCAGCTCTCTGCAGGTCATTCACTAGGTCCCCCCGTGTGGTTCTGGGATTTTTTCTCACCGTTCTTGTGATCATTTTGACCCCACGGGGTGAGATCTTGCGTGGAGCCCCAGATTGAGGGAGATTATCAGTGGTCTTGTATGTCTTCCATTTCCTAATAATTGCTCCCACAGTTGATTTCTTCAAACCAAGCTGCTTACCTATTGCAGATTCAGTCTTCCCAGCCTGGTGCAGGTCTACAATTTTGTTTCTGGTGTCCTTTGACAGCTCTTTGGTCTTGGCCATAGTGGAGTTTGGAGTGTGACTGTTTGAGGTTGTGGACAGGTGTCTTTTATACTGATAACAAGTTCAAACATGTGCCATTAATACAGGTAACGAGTGGAGGACAGAGGAGCCTCCTAAAGAAGAAGTTACAGGTCTGTGAGAGCCAGAAATCTTGCTTGTTTGTAGGTGACCAAATACTTATTTTCCACAATAATTTGCAAATGTGATTTTCTGGATTTCTTTTTCTCAATTTGTCTGTCATAGTTGACGTGTACCTATGATGAAAATTACAGGCCTCTCTCATCTTTTTAAGTGGGAGAACTTGCACAATTGGTGGCTGACTAAATACTTTTTTCCCCCACTGTTTATATGTTTATAGATATGTGTTGTGTATTTGATGTATTGATGCAGGGCTCATCCGTAAAAGTATTGATGCAGGGCTCACCCCCTGCTAAAATAAAGGTTCAATAAAATAAGTAATAGTAAACTTCCAGCTGAATTTTTGAAAATCCTCAATAGTGGTAGAGACTCAGATGACCTCTGGGAGCCAACTCCAAAGAGACCACATTCAAGTCCTCCATCCCCCACTCATTCAAACATAGGAACTGGTTCCTCCAGTCTGACCCCTGCTGCTGTCTCTGGCTCCACACCCACCCACCACCGCCCGGCCAAAATACATAACTGCAGACCTGAATGTGCCTCAGGGCCAAAAGAGCACAACAGGGAAGCGTCGTTGTACTCGGTGCCACAAGAAATCTCCCATCACCTGCACTACTTGTGCTGTTACCCTCTGCTTCACAGCAGAAATATACTGCTATGGGACTTGGCATCAGCAGCACAATCTTGTGTAGAGAACTGTGGGTGTTCTAAATACTCTAATTGTAAATAGTGCGTCAATAGTTTATTTCTCTCACTTTGTGTGTGGTTTGTGGTGTGTGTGCTAACTTGGCCCTTATCTAAATAGTTAACTTCTGTGTTGGGAGGCTTTGGATCAGCGTTCTTGTCGCGTCTCCTGTTAGTACCTGTTAGGGAAGCTAGTGATACATCATGTATGACATTCCTGGGAGTGTGTAAACTTAAATGTTTTATTACCATAGCATTTTTCTATGTTCTCTATAGTTATGTACTTTAAAATGTATCAATTGACCAATTCGTCCACTTGGAGGCCACTTGGGTACATTTGGGCAAACTCGTGAGCTCTCTCATTCTTGAATGTATCAGTCTGAAACTTTGCACACACACTGTTGCCCTGTTGTGGACAACATCTAAATTATCCCCAGCTTCCTATCTCAATGTATGGCCTGTCTTTTGCATTTCAAAGATGATGCAACAAAAATAAAAATAGGAAACGCATGTGTTTTTGTTTTGTTTTATCTTTTACCAGATGTATTGTGTTATATTCTCCTACATTCATTTCACATCTCCACAAAGTCAAAGTGTTTCCTTTCAAATAGTATCAAGAATATGCATATCCTTGCTTCAGGTCCTGAGCTACAGGCAGTTAGATTTGGGTATGTCATTTTAGGCGGAATGAGTAGCAGTAGACTGTATCATGAATAGAAAAAAGAGCAGAGAATACATTGTGCCTTCCAGCACATATTAAAGGCATGTTTTAAATAATTTCTTTTCTGGTTTCATAATTTCTACATATTTTTATTTTACCTTTATTTAACTAGGCAAGTCAGTTAAGAACAAATTCTTATTTACAATGACGGCCTACACCGGCCAAACCCGGACGACGCTGGGCCAATTGTGCGCCGCCCTATGGGACTCCCAATCACGGCCGGTTGTGATACAGCCTGGAATCAAACCAGGGGGTCTGTAGTGACGCCTCAAGCACTGAGATACAGTGCCTTAGACCGCTGCGCCACTCGGTCTGTAGTGACGCCTATAGCACTGAGATGCAGTGCCTTAGACCGCTGCGTCACTCGGGAGTCAGATAAGCTGACTGCAGTGATTAAGTTCTACAAGGAACATGGTGTGGCTCCAAGGAAGAAGAGGTGTGGTGGTCATCTCGCCAGCAAATGGGTGATGTCCTACGAGGATATTCAGAGAATTGTCCACTATATCAACAACTTTGATGATGTCCACACAATGTCGCTCCCAGGACGGATCCCTGGATTTAAGAGAGCAGACATCCGGGTGTTACTGACATTTGAGACCAAGTCCTCTGTGTGGCGCAAGTACAAAACTTTTTGACGCGTGATCATGTTGAGTGTTTTCCTAAATCAAACATTCAACATCTCAAGTAAGTGGACCAGCGGCAAAGACTCTAACCAAAGCCCACACGAATCGGATCCAAATAGGCTGTCAGTCCTTACTCTCTGGTGACGTGTGTTTGTGGTCATATTTTCTTTAACATTTCTAATTTTAGTTGCTGTTTAGAGAGACCAGAGCTTACTCTGACCCCTTTTAGCTCTCACACCCTCCGTCCCCTTTCCTGTTTTAGCTCTTTTCAGATGTCGTTTACGCTGTGTGGCTGTCATAAAAATTCAGGTCCTAGGTTTGTGAGAGGGTTGCTTGGGCACATCTGCATATGCTGTGTGCTGTACCCAGGGACGTGTCAGACGGAAAAAATGTGTTTGAGTATAGCCTATACACGTTCTCAAAAACACGCTCAGCATGTAATGGCGCATAACTCGCTTGATATTTGTGTTATGTATGGTACGACGTGCTGTATGTTGTTATGGTTTACGACAGTGTGCTGCTTTATGGATGAATGGGTTGACAGAATGAGTGGCGCATGTCATTAAACGAGAGAGGGATGTACAATGTGAAACTGTGCAGATGTGCGTTCTTCTACAGCTAGTAGAGAGATCATGTGGGTTTCATTAGAAAGCTAACATTTGCCTATTTTCAGCACTCTATAAAACTCCAAATGTGTTTTGGGGTCAATGTGACTGATTATGATAGAGCAAGTCACATACAGTATGTTAACATATATCACAAATTAACAGGTTAGAGACTTGTCCCGAAGCCACTCCTGCGTTGTCTTGGCTGTGTGCTTAGGGTCATTGTCCTGTTGGAAGGTGAACCTTTGCCCCAGTCTGAGGTCCTGAGCACTCTGGAGCAGGTTTTCATCAAGGATCTCTCTGTACTTTGCTCCGTTCCTCTTTGCCTCGATCCTGACTAGTCTCCCAGTCCCTGCCACTAAAAAACATCCCTACAGCATGATGCTGCCACTACCATGCTTCACCGTAGGGATGGTGCCAGGTTTCCTCCAGACGTGACGCTTGGCATTCAGGCCAAAGAGTTCAATCTTGGTTTCATCAGACCAGACAATCTTGTTTCTCATGGTCTGAGAGTCTTTAGGTGCCTTTTGGCAAACTCCAGGCGGGCTGTCGTGTGCCTTTTGCTGAGGAGTGGCTTCCGTCTGGCCACTCTACCATAAAGGCCTGATCGGTGGAGTGCTGCAGAGATGGTTGTCCTTCTGGAAGGTTCTCCTATCTCCACGGAGGAACTCTAGAGCTCTGTCAGAGTGACCATCGGGTTCTTGGTCACCTCCCTGACCAAGGTCCTGCTCCCCCGATTGCTCAGTTTGGACGGGTGGCCAGCTCTAGGTAGAGTCTTGGTGGTTCCAAACTTCTTCCATTTAAGATTGATGGAGGCCACTGTGTTCTTGGGGACCTTCAATGCTGCAGAAATTGTTTGGTACCCTTCCCAGATCTGTGCCTCGACACAATCCTGTCTCGGAGCTCTACGGAAAATTGCTTCGACCTCATGGCTTGGTTTTTGCTCTGACATGCACTGTCAACTGTGGGACCTTATATAGACAGGTGTGCCTTTCCAAATCATGTCCAATCAATTGAGTTGTAGAAACATCTCAAGGATGATCAATGGAAACAGGATGCACCCGAGCTCAATTTCGAGTCTCATAGCAAAGGGTCTGAATACGTAAATAAGGTATTTCTGTTCTTTATTTTTAATAAATTTGCAACAATTTCTAAAAACCTGTTTTCGCTTTGTCATTATGGGGTATTATGTGTAGATTGCTGAAGATTTATATTTATTTAATCCGTTTTAGAATAAGGCTGTAACGTAACAAAGTGTGGAAAAAGTCAAGGGTTCTGAATACTTTCCGAAGGCACTGTAAGGCCGCAAAGTCGTGTTTGTTTTGCATGCCAGTTACTAAAACAATGTAACTTGTTAACCATGTTTCTACCGTGTATAAAGCTGCCCATTTTTAAATGTACAGTTGAAGTCGGAAGTTTACATACACCTTAGCCAAATACATTTAAACTCAGTTTTTCACAATTCCTGACATTTAATCCAAGTAAAAATTCCCTGTCTTAGGTCAGTTAGGATTACCACTTTATTTTAAGAATGTGAAATGTCAGAATAATAGTAGAGAGAATGATTTTTTTTTCAGCTTTAATTTCTTTCATCACATTCCCAGTGGGTCAGAAGTTTACATACACTCAATTAGTATTTGGTAGCGTTGTCTTTACATTTTTTAACTTGGGTCAAACGTTTCGGTTAGCCTTCCACAAGCTTCCCACAATAAATTGGGTGAATTTTTGCCCATTCCTTCTGACAGAGCTGGTGTAACTGAGTCAGATTTGTAGGCCTCCTTGTTCACACAAGCTTTTTCAGTTCTGCCTTCACATTTTCTATAGGATTGAGGTCAGGGCTTTGTGATGGCCACTCCAATACCTTGACTTTGTTGTCCTTAAGCCATTTTGCCACAACTTTGGAAGTATGCTTGGGGTCATTATCCATTTGGAAGACCCAGTTGCGACCAAGCTTTAACTTCCTGACTGATGTCTTGAGATGTTGCTTCAATATATCCACTTAATTTTCCTTCCTCATGATGCCATCTATTTTGTGAAGTGCACCAGTCCCTCCTGCAGCAAAGCACCCCCACAGCATGATGCTACCACCCCCGTGCTTCACGGTTGTGATGGTGTTCTTTGGCTTGCAAGCAACCCCCTTTTTCCTCCAAACATAATGATGGTCATTATGGCAAACAGTTCTATTTTTGTTTCATCAGACCAGAGGACATTTCTCCAAAAAGTACAATCTTTGTCCCCATGTGCAGTTGCAAACTGGTGTCTGGCTTTTTTATGGCGGTTTTGGAGCAGTGGTTTTGCTGAGCGGCCTTTCAGGTTATGTTGATATAGGACTCGTTTTACTGTGGATATAGATACTTTTATACCTGTTTCCTCCAGCATCTTCACAAGGTCCTTTGCTGTTGTTCTGGGATTGATTTGCACCAAAGTACGTTCATCTCTAGGAGACAGAACGCGTCTCCTTCCTGAGCGGTATGATGGCTGCGTGGTCCCATGGTGTTTATACTTGCATACTATTGTTTGTACAGATGAACGTGGTACCTTCAGCCATTTGGAAATTGCTCCCAAGGATGAACCAGACTTGTGGAGGTCAATTCTTTTTTTTCTGAGGTCTTGGCTGATTTATTTTGATTTTCCCATGATGTCAAGCAAAGAGGCACTGAGTTTGAAGGTAGGCCTTGAAATACATCCACAGGTACACCTCCAATTGACTCAAATGATGTCAATTAGCCTATCAGAAGCTTCTAAAGCCATGACATCATTTTCTAGAATTTTCCAAGCTGTTTAAAGGCACAGTCAACTTAGTGTATGTAAACTTCTGACCCACTGGAATTGTGATACAGTGAATTATAAGTGAAATAATCTGTCTGTAAACAATTGTTGGAAAAATTACTTGTGTCACGCACAAAGTAGATGTCCTAACCGACTTGCCAAAACTATAGTTTGTGGTTGAAAACAAGTTTTAATGACTCCAACCTAAGTGTATGTAAACTTCCGACTTCAACTGTACATGCTCTAGCAATGTGAAATAATGTATATTATTAGAATAACGATCGAAGTGTTGGTGGAGTATAATCGTGTGTTTGTCAGAAGCGCCGCGCTGTTTCCTTGTTGAAGTGCAAGGGTGGATTATGCATGATGCAAATTCGTCTACGAGTCATTGAGGAACATTTATTGGTTGACAGGAATAACCAAAGTGATGCCAGGGGTGAATTACTTCATGAATGTATATTGTGTGATTTAAAGAAGAAGGTATGGCACAAGTTATTGAAGTGTGTGTTTATGTAAAACTGTTGTTTATGATGTTATATGACCATGGGAAATTACGCATTTATGGTAGAAATGTGCTTTGGGGCTATCATGATGGAACATTCCTAGCTGAAGGGAGTTCCTGGAAAGAGAATTTAGGTGCTCAGTTGGTTTATGCCTGGGGGAGAGCAGGCTGGGCAGGGAACAGGTTGGCTAGAGTAGAGTTATACCAGAGTTTCGTTATAGGCAAAGAGTTGTTGCCGGAATAGTTTATACTGAGAATATCTTTGATTTATTCAAGTCTTTGTCAACATCCTGTTTGTTATTTTCTGTACAAAGTTTATTGGCCAATTAGTCCTGCACCTGTTAATATTGTAAATAAAAGCCTCTAAGAGAGGTGAGCACCAGAACATCCTGTCTGTCTTCTCACTGTCTGATCCGTTGCTTCGGCTTCTTCTTCACACAGTTGAAGGTCTGATCTATACCTTGTGAATATTCCATTTTGATTGCACAAATATTCACATTTGCTCTCTCTGCTATCAAATAAAGATGAATGGTCAGAGAATTAAGAGGCATAGGACTGAGGCTACAGCCCATTAACAAATCACCAGCCAGGCCACCACACACACCTGCAGTACATTCGTCTCTGCGCCCCCACTTACTTACACACATACAATTCAAGGAAGAGCTAATTCACTTGGGGCCCGATTCAGACTTAGGATATTTACGCTTTTCTTGCGCATGCCTTTCCAACGCACTTCTCAGTAGTTGGTATTCAGACTTACCTTATGAAGGTGCGAATCGGGCTTTGCAGGCGTGGTTCCCTTGCATTCAATAGGGGTTTCAGTACATTTATCTAAAGCAATCCCTTTGAATTTGGTGTACCTTTTATTAGAATTTTCTCACCAGACTCACTAGAATATATGGAGAGAAGAATGAAAGAAAGCCATGTAGGCCTAAATACACGTATATTCATCTCCTTTTCAGCACCACTTGGTAGATTTAAAAATACTCTGATCTTATATGTTATTTAGAGTTAGGAAACTATTTATGAATAATAATAAAAAACTGGTTTGGACAGCCTTTACATACAAAATATATTGGTGAATGGTTTGATTCATCCTGAAAGTTGCCATATTCAATTGTTCAATCCATGGAATATTGGAAGGTGTACAATAGGGGTTCAACAGTAGTCCTTTAAATCTACCCTAATAATCCTCACTAATCATGGAACTGTGATGACTATGGTCCGAGTCCAGTAGTCATGAACCATGCACCAGGCTCCAGGTTTAAACTGTTATGTATGGTCTGCGTTCCATAATGATACAAATAGGCTACATGTCCAACATTATTGCACAACTTGTAATAAATTAGCCTAATATGATCCACTAGCGCTAGCAATCCTCAGGAACAACCACATAAATGTGACAGAAGAAAGAAAGGTAAACTAACTATGGAATGGAATGGTGCAAAATGTAAGGAAACTAACACTAAAGTGACAGTTGTATATGTATGTGGGTATAACTGACCGTGGCTACCGATAGTGGCTAATATTTAACATGATACAAATTGTAGAAAATACAGTGAAAAGTCTGGCCATATAATTAAAACGTTATAGAAATCATAAATCAACTCAGTAGATTTGGCGCTATACTGTCATTTGTGCATGGCTACAGAAGCCTATAGCTTGGGTCTACACATTTCATCCTTGCAAGTTATAAGGCCATCATTTCATAAACTTCACTGTGGAGAAGGTGACGTTGATATGCTTCAGTTTGCTGCCATTTGATTGTTTTCACATTTGTCTCCAGCGATCATAAGGTAAAATAGATCTAAAACAATTGTCATTTATATTTACAATTCCCTTATCCAAACAGCTTACTCAGTTACCTTGCTCTTATCGATAGCTCTTATCAATTTGTAATTTACAGTGCATGGAGAATGGTGTTATTTCTTTCTGAAAAAATAAACTAGATGTTGTTCCACTTGGAACCGACAAGTTGCTTGACCTTATTAATTGTTTCATTGCGCATAAAGGTGGTGGAATTATGAGGGAATTAAGTCAAGGTCAGAATATGGCATCTGTAGACACACCTCCGCCATAACCGTAATTTTTTTGATCGCCACCCAAAACGAATAGAGGTTGAATAGCATGCTATTCTCATGCTTAAGTTCATGGTCAGAATACGTGTAGAGAGACAAGTGCATAAAAAGGGAATTACATTCCATTTACGTGCGCTTAACTCGGGTTGGAATTCCCCCCAAAGTGTCAGGGTAGCATTGCTGTTCTAGGATCACTGATCAGGTCCCGCTATGTGGTCAGCAGATGCAGCTGCTGTTTCAGCACTGAGGACCAGACCCCTGAACAACTTCTCATTATAGGAAAGGTCACATGTAATAAGCCCCCAGGTGGTGAAGGTAGGAAACCACTTCGCTGATCCTCAACACTGGGGCCCCACAAGGGTGCGTGCTCAGCCCACTCCTGTACTCCCTTCGTGGCCAAGCACGCCTCCAACTCAGTCATCAATTTTGCAGACGACACAACAGTAATAGTCTTGATTACCTAACAATGACGAGACAGCCTACAGGGAGGAGGTGAGGGCTCTGGGAGTGTGCTGCCAGGAAAATAACCTCTCACTCAACGTCAACAAAACAAAGGAGATGATTGTGGACTTCAGAAAATAGCAGAGGGTGCACCCCCCTATCCACATCGACGGGACCACAGTGGAGAAGGTGGAAAGCTTCAAGATCCTTGGCGTACACATCACTGACACAGACAGTGTGGTGAAGAAGGCGCAGCAGAGCCTCTTCAACCTCAGGAGGCTAAAGAACTTTGGCTTGGCACCTAAAACCCTCACAAACTTTTACAGATGCACAATTGAGAGCATCCTGTTGGGCTGTATCACCGTCTGGTACGGCAACTGCACCACCCGCAACCGCAAGGCTCTCCAGAGGGTGGTGTGGTCTGCACAACGCATTACCGGGGGCAAACTACCCGCCCTCCAGGACACATTTTTACATTTACATTTTAGTCATTTAGCAGACGCTCTTATCCAGAGCGACTTAGTTAGTGAGTGCATACATTTTCACCTACAGCACCCGATGTCACAGGAAGGCCAAAAAGATCATCAAGGACATCAACCACCCGAGCCACTGCCTGTTCACCCCGCTATCATCCAGAAGGTGAGGTCAGTACAGATGCATCAAAACTGGGACCGAGAGACTGAAAAACAGCTTCTATCGCAAGGCCATCAGACTGTTAAACAGCCATCACTAGCACATTAGAGGCTGCTGCCTATAGACAGACTAGAAATCACTGGCCACTTTAAGAAATGGAACACTAGCCACTTTAATAATGTTTACATATCTTGCATTACTCATCTCATAAGGATATACTGTATTTTATACTATTCTACTGTATCTTAGTCCATGCCGCTCTGACATCGCTCATCCATGTATGTATATATTCTTAATTAATTCCTTACTTAGATTTGTGTGTATTGGGTTTATGTTGTGAAATTGTTAGATATTACTTGTTAGATATTGCTGCACTTTTGGAGCTAGAAGCACAAGCATTTCGCCCCCCTATGTTGAAGTTACACCATATTGCTTATACCAATCAAATGTTGTTGATATTTATTTTCTGTCATTCCATGTCTAATTTTGACACAATAAATGAGAAAACGAGTCTATTTTAGTTTTTCAAATTCAGAAACGAAAAACAAAAAAATCAGTTTTTCCACGCTCCGTTTTGACTCGGCATTGACGCAGGTGAAAGGTTGGCTTTCATTCAGACTGGATCAGCCACCGTCATGATTAGGAGTGAGGTAAACAACATGGCGGCAACCTGATAGCAGCTGCATCAAGAATAGCATACCTCACATATGTGTGCAGACAGACTCAAATAAAACACTACAGCGGAAGACTACATAACATCCATCTACTTCGATTCAGTCTGAAAGTTAAGGTGAGACCCGTTTACCACAAAATGCCGACGTTTAGCTAGCTGGCTAGCTAACTTACCACCAGTCACTTCATCTGTATTTAGTCGTTAGCTACTGTAGCTTCTTTGCAGTTTGTAAACACTGGGTAGGGATGACATAGCTAACTTACTGTTACCGTACTCGTCTTGTTTGCTAGTAACTTTATCTGATTCTGAGCATCGCCTACAAAGCTAACTAAACACCCAGTACTTATCCGAGTTATATGGCTAACGTTATCTAGCACGTTAGCTAGCTAATGTTAGTTGAATGAAAGTGTGCATTTGTGTTAGTGTTCGGGACGATAGGAGTTAAGGTGTCAAAAGCATGTTACCCGGTGTAGTTATACCGAAACGATATGTTTGGAAAACTACCCTCGTCAGTTGAGGAAGGCAACTACAGTACGTACTGTACTGAAACAATTAACAAACAGCAAAATACCTGAGGTTAGCTAGTTAGCTAGCTCAAGCCAACACAATAAGCATGCGCAAATATTTTGGAACACAGAATAAGCATGCGCAGCTTTTTTGGTTGCAAGCTTTTCTATGTGCGACACGCATTTACTGAGTCGTGGGACAACTAGTTGTCTGACAAGAACATTTAATAATCGATTTTTCCTTGTTTGCTTGCGTTCTAAAACGCTGATCTTATGGTTTAGTATTTTGACAGCAGACCAGCAGAAGTAGCCTAAAACGCATAGCCAGCCAACCTTGTGGACCTATCCTGAAGCAGTCACTCGTTTCCTACAAAATGAACATTAGGCTAATAACACCTGATTGCTGAGAGATTTGACTGTTGATATCATTATTCACCCACAGGTTCCCTGGAACATAATCCTGAGTTGCCAACAGAGAAAGACTAGTGGACTCACTAGAAGAGCTGACAAGAAATCTAGGATCCAGAGCATTAATAAGGATACTAAAGACTGAAAGGACTCATTTTGGTTTGTGTTTGACTATTGCGTCTGGACTTAGATCAAGGCTAACCGATGGTGCCCTCTCTGAAGTAGAGACCATGGATCACTACAAGGACCTTTGGCCGAAATGCTGGGCTTGGGTTTGAAACAGGACCATTTACCTCTCCCTTCTCATATCAGATCACAGATGGAGGTGACATGGAGCTAAGCAGTGAAATGTAATCTCGGCCAAACATCCCGCTCTCTGCTCAGTAGCACCTGTCACACAGCCTGAACTCTCCACAAATCTTTTCATCCTGGACCTTGAACTCACTGGGACTTAGCTAACTGCCCTACACCTCTCTGGAAACCGTTAAAGCTAGCCTACAGCTTCCCACAAACCAAAACGAACCCATTAATATTTACAGATCTACTCTATCCCAACGTCAACCGTTTCTTTCAATGCTCACACCTCCTCCCATGTCCCTTAATGTTTTCTAATGGAACTGTATCCCTGAGCCACCACGATACACAGCCCAAGCCAAAGGCTTGACGTCACAGTGCAGTTGCATTGGACTGTCTGGAGCACACTGGAGTAACTAAGCTCTAACTAAGTTAATTTAAACATGAGTGACGGGGAGCTGCAGCACCTGGACTATCTGACTGAGAATGAGCTGATGGGCATGGACACGTTCATTCACCGCATCGACTCAACCGAGGTGATCTACCAGCCACGCAGGAAGAGGGCCAAGCTGATCGGGAAGTACCTGATGGGAGACCTGCTGGGGGAGGGCTCCTACGGTAAGGTGAAGGAGATGCTGGACTCTGACACGCTGTGTCGCAGGGCCGTCAAGATCCTCAAGAAGAAGAAGCTGAGGAGGATCCCCAACGGAGAGGCTAATGTGAAGAAGTAAGTGGTGTTGTTTTGGGGATGGGGGGGAGTTTGTGTGGTGGTGGGTTTTTCTTTCTGTTTTCTCTCTCCCTGTCTTTCTTTTTGCGCTCTCTCCTTCCCTCTGATTTACACCCTTGGTCATGCATTGTCAAGCACAAGTGTTTATTGACTATTATAAACTGGCTGATTTGAGCCCTGAATGCTGATTGGCTGACAGCCATGGTATATCAGACCGTATACCACGGGTATGACAAAACATGTATTTTTACTACTCTAATTATGTTGGTAACCAGTTTATAATAGCAATAAGGCACCTCTGGGGTTTGTGATATATGGCCAATATACCACGGCTAAGGGCTGTGTCCAGGCACGTTGCGTTGTGTGTAAGAACAGCCCTTCGCCGTGGTATATTGGCCATATACCACACCCCCTCGGTCCTTATTGCTTAAATGTCACTGCTATAGGATGATTGCCTGTGTATAACGCTCAATATTGTATCTCAATGATTATCATTAGAGCGTGCATAGCCAATTACTGTATTCACGCCAACAGTTGTCTTATGAACTGTTTTCCCTACATATGACTTACCATCGTCCCCCCTGTTTAAAGTGCACAACAACACTTTGGATCTTCATTTGCATTTCGCTCTCCGATTAAAATACGTCCCTTTCCCTACATGGCAGCGCCATAGGGCCTTTTCTCACTACGAGAGATTTCCTAGAGATTTTGAAAAAATACCTTGTGAATTTGTCACATCTAGACTGCTACCTCCGGAGATCGTGCACGACACTCGCCCGACAGTTGCCCCCCTCCAAGCAGGGCAGTGTAAACAGAATTGTCTCGTTGAGCCCAACACTCGTAGCCGAGCGACGTTTTTGAAACAGCTGAAATCTATAGGCATTTTCCTTATATTATACTTTTTTTTTTTTTATCAGGAAATTACAGGAAAAGCCAGTTATTCTGAAATTATCACCATAGCTTTAAAGCAGGGTTGTGCAACTGGCTGCCCGCTGCCTTTTGTAGGCCCGCGGATCTATATACACTACCGGTCAAAGGTTTTAGAACACCTACTCATTCAAGGGTTTTTCTTTATTTTTTAAACTATTTTCTACATTGTAGAATAATAGTGAAGACATCAAAACTATGAAATAACACATGTAATCATGTAGTAACCCAAAAAGTGTTAAACAAATAGAGGTTCTTCAAATAGCCACCCTTTGCCTTGATGACAGCTTTGTGGAATTAATGCGTTTGAGCCAATCAGTTGTGTTTTGGCAAGGTATGGGGGGTATACAGAAGATAGCCCTTTTTGGTAAAAGACCAAGTCCATATTATGGCAAGAACAGCTTAAATAAGCAAAGAGAAACGACAGTCCATCATTATTTTAAGACATGAAGGTCAGTCAATACGGAACATTTTAAGAACTTTGAACGTTTCTTCAAGTGCAGTCGCAAAAAACATCAAGTGCTATGATGAAACTGGCTCTCATGAGGACCGCCACAGGATTGGAAGACCCAGAGTTACCTCTGCTGCAGAGAATAAGTTCATTAGAGTTACCAGCCTCAGAAATTGCAGCCCAAATAAATGCTTCACAGAGTTCAAGTAACAGACACATCTCAACATCAACTGTTCAGAGGAGACTGTGTGAATCAGGCCTTCATGGGTGAATTGCTGCAAAGAAACCACTACTAAAGGACACCAATAAAAAGAAGACTTGCTTGGGCCAATAAACACGACCAATGCATTGAACCAGCATTGAAGGTTCCCAAAAACACAGTGGCCTCCATCATTCGTCAATGGAAGAAGTTTGGAACCATCAAGACTCTTCCTAGAGCTGGCCGCCCGGCCAAATTGAGTAATCGGGGCAGAAGGGCCTTGGTCAGGGAGGTGACCAAGAACCCGATGGTCACTCTGACAGAGCTCTAGAATTCCTCTGTGGAGATGGGAGAACCTTCCAGAAGGACAACCATCTCTGCAGCACTCCACCAATCAGGCCTTTGTGGTAGAGTGGTCAGACGGAAGCCACTCCTCAGTAAAAAGGCACATGACAGCCCGCTTGGAGTTTGCCAAAAGGCACCTAAAGACACTCAGACCATGAGAACCAAGATTAAACTCTTTGGCCTGAATGCCAAGCGTAACTTCTGGAGGAAACCTGGCACCATCCCTACGGTGAAGCATGGTGGTGGCAGAATCATGCTGTGGGGATGTTTTTCAGCGGCAGGGACTGGGAGACTAGTCAGGATGGAGGCAAAGAAGAAAGGAGCAAAGTACAGAGATCCTTGATAAAGACCTGTTCCAGAGCACTCAGGACCTCAGACTGGGGCGAAGGTTCACCTTCCAACAGGACAACAACCCTAAGCACACAGCCAAGACAACGCAGGAGTGGCTTCGGGACAAGTCTCTGAATGTCGTTGAGTGGCACAGCCAGAGCCCGGACTTGTACCCGATCGAACATCTCTGGAGAGACCTGAAAATAGCTGTGCAGCAACGCTCCCCATCCAACCTGACAGAGCTTGAGAGGATCTGCAGAGAAGAACGGGAGAATCTCCTCAAATAAAAGTGTAGCGTCATTCCCAAGAAGACTCGAGGCTGTAATCGCTGCAAAAGGTGCTTCAACAAAGTACTGAGTAAAGGGTCTCAATACTTATGTAATTGTGATAATTATAAATTAGCAAATATTTCAAAAAATCTATTTTTGCTTTGTCATTGTGGGTTATTGTGTGTAGATTGATGACGGAAAAAAAAACAATTTAAATCCATTTTAGAATAAGGAGCATCCTGTTTAGTCTTAATCACTAACTTACTTAGGCCTATATTTCAATACTTGTATACGCTACTGTATCAATCAATAATTCATTCGTTCGTCTAATCACACAGCATACGAGTCATTCATGATTTGAAATGCAATCAAGTATTTTAGTTTTATAATAAGGTGATTCATTAATAATTAGTTTAAACAATAAATAAACCATTTCATTACGGAAATTGCTTTCACGAATGAATGCGACTGTTTTTAGTCTTTGCTGTAATAAAGGCTTAACAATAAAAACGTTAAAACAGACTCTGGTACGCTTATAATTTAGTGTTTACATTGTTCTAAACGGTCAGAAATTTAATTGTAATCTATACATCACCTGTTTGGCACACACAATATGTACGCAGCACTTGCTACTTACCTTCTTTTACTTAATCTCCAGTATTTTCCACAACTAGTCAAATGTATTCCACACATCTGATTTTCCCTTTACCTCCTGCGCAAACAGTAAACATTCCCCCGTTTCAAGTTAATTTTTCACATCCTCTGCATCCATTTTGCTTTCACATGTGTTAAGATGTTCAGAGTTTGTTAACCAATTCATTGATGTGATTATGATATGCTCTAGTTCAGGCCCTAATGCCGTATTCGAATGGGATTAGTTTTACTGGGGGAGGTCGGGTAATGTAATTAAGTGCACGAGCACAAAACACCACATTAGTCCTGTCCGAATCTGGCATGTTAGTTGTTTTTACATGGCAGGAGAGTAACAATTTCAGCCAGAATAACCTACAGTTTTTTGGCAAACTCCAAGGTCCTCTGATAATACTAGTCCCGTGCGATTCGACATCCATGTGTTTTGAGACAAATATCTGAGTTTGACAGGTGTTGCTCGTGGTTTGCACAAGAACACAATAACAACTGATTTGATAAATTGAACTAAGTGCTGCGCATAAGCTATATATGACTGGCCTACATATAGCCTATCAACTTTCACAGTGAATGCTTTTGTTTATATGTTTTGTGCCTATGAATTGAATATTGCGAAATGCGTCAGTAAAAAATATTGAGCCCATTTAATGCAATCCTTGCTGTTAATAGATTGCAACGCAGCATACAACTGACCTAATGGTTTGGAAATGATAAGTTAACTTTCTCCTTCATACCCTTAAAATGCATCTCAAGTGCATTTGCACTGTTTAGCTCACATCTGAAGGCTGGGGGGCATTTAGGACATACTGCTGTTCGCTAAAACATCCAAACGATTATGATCAGACTTCCACAATTCAAAAATTATGTCGACACTATACCAAAGATGGTTTGGTATGGTTTAGAAACTTGGGAACCAAGCTTGAGTTATCAGTGTGGCCCTATCACCTGGACATGTTGAAATGCTGTATCCTCAAGCCTAGAATAAAAACCTCCAGGCTTCCGTCATAACTGTCAATGTTTATATATATATATATATACACACAAATAATTACAGGGAGCTGTATGGAAAAAAACTAATCCCGTCCGAATCGTCCTTTGGAATAACAGACATTCTGAAGTAATAATTACATAACCAACGTTCTCTAGTAATACTAGTCCAATGCAAATAGGTCTTTGGTCACGTGCATGCGATGCATACATGTGCCACGTAAAGAGTGCAAGGGTTGAGGGGAATAGGGAATGTTTTTCCTCAACAAATTTTGGTAACAGAACTCTTCAGTCAGAAATGGCTGTAATTATGTTGCAGATTCAGCAACACGGACAGCACGAAAAACATGTTAATGTTCTGTGGTGGTCGCTGCAGCAGGGAGGAGAGAGCGACCAAGGTTGCTAGTCACAGTCATTTGCTCTATTTTTGTATTTATATTTTTTATACCCAGCGCATCAAGTCTGACCCCGGCCCGGCACAATCAAATAAATTGCTGGTCGGACTCCCTCTAGTCATTTGTGTGCCTTAATTATCTAATCATACAGTGTGCTTAAAGCATCAGACAAGCTCAGTGAATATAGTTGATTTGATTAAAACACATAAGATGTCAATATATGGGGATGGTGCCAGGTTTCCTTCAGATGTGACGTTTGGCATTCAGGCCAAAGAGTTCAATCTTGGTTTCATCAGACCAGAGAATCTTGTTTCTTATGGTCTGAGAGTCCTTTAGGTGCCTTTTTGGCAAATTCTAAGCGGGCTGTTGTGCCTTTTTACTGAGGAGTGGCTTCTGTCTGGCCACGCTACCATAAAGGCCTGATTGGTGGAGTGCAGCTGAGATGGTTGTCCTTCTGGAAGGTTCTCCCATCTCCACGGAGGAACTCCGGAGCTCTGTCAGTGACCATCGGGTCCTTGGTCACCTCCCTGACCAAGGCCCTTCTCCCCTGATTGCTCAGTTTGGCTGGGCGGCCAGCTCTAGGAAGAGTCTTGGTGGTTCCAAACTTCGTCCATTTAAGAATGATGGAGGCCAATGTCTTCTTGGTGACCTTCAATGTTGCAAGAAAATGAGGTACCCTTCCCCAGATATGTGCCTCAACACAATCCTGTCTTGGAGCTCTACGGACAATTCCTTCGACCTCATGGCTTGGTTTTTGCTCTGACATGCACTGTCAACTGTGTATACACACACACAGACACACACATACACATGATAACACACTTACACGTGGATTTTGTATTGTAGAGTAGTGGCCTGAGGGTACACACTTAATGTGTTGTGAAAAGTGTTATGAAATGTCATGTAATATTTTTATTTGTATATAACTGCCTTAATGTTGTTGGACACGAGGAAGAGTAGATGCTGCCTTGGCAGCAGCTAATGGGGATCCTTAATAAATACAAAATAGTCGAAAGACATGTTTAAAAACATTGTCTTTTTTCTTTTTTTCTTAAAAAAAAAACTTCAAATGGGGACTTGCTCGTGCGACTCAGGAGAGGCGATGCACTGCTTGTTTTTTCAGCACAGGTGGGTGGGGGAAGGGCGCAAGAGGAGCAGGGGCCGGAGAGAGAAAGGAGCCAAACCAACGCCCGCAAGTTAGACAAACTTGTTGCTGTGATAGGTTATCTATCATCTCATCTGGTAGTGTCTGTCTTGCATCAAATTGATGTAAAGAAGCTAGCTAGCCAGCTAAGTTAGTTAGCCAGCTAGCTAGCAAGGCTAATTGAGGCTATTCCTCTGCGCTCCCTGCATCTACAACAACTCCATTCACATTAAACAACAGCCTACCTGTTGATTGATCATTGTAGCTTAGTCCTTCTCATTTAGCCAACTTAATTCCGTAATTGTAATTCCATTTTGCATTGATTAGAAATCTCCCACTTAATTTGCTACATGTGGAGCCTCTGACGATGTGCTGCTGTGATTGACCGACAATAACAAGATTACGCGCCAGAAAAGTGTAGGCTATTGGTATGTCTCTTTATGTGGCACACTCATAAAAACTCTCAAACTGTTTTATAAAAATGTTGAATGTTATGGTCTATCCTTTATTTAGCAATGTCACATAGATCATTAAATTTATACAAAGCCTTTACATTAAAATAGGCTTGTGTTATTTTTTTCTAATGAATACTCTGCAAGTAATCGAATACTAACGTCCATTCGAATATTCTACAAGTGGTGGACAAGAAATCAAACAAATGATGGACAAGAAGATTTCTATTGGGCGACTACTCATGCACTTTTGGGTGGGGGCATTGTCATATTGTTGTCCTTCATTCATCCAGGTGATTCCGTTTTTTGGTCCACACCTGTACCTTTGTAATGCAACAGTAGAGATGGAGATTTCAAACTGTCTTCAGATAGGCTTTCGGAAGGAAAGTTGAACTAATTAAAAAGAATAGCAGTACAGCAAATTTGAATCAGCTTTCACATAATTCATTGAAAGTTGTGTGTATTATGGTCTTCGTCTTTGTGTGTGTGTTATGGTCTTTCTTATCCACAGAGGGCCAGTGTGGGTGCAGGGTTTTGTTCTACCAATTAAGCCCAGTCTGGACATATTTTATGAAGTATTTGTGTCATAAAAATTCAAGAGTTTAATCTTTCATTTTATCTCCACTTTTATTACAACAATTAGGGCCGTATATGTTAAAAATGTCTAAAATTAGATTTTGTGGACTTAATAGGTACACTTACCCTAATTTAAATATATGGCTCTGGTATAGGCTAACCCCTTGGCACTCCACTGGTTTTGTTCAGAGCTTCACAATGATCACTTGAATATGGGTCATGAAGTGGATGACCCAGACCCACATAATCCACAGTGCTGTGTAGGTCAGTCGGTAGAGCATGGCGCTTGCAATGCAAAGGGTCGTGGGTTTGATTCCTGCTGGGGCCACCCATATGATAAAATGTATGCATGCATTACTGTAACTCGCTTGGAATAAAACCATCTGCTAAATGGCTATTATTATTATTATAATCAAACTTCCTCTCATGTAGAATGAAGCTGTCCTCCCGGTCCTTGATTGTTGTCTCCATTTCTCGCTCGGTATCTCTCCTTCAACCCTCTCTCTCTTTTTATAAAATGACAATTGTTTTCGAACCACAGCTGAGTTTTTAATCACACAGTAGAGTTTATTTAATCATCTCCAGTGATGAGCCGCGGGCCAGTCTAAATATAGAGGTGCGCGCTAATGCAACTGTCAAATGAGGGAAAGTATTTAGAGAGCGATGGAGGAACAACTCAGTTTAGGCTGCTTTGCTCGCAGGGTCTCAGTAGAGATTCTAGGCATTTTGTAGAACATTTTCTCTGTAAATGTTTTATGGATTTGGGTTGCAAGTTGATTTGAGTTGCAAGTTCTGGTTCGGTTAGATTCAATTAGCCTATTTCGAATGTGATTAAATTGACTTGATTATGTTAGTGTTGATGTCTAGGCTACCCGCCACCAGTGTTGTTGTGGTGGTGCATTCATTTGGAGAGATGCAATGTTCTGTCTTGTATTGTACTCACACCCTCTATTTACAGTGAGGGGGGAAAAAGGATTCGATCCCCTGCTGATTTTGTACGTTTGCCCACTGACAAAGACATGATCAGTCTCTAATTTTAATGGTAGGTTTATTTGAACAGTGAGAAAAAGAATAACAACAAAAAAAATCCAGAAAAACGCATGTCAAATTTTTTTTAGAAATTGATTTGCATTTTAATGAGGGAAATAAGTATTTGACCCCTCTGCAAAACATGACTTAGTACTTGGTGGCAAAACCCTTGTTGGCAATCACAGAGGTCAGACGTTTCTTGTAGTTGGCCACCAGGTTTGCATACATCTCAGGAGGGATTTTGTCCCACTCCTCTTTGCAGATCTTCACCAAGTCATTAAGGTTTCGAGGCTGACGTTTGGCAACTCGAACCTTCAGCTCCCTCCACAGATTTTCTATGGGATTAAGGTCTGGAGACTGGCTAGGCCACTCCAGGACCTTAATGTGCTTCTTCTTGAGTGACTCCTTTGTTGCCTTGGCCGTGTGTTTTGGGTCATTGTCATGCTGGAATACCCATCCACGACCCATTTTCAATGCCCTGGCTGAGGGAAGGAGGTTCTCACCCAAGATTTGACGGTACATGGCCCCGTCCATCGTCCCTTTGATGCGGTGAAGTTGTCCTGTCCCCTTAGCAGAAAAACACCCCCAAAGCATAATGTTTCCACCTCCATGTTTGACGGTGGGTTTGGTGTTCTTGGGGTCATAGGCAGCATTCCTCCTCCTCCAAACACAGCGAGTTAAGTTGATGCCAAAGAGCTCGATTTTGGTCTCTTCTGACCACCACTTTCACCCAGTTCTCCTCTGAATCATTCAGATGTTCATTGGCAAACTTCAGACGGCCCTGTATATGTGCTTTCTTGAGCAGGGGGACCTTGCGGGCGCTGCAGGATTTCAGTCCTTCACGGCGTAGTGTGTTACCAATTGTTTTCTTGGTGACTATGGTCCCAGCTGCCTTGAGATCATTGAAAAGATCCTCCCGTGTAGTTTTGGGCTGATTCCTCACCATTCTCATGATCATTGCAACTCCACAAGGTGTGATCTTGCATGGAGCCTCAGGCCGAGGGAGATTGACAGTTCTTTTGTGTTTCTTCCATTTGCGAATAATTGCACCAACTGTTGTCACCTTCTCATCAAGCTGCTTGGTGATGGTCTTGTAGCCCATTCCAGTTCTGTGTATGTCTACAATCTTGTCCCTGACATCCTTGGAGAGCTCTTTGGTCTTGGCCATGGTGGAGAGTTTGGAATCTAATTGATTGATTGATTCTGTGGACAGGTGTCTTTTATACAGGTAACGAGCTGAGATTAGGAACACACTCTTAAAGGGAGTGCTCCTAATCTCAGTTTGTTACCTGTATAAAAGACACCTGGGAGCCAGAAATCTTTCTGATTGAGAGGGGGTCAAATACTTATTTCCCTCATTAAAATGCAAATCAATTTAAAACATTTTTGACATGCGTTTTTCTGGATTTTTTTGTTGTTATTCTGTCTCTCACTGTTCAAATAAACCTACCATTAAAATTATAGACTGATCATTTCTTTGTCAGTGGGCAAACGTACAAAATCAGCAGGGGATCAAATACTTATTTCCCTCACTGTATTACAATCTAGTACTAAGCCACCAGTGTGTCTGGTGTGTGTGCTGTTGTGTACATGCCTGAGTTTCTCACACTTTTGGTGGGAACAGTTAGTGTCTGTAATATGTTTGTGCATGTCTGTGTTGGTGGGCCCAATCCTATGTGTTTGAACCTGTGTGAGAACCATACCTAGCCTTATAAGGCCTGGCCGGGGATGCCATAATACAGTACTACCCTGAGCCGCTCTCTCTCCATTCACACTCTCACAGTAGCCATCGCTTAACATTCCTGTCTGCCAAACACTGTTTTCACTGCCCGGGGTTGCCACGGAGATGGGCACCCTCACACTCTGGCATTGCGCAATGACCACTCCTGTTGCTCGGGCAACGCCTCCGGAATGCCGAGCCATGGTTTGGAATGCCGCACACACACACTCCTGAGTGGGAGAGATAGGGAGGTGTGTTTGTGTGTGGAGGCATGTTCATTGAGTCCATTGATTTCATTGGACTTCCAGCAGGTAACATTCAATAAGTTTTTCGTCATAATTAATAAGCCTAGACGATAGAGCAGCTGTAGAATGGAGCCAAGTTTAAGCTATATGTGTAGAGGAGTGGTCACCAACCGGTCGATCTTCAAGGCGTTCCTAGTCGAACACCAACCATTTCTGTAGAAAAGCCAACTATAAAGGCTTGTGCTCCTTTTTTTTTGTATTTGTGTTGCTCTGTTAGCGGTAGGTGGACTTGATTCAGAAGCCCTATGTACCGGGTAGGCAAAGTGTTCCCATTTTGAACCATTTCATTTGTCTGAAAAGACAAACTCCGCCTACCCGGCAGACCAGGAGATCTGTGGCTAAATTGAGTGTGCCTACTGCGCTGGCCAATCGGATAGTTCAAATCACCGTGCCCACAGCTTCCAGGACCCCAGCCACAGCAAAGTTTGATACTAGCCTACTTGAGATTTTATAACCATGACCAGAGAGAGACTGTTAAAGAATACAGCAAAGAGCTGCTGTTTTTAGGAATGAGTTCACGTCTATGAATGAGTAGCCAAGTGTATCGATAGCCCTGTGTTTTTATTATTATTAGCAGCTCGTCTTGTCTATTTTAATATTGAGGAATATTTCACTTTCCCTGGTCATAGGAACAACATACATTTGTGCATGAGGCAGATGAGGTGTGACTCGTGTTTCGCCATCAGGTGGAACACTGTGTCCCCTCCCTCCGGTCAGTCTCACCGGAGCAAAGGAAGGAGAGAGCAACTGATCTATTTTGGTATGAAGTCTCGAGATTTTAAATATAATATGGTTTGAGAAGAACAATATTGCCAGGCATAGAGCCAATATGCTGTAATAATGTACTGTATTAGGCCTACTGCACAAACCTCATTCCTACAGAACTGTTTATTAGGTTAATGTTACATTTTTTAAGTCATGTTTTTAAAAGAATCTGAGCGGTAGATCTCTGCTTGCTTTTTGACTGCAAAAGTGATCTTGACTCAGAAAGGGTTGGTGAACACTGGTGTAGAGTCAGTCGATCAGTTGTAAAAGTGTTTTCTACATTTTACATTTACATTTTAGTCATTTAGCAGACGCTCTTATCCAGAGCGACTTACATTAGCAATTAGGGTTAAGTGCCTTGCTTAAGGGCACATCGACAGATTTTTCACCTAGTCGGCTCGGGGATTAGAACCAGCGACCTTTCGGTTACTGGCACAACGCTCTTACCCACTAAGCTACCTGCCCCACTTCTAAAAGTCCAGGTTTCCGTCCTCCTGGACAGCATCCCACAGAGAGACATTTGATCCACTGCAGAGCAGATACTCTCACTATGCAGTGGACACAGTCAGGTGCTTTAGACTGCACAAAGCTGACACTCTAATGTCTGTCCTAGAAAACAGCAGTGCTGCAAACTGCTCTTGTTGAACCTGAATGCGGAATGTTTTTACCCTTGAATGAGATTGATGACGCAGAAAAGGTTTATCAATTGCCTTTTCAGCACTAGGAAATGAAGTGACCACAATTCTGATACACATAGGCTTCTGATACACATAGGCCTATATTAACATCAAAGATAGTAAAGCAAAACAATAACTTGTTTTGTTTTGTGTTGTTGCTCTGTACTAGTATGATTAAAGCAGCTTTCTTTTCCCTGCCTTTTAAATGGCTTGGCATGTATGCATTATCCCTTGCAGCAGTGTTTGACCCTTTTGCTGTGTGTGTGGCTGTGTGCAGGCGGGATGTCTCTCTGACTCAGTCAGTAGTGATGCAGACAGTAATTGTTGTGTATATAGCAATGGACTGGGCCAGCCTGTGACTGCAGGCTAGTATGATGAGCGAAACAGGCACACCACAGAGGGAGAGCTACAGTACAGTGTGTTGATTGTGTGTGAGAGACCTGCCGACTTAGACTAGCGAAAGAGGATGTGTGCGCGTTCGTGCCCGACATGGTGTTTCAATACGCTGTGGGCAGAATGCATGCACCCCGATGCTGTGCACTGTGAACTACTGGCTTAAAGAGCGACTGCCCTAAAAAAAAATGTCTCTGTTTGAAAACGGCCAATGTGGCATCTGAGTCAGGAACATTTTATTCTAGTGCCAGAAAGTGTAAACAGAATAATTTTGGTCATGAAGTCAGTCTTGTCCTAAACTGAGGTTTGCGAGATGATAGGAATGAAGGGTACTGTAACAGTTTTCCTTGGGTTGGGTTTATTTAAATCCTGCATTCATTCACACAGCTGGCTGTACCCCAGTAATCATCAATTCAGAGCGCAGCTGCAGGCAACCCGAATCTTAAAGCCCATGGTCAATTAGGTTTGAGAGTCCATATCCTTTTGGAGCTAGTTAGGGACCATCAGTAAATTACACATGTACATTGGACAATATTTAAAATGGGCAATAGCTCCTAATTTCAAAGAATTAACTTCAAAACAACTATACATTTAAATAAATTAATATACAAATATTGAAAGCATTTAGACAACTAAAAAATATGCACCATGAAACTATTGGACCCATTTACATTGTGTAATTTATTGACGGTCCGTAACTAGCCCCAGAGATAGGCTATCCAATGTCAAACCAACTTTGCCCCCCCCCCCCAGACAACTCTCATTTGGCTTCGGTCACGGCTGCTGCGTTTCTTAATGACCAACCTGAAAAACAAGGCCAAATCAGTAAGATCAGCCCCCCTTTAACTAGCCTATTACTGTACAACACTTAAGATTAGCCTACCAAAAGAGAACATTTAGCCGAGATTTCCTTCCCATCCATTTGAATGGCATAGTTGATTCAAACACAGTCATTTTAAAAACAAGGCTGCTATGGGGATGTTTCTCTGTGACGTAGACTGGGGCATAGAAACGCTGTAACACTTTCGGCCTGCCTCGTATGTGTGCTCCCTTCATGCAGTAGCTGTATTCATTAGTGGCAGGCAGGCTGCTCTGTAGCAGGTGAATGTGGAGTCTCCTGGGGGTTTGACATGGTGGTGCCTGGGGTGATTTAAAGCTCCCTCTCCAGTGCCAGTTTACGGAGCTGTCTCAATGAGCGTGCTGCTGTAGCCACCCTAATGCGTCATTCCCCCTCCTTTCTGTGATTTATTTGATTTGTAACTGAGAAAGAAAGCTGACATCACACACTGTTTATTTTACAATGTGTTATTTTTTTTTATTTCACCAATGTTTCAGTTGTGATGCCTGTGATGGAGTTGCATTTGTAACCTCTCTAACCTTTGTTTGTTTATTTGTGTTTCAGGGAGATCCAGCTGCTACGGAGACTCCAGCACAAAAATGTGATCCATTTGGTGGACGTGTTGTACAATGAAGAGAAGCAGAAAATATATCCTTTATTCTAGTGTGTGTGTGTGTGTGTGTGTGTGTGTCAGGGTTTCCGTTAGGAACATTTGACGCCGGCCAACGTGACCGGGAAGATTAACATTTGACCATAAGCATTGGATGTATAACCAATTAGGGCGTCCACCCGCTGTGCTCAGAATGACAGAAATCACATTTAGATTATGGTTATGCATCTTAACAGAACATGTAACTCCTGTAATGAAGCAACCAATAAAACTAAATGTTCTAACATTTGCCAAAAAGCAATTCGTGGGAAAACACCATTCTAAACGGTGCACCTGATGCTAGCGGTTCCATATGTGAGAGAGCTAGAAATCTCAGTTAGGAACTTAGAAAGAGGGGGAATCTAAAAATGCAACAACTAGGATGGGTAAAGGGTTGCTAATATGACTAGGATTGTGCCTTTGGCTTCTGGACAACGAAAGCAAGTTGATATGAAACCAATAGAACAGGAGAGAAATGGCATATGAGGAAGTCTTTCATAGGCGGCGCGTCCAATAACTTCCAATACAACACAGTACTGAGTACCACTTGCCCTATTTTCAAGCATAGTGGTGGCTGCGTCATGTTACGGTTATGCTTGTAATTGTTAAGGACAGGAGATTTTCAGGATAAAAATGAAATGGAATGGAGTTAAGCACAGGCAAAATCCTAGAGGAAAACCTGTTTGTCTGCTTTCCACCAGACACTTGGAGATGAATTCACCTTTCAGCAGGACAATAATGTAAAACACAAAGCCAAATCTACAATTTGAGTTGCTTACCAAGAAGACAGTGAATGTTGCCGAGTTAGTGTTGACTTAAATCTACTTGAAAATCTATGGTAAGACCAGAAAATGGTTGTCTAGCAATGATCAACAACCACCTTGACAGAGCTTGAAGAATTTTGAACAGAATAATGTCTAAGGTATGGAAAGTTCTTAGACTTACCCAGAAAGTCAGCTGTAATCACTGCTTCCACAAAGTATTGACTCAGGGGTGTGAATACTTATACATTATGTAAATTAGATATTTATGTATTTCATTTTCATTAAATTAGCAAACATTTCTCAAAACATGTTTTCACTATGTCATTATCGGGTTTTGCGTGTAGATGGGTAAAAAACAACAACATCATCCATTTTGAATTCAGGCTAGAACACAACAAAATGTGAACTAAGTCAAGGGGTATGAATACTTTCTGAAGGCACTGCATGTCACCAGTAGTAAATGTACCGTTAATCCCCGTCATTTGATTACATTAATTTCTCTTAATGCATGTATTAATTACAGTAATTTACCGTTCTCATTCTCAGAGTGGAAATGTTGTTTGCAGAGTTCACAAGCTACACTTGTGAGAAACAAGTTTTGTTTTATTTCAATAACCATCATTTACGAGTTGTACATTTTAGTTTTTTTCTTTTGTTTTCAGTGCTCCATATGAGTGTCTGGTTTCACTGTCCTGTTAATGTTGAGGTAGCGCGCGCCTGAGCACACATAGAAGTACCTGGCTTGCTGTGCGCAAATGTAGGAAAGTACCTCACACAGTAAGTCAACGAAGTCTGTATTTTTTTTTACACATCCATTGCGAATGATAATAGACTTACAGTATTTTAAATCTTTCCAACAATCTCCCAGCCTCGATAATCACCAAGTCTCGTGTAAAATACCAAAATCATTATATCTACAGTGGAAATGATACCTGAACACTTTTCCCTTGCTCAAAGACCACTGTCTGTCCCACTGGCAGTGGGAAACTGAGGGCCCGGAATAGGCTACTTGATACAATTGTTGCACTTCAGCGATAGTTCACGTCAAGACAAATAAAAAGGGTGGCGGACAGGTTGAGGAGAGAGATGAATGCGATTGAAAGAAACAGAATTTTCATCAGGATATTTTCTACTGTTTTTATTTGTCAGCTTTATGTATTTTTAATGAGTTAATGAAAGTTATAGGCCATTGGCCTAGGCTATCTCTGAGTTCAATGCACAATGGATCACAGTTGTGTCCATATGGCAGAGGCTGGTGCTTTCGCATTAGTTGAATTTTAACTTTGAGATGTGTATAATTTTAATTCAGATTCTTGTGATTAACCACGTGACAATGGTTTTTCAAAACAAAAACTTTAATATTGAAATTGAACTGTTCCACGAAAATATGACACGCAATGCAGATCGGTAGAAATTGTAGGATAAATTGTAATCTTCCCCAAACATGAAACTCACTCACAGCCTATGAAGTCCATATAAAATAATTGCCTCCACCTTTCTAATTTTGCTTAGGCTACTTTGAAGCAAGGTAAGACATGTCTCATAATATGAAGTAAAACATTCAGGTTTCAAACAATTAAGTATGTTTTCAAAATGCATAGCTCACATTGTAGTGGTGGGTGACGTGCTGATAGCCTGCCTATCGTTGCCTGCTATTGAATGGTGAATGGGAGACGTGGTTCAAATACCAAATAAAAATGGTAGGCTAGCTCTTTTCATTGTGGCCATCAAAATAGTTGTTAACATGCAATTGCATTTAGAATTGTTTCACAATAACTGGGCATATAAAATCACGTTTTACTCCAGCAGCAACCAACTGAGGAGCTGCAAAAGAAATCCCGCTCAAAATAGGCTCTGTATGCCTATGTTGTGTGCATGTGATAGTTGTTTGATAAATAAGATGCATGACGACTAACGAAAATACACACAGCAATTTAATTCCACTGAATAATGCAAATGAACCTATAAACCAATAAGCATGACGTCAAATGTATTTACATCGACAGGGATTTCCATCAATGAATAAAAATCATTATTTTGCAATGGGCAACTATTTTATTTATCGGCTTTTCATAAATGTTTTGGACCAAAAGCCAGCATTTACCTGCTAACGGAAACGCTGGTTGGTTTGTGTGTGTGTGTGTGTGTGTGTGTGTTAGAGCTGTGACAAGAAAAGGAAAAGCCGCTCACTCTAGAAGCTCCGATGCAATATTAATTTTTTCTCACCAACGTTTCGATAACCAACCTGTCTTCATCAGTGTATAAACTGAAAATGATCGACATCGACCGAATTAACCATTTATCGAGAACATTTTACTGATATCGATAATGACAATAAGTTCCCTATACTAGAGAAATGTAAAGTCTGTCATTGTATGCGATTGCTAATGGGACAATTGATCTACTGCATTCAAAGTAATAGTAGTAGTTTTAAGGGTAGTATTAAAAGGAACTGTGGTGCACGTTAATGTTATAAACTTACCGTTCAATTTATCGTTATCGGGATAATTCAGTCAATTTATTGTGATATGGAAACTTTATATGGCCTTCGTATGGTCTAAATGAATTGAAAGCCTGAATTAATATAATAATTAACGGGTTGTTGTCTTCCTTGTCAACAATGACTCCAAAATCCTTCCAGATCTGGGATTTCACTCGCGTAGCACCTGTATCCACGATGGTGTATTTCACCATATTAACCTTTCTTTTTATTTATCCTGTTACGTTAGCCATTTTTGTGTGAGCTAGAGAAAATAAACTTGGCAACGTATTGTCGCGTGGCGGAAGAGAACGTAAGCTCTGCAGGTTGAGAGAATGCCAAGAGTGTGCGAAGTTGTCATCAAGGCAAAGGGTGGCTACTTTGAATAATCTCAAATCTAAAATGATTTGTTTAACACTTTTTTGGTTACTACATTATTCCATACAGTGGGGAAAAAAAGTATTTAGTCAGCCACCAATTGTGCAAGTTCTCCCACTTAAAAAGATGAGAGAGGCCTGTAATTTTCATCATAGGTACACGTCAACTATGACAGACAAATTGAGAAAAAAAAATCCAGAAAATCCCATTGTAGGATTTTTTAATGAATTTATTTGCAAATTATGGTGGAAAATAAGTATTTGGTCACCTACAAACAAGCAAGATTTCTGGCTCTCACAGACCTGTAACTTCTTCTTTAAGAGGCTCCTCTGTCCTCCACTCGTTACCTGTATTAATGGCACCTGTTTTAACTTGTTATCAGTATAAAAGACACCTGTCCACAACGTCAAACAGTCACACTCCAAATTTCACAATGGCCAAGACCAAAGAGCTGTCAAAGGACACCAGAAACTAAATTGTAGACCTGCACCAGGCTGGGAAGACTGAATCTGCAATAAGTAAGCAGCTTGGTTTGAAGAAATCAACTGTGGGAGCAATTATTAGGAAATGGAAGACATACAAGACCACTGATAATCTCCCTCGATCTGGGGCTCCACGCAAGATCTCACCCCGTGGGGTCAAAATGATCACAAGAACGGTGAGCAAAAATCCCAGAACCACACGGGGGGACCTAGTGAATGACCTGCAGAGAGCTGGGACCAAAGTAACAAAGCCAACCATCAGTAACACACTACGCCGCCAGGGACTCAAATCCTGCAATGCGAGACGTGTCCCCCTGCTTAAGCCAGTACATGTCCAGGCCCGTCTGAAGTGCATTTGGATGATCCAGAAGAGGATTGGGAGAATGTCATATGGTCAGATGAAACCAAAATATAACTTTTTGGTAAAAACTCAACTCGTCATGTTTGGAGGACAAAGAATGCTGAGTTGCATCCAAAGAACACCATACCTACTGTGAAGCATGGGGTTGGAAACATCATGCTTTGGGGCTGTTTTTCTGCAAAGGGACCAGGACGACTGATCCGTGTAAAGGAAAGAATGAATGGGGCCATGTATCGTGAGATTTTGAGTGAAACCCTCCTTCCATCAGCAAGGGCATTGAAGATGAAACGTGGCTGGGTCTTTCAGCATGACAATGATCCCAAACACACCGCCCGGGCAACGAAGGAGTGGCTTCGTAAGAAGCATTTCAAGGTCCTGGAGTGGCCTAGCCAGTCTCCAGATCTCAACCCCATAGAAAATCTTTGGAGGGAGTTGAAAGTCTGTGTTGCCCAGCGACAGCCCCAAAACATCACTGCTCTAGAGGAGATCTGCATGGAGGAATGGGCCAAAATACCAGCAACGGTGTGTGAAAACCTTGTGAAGACTTACAGAAAACGTTTGACCTGTGTCATTGCCAACAAACGGTATATAACAAAGTATTGAGAAACTTTTGTTATTGACCAAATACTTATTTTCCACCATCATATGCCAATAAATTCATAAAAAATCCTACAATGTGATTTTCTGGGAAAAAAAATCTCATTTTGTCTGTCATAGTTGACGTGTACCTATGATGAAAATTACAGGCCTCTCTCATCTTTTTAAGTGGGAGAACTTGCACAATTGGTGGCTGACTAAATACTTTTTTTCCCCACTGTATGTGTTATTTCATAGTTTTGATGTCTTCACTATTTTCTACAAAAACCCTTGAATGAGTAGGTGTGTCCAAACCTTTGACTGGTACTGTAAGTCAAAACTGTAATTCGGCCACTCAGGAACATTCACTGTCGTGTTGGTAAGCAACTCCAGTGTAGATTTGGCCTTGTGTTTTAGGTTATTGTCCTGCTGAAAGGTGGATTCATTTCGTGTCTGGTAGAAAGCAGACTGAACCAGTTTTTCCTCTTGGAATTTGCCTGCATAGTTCCATTCCGTTTCTTTTTTATCCTGAAAAACTCCCCGGTACCTAAATTTACAAGCGTACCCATAACATGATGCAGCCACCACTATGCTTGAAAATATGGAGAGTGGTACTCAGTAATGTGTTGTATAGGATTTGCCCCAAACATAACACTTTGTATTCAGGACAAAAAGTGAATTGCTTTGCCACATTTTTTGTAGTATTACTTTAGTGCCTTGTTGCATTATCTTGGAATATTTGTATTCTGTACACTTCCTTCTTTTCACTCTGTCAATTAGGTTAGTATTGTGGAGTAAATTCATCCTCAGTTTTCTCCTATCACAGCCATTAAACTCTGTAACTGTTTTAAAGTCACCATTGGCGTCATGGTGAAATCCCTGAGCGGTTTCCTTCTTCTCCAGCACCTGAATTAGGAAGGACGCCTGTATCTTTGTAGTGACTGGGTGTATTGATACACCATCCAAAGTGTAAATAATAACTTCACCATGCTCAAAGGGATATTCAATGTTTGCTTTTTTTTTTACACCCATCTACCAATAGGAGACCTTCTTTGCGAGGCATTGGAAAACATCCTTGGTCTTTGTGGTTGAATCTGTGTTTGAAATTCACTGCTCGACTGAGGGACCTTACAGATAATTGTACGTGTGGGGTACAGAGATGAGGTAGTCATTCAAAAGTCATGTGAAAAACACTATTGTACACAGAGTGAGTCCATGCAACTTATTATTTGACTTGTTAACACCCTAGAGTCGAAGTCCGTAAGTAAGGCCAAATTCAATCTTTCAACAAATATTTTTACTCCTGAACTTATTTAGGCTTTCCATAACAAAGGGGTTGAATACTTATTGACGTTTCAGCTTTTCATTTTTAATTAATTTGTAAATATTTAGAAAAACATAATTCCACTTTGACATAATGGGGTTTATTGTATGTAGGCCAGTGACAAAGATTGATTTAATCAAATTTAAGTTCAGGCTGTAACACAACAAAATGTGTAAAATGTAATGGGGTGTGAATACTTTCTGAAGGCACTAATGGAATTCGCAACACAATTCAACAGAATAAGCTCCTGTGTTTGTAAAAACAATATCTTGATTTCAAACGTTTGTTGTGCCTCAGCAGTTTTTCTCTTATGTCAGTCACTGAAAGTCAGTCAATTAGCCCATGTCAGCAATATTTTTTTCAGATGGCTAAATTAGTTTAGCAGCCAGCTATCTAAACTTGTTATCATGGTCGAATTAACGGCCGGGGGTCCCCCATTGATTTAGTTAGTCTCACTCAGATATCATATTAAAAACTGTAAAATCTTCTCTCCACCTCATGGCAAAACGTGTAGAATTACAGCAAACTTGCTTTAAAACTGCAAATTTTTCTCTACATCCCATGGCAAAATGTGTAGAATTGCACGAAATTAACTCTAAAATGTAAAAAAATGTCTCTCAGCTATCAAGAGAGGGGCCTCTAAAATGTTTTGCTCGCTGTGTGTGTGTGGGGGGTACGTATACCCGCAAGCAACTGTGACCCCTCAAGATGAGTTCACATTTTTTGTGACCCCCATCAGAGTTGCTTTCTGTTGTATTTGAATGGCTGTTTAATATGGCACTCAGTTTTAGTGTGTAAATGCTTCTCATTTGTGTTTGAGTATTCCCTTGACTGCCCGTCTCACGTATATGGTGATGGAGTATTGCGTATGTGGGATGCAAGAAATGCTGGACAGTGTCCCAGAGAAAAGATTTCCAGTATTTCAAGCTCATGGGTAAGTCTCTCTCACTCACTCACTCACTCACTCACTCACTCACTCTCACTCATATTAGTCTGTGCAGAGTCTACTGCAGGAACACCTGGTCAATGTCCAAATCCCGAGCTGTTAGATGACCGGTACACTGGGGTAAAAGTAGTTAAAGCTGATAAAACTAAGACTGTAAAAGGGTTGTTTTTTCCTGATAGTTGCTGGTTGAAAATACAATCACAGGACCTTCTAATCAGCAGGTTTGCATGGGCAGGAGTTTCTGCTTTCCATGGTGACATCGCCATGCAGTAAATTGGTTAATAGACCAATAACAGAGTTCCAAACATTTCTGCCAATAACAGCTAGTTTTCAGTTTTCCCATCTTCACTCAGACCTCTCCCAGACAGTCATAGCAAAATTATTGCTTAAGAAAGTTTTTTGCTAAAAACTTATTTTTGCCCATTTATCTATTACAGTAAGGTATTAAGGTACTTAACCCTCATACTACCAAAATATTTAACATACATGGATTACCAACTGTAGTCATTTTGACCCCATGAAGAAACTATTGGAAAAAGCAACAATCATAGAAAATATCAGCTTAGTTCTTATCAAAACATCATTAGACATGTAAATAATGTTATCTAAATGAATAAATGTATTTTAGCAAAATATTCTGTAAAATGAAAATATAAATGTTTCCCTTAAATAATGTGCAGTTTTTTCCCAAAGTACAATTCCATAATGGTCTTTCAATTAATATACACCTCACACACTTCCTTGCTCACATGCAAACACCCATATAACACTTGCACACAAACAAAATTCACACTCATACCCAAAGACTTGTATGAGTGTGATGATTTCCTACACTGGACAACTTACAGCTGTTGATAAGTCATTGATAATAATTGGCAAATTTGTTTCATGTCATTATATTAAGATATGGGGGGAAGGGGGGAACATGGCTATATTCAATACAATTCACGAGTTGATTTAAAACCTATGTTTAACCCTTTCTCATGGTTGGTGTCTTGATGGATTTGTCCAAAATCGTGTGACATGTAACATTTACTTTTCTGTCCTTACATTTATGGCAGTGTATGTTCTCATTATACTGTATCATACAGTGCATTCGGAAACTATTCAGACCCTTCCCCTTTTCTACATTTTGTTACGTTACAGCCTTATTCTAAAATTGATTAAATTGTTTTTTTCCTCATCAATCTACAAACAATACCCCATAATGACAAAGCGAAAACAGGTTTTTAGAAATGTTTGCAAATGTATTAAAAATGAAAAACCGATAACTTATTTGCATAAATATTCAGACCCTTTGCTATGAGACTCGCAATTGCGCTCCGGTGCATCCTGTTTCCATTGATCATCCTTGAGATGTTTCTTCAAATTGATTGGAGTCCACCTGTGGTAAATTCAATTGATTGGACATGATTTGGAAAGGCACACACCTGTCTATATAAAGGTCCCACAGTTGACAGTGCATGTCAGAGCAAAAACCAAGCCATGAGGTCGAAGGAATTGTCTGTAGAGGTCTGAGACAGGATTGTGTCGAGGCACAGATCTGGGGAAGGATACCAAAACATTTCTGCAGCATTGAAGGTCCCAAGAAGACAGTGGCCTCCATCATTCTTAAATGGAAGAAGTATGGAACCACTAAGACTCTTCCTAGAGCTGGCCGCCCGGCCAAACTGAGCAATCCTCTGTGGAGATGGGAGAACCTTCCAGAAGGACAACCATCTCTGCAGCACTCCACCAATCAGGCCTAAATGGTAGTGGCCAGACGGAAGCCACTCCTTAGTAAAAGGCACATGACAGCCCGCTTGGAGTTTGCCAAAAGGCACCTAAAGGATTTTCATACCATGAAAAACAAGATTCTCTGGTCTGATGGAACCAAGATTGAACTCTTTGGCCTGAATGCCAAGCGTCACGTTTGGAGGAAACCTTTCACCATCCCTACGGTGACGCATGGTGGTGGAAGCATCATGCTGTGTGTTTTTCAGCGGCAGGGACTGGGAGACTAGTCAGGATCGAGGGAAAGATGAACGGAGCGAAGTACAGAGCGATCCATGGTGAAAACCTGCTCCAGAGCGCTCAGGACCTCAGACTGGGGTGAAGGTTCACCTTCCACCAGGACAACGACCCTAAGCACACTGCAAAGACAACGCAGGAGTGGCTTCCGGACAAGTCTCTGAATGTCCTTGAGTAGCCAGCTAGAGCCCGGAGTTCAACCAGATCGAACATCTCTGGAGAGACCTGAAAATAGCTGTGCAGCGACGCTCCCCATCCAACCTGACAGAGCTTGAGAGGATCTGCAGAGAATGGGAGAAACTCCCCAAATTACAGGTGTGCCAAGCTTGTAGAGTCATACCCAAGTAGACTTGAGGCTGTAATCGCTGCCCAAGGTGCTTCAACAAAGTACTGAGGAAAGGGTCTGAACACATTTCATTTTTTTGTACTTTTATACATTTGCATAAAACCTGATTTTGCTTTGTCATTATGGGGTATTATGTGTAGATTGTTGAGGGGAAAAAAACAATTTAATCAATTTTAGAATAAGGCTGTAACGTAACAAATTGTGGAAAAAGTAAAGGGGTCTGAATACTTCCCGAATGCATTAATCAGTTAAATTAGACATTGAACTTGAATCCTGGATCTAGCTGTCGGACAGCTTCCGCATTGTCTCCGTGCTGCTCTGCTGTTTGTTGCTACTTGGCTACCTGCCAAGCTATTCACGTTTTACTTTTAATAAACGTTTAATCAATCTCTGTGTTCAACAAATTTACCAACTTTTTAGTTTTGTCCTCACTCATCTTTTTTCGTTAAACTTTTTCACCCCGGACGTTTATCCCGAGACAGAAGAGTCATTTTCCTGTGCGTTCTAGCTGCCAACTTTACGTTATTTTCCTTTTTTCCATCGCAACTTTTTTCCCTTATTCAACTTTTTCACTCCGGACGCTTTATCTGGACATGGTTCATCAACATCTTCAACAGCCGAAGCTAAGTAGTAACATTAACATGATGTCTTCTAATTGCAGTCGCTGTACTCATAATATACAGGAGAATTCTCGCCTTACGGCGAGAATAGCTGTGCTACAAGCCCAGCTTCAGACGCAATCGTTAGGCAAGGGTAATATCAGTGTAGGAAAGGAAGAAACAGCGTCTGTGCCACCAGTAAGTACAGACAGTAACGTTAGTATAAATCCCCCCGCACAGTCCCCGCAGCCGGACAACTTTCTCATGGCTTCTGGAGGGAAATACTGTTGGAATGCTCAACCGGTGTCGCTCATTCAGCCGACAGAAACCTTCAACCGGTTTTCCCCATTATGTAGCGAGTCGGAGTCTGAGTCTGAGTCTTCTCTAGTCTCTACTCCTCCCGTTACGGGGTCTGAGACTCCGAAGGCTCCCACCATTAGCTCTGACAAATTGAAAACCCTAGTCATTGGCGACTCCATTACCCGCAGTATTAGACTTAAAACGAATCACCCAGCGATCATACACTGTTTACCAGGGGGCAGGGCTACCGACGTTAAGGCTAATCTAAAGATGGTGCTGGCTAAAGCTAAAACTGGCGAGTGTAGAGAGTATAGAGATATTGTTATCCACGTCGGCACCAACGATGTTAGGATGAAACAGTCAGAGGTCACCAAGTGCAACATAGCTTCAGCGTGTAAATCAGCTAGAAAGATGTGTCGGCATCGAGTAATTGTCTCTGGCCCCCTCCCAGTTAGGGGAAGTGATGAGCTCTACAGCAGAGTCTCAGCACTCAATCGCTGGTTGAAAACTGTTTTCTGCCCCTCCCAAAAGATAACATTTGTGGATAATTGGCCCTCTTTCTGGGACTCACCCACAAACAGGACCAAGCCTGACCTGCTGAGGAGTGACGGACTCCATCCTAGCCGGAGGGGTGCTCTCCTCTTATCTACCAACATAGATAGGGCTCTAACTCCTCTAGCCCCACAGTGAAATAGGGTGCAGGCCAGGCAGCAGGCTGTTAGCCAACCTGCCAGCTTAGTGGAGTCTGCCAATAGCATAGTCAGTGTAGTCAGCTCAGCCATACCCATTGAGACTGTGTCTGTGCCTCGACCTAGGTTGGGCAAAACTAAACATGGTGGTGTTCACCCTAGCAATCTTATTAGGATAAAGACCTCCTCCATTCCTGCCATTATTGAAAGAGATCGTGATACCTCACATCTCAAAATAGGGTTACTTAATGTTAGATCCCTCACTTCAAAGGCAGTCATAGTCAATGAACTAATCACTGATCATAATCTTGATGTGATTGGCCTGACTGAAACATGGCTTAAGCCTGATGAATTTGCTGTGTTAAATGAGGCCTCCCCTCCTGGTTACACTAGTGACCATATTCCCCGTGCATCCCGCAAAGGCGGAGGTGTTGCTAACATTTACGATAGCAAATTTCAATTTACAAAAAAAAAAATGGCGTTTTCATCTTTTGAGCTTCTAGTCATGAAATCTATGCAGCCTACTCAATCACTTTTTATAGCTACTGTTTACAGGCCTCCTGGGCCATATACAGCGTTCCTCTCTGAGTTTCCTGAATTCCTATCAGACCTTGTAGTCATAGCAGATCATATTCTAATTTTTGGTGATTTTAATATTCACATGGAGAAGTCCACAGACCCACTCCAAAAGTCTTTCGGAGCCATTATCGACTCAGTGGGTTTTGTCCAACATGTCTCTGGACCTACTCACTGCCACAGTCATACTCTGGACCTAGTTTTGTCCCATGGAATAAATGTTGTAGATCTTAATGTTTTTCCACAAAATCCTGGACTATCGGACCACCATTTTATTACGTTTGCAATCGCAACAAATAATCTGCTTAGACCCCAACCAAGGAGCATCAAAAGTCGTGCTATAAATTCTCAGACAACACAAAAATTCATTGATGCCCTTCCAGACTCCTTCTGCCTACCCAAGGACGTCAGAGGACAAAAATCAGTTAACCACTTAACTGAGGAACTCAATTTAACCTTGCGCAATACCCTAGATGCAGTTGCACCCCTAAAAACGAAAGACATTTGTCATAAGAAACTAGCTCCCTGGTATACAGAAAATACCGAGCTTTGAAGCAAGCTTCCAGGAAATTGGAACGGAAATGGCGCCACACCAAACTGGAAGTCTTCCGACTAGCTTGGAAAGACAGTACCGTGCAGTACCGAAGAGCCCTCACTGCTGCTCGATCATCCTACTTTTCCAAATTAATCGAGGAAAATAAGAACAATCCAAAATTTCTTTTTGATACTGTTGCAAAGCTAACTAAAAAGCAGCATTCCCCAAGAGAGGATGGTTTTCACTTCAGCAGTGATAAATTCATGAACTTCTTTGAGGAAAAGATCATGACCATTAGAAAGCAAATTACGGACTCCTCTTTGAATCTGCGTATTCCTCCAGGGCTTAGCTGTCCTGGATCTGCACAGCTCTGCGAGGGCCTGGGATCGGGAGAGACACTTAAGTGTTTTAGTACTATATCTCTTGACACAATGATGAAAATAATCATGGCCTCTAAACCTTCAAGCTGCATACTGGATCCTATTCCTACTAAACTGCTGAAGGAGCTGCTTCCTGTGCTTGGCCCTCCTATGTTGAACATAATAAACAGCTCTCTATCCACCGGATGTGTACCAAACTCACTAAAAGTGGCAGTGATAAAGCCTCTCTTGAAAAAGCCAAACCTTGACCCGGAAAATATAAAAAACTATCGGCCTATATCGAATCTTCCATTCCTCTCAAAAATTTTAGAAAAAGCTGTTGCGCAGCAACTCACTGCCTTTCTGAAGACAAACAATGTATACGAAATGCTTCAGTCTGGTTTTAGACCCCATCATAGCACTGAGACTGCACTTGTGAAGGTGGTAAATGACCTTTTAATGGCGTCAGACCGAGGCTCTGCATCTGTCCTCGTGCTACTAGACCTTAGTGCTGCCTTTGACACCATCGATCACCACATTCTTTTGGAGAGACTGGAAACCCAAATTGGTCTACACGGACAAGTTCTGGCCTGGTTTAGATCCTACCTGTCGGAAAGATATCAGTTTGTCTCTGTGAATGGTCTGTCCTCCGACAAATCAACTGTACATTTCGGTGTTCCTCAAGGTTCCGTTTTAGGACCACTATTGTTTTCACTATATATTTTACCTCTTGGGGATGTTATTCGAAAACATAATGTTAACTTTCACTGCTATGCGGATGACACACAGCTGTACATTTCAATGAAGCATGGTGAAGCCCCAAAATTGCCCTCGCTAGAAGCCTGTGTTTCAGACATAAGGAAGTGGATGGCTGAAAACTTTTTACTTTTAAACTCGGACAAAACAGAGATGCTTGTTCTAGGTCCCAAGAAACAAAGAGATCTTCTGTTAAATCTGACAATTCATCTTGATGGTTGTAAAGTCGTCTCAAATAAAACTGTGAAGGACCTAGGCGTTACTCTTGACCCTGATCTCTCTTTTGACGAACATATCAAGACTGTTTCAAGGACAGCTTTTTTCCATCTACGTAACATTGCAAAAATCAGAAATTTTCTGTCCAAAAATGATGCAGAAAAATTAATCCATGCATTTGTTACTTCTAGGTTAGACTACTGCAATGCTCTATTTTCCGGCTACCCGGATAAAGCACTAAATAAACTTCAGTTAGTGCTAAATACGGCTGCTAGAATCCTGACTAGAACCAAGAAATTTGATCATATTACTCCAGTGCTAGCTTCCCTACACTGGCTTCCTGTTAAGGCAAGGGCTGATTTCAAGGTTTTACTGTTAACCTATAAAGCGTTACATGGGCTTGCTCCTACCTATCTTTCCGAGTTGGTCCTGCCGTACATACCAATACGTACGCTACGGTCACAAGACGCAGGCCTCCTAATTGTCCCTAGAATTTCTAAGCAAACAGCGGGAGGCAGGGCTTTCTCCTATAGATCTCCATTTTTATGGAACAGTCTGCCTACCCATGTGAGAGACGCAGACTCGGTCTCAACCTTTAAGTCTTTACTGAAGACTTATCTCTTCAGTAGGTCATATGATTGAGTGTAGTCTGGCCCAGGAGTGTGAAGGTGAACGGAAAGGCTGGAGCAACGAACAGCCCTTGCTGTCTCTGCCGGGCCGGTTCCCCTCTCCACTGGGGTTCTCTGCCTCTAACCCTGTTGCAGGGGCTGAGTCACTGGCTTGCTGGTGCTCTTTCATGCCGTCCCTGGGGGGGGTGCGTCACTTGAGTGGGTTGAGTTACTGACGTGATCTTCCTGTCTGGGTTGGCGCCCCCCCCCCCCCCCCCCTTGGTTTGTGCTGTGGTGGAAACCTCTGTGGGCTATACTCGGCCTTGTCTCAGGATTGTAAGTTGGTGGTTGGGGATATCCCTCTAGTGGTGCGGGGGCTGTGCTTTGGCGGAGTGGGTGGGGTTATATCCTTCCTGTTTGGCCCTGTCCGGGGGTTTCTTCGGATGGGGCCACAGTGTCTCCGGACCGCTCCTGTCTCAGCCTCCAGTATTTATGCTGCAGTAGTTTATGTGTCGGGGGGCTGGGGTTAGTTGGTTATACCTGGAGTACTTCTCCTGTCTTATCCAGTGTCCTGTGTGAATTTAAGTATGCTCTCTCTAATTCTCTCGTTCTCTCTTTCTCTCTGAGAACCTGAGCCCTAGGACCATACGTCAGGACTACCGGGCATGATGACACCTTGCTGTCCCCAGTCCGCCTGGCCTTGCTGCTATTCCAGTTTCAACTGTTCTGCCTGCGGCTACGAAACCCCTACCTGTCCCAGACCTGCTGTTTTCAACTCTAAATGATCGGCTATGAAAAGCCAACTGAGAGACCTGAGCCCTAGGACCATACGTCGGGACTACCGGCCGTGGTGACTCCTTGCTGTCCCCAGTCCGCCTGGCCTTGCTGCTATTCCAGTTTAAACTGTTCTGCCTGCGGTTATGGAACCCCTACCTGTCCCAGACCTGCTGTTTTAAACTCTAATGATCGGCTATGAAAAGCCAACTGAGATTTATTCCTGATTATTATTTGACCATGCTTGTCACTTATGAACATTTTTGAACATCTTGGCATGGTTCTGTTATAATCTCCACCCGGCACAGCCAGAAGAGGACTGGCCACCCCTCATAGCCTGGTTCCTCTCTAGGTTTCTTCCTAGGTTTTGCCTTTCTAGGGAGTTTTTCCTAGCCACCGTGCTTCTACACCTGCATTACTAGCTGTTTGGGGTTTTAGGCTGGGTTTCTGTACAGCACTTCGAGATATTAGCTGATGTAAGAAGGGCTATATAAAATAAAATTGATTGATTGATTGATTTTTTGTATAGAGATTTCAGAAATGCCGTGTACAGTGGCTTGCGAAAGTATTCACCCCCCCTTGGCATTTTTCCTATTTTGTTACCTTACAACCTGGAATTAAAATATATTTTTTTGGGAGGATGGTATCATTTGATTTACACAACATGCCTACCACTTTGAAGATGCACAATCTATTCTATTGTGAAACAAACAAGAAATAAGACAAAAAAACAGAACTTGAGCGCGCATAACTATTTCCCCCCCCCCCCCACCCCCAAAGTCAATACTTTGTAGAGCCACCTTTTGCAGCAATTACAGCTGCAAGTCTCTTGGGGTATGTCTCTATAAGCTTGGCACATCTAGCCACTGGGATTTTTGCCCATTCTTCAAATCAAAACTGCTCCAGCTCCTTCAAGTTGGATGGCTTCCGCTGGTGTACACCAATCTTTAAGTCATACCACAGATTCTCAATTGGATTGAGGTCTGGGCTTTGACTAGGCCATTCCAATACATTTAAATGTTTCCCCTTAAACCACTCAAGTGTTGCTTTAGCAGTATGCTTAGGGTCATTGTCCTGCTGGAAGGTGAACCTCCGTCCCAGTCTCAAATGTCTGGAAGACTGAAACAGGTTTCCCTCAAGAATTGCCCTGTATTTAGCGCCATCCATCATTCCTTCAGTTCTGACCAGTTTCCCAGTCCCTGCTGATGAAAAACATCCCCACAGCATGATGCTGACACCACCATGCTTCACAGTGGGGATGGTGTTCTCGGGGTGATGAAAGGTGTTGGGTTTGCGCCAGACATAGCGTTTTCCTTGATGGCCAAAAAGCTCAATTTGAGTCACATCTGACCAGAGTACCTTCTTCCATATGTTTGGGGAGTCTCCCACATGCCTTTTGGCGAACACCAAACGTGTTTGCTTATTTTTTTCTTTAAGCAACGGCTTTTTTTTCTGGCCACTCTTCCGTAAAGCACAGCTCTGTGGAGTGTACGGCTTAAAGTGGTCCTATGGACAGATACTCCAATCTCCGCTGTGGAGCTTTGCAGCTCCTTCAGGGTTATCTTTGATCTCTTTGTTGCCTCTCTGATTAATGCCCTCCTTGCCTGGTCTGTGAGTTTTGGTGGGCGGCCCTCTCTTGGCAGGTTTGTTGTGGTGCCATATTCTTTCCATTTTTTTATAATGGATTTAATGGTGTTCTTTGGATGCAACTCAGCATTCTTTGTCCTCCAAACATGACGAGTTGAGTTTTTACCAAAAAGTTCTATTTTGGTTTCATCTGACCATATGACATTCTCCCAATCCTCTTCTGGATCATCCAAATGCACTCTAGCAAACTTCAGACGGGCCTGGACATGTACTGGCTTAAGCAGGGGGACACGTCTGGCACTGCAGGATTTGAGTCCCTGGCGGCGTAGTGTGTTACTGATGGTAGGCTTTGTTACTTTGGTCCCAGCTCTCTGCAGGTCATTCACTAGGTCCCCCCGTGTGGTTCTGGGATTTTTGCTCACCGTTCTTGTGATCATTTTGACCCCACGGGGTGAGATTTTGCGTGGAGCCCCAGATCGAGGGAGATTATCAGTGGTCTTGTATGTCTTCCATTTCCTAATAATTGCTCCCACAGTTGATTTCTTCAAACCAAGCTGCTTACCTATTGCAGATTCAGTCTTCCCAGCCTGGTGCAGGTCTACAATTTTGTTTCTGGTGTCCTTTGAGAGCTCTTTGGTCTTGGCCATAGTGGAGTTTGGAGTGTGACTGTTTGAGGTTGTGGACAGGTGTCTTTTATACTGATAACAAGTTCAAACAGGTGCCATTAATACAGGTAACGAGTGGAGGACAGAGGAGCCTCTTAAAGAAGAAGTTACAGGTCTGTGAGAGCCAGAAGTCTTGCTTGTTTGTAGGTGACCAAATACTTATTTTCCACCATAATTTGCAAATAAATTCATTAAAAATCCTACAATGTGATTTTCTGGATTTTTTTCCCTAAAAAAAATCTCAATTTGTCTGTCATAGTTGACGTGTACCTATGATGAAAATTACAGGCCTCTCTCATCTTTTTAAGTGGGAGAACTTGCACAATTGGTGGCTGACTAAATACTTTTTTCCCCCTACTGTATCTATCTATATATATATATATTTTTTAATCTATATTTATACAGAAACACTAAGCAATGAGTTATATTTATTAACAACAAGTTGATTGATAGTCATGAACATTTTGAAGAATTGAATAAACCATTTATTGGCTATGAAAAAAAATATGCCTCTGGGTTCAATTGGGTTAATTGTTACCCAGAAATGATTTGATATATAACGGCTGCATTGGACCTTTTTAAACACTAATTTATAGTCACACTTGATTAAAGGACCTATTAGATGGCTTGGATCGATACATCATGTATGGCTGAGTTAACACTTGTCTTGTAAATCATGCACTGATGTTTTGATTTAAGCAAAATATTATGTTGTGTGCAGTATGCACAGATATCAAGTTAGGATTCACCATAGAGCTAATGTAGTGTATCGGCTTGTCTTGTAGGATTGTTATTATTAACCCCCCCCCCCCCTCCTCTCTTTCTCCCTCCTTCTCAGGTACTTTTTACAGCTGTTAGATGGCCTTGAATATTTGCACAGCCAGGGAATCGTTCACAAAGACATTAAACCAGGAAATCTGCTTCTGACCACCGACGGGGCACTCAAGATCTCCGACCTGGGCGTGGCAGAGGTGAGATGTCAAATGTCATCTCACTTACAATTATTCACCCCCCTTGGCATTCTTCCTATTTTGTTGCCTTACAACCTGAAATTAAAATGGATTTTTGGGGGGTTTGTATCATTTCATTTACACAACATGCCTACCACTTTGAAGATGCAAAATATTTTTTATTGTGAAACAAACAAGAAATAAGCCAAAAAACAGAACTTGAGCATGCATAACTATTCACCCCCCCAATGTCAATACTTTGTAGAGCCACCTTTTTGCAGAAATTACAGCTGCAAGTCTCTTGGGGTATGTCTCTATAAGCTTGGCACATCTAGCCACTGGGAGTTTTGCCTGTTCTTCAAGGCAAAACTGCTCCAGCTCCTTCAAGTTGGATGAGTTCCGCTGGTGTACAGCAATCTTTAAGTCATACCACAGATTCTCAATTGGATTGAGGTCTGGGCTTTGACAAGGCCATTCCAAGACATTTAAATGTTTCCCCTTAAAACACTCGAGTGTTGCTTTAGCAGTATGCTTAGGGTCATTGTCCTGCTGGAAGGTGAACCTCTGTCCCAGTCTCAAATCTCTGGAAGACTGAAACAGGTTTCCCTCAAGAATTTCCCTGTATTTAGCGCCATCCATCATTCCTTCAATTCTGACCAGTTTCCCAGTCCCTGCCGATGGAAAAACATCCCAACAGCATGATGCTGCCACCACCATAATTCACTGTGGGGATGGTGTTCTCTGGGTGATGAGAGGTGTGCGCCAGACATAGCGTTTCCCTTGATGGCCAAAAAGCTCAATTTTAGTCTCATCTGACCAGAGTACCTTTTTCCAAATGTTTGGGGAGTCTCCCACATGGCTTTTGGCGAACCCCATGTGGGAGACTCTCTTGGCATGTTTGTTGTGGTGCCATATTCTTTTCGTTTTTTAATAATGGATTTAATGGTGCTCCGTGGGATGTTCGAAGTTTCGGATATTTTTTTATAACCCAACCCTGATCTGTACTTCTCCACAACTTTGTCCCTGACCTGTTTGGAGAGTTCCTTGGTCTTCATGGTGCCGCTTGCTTGGTGGTGCCCCTTGCTTAGTGGTGTTGCAGGTGTATATATACTGAGATCATGTGACAGATCATGTGACAGATCATGTGAGACTTAGATTGCACACAGGTGGACTTTATTTAACTAATTATGTGACTTCTGAAGGTAATTGTTTGCATCAGATCTTATTTAGGGGCTTCATAGCAAAGGGGGTGAATACATATGCACGCACCACTTTTCCGTATTTTTTATTTTTTACTTTTTTGAAACAAGTAATTTTTTTCACTTCACCATTTTTGACTATTTTGTATATGTCCATTACATGAAATCCTAATAAAAATCCATTTAAATTACAGGTTGTAATGCAACAAAATAGGAAAAACGCCAAGGGGGATGAATACTTTTGCAAGGCATTGTACCTCAGTCATCTGTCCTTTACCTGTATTACCTATTACCTATTGTTAGGGGGATGCATGTGGTCCTCTGTAGCTCAGCTGGTAGAGCACTGCGCTTGTAACGCCAAGGTAGTGGTTTCGATCCCCGGGACCACCCATACACAAAAATGTATGCACGCACGACTGTAAGTCGCTTTGGATAAAAGCGTCTGCTAAATGGCTTATTATTATTATTATTATTATTATTATTATTTTTATTATGTTCTTAACTATAATGTGCAGACAGCATTCTTCCCTCTGAGTGTGCTGATTTTGAGCTTTCTTTCGCACTACCCTTCCCTTTCGTTCTTTCTCTCTCCCCACTTCTCTCTCCCCGCTAGGCTCTGCACCCGTTTGCGGAGGATGACACGTGCCGTACGAGTCAGGGCTCGCCGGCGTTCCAGCCCCCCGAGATCGCCAACGGCCTGGACACCTTTTCAGGGTTCAAAGTGGACATCTGGTCTGCAGGCGTCACACTGTGAGTAATGGCCATTGCAATGTCCAAATCCACACTGACCCTAACCCTAGCTCAGCACCTTCTGTTGATCTGGAAGGATAATCAATGATAATGATAATATCTCCACCTAGCGCTTTGATTACCTATCTGTCCATCATACACTGAGTGTACAAAACATTAAGAAGAACTGCTCTTTCCATGACATAGACTGACCAGGTGAATCCAGGTAAAACCTATAATCCTTATTGATGTCACTTGTTAAAGCCACTTCAAGCAGTGTAGATGAAGGGGAGGAGACAGGTTAAAGAAGGATTCTTAAGCCTTGAGACATGGAGTGTGTATGTGTGCCATTCAGAGGGTGAATGGGTAAGACAAAATATTTAAGTGCCTTTGAACAGGGTATGGTAGTAGGTGCCAGGCGCACTGGTTTGAGTGTGTCAAGAACTGCAATGCTGCTGGGTTTTTCACGCTCAATAGTTTCCAGTGTGTATCAAGAATGGTCCATCACCCAAAGGACATCCAGCCAACTTAACACAACTGTGGGAAGCATTGGAGTCAACATGGGCCAGTATCCCTGTGAAACGCTTTCGACACCTTCTAGAGTCCGTTCATCACAAAACCCACTGATATTGCAAACTATTTTAATTATTTTTTCATTGGCAAGATTAGCAAATTTAGGCATGACATGCCAGCAACAAAAGCCGACACCACATCCAAGTATAACTGACCTAATTATGAAAGACAAACATTGTAATTTTGTATTCCGTAAAGTGAGTGTGGAAGAGCTGAAAACATTATTGTTGTCTATCAACAATGACAAGCCTCCAGGGTCTGACAACATGGATGGAAAATTACTGATGATAATAGCGGACGATATTGCCACTCCTATTTGCCATATCTTCAATCTAAGCCTGCTAGAAAGTATGTGCCTTCAGGCATGGAGGGAAGCAAAAGTCATTCCGCTATCCAGGAATAGTAAAGTCCCCTTTACTGGCTCAAATAGCTGACCAATCAGCCTTGTTATCAACCCTTAGTAAACCTTTGGAAAAATAGTTTTTGACCAGATACAATGCTATTTTACTGTACATTTTTTATTGACAACAGACTTCAGCACGCTTATAGGGAAGGACATTCAGCAAGCACTTACACAAATGACTGATGATTGGCTTAGAGAAATGTATGATAAAAAGATTGTGGGAGCTGTCTTGTTAGACTTCAGTGCGGCTTTTGACGTTATCGATCATAGTCTGCTGCTGGAAAAATGTATACGTTATGCCTTTACACCCTCTGCTATATTGTGGATAATGAGTTACCTGTCTAACAGAACACAGAGGGTGTTCTTTAATGGAAGCCTCCAAAATTCAGGTAGAATCAGCAATTCCCCAGGGCAGCTGTCTAGGCCCCTTTACTTTTTTCAATCTTTTCTAATGACATGCCATTGGCTTTGAGTAAAGCCAGTGTGTCTATGTATGCGGATGACTCAACACTATACACGTCAGCTACTACAGCGATTGAAATGATTGCAACACTTAACAAAGAGCTGCAGTTAGTTTCAGAATGGGTGGCAAGGAATAAGTTAGTCCTAAATATTTAAAAAACTAAAAGCATTGTATTTGGGACAAATCATTCACTAAACCCTAAACCTCAACTAAATATTGTGGAAATTGTGCAAGTTGAGGTGACTAAACTGCTTGGAGTAACCCTGGATTGTAAACTGTCATGGTCAAAACATGTTGATAAAACAGTAGCTAAGAAGGGGAGAAGTCTGTCCATAATAAAGAGCTGCTCTGCCTTCTTAACAACACTATCTACAAGGCAGGTCCTACAGGCCCTAGTTTTGGCGCACCTGGATTACTGTTCTGTCGTGTGGTCAGCTGCCACAGCTGAACAGAGGAACTTAAGAAAATTACAATTGGCTCAGAACAGGGCAGCATGGCTGGCCCTTAAATGTACACGGACAGCTAACATTAATAATATGCATGTATATCTCTCATGGCTCAAAGTGGAGCAGAGATTGACTTCATCACTACTTGTTTTTGTAAGAGGTGTTTACAAGCTGAATGCACCGAGCTGTCTGTTTAAACTACTAGCACACAGCTCGGACACCCATGCATTACCCCACAAGACATGCCACCAGAGGTCTCTTCACAATCCCCAAGTCCAGAACAAACTATGGGAGGCGCACAGTACTACATAGAGCCATTATTACATTAAACTCTATTCCACATCAGGTAACTGATGCAAGCAGTAGAATCAGATTTTAAAAACCGATAAAAATACACCTTATGGAACAGTGGGGACTGAAGAGACACACACGGGTACAAACACGCGCACACACACACTAGCACACGCATTCTACACACATGTACATTGTAAGATGGCGGCCTCGCGACTAGCTCTTAAGAAACGTTGCGGTATTTTGTTTTTTATGTATTATTTTTTACATTATTAGCTCAGGAAACATTTTGTCATTACGTACAGCTGGGAAGAACTATTGGATATCAGAGTAGCGGTAACTCACCAGAACTACCAGCATTACGACCAGGAATACGACTTCCCCGAAGCAGATCCTTTGTTCGCTCTCCCCAAAGCATTTGATTTGATTCCAGAGAACGACCCAAAACATCACCGGCGGAGGAGAGGCACTCAAGGCGTCCTGCTGTTATTCAAAGACTGAACATTGCAGCCTGCACCCACTGCTTCCGAGTATATTACTCGCTAATGTTCAGTCTTTGGATAACAAAGTTGGGCAAGGATTTCTTTCCAGAGAGACATCAGGGCCTGTAACATACTTTGTTTACATTTACATTTTAGTCATTTAGTAGACGCTCTTATCCAGAGCAACTTACAGTTAGTGAGTGCATACATTTATTTTTATTTTTTTCATACCCCCGTGGGAATTAAACCCACAACCCTGGAGTTGCAAACACCATGCTCTACCAACTGAGCTACATCCCTGCCGGCCATTCCCTCCTCTACCCTAGACAACGCTGGGCCAATTGTGCACCGTCCCATGGGTCTCCCGGTCACGGCCGGCTACGACAGAGCCTGGATTCGAACCAGGATCTCTAGTGGCACAGCTAGCACTGCGATGCAGTGCCTTAGACCACTGCGCCACACGGGACATGCTCTCTCGGGATACTCTGTCGAAATCAGTCCAGTCGGTTCATCACGCAGACAGGAATAAATATCTCTCCGGTAAGCAGAAGGGCGGAGGTGTGCGTTTCATGATTAACGACTTATGGTGTAATTGTAGTAACATACAGGAACTCAAGTCCTTTTGTTCACCCGACCTAGAATACCTCACAATCAAATGCCGAACTTATTATCTCCCAAGACAATTTTCCTCCGTTATAGCCACGGCCGTTTATATCCCCCCTCAAGCCGATACCACGATGGCCCTCAAAGAACTTCACTGGATTTTATGCAAACTGGAAACCACATCCTGAGGCTGCATTTATTGTAGCTGGGGATTTTAACAAAGCAAATTTGAGGACTAGGCTGCCGAAGTTCTATCAACATATCAACTGTAGTACTCGCGCTGCTAAAACACTCGACCACTGTTATTCGAACTTCCGGGATGCTTATAGGCCCTCCCCCGCCCTCCTTTTGGCAAATCTGACCACGACTCCATTTTGCTTCTCCTTTCCTATAGGCAGAAACTCAAACAGGAAGTACCCATGCTAAGGACTATCCAATGCTGGTCTGACCAATCGGAATCCACGCTTCAGAATTGTTTTGATCACGCGGACTGGGATATGTTCCGGGTGGCTTGCGAAAAGGATTTAGACGAATACACTGATACGGTAACTGAGTTTATCAGGAAGTGTATAGGAGATGTCGTACCCACTGTGACTATTAAAACCTACCCTAACCAGAAACCGTGAATAGATGGCAGAATACAAACGGTGTAGTTATTCACTCCGCAAGGCAATCAAACAAGCAAAACGTCAGTATAGAGACAGTGGAGTCGCAATTCAATGGCTCAGACACAATACGTATGTGGCAGGGTCTACAGACAATCACGGACTACAAAAGGAAAACCGCCACGTCGCCGAGACCGACATCGTGCTTCCGGACACGCTTTGAGGATAACACAGTGCCACCGACGTGGCCCGCTACCAAGGACTGTGGGCTCTCCTTCACCGTGGCCGACGTGAGTAAAACATTTAAATGTGTTAACCCTCGCAAGGTTGCCGGCCCAGACAGCATCCCTAACCGCATCCTCAGAGCATGCGCAGACCAGCTGGCTGGTGTGTTTACGGGCACATTCAATCTCCCTATCCCAGTCCTATTCCTGTACCCAAGAAAGCAAAGGTAACTGAACTAAATGACTATTGCCCCGTAACACTCACCTCTGTCATCATGAAGTGCTTTGAGAGACTAGTCAAGGATCATATCACCTCTACCTTACCTGCCACCCTAGACCCACTTCAATTTGCTTACCGCCCCAATAGATCTACAGACGATGCAATCGCCATCACACTGCACACTGCCCTATCCCATCTGGACAAGAGGAATACCTATGTAAGAATGCTGTTCATTGACTATAGCTCAGCATTCAACACCATAGTACCCTCCAAGCTCATCATTAAGCTTGAGGCCCTGGGTCTGAACCCCGCCCTGTGCAACTGGGTCCTAGACTTCCTTACGGGCCACCCCCAGGTGGTGAAGGTAGGAAACAATACCTTCACTTTGCTGATCCTCAACACTGGGGCCCCACAAGGGTGCGTGCTCAGCCGACTCCTGTACTGCCTGTTCACCCATGACTGCGTGACCAAGCACGCCTCCAACTCAATCATCAAGTTTGCAGACGACACAACAGTTGTAGGCTTGATTACCAACAATGACGAGAGTGTGGTGCCAGGAAACTAACCTCTCACTCAACGTCAACAAAACAAAGGAGAAGTTCGTGGACTTCAGGAAACAGCAGAGGGTGCACTCGCCTATCCACATTGACGGGACCGCAGTGGAGAAGGTGGAAAGCTTCAAGTTCCTTGGCGTACACATCACTGACAAACTGAAATGGAACACCCACACAGAAAATGTGGTGAAGAAGGCGCAACAGAGCCTCTTCAACCTCGGGAGGGTAAAGAAATTTGGCTTGGCACCTAAAACCCTGAGAAACTTTTACAGATGATCAATTGAGAGCATCCTGTCGGGCTGTATCACCGCCTGTACGGAAACTGCACCGCCCGGGGTGGTGCGGTCTGCACAATGCATTACCGGGGGCAAACTACCCGCCCTCAAAGACACCTACAGCACCCGATGTCAAAGGAAGGCCAAAAAGATCATCAAGGACATCAACCACCCGACCCACTGCCTGTTCACTTTTCTATCATCCAGAAGGCGAGGTCAGTACAGGTGCATCAAAGCTGGGACCGAAAGTCTGAAAAAAAGCTTATCTCAAGGCCATCAGACTGCTAAACAGCCATCACTAGCACATTAGAGGCTGCTGCCTATAGACATGGACTAGAATCCACTGGCCACTTTAAGAAATGGAACACTAGCCACTTTAATAATGTTTACATATCTTGCATTACTCATCTCATATGTACAGTACCAGTCAAAAGTTTGGACACACCTACACATTCAAAGGTTTTTCTTTATTTTTTACTATTTTCTACATTGTGATGTCTTCACTATTATTCTACAACTATGAAATAACACATATGGAATCATGTAGTAACCAAAAAAGTGTTAAGGCAAAGGGTGGCTATTTGAAGAATATCAAATACAAAATATATTTTGATTTGTGTAACACTTTTTTGGGTACTACATGATTCCATATGTGTTATTTCATAGTTTTTATGTGTTCACTATTATTCTACAATGTAAAAATAAAGAAAAACCCCTGAATGAGTACGTGTGTCCAAACTTTTGACTGGTAGTGTATATATTCTTAATTCATTCCTTACTTAGATTTGTGTGTATTGGGTATATGTTGTGAAATTGTTAGATATTACTTGTTAGATATTACTGCACTGTCGGAGCTAGAAGCACAAGCATTTCACTACACCCGCAATAATATCTGCTAAACATGTGTATGTGACCGATAAGATTTTATTTAGTATTGTTGTATTACATTTACATTATTATATTGTAGATATGTAGTGGTGTAATAATGTTTTATGATGTACTGTTTTATCTTTTGTTTTATGTGTGAAGTAAGTGCCTTAATGTGTTTGGACCCCAGGAAGAGTAGCTGCTGCCTAGCTAATGGGGATCCCTAATAAATACAAATGCCCTGATGAATTGAGGCTGTTTTGAGGGCAAAGGGGGGTGGAGAGGTGTCCTTAATGTTTTTTACACTCAGTGTATTTTCAACGCCATTCTTTGTGTTATAATTTTGAGGGGTAATTATACCGGTACATACTAGGTCATAGACCATGCAAGATAACAGATCTCAGATATGAAGTCTCAAATAAACTCATAATATGTGATGTCTTGGCTGTTTCTCTTTCCCTGCCATAGATACAACATTACGACCAGTCTTTATCCGTTTGAAGGGGACAACATCTATAAGCTATTTGAGAACATTGGGAAGGGAGACTACAGTGTTCCAGAAGAGTGCGGGCCTGCCCTGTCAGACCTACTGCAAGGTGAGGATGACCAAGATGAAGACGATCTCTGAATTAAAGGTTGATTTAGCTCATGGCTTTACACAGCAGTTAATCAGTCAGTGGCTTACTCCGGTCATGGAGAGTACAATGAGAGCTTTCTTCCAGGTCAACTCAAATGCACCTGATTCAACTACTCATGGCCTAAATGGAAGATTATTTGAATGTTAGTGCTGGGCTGGAACAAAAGCCTGCACACAGCTATCTATCCCGGACAGGAGTTGGCCACCCTTGTGTGTTAGGGGAATCACTGGAATACACTGAGAAATGCCCTGTGGTGTTTTCTGAGCTTGTCCAGTAGATGGCACCGGTAACCTATCATAAACTATTGGAATTCCTCTGAACAACCCTGCACTCTATCACTTTCCCATTGATATAGGAACAGAAGTGGACTATTAAACAGGCCTCCGCAAAGGAAGGATATTTATTCATCTAACCTCCGCAGTCCTCTACAAGAGAGTCAATGAACTAGCGCCACTGCTTGCAGCCCTGCACTTAATGTTGTAACTGTTCGTGTGCATATGGTAGAACCTCAGACAATGAGATTTGGCCTTGGGGAGACTTCAGATATAAAAGGGAGATATCTTCTTCAGAAAATAGGAATGTTAGCACACCTTGTGGTGCAGTCTAGATGCTTCAAAATGATTTAATCCCTGTGACGTAAGTGCACGTGTTCGTGCGTATACAGTAGTATTTTCCTCTGTGACATTTAAAGCCTCAAAGTCGTGACTGGCTAGGCATGCTAGAAAGGACGGAATCGCAACACTTTCTAACTACAAAGGCGCACAGATGGTCTGATTTGGTATTGAAGGGGTTAGGCAATTAGGTTAATGGCAATGGGTAGTGTAGGACAGGGCAAAGCTTTTTCTCTGATGCAGAAGAGCCTTGTCTGCAAAGCTCATCATAGCTTTCAAATAAGACCCACACGCATTTTGTGAACGAGACTAGATTCAGAATGGATGGAAGCGTTTTCTTTGTTAAACTTCTTTCTGTCAAAGCAGTGCTTGATCTACAATGTAAGCTTATTAATAGTCATAGAAAGTGGTTTTATATTTCTCTAGTCAGCACTGTCATTAATGCAGACCACCATTATCTGATGGTCCATTTCCTCTTGATGTGTGTGTGTGCATGCCTGCTTGTATGTTAGATATGTGTGCGTGACGTGTGTACCCTTGTGTATGCAGTGATGTGTGTGGTGACGCAGCCCAGGTCTGCAGTGATGTGTGTGGTGACGCAGCCCAGGTCTGCAGTGAGGTGTGTGGTGACGCAGCCCAGGTCTGCAGTGATGTGTGTGGTGACGCAGCCCAGGTCTGCAGTGAGGTGTGTGGTGACGCAGCCCAGGTCTGCAGTGATGTGTGTGGTGACGCAGCCCAGGTCTGCAGTGAGGTGTGTGGTGACGCAGCCCAGGTCTGCAGTGAGGTGTGTGGTGACGCAGCCCAGGTCTGCAGTGATGTGTGTGGTGACGCAGCCCAGGTCTTAAGAGCCAGCCTGCAATTACGGTCTCTAAAATAAGCTCCCTGCCTGGCTGCCTGGCACAAAAGGTGTCCTTCAGCACTCCCATGAATACTATCAGCACTCTGTACCTCGCACAACCTGTAGAAAGTAGAACCCATTAACGTAGTCATGCTGTAAGCTCTGCACCACTATGGCATTGATGAAGCATTAGTCATTTTTCATTACATAATTTGAATTACTGTGTTAGTGTAGGCTAATAAATGTTTTGCCGCTATATATTATGACACATTTATTGTGTCTTTGTTGCAGCATTGTGCACATTTTACGATGCTCTAGTCTGACCTTTTCTCATAGTATTTGTATTGTGGACAGTTCATCGTTGTCATGCCATGCATTTCTCCATTGTCTGTCCTCGGATAGCCCCCCCTTGCCTTGGCAGCGGGCCAGGCAGTAGTAAGGACAGAGAGCTGGAGAGTACGGATGTGAACAGATTAGGGCTGACCCCATTTAGTCGAATGGTCGATTATTTGGCCGATTTCTTTATTAGAATAAAATAAAATCATGGTGACACCTGTCATATTCGCGCCTGTCTGAGTGGACTGATCCATTGTGGAGGCCGTGGGGATGGCACAGTCGATCAGTCTAAGAGATGTGCTACTGAAATTGTATATGGTTATATTATGTAAGAACAATGGTGCAACACAAATACAAATATTATTATTTTATAACAAATGCGCTTCCTGCCGCATTGGATCGTGGTCCCTGTCTGCGATTCTGAAACACATCAATGCGCTGTTAAATGTGTTGCCTTTTCGTAGACCTTGTTGCTATGTGCATAATAGCAAAGTTAACCAGCGTATTGGTGGTGGGAAACATGCGGCGGAAGCAGCAGCAGAGTTAGGAGACGACAAAAACAGCCCTTGCCTTAATTGTCTAAGAACAGTGAGGAGAGACGAAACCCCAACTTAATTAGGTCTATAATCAACAGCCTAACTGTTAAATGTGCCTGGCTTTATAAATCATCCATATACACTACCGGTCAAAAGTTTTAGAACACCTACTCATTCAAGGGTTTTTCTTTATTTTTTTTACTATTTTCTACATTGTAAAATAATAGTGAAGACATCAAAACTATGAAATGGCACATATGGAATCATGTAGTAACCAAAAAAGTGTTAAACAAATCAAAATATATTTTATATTTGAGATTCTTCAAATAGCCACCCTTTGCCTTGATGACAGCTTTGCAAACTCTTGGCATTTTCTCTACCAGCTTCACCTGGAATGCTTTTCCAACAGTCTTGAAGGAGTTTCCACATATGCTGAGCAATTGTTAGCTGCTTTTCCTTCACTCTGCGGTCCGACTCATCCCAAACCATCTCAATTTGGTTGAGGTCGGGGGATTGTGGAGGCCAGGTCATCTGATGCAGCACTCCATCACTCTCCTTCTTGGTCAAATAGGCCTGACACAGCCTGCAGGTGTGTTGGGTCATTGTCCTGTTGAAAAACAAATGATAGTCCCACTAAGCCCAAACCAGATGGGATGGCATATCGCTGCAGAATGCTGTGGTAGCCATGCTGGTCAAGTGTGCCTTGAATTCTAAATAAATCACAGACAGTGTCACCAGCAAAGCATCCCCACACCATAACACCTCCTCATCCATGCTTTACGGTGGGAAATACACATGCAGAGATCATCCGTTCACCCACACCTCATCTCACAATGACCCGGCAGTTGGAACCAAAAATCTCCAATTTGGACTCCACAACAAAGGACAAATTTCCACCTGTCTAATGTCCATTGCTCGTGTTTCTTGGCCCAAGCAAGTCTCTTCTTATTATTTGTGTCCTTTAGTAGTGGTTTCTTTGCAGCAATACGACCATGAAGGCCTGATTCACGCAGTCTCCTCTGAACAGTTGATGTTGATGTGTCTGTTACTTGAACTCTGTGAAGCATTTATTTGTGTTGCAATTTCTGAGGTTGGTAACTCTAATGAACTTATCCTCTGCAGCAGAGGTAACTCTGGGTCTTCCATTCCTGTGGCGGTCCTCATGATAGCCAGTTTCATCATAGCGCTTGATGGTTTTTGCGACTGCACTTGAAGAAACTTTCAAAGTTCTTGAAATTTTCCTTATTGACCTTAATGTCTTAAAGTATTGATGGACTGTTGTTTTTTATTGCTTATTTGAGCTGTTCTTGCCATAATATGGACTTGGTCTTTTACCAAATAGGGCTATCTTCTGTATACCCCCCCTACCTTGTCACAACACAACTGATTGGCTCAAACGCATTAAGAAGGAAATACATTCCACAAGTTAACTTTTAAGAAGTCACACCTGTTAATTGAAATGCATTCCAGGTGACTAGCTCATGAAGCTGGTTGAGAGAATGCCAAGAGTGTGCAAAGCTGTCATCAAGGCAAAGGGTGGCTATTTGAAGAATCTGAAATATAAAATATATTTTGATTTGTTTAACACTTTATTTTGGTTGCTACATGATTCCATATGTGTTATTTTGATGTCTTCACTATTATTCTACAATGTAGAAAATAGTAAAAAATAAAGAAAAACCCTTGAATGAGTAGGTGTTCTAAAACTTTTGACCGGTAGTGTATATCTACAGAAATAAGTCAGATCCTGCTTCTGTTGCCTGTTCGGGTGTTTGTTTAATTGCCTACTGATTCCGTGAGCACCAAGCCTCACGCAACAATTTCACAAATTCGGCTGTTTTTAATCGTTTCTATGCTGTAATAAAGGTTTTACACTTTTTATCGTTAGACCAGCTTCTCTGGTATTATTTATCATTTATTTAGTGTTTACACTGTTCCAAATTGTCAGCATTTTTCAATGTATTATAATAATAATAACCCTATTTTTCCTTGATCTCCTTCTTATTGATATTATTATTATTATTATTATTATTATTATTATTATGGTCATCATTATAATAATAAGTAATGTCATTATCATTAGTAGTCTTAGTATAGCAGCCTTGTATAACCACCATCGAGCTGTAGGCCTAAGAGCGCATCCTGTTTAGTCTTAATACCGTAACTTACTTAGGCCTACAGTGCATTCGGAAGGTATTCAGACTGCTTGACTTTTTCCACATTTTGTTACGTTACAGCCTTATTCTAAAATGGATGTAATAGTTTTTTGCCTCATCAATTTACACACAATACCCCATAATGACAAAGCAAAAACAGGTTTTTAGACATTTTTGCAATTGTATTAAAAATAGAAAACTGTATCATTTATATAAGTATTCAGACCCTTTACTCAGTACTTTGTTGAAGCACCTTTGGCAGCGATTACAGCCTTGAGTCTTCTTGGGTATGACGCTACAAGCTTGGCACACCTGTATTTGGGGAGTTTCTCCCATTCTTCTCTGCAGATCTTTTCAAGCTTTGTCAGGTTGGATGGGGAGTGTCGCTGCACAGCTATTTTCAGGTCTCTCCAGAGATGTTAGATCGGGTTCAAGTCCGGGCTCTGGCTGGGCCACTCTAGGATATTCAGAGACTTGTCCCGAAGCCACTCCTGCGTTGTCTTGGCTGTGTGCTTAGGGTCGTTGTACTGTTGGTAGGTGAACCTTCGCCCCAGTCTGAGGTCCTGAGCGTGTTGGAGCAGGTTTTCATCAAGAATCTGTCTGTACTTTGCTCTGTTAATCTTTCCCTCGATCCTGACTAGTCTCCCAGTCCCTGCCACTGAAAAACATCCCCACAGCATGATGATGCCACCACCATGCTTCACTGTAGGGATGGTGCCAGGTTTCCTCCAAATGTTACGCTTGGCATTCACCTCCCTGACCAAGGCCCTTCTCCCCCTAAACTTCTTCCAGATCTATGCCTCGACACAATCCTGTCTCAAAGCTCGACGGGCAATTCCTTCAACCTCATGGCTTGGTTTTTGCTCTGACATGCACTATCAACTGTGGGACCTTATCTAGACAGGTGTGTGCCTTTCCAAATCATGTCCAATCAATTGAATTTACCACAGGTGGACTCCAATCAATTTGTAGAAACATCAAGGATGATCAATGGAAACAGGATGCAGATTACCTCAATTTTGAGTCTCATAGCAAAGGGTCTGAATACTTATGTAAAAAAGGTATTTCTGTTTTTTTATTTGTAATACATTTGCAACAATTTCTAAAAACCTTTTTTCTCTTTGTCATTATGGGGTATTGTGTGTAGATTGAGGGAAAACATTAATTTAATCTGTTTTAGAATAAGGCTGTAACGTAACAATATGTGGAAAAAGGGAATGGGTCTGAATACTTTCCGAATGCACTGTAAATGTGTATTCTTCCTCTGTACAATTATTATTATATTTCCCCCATTTATCTCCCTTTTCTTCTCCGCTCCTGTGCCTTTACATTTAGCTTCTTTGTCTTCTTCAGGAATGCTTGAATATGATCCCGTCAAGAGGTTTTCGATACAGCATATAAGGCAACACAAGTAAGTGACTGAAGTAATCCATGTTGAAAAGAGCCTAAATGGCACCTTCCAAGTCTTTAGTTCGATTCCATTCATCTTCTGATTCGATTTAACTGAAATTGAATTGACCCTGAATGTACCAGTCCATATACAGGTCTTGCTACTTACAAAGCATGTAGAGGTCTGTAATTTTTTATCATAGGTACACTTCAACTGTGAGAGACGGAATCTAAAACAAAAATCCAGAAAATCACATTGTATGATTTTTAAGTAATTCATTTGCATTTTATTGCATGACATAAGTATTTGATCACCTACCAACCAGTAAGAATTCCGGCTTTCACAGACCTGTTAGTTTCCATCTCTCACAGTTGAAGTGTAACTATGATAAAAAATTACAGACCTCTACATGCTTTGGAAGTAGGAAAACCTGCAAAATTGGCAGTGTATCAAATACTTGTTCTCCCCACTGTAGATGGCTTTGCCCTCAGCTATGCTGTGAAGTCTGTCACTGTTCATATCAGACTGTTCGACTGTTCGTTCTAGTGTTCCACACAGAGAATTAGAATGAATTTGTTGTGATTCTCTGGTTCTACTGCTCCTCCAGCATCAAGGACAGACAGACTGACTGACTGAGACCTGAGGTGGCAGAGTGAGGGTCACTTTATAGAACACACATCTAAATGTAATGTAATGTAAATCTCAAGCTACGAGTTTCTCTAAGAACCTCAGACAATGAGATTTGGCCTTGGGGAGAGTTGAGATATCTTCTTCAGAAAATAGGAATGTTAGCACACCTTGTGGTGCTGTCTAGATGCTTCAAAATGAAATAAACGAGTAATGGTACGCTAGAAACCGAGAAATCATATATCATGTTTTTTTTTGGTATGCAATAAGCAGGCTTGACATTTTTTTTGAGACAAGCAGATTATAGATTTTAAATTGTCAGAATGGACAAGTAAAAAAAATCACGCCAAAATCACAATATCAAACAATTAGGCTACTCCAATCAGAATTGGATCATAGTGTCCTCCGGATGCAATGTGTTACATACTGTCCTCCCAATCTCTGCAGAGCATATCGGAGTAGAACTATTGTAGGCCTGCATTGACAGGCATGAGCGGTCTTTCCATAATATGCAGTCACGAGATGGGTTTTTAAGGTCAAAGTGAGCCTAGATGAAAGTGTGCACATTTTGTTGATATTCATTTCTAGTTAGTGAGTTAGTTGCCCAGTTATAGCACATTCTTGGTCAGCAATGAAAAGTCTTGGTGTGTGCATCAACTGTGTGTGCCAGTGCGAGTGGGCCATTGTCAGAAGAGAGAGCGAGAGAGACATTGCAGTAGCAGGTAAAATAATGATAGACAACAGACTAACTAGATAACCAATTTAAAACATATTGTGTAGTTTGGCTGGTTATCTTGCTAGTTAACTATTTAGGTATTAGCATGTATTAATATAATTGTCATGTCCGATGTCCTAAAAAACTTTCCACTGGCACTGTATAACTGCAGTTGATGAAACCAATGCTGCATACTCCGGTCTCAAGCGCTCAAAATCTAGTGTTGAGAAATCATTCTGACACCATTGGAAAGCTGGGATTCTCCACTATTCTATACTGGCCGTAAAAAAAATATTATTAGAATAGCCTAATTGACAAGTAATTTCTATGTTGTCAAGATCTTCCTGAAAACAGAATATTTTAGCCTTACAAGTAGATACATGTCTTAGTTAGCTACCTTGCGTTGAAGTCGCCCATCTTAGCCATTTGATCCCTGGTTCATTGATTGAGGGAATTATTTTATAAAGTAGCCTATCAGTGCAGTATTTCACTTTGGGGGGCGGGGGTTAAGTGTCTTTCTTAAGGCCACAACGGCAGGAGATATAATACATGGGATCGGAGACCAGCAGCCTTCCATTGTCAATATCAGTGATAATAATTAATTGTATTTTGTGAAGGGGTTCCTTCAATCATACAACACAATTTTCAGTCACCTTTTTGGCTCATCTTTTGGTGGGGGACAAGTGACTTGAGCTTTCGACCTGAGCTTTCGGACAAGTCAAAAATCTGTCCTACTTGTCCAAAGTTGCTAAGAAAGTTAATTTCAAGTCCTGCAATAAGGTCTATTGCATCCCTGTGACATATGTGCGTGTGCATACGGTAGTCCAAACATACAGTTAATATTATTATTAGTTACACGCTCGCTGATACCGACAATGTCCTCCGATGACGTCAGTGCGCTAGGAAAGTAGAGACGGGTACGGAGGGAGAGGAATAATAGAGAGAGAGGGAGAGAGAAGCTGCTCAAAGCATGCTGAAGTCTAGTTATGAAATGTGGCCATGTCTTCAACCTATGTAGACAATGCCACGCACCTTTACATAGAACAATCCTAAAAGTCCCTCGTCTGTCACAAATGTTTAATGAAATTATATTTAAATTTACTCTGACGGTTGTCCGTGGTGTTGGTCCCTCAGCCGGTCGAAATTTGAGAACAAAATATCAACAGGAAAGTATTACTAAACCGATTTCAAAACGCGGGTCTATGTGTGTGGCAATCAAGATGTGCCTTCGGTCATGATCAAAACACATGTACAAGACTGAAGTACACGCATGCAAACCATGCATACTCACTGAAGTCTTGCATGTGTTTATATGGTTTTACGCATGTTTCAGGTCATAGAAATTTCAACTTTAGTACCAGTGCTCTAAAAAGTTGGGTAAACAATACTTTCTTGTGGATATTTTGTCTCAAATTTCAAGCAGCTGAAGGACCAACACCACGGACAATCTGCAGAGTAAGTTCAAATATAATTTCATTCAACATTCTGGCTTGTAGAGTACCATTTCCAGAATCCAACACCGTCTGGTCCCCAGGCAAGCTAAAATCAATTTTCTCCCTTTCTGTGTTTGTGTGTGTGAGAGAGCGCGAGAGAGAGACCGAAAGAGGAAAAGAGAGAAGAGAGAGACTGCGCTTTGAAAATACTTTTAGCAATCTTGACTAAAACGAGCTCCAACGACTGTGATGAGACTCAGTTTCCATGGTTACTAATAAGTCAGTGAGAAACGGAAAGAAATTAACCCTAGGGAGAGAACAAGAGGGGGAGAGAGAAAGAAAGGAACCCTAATCACCCCCTCAGTAGCCCTCCTGGTGAAACACCCTCCACAATTGCCTCTGATGGTGCCTCATTTAAACTCTTTATAGCAGCACGACGCTGGGTATAAAAGCAGTGAAGCAGAAATAAACCACCCCCTTGTCACACACTGAAATACACTTTCTATAACTGGTTGGGTTGCATTAAAATGTAGCTAAGTGTCGGCATATGAAAACTGACTATTAAGTCATGATACAAACATGTGGGTCTGCCTATTGGAGCGGTATAGGGCTATACTGGCTTACCTAAATCAGAAGTTTTGCCAAGATGTGTTTAGTAACTAGTAACACAATACCTTCCCCCACTTCGCCTTCTGCCCTTAGCTGGGTACGTAAAAAACACCCGCCAACGGAGACACCGGTGCCGATCCCTGCCAGCGCGGAGAGCCGGGACGTGTGGCGCAGCATGACGGTGGTGCCCTACCTGGAGGACCTGCACGGGTACACCGAGGAAGAGGATGACGAGCTCTACGACCAGGAGGACGACATCATCTACACTCAGGACTTCACTGTGCCAGGTAAGAAGGGGGGAGCCCTACACTCAGGAGAGAGGGAGACACACACAAACACATCTACACTCAGGACCTCTCAGTGCCAAATGTATTGAAAATGAAATCTAATTTACATACACTACCGGTCAAAAGTTTTAGAGCACACTCTGGAATGCATTTCAATTAACAGGTGTGACTTATTGGAATTTTTTTCCGTCTTAATGCGTTTGAGCCAATCAGTTGTGTTGTGACAAGGTAGGGGGTGGGGTATACAGAAGATAGCCCTATTTGGTAAAAGACCCAAGTCCATATTATGGCAAGAACAGCTCAAATAAGCAAAGAGAAACGACAGTCCATCATTACTTTAAGACATGAAGGTCAGTCAATACGGAACATTTCAAGAACTTTGAACGTTTCTTCAAGTGCAGTCGCAAAAACCATCAAGCGCTATGATGAAACTGGCTCTCATGAGGACCGCCACAGGAATGGAAGACCCAGAGTTACTTCTGCTGCAGAGGATAAATTCATTAGAGTTACCAGCCTCAGAAATTGCAGCCCAAATAAATGCTTCAGAGTTCAAGTCACAGACACATCTCAACATCAACTGTTCAGAGGGGACTGTGTGAATCAGGCCTTCATGGTCAAATTGCTGCAAAGAAACCACTACTAAAGGACACCAATAAGAAGAAGAGACTTGCTTGGGCCAAGAAACACGAGCAATGGACATTAGACCGGTGGAAATGTGTCCTTTGGTCTGGAGTCCAAATTGGAGATATTTGGTTCCAACCGCCGTGTCTTTGTGAAACGCAGTGTGGATGAACGGATGATCTCCGCATGTGTATTTCCCACCGTAAAGCATGGAGGAGAAGGTGTTATGGTGTGGGGGTGCTTTGCTGGTGACACTCTCTGTGATTTATTTAGAATTCAAGGCACACTTAACCAGCATGGCTACCACAGCATTCTGCAGCGATACGCCATCCCATCTGGTTTGGGCTTAGTGGGACTATCATTTATTTTTCAACAGGACAATGACCCAACACACCTCCAGGCTGTGTAAGGGCTATTTTACCAAAAAGGAGAGTGATGGATTGCGGCATCTGATGACCTGGCCTCCACAATCACCCTACCTAAACCAAATTGAGATGGTTTGGGATGAGCCTCGAGTCAGGCCCCTCTCTGTCAACCGGACGGGACCTCCTAGAGTCGACACGGAGCCCCGCCGATCCATCACGACTGGTCTGCTGACGTAATCGTCTGTGGTTTCAACAGGCTTCCCGTTGCGACGGCCACGAAGATCCATCTGCTAGCCCCGGCCTGCTAGCACACGCAAACAGCCGTGCTTCCTGCTAGCCTGTGCTGTAGCACCAATTCGAACTGCTCTCGGACTCACATATTGCTGTTCACTGGACCTTATGATCACTCAGCTGCACAGCTGATGCATGCTGTACTGTTCCTTTACACGGTACCCTGTCCTGTTTATTTGTTTAGCCTCAGCCCAAACTTTAATTGCCATTACCATTTGTTGTCTTAGCTCTCCCGAATAACACCTGTGATTGCTTTATGCCTCTCTCCCATGTCAATATGCCTTGCCTATTGCTGTTCCAGTTAATTCTTATTATACAATTTCACTGTAGACCCCCAAGTCCCTCTCAAACTGCCTCAAATACCTCCTTTGTTCCACCCCCCATATACGCTGAGACCGGCTCAATCGGTGCCTCCAGTGATGCTATCTCTTTCATTGTTACCCAACGCTTAGGTTTACCTCCACTGTACTCATATCCTTCCATGTCCTTGTCTGTACATAATGCCCTGAATCTATTCTACAACGCCTGGAAATCTGCCCCCTTTATTCTCTGTACCCAACGTACTAGAAGACCAGTTCTTAAAGCCTTTAGCCGTATCCTTATTCTAGTCCTCCTCTGGTGATGTAGAGGTTAACCCCTGCAGCCCCCAGTATCACTCCTACTCCCCAGGAGCTATCATTTGTTGACTTCTGTAACCGTAAAAGCATTGTTTTTTTGCACGTTAACATCAGAAGCCTCCTCCCTAAGTTTGAGTTATTCACTGCGTTAGCACACTCCACCAACCCTGATGTTCTAGCAGTGTCTGAATCCTGGATTAGGAAGGCCACCAAAAATTCAGAAATGTCCATCCCCAACTACAATATTTTCCATCTAGATAGAACTGCCAAAGGGGGTGGAGTTGCAATCTACTGTAGAGAGAGCCTGCAGAGCTCTATCATACTATCCAGGTCTGTGCCCAAACAGTTTGAGCTTCTACTTCTAAAAATCCACCTTTCCAGAAATAAGTCTCTCACTCTTGCCGCTTGCTACAGACCCCCCTCAGCCCCCAGCTGTGCCCTGGACACCATATGTGAATTGATTGCCCCCCATCTATCTTCAGAGTTCGTACTGCTTGGTGACCTAAACTGGGATATGCTTAACACCCCGGCCATCCTACAATCCAAACTAGATGCCCTCAATCTCACACAAATTATCAAGGAACCTACCAAGTACAACCCTAAATCCGTAAACACGGGCACCCTTATAGATATCATCCTGACTAACTTACCCTCTAAATACACCTCCGCTGTCTTCAACCAGGATCTCAGCGATCACTGCCTTATTGCCGGAGTCCGTAACAGGTCCGCGGTCAAAAGACCACCCCTCATCACTGTCAAACGCTCCCTAAAACACTTTAGCGAGCAGGCCTTCCTAATTGACCTGGCTCAGGTATCCTGGATGGATATCGATCTCATTCCGTCAGTAGAGGATGCCTGGTTGTTCTTTAAAAGTGCTTTCCTCTCAATCTTAAATAAGCATGCCCCATTCAAAAAATTCAGAACTAAGAACAGATATAGCCCCTGGTTCTCCTCAGACTTGACTGCCCTTGACCAGCACAAAAAACATCCTGTGGCGTACTGCATTAGAATCGAATAGCCCCCGCGATATACAACTTTTCAGGGAAGTTAGGAACCACTATACACAAGCAGTTAGGAAAGCAAAGGCTAGCTTTTTCAAACAGAAATGTGCATCCTGTAGCACTAACTCCAAGTTTTGGGACACTAAAGTCCATGGAGAATAAGAGCACCTCCTCCCAGCTGCCCACTGCTCTGAGGCTAGGAAAGACTATCACCACCGATAAATCGAGAATTTCAACAAGCATTTTGCTATGGCTGGCCATGCTTTCCACCTGGCTACCACTACCCCGGTCACCAGCTCTGCACCCTCCGCTGCAACTTGCCCATGACTTGAAAGCCAAGTTAAGAAACAGATCACCAACCATTTCGAATCACATCGTACCTTCTCCGCTATGCAATCCGGTTTCCGAGCTGGTCATGGGTGCACCTCAGCCACGCTCAAGGTCCTAAACGATATTATAACCGCGATCGATAATAGACATTACTGTGCAACCGTTTTCATTGACCTGGCCAAGGCTTTCGACTCTTTCAACCACCGCATTCTTATTGGCAGACTAAATAGCCTTGGTTTCTCAAATGACTGCCTCGCCTGGTTCACCAACTACTTCTCAGATAGAGTTCAACGTGTCAAATCGGAGGGCCTGTTGTCTGGACCTATGGCAGTCTCTATGGGGGTACCACAGGGTTAAATTCTTGGGCCGACTCTTTTCTCTGTGTATATCAATGATGTCGCTCTTGATGCTGGTGATTCTCAGATCCACCTCTATGCAGACGACATCATTTTGTATACATCTGGCCCTTCATTGGACACTGTGTTAACAAACCTCCAAACGAGCTTCCATGCCATACAACACTCCTTCCGTAGCCTCCAACTGCTCTTAAACACTAGTAAAACTAAATGCATGCTCTTCAATCAAACGCTGCTGGCACCCGCCCACCCCGACTAGAATCACTACTCTCGACGGGTCTGACCTAGAGTTTGTGGACAACTACAAATACCTAGGTGTCTGGTTAGACTGTAAACTCTCCTTCCAGACTCACATTAAGCATCTCCAATCCAAAGTTAAATCTAGAATCGGCTTCCTATATCGCAACAAAGCCTCCTTCACTCATGCTGCCAAACATGCCCTCGTAAAACTGACTATCCTACCGATCCTTGACTTCGGCGATATCATTTACAAAATAGCCTCCAACACTCTACTCAGCAAATTGGATGTAGTCTATCACAGTGCCATCCGTTTTGTCTCCAAAGCCCCATATACTACCCACCACTGTGACCTGTACGCTCTTGTTGGCTGGTCCTCACTACATATTCGTCGCCAAACCCACTGGCTCCAGGCCATCTATAATTCACTGCTAGGCTTATCCCCGCCTTATCTTAGCTCATTGATCACCATAGCAACACCCACCCATAGTATGTGCTCCAGAAGGTATATCTCACTGGTCATCCCCAAAGCCAACACCTCCTTTAGCCGCCATTCCTTCCAGTTCTCTGCTGCCAATGACTGGAACGAACTGCAAAAATCTCTGAAGCTGGAGACTCTTATCTCCCTCACTAACTTTAAGCATCAGTTGTCAGAGCACCTTACCGATCACTGCACCTGTACACAGCCCATCTGAAATTAGCCCACCCAACTACCTCATCCCCATATTGTTATTTATTTTTCTCATTTGCACCCCAGTATCTCTATTTGCACATCATCTCTTGCACATCTATCATTCCAGTGTTAATACTAATAGTAATAATTTTGCACTATGGCCTATTTATTGCCTTACCTCCATAACTTGCTACATTTGCACACACTGTATATATATTTTCTGTTGTATTTTTGACAATGTTTTTTTTTACCCCATATGTTGTTGTTTTTTATCGCACTGCTTTGCTTTATCTTGGCCAGGTCGCAGTTGTAAATGAGAACGTGTTCTCAACTGGCTTACCTGGTTAAATAAAGGTAAAATAAAAAAGTTGGACCGCAGAGTGAAGGAAAAGCAGCCAACAAGTGCTCAGCATATATGGGAACTCCTTCAAGACTGTTGGAAAAGCATTCCAGGTGAAGCTGGTTGAGAGAAGAGTGTGCAAAGAGTGTGCAAAGCTGTCGTCAAATATAAAATAGATTTTGATTTGTTTAACACTTTTTGGGTTACTACATGATTCCAAATGTGGTATTTCATAGTTTTGATGTCTTCAATATTATTCTACAATGTCGAAAATAGTAAAAATAAAGAAAAACCCTTGAATGAGTAGGTGTTCTAAAACTTTTGACCGGATGTGTACGTATTCACACCCCTGAGTCAATACATTAAAGAATCATCTTTGGCTGCGATTACAGCTGTCTTGGGTTAAGTCTTTTGTGTTAAGTCTATAAGGGCTTTGCACACCTGGATTTTACAATATTTGCCCATTTATTATTTTCCAAATTTGTCAAGCTGTGTCAAATTGGTTGTTGATCATTGCTAGACAACAATTTTCAAAGCTTGCCATAGATTTTCAAGTAGATTTAAGTCAAAACTGTAACTCGGCCACTCCGGAACATTCACTGTCTTCTTGGTAAGCAACTCCAGTGTATATTTGGCCTTGTGTTTAAGTTATTGTCCTGCTGAAAGGTGAATTCATCTCCCAGTGTCTGGTGGAAAGCAGACTGAACCAGGTTTTCCTCTAGGATTTTGCCTGTGCATAGCTCCATTCCGTTTCATTTTTATCCTGAAAAACTCCCCAGTCCTTAACGATGACAAGCATACCCATAACATAATGCAGCCACCACTATACTTTAAAATATGGAGTGTGGTACTCCGTAATGTGTTGTATAGGATTTGCCCCAAACATAACACTTTGTATTCAGGACAAAAAGTGAATTGCTTTGCCAATTTTTTTGCAGTATTACTTTAGTGCCCTGTTGCAAACATGATGCATTTTTTGGAATATGTGTATTCTGTACAGACTTCATTTTCACTCTATCAATTAGGTTATTATTGTGGAGTAAATACAATGTTGATCCATCCTCAGTTTTCTCCTATCACAGCCATTAAACTCTGTAACTGTTTTAAAGTCACCATTGGCCTCATGATTAAATCCCTGAGCGGTTTCTTTCCTCTACGGCAACTGAGTTAGGAAGGACGCCTGTATCTTTGTAGTGACTGGATGTATTGATACACCATCCAATGTGTAATTAATAAGTTCACCATGCTCAAAGGGATATTCAATGTCTGTTTTTTTGTTGTGTGTTTTTTACCCATCTACCAATTGGTGCCCTTCTTTGCGAGGCATTGGAAAACCTCCCTGGTCTTTCTGTGGTTGAATCTGTGTTTGAAATTCACTGCTCGACTGAGGGACCTTACAGATAATTGTATGTGTGGGGTACAGAGATGAGGTAGTCATTAAAAAATCATGTTAAACATTATTATTGCACACAGAGTGAGTCCACACAACTTATGTGACTTGTTAAGCACATTTTTACTACTGAACTTATTTAGGCTTGCCGAAACAAAGGGGTTCAATACTTATTGATTCAAGACAATTCAGCTTTTCATTAAAAAAATAAATATATATATATAGATATCTAAAACATAATTCCACTTTATGGGGTATTGTGTAGGCCAGTGACAAAAAATCTAAATGTAATAGATTTTAAATTCAGGGTGTAACACAAAATAATGTGGAAAAAGTCAAGGGGAGTGAATACTTTTTGAAGACACTGTACAGTGGGGAAAAAAAGTATTTAGTCAGCCACCAATTGTGCAAGTTCTCCCACTTAAAAAGATGAGAGGCCTGTAATTTTCATCATAGGTACACGTCAACTATGACAGACAAAATGAGAATTTCTTTTCCCAGAAAATCACATTGTAGGATTTTTAATGAATTTATTTGCAAATTAAGGTGGAAAATAAGTATTTGGTCAATAACAAAAGTTTCTCAATACTTTGTTATGTACCCTTTTTTGGCAATGACACAGGTCAAACGTTTTCTGTAAGGTTTTCACACACTGTTGCTGGTATTTTGGCCCATTCCTCCATGCAAATCTCATCTAGAGCAGTGATGTTTTGGGGCTGTCGCTGGGCAACACAGACTTTCAACTCCCTCCAAAGATTTTCTATGGGGTTGAGATCTGGAGACTGGCTAGGCCAATCCAGGACCTTGAAATGCTTCTTACAAAGCCACTCCTTCGTTGCCCAGGCGGTGTGTTTGGGATCATTGTCATGCTGAAAGACCCAGCCACGTTTCATCTTCAATGCCCTTGCTGATGGAAGGAGGTTTTCACTCAAAATCTCACGATACATGGCCCCATTCATTCTTTCCTTTACACGGATCAGTCGTCCTGGTCCCTTTGCAGAAAAACAGCCCCAAAGCATGATGTTTCCACCCCCATGCTTCACAGTAGGTATGGTGTTCTTTGGATGCAACTCAGCATTCTTTGTCCTCCAAACACGACGAGTTGAGTTTTTACCAAAAAGTTATATTTTGGTTTCATCTGACCATATGACATTCTCCCAATCCTCTTCTGGATCATCCAAATGCACTCTAGCAAACTTCAGACGGGCCTGGACATGTACTGGCTTAAGCAGGGGGACACGTCTGGCACTGCAGGATTTGAGTCCCTGGCGGCGTAGTGTGTTACTGATGGTAGGCTTTGTTACTTTGGTCCCAGCTCTCTGCAGGTCATTCACTAGGTCCCCCCGTGTGGTTCTGGGATTTTTGCTCACCGTTCTTGTGATCATTTTGACCCCACGGGGTGAGATCTTGCGTGGAGTCCCAGATCGAGGGAGATTATCAGTGGTCTTGTATGTCTTCCATTTCCTAATAATTGCTCCCACAGTTGATTTCTTCAAACCAAGCTGCTTACCTATTGCAGATTCAGTCTTCCCAGCCTGGTGCAGGTCTACAATTTTGTTTCTGGTATCCTTTGACAGCTCTTTGGTCTTGGCCATAGTGGAGTTTGGAGTGTGACTGTTTGAGGTTGTGGACAGGTGTCTTTTATACTGATAACAAGTTCAAACAGGTGCCATTAATACAGGTAATGAGTGGAGGACAGGGGAGCCTCTTAAAGAAGAAGTTACAGGTCCGTGAGAGCCAGAAATCTTGCTTGTTTGTAGGTGACCAAATACTTATTTTCCACCATAATTTGCAAATAAATTCATTAAAAATCCTACAATGTGATTTTCTGGGAAAAAAATCTCAATTTGTCTGTCATAGTTGACGTGTACCTATGATGAAAATTACAGGCCTCATATTTTTAAGTGGGAGAACATGCACAATTGGTGGCTGACTAAATACTTTTTTTCCCCACTGTAAGTTTACATTGATTTGAGTAATATGAGTTGCCGATCGTATTTTTAAAAAGTGTAGTAAGTGTGAAGAAGTGCTCTTAGTCTATATATGTCTCTCTGTGTGTGTGTTTGTGTCTGTCTCTATGTGTGTGTTTCTGTGTCTGCAACTATGTGAATGTGTTTGACTGTAACGGTGTTCTGTGTTGACCGGTCTCTATTCCCTCTCTCTGTCCACCAGGGCAGGTACCAGAGGAGGACTTAGATGAGGGTGAGGTGGATCGGAGCCGGGCCCAGGCCAAGCCTGTTTGTGTGAACGGGACGGAGAGCAACGCCAAGCCAGAGTGCAGGTCCTCGTCCTCATCCAACCCCTCCCGCAAAGGAATATCCACAGCCAGCAAGATTCGCAAGCTCTCCACCTGCAAACAGCAATGACTGCACCTCAACAACCCACCTGGTGAGAAGGGTATGTTGTTGTGTTTGTGCGTACACCTGTGTGTGTGGATGTGTACTATGTAGGTGTAATATTTTTTGCACTCTTTCAAAAAGCATTTACTCCCACCTGGCTGTGTGTGTGTGCCTCTGAGTGATGGAGTGAATTGTGAATGAGACGTTTGTGCTGGGGGGAGGGGCACTTCTTCTTCTTCTGCAGAGAAGACCGAAGGGAAGATGGAGGGAGACTAGAGGGAGGGAAATGAAGACAGATGGAGGGAGTTACAGGAGGAGAGTGGAAAACAGATTCTCAGACAGTGATGCTACTCCGCAGTCTAATGGGATGGAGTAGAGCGTGTGGTGGAAGGGAGGAGAGGAGAGAAACTGATGAGATTCAGCAGTCTTCTGTATGAGTCATCTCCATCACACCACTGCTCCCCAGGCATCCTCCCAGAGACGGAAGTTCAGAGAGGGCGTGGGCACACACATACACACACTTCACAACTGCATTAGGATGGCACACAAGCCTCTCTCTCTTTTACACACAATCAGCCTTTGCACTAGCAGTCATAAAACTCTCGCTCGCACACACACAGACTGCAGAGCTACTTGGTAGGATGTGCAGCAAAGTGTCTATATTAATTTGTTATAGAGATGACTCACATTGGTCTAGATGGAGTGGGCTGCAGGCAGGATGTTGTTTCCCTCTCTGTCCATCGCTCCCTCTCCGTCAGCTGTATTTTCTCTCTGATCCCGCCTGCCCGGCTCTCTCCTAAATAACCACCTATTCATTCATTCTCCCATGTAGGGTCTGCCATCATTCAGCTGCTTTATCTGTGTGTTGCTGGAGGTAGAGGGAAGTCTCGATCACTTTGTGTGTGTGGTTGTGTGTGTGTGTGTGACAAATAAGCCTGGGATGCTCATATAAGGAAAAGTGTGCCCTTAACCTTTTCACATGTGAGTTCCAAATATCTCTTAACGGTAGCCCCAGCGTGAGTTGTTTTATGCACGTGATGTCAGCATGCACTCACTGTTCCAAATTGTGATTGTTACGCAACAGGACAGTTAACACACGCTGCCTGTTAATTATCTATAGGCTTTGTTTCAACTTGTCAATTTCAAATTATTTTCTAACAACAGTTTGAATTGAGATGTGTTCCGCCTCCTCATTAATTCACATAGAAGTAGCCCATTTCAGCGTTGCGGACAATTTATGTTTGAGGCTTTACTGAGCCGGACAAACTACTCTCTTCGAGGAGAGCCCACGCACTTCACCAATGTTTCCGCAGATCAAGTATGCAGACATTTGCGCAGTCTTGCACGAATTGGCACATTTTCTGTCTGGCGCTCGCATTGTCTTCCTTGTTGTTTTCCTTACAAATAATGACTTTGGACATGTGTGTGTTCCTATCAAAGTAAGTGCCTTATTTTCTGTATATCGTGTTGTCGTTTCTATGTAGCATACAGTATGTATGTACACTACCAGTCAAATGTTTGGACACACCTACTCATTCAAGGGTTTCTTTATTTTTACTATTTTTTACATTGTAGAATAATAATGAAGACATCAAAACTATGAAATAACATATGGAATTATGTAGTAACCAAAAAAGTGTTAAACAAATCCAAATATATTTGAGATTCTTCAAATAGCCACCCTTTGCCTTGATGACAGATTTGCACACTCTTGGCATTCGCTCAACCATCTTCATGAGGTAGTCACCTGGAATGCATTTCAATTAACAGGTGTGCCTTCTTAAAAGTTAATTAGTGGAAGACCCAGAGTTACCTCTACTGCAGAGGATAAGTTCATTAGAGTTACCAGCCTCAGAAATTGCAGCCCAAATAAATGCTTCACAGAGCTCAAGTAACAGACACATCTCAACATCAACTGTTCAGAGGGGATTGTGTGAATCAGGCCTTCATGGTAGAATTACTTCAAAGGAACCACTACTAAAGGACACCAATAATAAGAAGAGACCTGTTTGGGTCAAGAAACATGACCAATGGACATTAGACCGGTGGAAATGTGTCCTTTGGTCTGGAGTCCAAATTTGAGATTTTTGGTTCAAACCGCCGTGTCTTTGTGAGACGCGGTGTGAGTGAATGGATGATCTCTGCATGTGTAGTTCCCACCGTAAAGCATGGAGGAGGTGGTGGGGTGCTTTGCTGGTGACACTGTCTGTGATTTATTTAGAATTCAAGGCACACTTAACCAGCTTGGCTACCACAGCATTCTGCAGCGATACGTCATCCCATCTGGTTTGGGCTTAGTGGGGACTATCATTTGTTTTTCAACAGGACAATGACCCAACACACCTCCAGGCTGTGTAAGGGCTATTTTACCAAGAAGGAGAGTGATGGAGTGCTGCATCAGATGACCTGGCCTCCACAATCCCCCGACCTCAACCCAATTGAGATGGTTTGGGATGAGTGGGACGGCAGAGTGAAGGAAAAGCAGCCAACAAGTCCTCAGCATATGTGGGAACTCCTTCAAGACTGTTGAAAAGCATTCCAGGTGAAGCTGGTTGAGAGAATGCCAAGAGTGTGCAAAGATGTCAAGGCAAAGGGTGGCTATTTGCAGAATCTCAAATATAAAATATATTTTGATTTGTTTAACACTTGTTTTGGTTACTACATGATTCCATATGTGTTATTTCATAGTTTTGATGTCTTCACTATTATTCTACAATGTAAAAAATAGTAAAAATAAAGAAAAACCCTTGACTGAGTAGCTGTGTCCAAACTTTTGACTGGTACTGTATGTATGTTTTCAAGTACTGGTGACAAATAATGCATTCCGATTATTGCATAGATTATAATGGACACCTATGATGTGTGTAAAATACTGATTTATAATTACATTTACATTTACGTCATTTAGCAGACGCTCTTATCCAGAGCGACTTACAAATTGGTGCATTCACCTTATAGCCAGTGGGATAACCACTTTACAATGTTTTTTTTTTTTTTGGGGGGGGGGGGGGGGTAGAAGGATTACTTTATCCTATCCCAGGTATTCCTTAAAGAGGTGGGGTTTCAAATGTCTCCGGAAGGTGGTGAGTGACTCCGCTGTCCTGGCGTCGGGAGGGAGCTTGTTCCACCATTGGGGTGCCAGAGCAGCGAACAGTTTTGACTGGGCTGAGCGGGAACTGTGCTTCCGCAGAGGTAGGGGAGCCAGCAGGCCAGAGGTGGATGAACGCAATGCCCTCGTTTGGGTGTAGGGACTGATCAGAGCCTGAAGGTACGGAGGTGCTGTTCCCCTCACAGCTCCGTAGGCAAGCACCATGGTCTTGTAGCAGAAGCGAGCTTCAACTGGAAGCCAGTGGAGTGTGCGGCGGAGCGGGGTGACGTGAGAGAACTTGGGAAGGTTGAACACCAGACGGGCTGCGGCATTCTGGATGAGTTGTAGGGGTTTAATGGCATAGGCAGGGAGCCCAGCCAACAGCGAGTTGCAGTAATCCAGACGGGAGATGACAAGTGCCTGGATTAGGACCTGTGCCGCTTCCTGTGTAAGGCAGGGTCGTACTCTCCGAATGTTGTAGAGCATGAACCTACAGGATCGGGTCACCGCCTTGATGTTAGCGGAGAACGACAGGGTGTTGTCCAGGGTCACGCCAAGGCTCTTCGCACTCTGGGAGGAGGACACAACGGAGTTGTCAACCGTGATGGCGAGATCATGGAATGGGCAGTCCTTCCCCGGGAGGAAGAGCAGCTCCGTCTTGCCAAGGTTCAGCTTGAGGTGGTGATCCGTCATCCATACTGATATGTCTGCCAGACATGCAGAGATGCGATTCGCCACCTGGTTATCAGAAGGGGGAAAGGAGAAGATTAGTTGTGTATCGTCTGCGTAGCAATGATAGGAGAGGCCATGTGAGGATATGACAGAGCCAAGTGACTTGGTGTATAGCGAGAATAGGAGAGGGCCTAGAACTGAGCCCTGGGGGACACCAGTGGTGAGAGCACGTGGTGAGAGCACGTGGTGTGGAGACAGCTTCTCGCCACGCCACTTGGTAGGAGCGACCGGTCAGGTAGGACGCAATCCAAGAGTGAGCCGCGCCGGAGATGCCCAGCTCGGAGAGGGTGGAGAGGAGGATCTGATGGTTCACAGTATCAAAGGCAGCAGACAGGTCTAGAAGGACAAGAGGAGAGAGAGTTAGCTTTAGCAGTGCGGAGAGCCTCCGTGACACAGAGAAGAGCAGTCTCAGTTGAATGACCAGTCTTGAAACCTGACTGGTTTGGATCAAGAAGGTCATTCTGAGAGAGATAGCAAGAGAGTTGGCTAAAGACGGCATGCTCAATAGTTTGAGAGAAAAGAAAGAAGGGATACTGGTCTGTAGTTGTTGACATCAGAGGGATCGAGTGTTGGTTTTTTGAGAAGGGGTGCAACTCTCGCTCTCTTGAAGACTGAAGGGACATAGCCAGCGGTCAAGGATGAGTTGATGAGCGAGGTGAGGTAAGGGAGAAGGTCACCAGAGATGGTCTGGAGAAGAGAGGAGGGGATAGGGTCAAGCGGGCAGGTTGTTGGGCGGCCGGCCATCACAAGTCGCAAGATTTTATCTGGAGAGAGAGGGGAGAAAGAAGTCAAAGCATAGGGTAGGGCCGTGTGAGCAGGACCAGCAGTGTCATTTGACTTAACAAACGAGGATCGGATGTCGTCAACCTTCTTTTCAAAATGGTTGACGAAGTCATCCACAGAGAGGGAGGAGGGAGGGGGAGGAGAAGGTGGCAAAGAGCTTCCTAGGGTTAGAGGCAGATGCTTGGAATTTAGAGTGGTAGAAAGTGGCCTTAGCAGCAGAAACAGATGAAGAAAATGTAGAGAGGAGGGAGTGAAAAGATGCCAGGTCCGCAGGGAGTCTAGTTTTCCTCCATTTCCGCTCGGCTGCCCGGAGCCCTGTTCTGTGAGCTCGCAATGAGTCATCAAGCCACGGAGCTGGAGGGGAGGACCGAGCCGGCCGGGAGGATAGGGGACATAGAGAGTCAAAGGATGCAGAAAGGGAGGAGAGGAGGGTTGAGGAGGCAGAATCAGGAGATTGGAGGGAGAAGGATTGAGCAGAGGGAAGAGATGATAGGATGGAAGAGGAGAGAGTAGCGGGAGAGAGAGAGCGAAGGTTGCGACGGCGCATTACCATCTGAGTAGGGGCAGAGTGAGTAGTGTTGGAGGAGAGCGAGAGAGAAAAGGATACAAAGTAGTGGTCGGAGACATGGAGGGGAGTTGCAGTGAGATTAGTAGAAGAACAGCATCTAGTAAAGATGAGGTCAAGCGTATTGCCTGCCTTGTGAGTAGGGGGGGACGGTGAGGTCAAAAGAGGAGAGTAGTGGAAAGAAGGAGGCAGAGAGAAGTGAATCAAAGGTAGACGTAGGGAGGTTGAAGTCCCCCAGAACTGTGAGGGGTGAGCCATCCTCAGGAAAGGAACTTATCAAGGCGTCAAGCTCATTGATGAACTCTCCAAGGGAACCTGGAGGGCGATAAATGACAAGGATGTTAAGCTTGAATGGGCTAGTGACTGTGACAGCATGGAATTCAAATGAGGAGATAGACAGATGGGTCAGGGGAAAAATAGAGAATGTCCACTTGGGAGAGATGAGGATTCCTGTGCCACCACCTTGCTGACCAGATGCTCTCGGGGTATGCGAGAACACATGGTCAGACGAGGAGAGAGCAGTAGGAGTAGCAGTGTTTTCAGTGGTAATCCATGTTTCCGTCAGCGCCAATAATGAACTAATGGTAAGCTATTTGCCAGCTATGTGTGGCGCCATTTTTGTTGAAATTATACAATGCATTCTGGGTGTCATGTAAACGTCTGTCAGACCAAAGATGTTATAATGAGGTGAAGGGTAAACTTCCGGAAGTGAATGAAGGGACGTGAATGATTGTAGACGACACACCCCCTTCAACATGCATACTGCAAACAGACCAAACTCATCTTGTCTCCTCTTATTATCTTTGGTTGACGCGAAACAACATGGCAGCGCGCACAAAACTACGCATTGTCAGATTACTTTCGATTTCTAGAAAGTGTTTTACTCAATTATTTTGATAAATGGTGAGCTCATCCGTGATGTAATGAAATATAAATGGTAATTGCTATTAGCTAATTCATATTGTGGTTTCTGACAGCCGAGAGTTATCTAAATATGACCGCTTGTGTTACGTCAATCTTTCCTCAGTTAGCGCTAGGACAAATGTAGCCTACAGTTTCCGTTTTGGATGATTGTGAATGCTGTCGCTACTTCTGTGAATGTCTGAACATTGCATCCAAAAATAAACTGGTCACATTCAGGACATAACTTTGTAAGGACTGTGTTTGTGCAAAATGTTTCTGTGAAGAAACAGTGTGGCTAGCTTAAATGTTGACTGTTGCGTCAATCGAAACTGGACGTTCTAAATAAGCGTTCTAATCACACCGGTTTGAGCGTACGCTGTAGGGACCACTGTAGAATGATCACACCTGTTTGTTGGTACGTGTGAAAAGGTTAAATATACTTTTTAAGTCTGTATGTCATAGTCGTACAATAAAATGAACTAAATAAAGCTTGCCCTTCCTCTCTTTCTCTCTCTCTCTGTCCTCCCAGGTTGATATTTTCCCGTTCTTCTGTTTTTGGAGTGCTTGGCAATGGTGAGAGAAGCCTGCTGATGTTGTGCCCCACGTTTCATCCTGAACCATTTGGCTTCAAACTCTTCTTCAAGGATGCCATGCGCGTGACAAAGAGCAGGAGAAGGAGAGAAATAGATTGCTCAGAGACTACCCTTGAGGGTCTTGGTGTGAAGTGCTTGTGTTTCCCTTCACTCTCTCTGCGGAAGACTCTTCTTTTCTTTCAGTCCCAGAGGAGGCGTGGCCTGGCCTTGTGAGACCCACCTTTGTGAACTCTGCCCCAGTTTTAGTGTATAGACAACCTTTTATTTTACAGAACCTAACTGCAGTTTTTAAAGATGCAAATTGTGATGTGTAAAAAGAATGACGTTGATAAAGAATACATATATATTTAAACTATGATGATGATGATGAGTATGATACCCATGTAAAACTGCATGCTGTACGGAGCTTTGAGAAAGGGAAACTACTCGGTTAAGGACAGACAAATGGACTGAAACCTTGACATCCACAGCTGATGGTGAGTTGGGAGGGGTTTTGTTTTCCATTAGTTGTTGTTTTGATTATTTTTTTCCAATAAATATTTTGTAATTATTATTTATATAAAACACATCCCAACCAAACCCTATTTGTTGTCTGGCTCACATTTTCTTTTCTGGTGGTGCACATGGTCATTATAGTGCAGGGTTTTAGTGTTCACACTAACATCAGTGTTGGTGTGAAATAAAACCAGAAGATTTATTCATATGTATAACTAAGTTGCCACAGAGGGGGAAGGCGGATTGAGGGCGATTCTTAACTTTAAAACTGAGGAGGGGCTCAGAAAACGTCAAATGGGATTCTTCAGACCTCGGAAAAACAGGAGTAATATGTTGTCAGGCATCTGTGTTAAAAGATGCTTTTTTCCACTGATCGTCTTATTGTTGTGCTGATCACATCCCTGGAAACTCCTCCCCCTATGACTCAATTCTCTCCCCCTCTCTCTTCCACCTTCTCTTTCCCCCTCCATATTTACATTTCTCTCTCCCTCGCGCTCTGGTCTGACTCACCTGCTCGCTCTGCTGTTCCGCCCTATCTTTCTTTCTCCCTCTTTTCCTCACTCTCTCCCCTTTTACATTTATCCAGAGCGACTTTCTCTCTCTCCCCTTTCCCTCTTTCTCTTCCAACTCACCTGCTATCTCGTTTGCTCTCCATCCCTCTCTCTCTCTTTCCCCTTCTCTCTATCCCTCTCCTTCGCACTCCCTCCCTCTCTATGCTCCAACTCATCACATATCTCCTCTGCTCTCCCTCTTTTGCGCCCCTTCTCCTCCCTCCCTGTGCTATGACTCACCAGCTCTGTGATCTATTCTCAGTGCTGGGCTGATGGGGCAGCGGATTGCGTAAGATGGAGAGACAAACATTGCCCACGTCAGCCCATCACCTGAGAGAATCTCTGCAGAGCCCAGACCAGGCAAAACTCAGTGGGAAACCTCAGCAATGTACCTTTTGATTAATGAAGACTTCCTGCTTTTCTGACCTCATTCTTAGTTTATTTCTTAGCCGTTGCAATTAACCCATCCCCATTTCCATGATTGTGCTGATGGTATCTCTGACAGTTGTGCCAAGAAGTCACTCATTAGTGCAAGTGGATGGGCAACTCCAGTACTCGGGCCTGATTGGTGGCACACTTTTGCCCCAGCCCCAGCTAACACACCTGACTCCAGTAATCAACTAATCATGATTTTCAGTTTAGAACGCAATTAATTTATTCAGCTGTGTTTTCTAGGAATGGGGGAAAAAGTGTGATACCACTCCGGCACCCGACCAACTCAGTGGCCTTGTGGTTAGTGTCCACCCTGAGGTTGGGAGTTTGGAAAGGTGGCATCCTATGACGGTGCCACGTTGAAAGTCACTGAGCTCTTCAGTAAGGCCATTCTGCTGCCAATGTTTGTCTATGGAGATTGCATGGCTGTGTGCTCGATTTTATACACCTGTCAGCAATGGGTGTGGCTGAAATAGCCAAATCCACTAATTTGAAGGTGTGTCCACATACTTTTGTATATATAGTGTAAATGCCCTTCACCCAAGAGACAGCTGGGACACTTCCTTGTTCTCTCAGGCCTCCAGGGGGAAACACTCAGAAATGAGGGAAGCTTCTGGATTCCCCCTCTTTAATCAATTTACAGACACAACATGAGATGATGGAAGGTCGAGGGCAGAATTCTATGGGTCTGGGGCATTGAAGGAGGACAAAAGAGGATGAGCACACAACATGGTGGAATGGGTTGAGGGATTAAATTGGTTTTCTAGATTTGTTTGAACTGATCAGAAAATAGGAACATTTTCAGGTTTGCAAAATTATTTTCTACAATGAAATCCATGTGATGCTGTTGAAGATGCAATACACAACAGAGCATAAAATGAGCACTTGAATAAGTAGTTATATAACAATGATATAAATCTGATTCAAGTCTGTCATCCAGTGTTACTCGGCTAATCTAGAACCCAGTCACTTCTATGGAACTATGATAAATATGCCATATCTTCCTTCCCATCAAAGTGCATTTGTTCTTATGTAAAACTGTACAGTAAATTGGTTTTGTAGATATGTTTGAACTGGGCATATAATAGGTACATTTTGGGGGTTTAATCATTTTTTTAAACATTGAAATCCATGTGATGCAGTTGAAGATGCAACACAACACATGCTGTAAATTACACTTTTAAGACAGGAAAAGGCATATTCAAATGTTAGGATATCTAATCTCCAAGCAAGAATATAGCTATGAATATATAACGTCACATATGGGTCGTTTCACGGAAAGAGTGCCTTTAAATTTTAATCAACCTGTAACGCTGACATTCCGTGATACGGATTGAATAGAGCCCTTAAGCCAACAATGTCTCAGTTCACCATCATTGTAAAGCCCTAGTTATTTTGACAGTCATTTCTAAAGATTATTATTTATTTCATGTTATTAGTCATTCATTTACGTCTGTCCCTCATTTTAAGTTAAACCCTGTTACATGAACTGAAGTCTAGTTTTAATATGGTGAAATATTTTTTTTCAAAAACAACCATTGAACATCTAATAGTCAAATCATAGAGTAAAAGCAGGTGAGCTGGTTCTACTCCTTTTTGTTCATTTTCTTTCTCTTTGTAAAACAACAACTGGTACGCTGCTTCCAGTGTGAAGGAAATCTCGAGATTTTGCTCACCTGACATAGAATACCTAACGGTAAGCCGCAGACCTTTTTATCTACCGAGAGAGTTCCCATCCCTAATTATCACTGCTGCTACATCCCTCCCCAAGCCAACACCACTTTGGCACTCTACGAACTGTATGGAGCCGTAAACACACTAGAAAACGCACATCCAGAGGCGATGTTTCTTATGGGCGGAGACTTTAATGTGGGGAGACTGAAATCCATTCTACTTAACTTCTACCAACACGTCTCCTGCGCTACAAGGGGCGCTAAAACTCTGGACCACTTATATTCTACCCACAGAAACGCATACAATGCCTCTTCCCCCTCAGGAGGCTGAAATGATTTGGCATGGGCCCACAGATCCTCAAAAAGTTATACAGCTGCACCATTGAGAGCATCTTGACTGGCTGCATCACCGCTTGGTATGGCAACTGCACCGCCCTCGACCGCAAAGTTCTACAGAGGGTGGTGTGGATGGCCCAGTACATTACTGGGGCCGACCTCCCTGCCATCCAGGACCTCTACATCAGGTGGTGTCAGAGGAATTGCCAAAGACCAGCCACTCAAGCCAAAGACTGTTCACTCTGCTACCGTCTGGCAAATGGTACCGGAGTATGGACTCTTGGACCAACAGGTTTTACCCCTAAGCCATAAGACTGCAAAATATTTAATCAAATGCTTACCCAGACTATCTGCATTGACCCTATCTTGCACTGACTCTTTGCACACTCACAAGACTATGCCCACTCAGTCACACACACTTTAATAATAATATAATAATAAGCCATTATTATTATTTATTATTATTTAGCAGACGCTTTTATCCAAAGCGACTTACAGTCATGTGTGCATACATTTTTACGTATGGGTGGTCCCGGGGATCGAACCCACTACCCTGGCGTTACAAGCGCCATGCTCTACCAATTGAGCTACAGAGGACCACTACACTAACACTCTCACACAAACCCACATACACTACATACCGATGTCACACACACACACACTTTCATTCAGCGCATGTGACAAATACAATTTGATTGAATTTGAGTCCGGGAGCCTGTAACTTTACAAGAAGTGTGGTCAGTCATGAGGAAGTGCTCAAAGCCATAGAAAAGGGTGGGTCACACATCTGGGAAGGTATTTTGTTTCTTTAATGCTATACAGTAGAAATATAACAAAATCATCTATTGATTGACCTAAACTGAGATAACATCCCACTGGGCACAGACGTTAATTCAACATCTATTCCACGTTGGTTCAACGTAATTTCATTGAAACAACATTGATTCAACCAGTATGTGCCCAGTGGGATGAAGCTAACTGGAGGAGTGAAAGGTCAGCCAGGCTATACAGGGCTGGAGGTCTCCCACCACATACTCTTGTCCTCCCTGGTCCTGCCCTGTCCTCCACAGCCCAGTGAAAAGCCTGTCCTCCAGGGTCACAGACAGCTTATCAGGCAGGCTGGGGGATGGTGCCTGGGGATGTGGCTGGGGGTTTAAGACTGGGGATTCAGGATCTTCAATGTGAAGAGGACCTATGGAGTCTTTCAGGGGCTCAGGGAGAGCCACAGGGGTGGAGGCAGAGGAGTAACTCTCTGATAGACTCATGGCTTGGCTACTGTTGTTGTTGTAATTGTCCACCCTCGGGTCCATCCCTCTGGACTCAGCCCTCAGTGTGTCAGATGACCGAATAGCTGCGTCCTCATTGGCTACAGTCTCATTCTCTGTGCCCTTATTGGTTGACTCCTTAACGTCTGTGCTCTCATGAGCTGCACCCTCATTGGTTTCTCCCTGGCTAGCCGCCCCCTAATTGGCCTCCTCGTCGGCTGTGCTGGCGATACGTGACAGCGTGCTGTGGTACCTCGTGTCCAGAGGGTATCCTGCACTATCGCCCCTCTGTAGGGGTCTGAAACTCTGCCTCTCCAGGGAGAGCGAGTAGCGCCTACCAGACCCCGGGTCGCTGTACTGCTTGTGGCGATGCCACTGTTTGCGCGATCGGTGCCGGGAGCACAGCGGCGACTCCTGTTGGTCGAAACGGGGATCATGACGCAGGAACTCATTGAACAGGGCATCCGTTTTCTCGTCGATGCTGTAGTCACGTCGACGTAGGCGTACAGGCCGAGGCGAGGGCACGGGTTGGGGCAAATGTAGCGGCGGTTGTTGCAGTTGTAGCAATTTTAGCGCTGATAGTGATTGTGGTGGTTCTTTGAGGGTAAGCGTCTGTACTCCATTAGGGGACATTGGGGACCTCTTTACAGGTTTCTCTTCCACCTCAGTACCCTCTCGCATCTCATCCTCCTGCTCCTCTTGGAGCACCTTGACCTCAAAGCTCTCACACACAGAGCCCTTCCTCCCAGAGCTAGTGAAGAAGAGCCTTTTCTCTGACACCGTCTTCCCCCGGGGGCCTCCAGGGGCCCCAAACAGCCTGAGCTCCTCAGGGGCCCGTATTGGAGCCTCAATGGACGTGTACCCGCTGTCCATCTGCAGAAGCTTCCGGCTCCCTGCCTCAGTCTCTCCTCCTACTCCCCCTTCTCCTCCCATACCTCCTCCCCCCTCGCTATCTCTCCTCTGAACCCCCCTGTGACCCATCTTTCTTCCAGTGTCCCTGTATTCCGCTTCCCCCTCCATCTCCTTCTGTCCTCTGTCTCCCCCCTCCCTTTCTGTGTCCCCATACTCCCATTCTCCCTCCAGTTCATCGCCAAGATCCTGGGAGAGGCAGGCAGCGAAGCCGGACCGGCCTGCTGCCCCTCCTACCGAACACACGCTGTCGACGTCGCTGCGTATTGACTCTCTGTCTGTGCTGCTCTGGTCTGAGGAGGCATACTGCTCCAGAGAGGCTCGTAGGCTCCAAATGTCTCTGTACAGGGAGGGCTGGGTCTCAGAGCTCTCCTGTCGACTGATACACACCGCAGACCCAGACGTTGATCGAGGCCCTGGATCTGCACCTATTCCTGCTCCAGCACCTAGCACCCCTTCTAACCCTGATTCTAAATCTGTCTCTATCCTCATCCCTGATGCCCCTAGCCCTACCTCAACTTCTAATTCAGCCCCTGGTGTGGCCCCCACCTCTATCACTGACTCAAACATGGCTCCTGTCTCTGGCTCTTTTTCTGTTCCCAGAACAGCCCCTACACCAGTCTTGGCTCTTACACCCATTCCTGCTTCTGCCTTTGAAGTGGCCCCCAATCCATCCGCAGTCCTTGCCTTTATCCTTGCTTCAGCTTCTTGCTCTGCCTGGAACCTTTCTTCTCCCTCTTGGGCTTCGTCTGTACCCAGACCTTCCCATCCCATTATCTCTGCTCCCATACCCACCCTTTGTTCTGTCCCTAGAATATCTTCCCCTTCCTCTTCATCTGACTCTTCTCCTGACCCAACCCATACTTTGACCTCTCCTGCTTCTGTTCTTGTCATTGCCCCAACTTCTGCCCGTGACCTTGTCTCTGTCCCTGTCCCTGTCCTAGCTTCTCTCCATAACCCTGTCCCTGTCGCCTCCCCAGGCTCTTGCTCTCTCCCCTCAGCCTCAGGGGGCTCTGGTGGTGGGTGAGTCACGTCTCTCCCTCTCCTGCCTCTGCTGGCAGCCTCCACCACCACCACCCCCTCTAACCTGTAGAGAGACAGAGACAGAGAGAGACGTCGGGTAGATTCACCATCGAACAACACCATTCAGATTTAATGGTCCAGCCCACTGTTTGTTAGAAGTAAGAGTCTGTGAATGGTACCTGCCGAGGGAGAGTGAGGGTGGGCAGGTGGAGGGAGATAGCGACCGCGCAGAGAGATGCTGGAGGCTGCTGGTCTGGTTGTGTGTGGAGGGGAGGGGCTGGGTGATGTCATGTCGAAGAGGGGGTGAAGGGTGAGGAGGGGGTGAGTCCTCTTCAGTTGGGTCGGTGTTATCACTGGCTGCTCTCTGTCTCTGGAACGGACGCCTCTTAGGAGAGCCTGAGGGAAACATATATACACACACACACACACACACACACACACAACCAGTGTTATTCTTCTCCATTTTTTTGTGTGATTGCGAAGCAACACACTTCGTCATACTTCAATTACTTATTAATATTCCCACCACTATTCCTCCTACAGCTTTTATGCGAAACATACCATTTCAACTTTATAATGTGCAGAGGTCAAACTTGAGTTGCTTAGAATCACTTAGAATCACTTAAAAATGGTCTATGGTGACCAAAATATGACATTTTGGGAACACTGGTGTCCATACACCTTTTAAGATACACACTCAAACATGTAAATCCATGTTTGAATGATGCCATTTACAACAACAAAAATATGCAAATATGGATTTATAGTGCAGTGGACCATAAAAACATGTTATTATTGCAGAGACTTCATCCAGAATGAGATTCTGACGCAATATGAGTTGGTTTGGAGTCTTTTGGAGCATTTTATAACACGCTTAGACACATTTTCATAATGCATTGTAGCCTATGGCAAGTGACTCTCTGTAGCGAAACACATTTTTAAAAAATAGTTTGGGAGATCAACTACAAGCACAGAAAGAGTAAACATAATGTCATGTAAAAATGGGTGAACTTCCCCTATAACATGGTGTTTCAGAACAAAACTGAATTGCCTAGCAACCCAGCAACCAGTTTTATATGAACAAGTAACTCATTGTATAGCTAACCTGAATAAGAAATGTTGTCAAAATAACACTTGTAAATTCAATACCTGATGTTTCCTAATATAAAAATATTTTTCACTGATAAAATAGCCATTTAGAAGATATTACTAGTGCTAAAGCAGAAGTAGCTAGCTGGGTCATTCCTACATTGCGGTGCCTTTTCAGTGGATGTACAGTGGGGAAAAAAAGTATTTAGTCAGCCACCAATTGTGCAAGTTCTCCCACTTAAAAAGATGAGAGAGGCCTGTAATTTTCATCATAGGTACACGTCAACTATGACAGACAAAATGAGAAATAAAATTCCGGAGAATCACATAGTAGGATTTTTTATGAATTTATTTGCAAATTATGGTGGAAAATAAGTATTTGGTCAATAACAAAAGTTTCTCAATACTTTGTTATATACCCTTTGTTGGCAATGACACATGTCAAACGTTTTCTGTAAGTCTTCACAAGGTTTTCACACACTGTTGCTGGTATTTTGGCCCATTCCTCCATGCAGATCTCCTCTAGAGCAGTGATGTTTTGGGGCTGTCGCTGGGCAACACGGACTTTCAACTCCCTCCAAAGATTTTCTATGGGGTTGAGATCTGGAGACTGGCTAGGCCACTCCAGGACCTTGAAATGCTTCTTACGAAGCCACTCCTTCGTTGCCCGGGCGGTGTGTTTGGGATCATTGTCATGCTGAAAGTCCCAGCCACGTTTCATCTTCAATGCCCTTGCTGATGGAAGGAGGTTTTCACTCCAAATCTCACGATACATGGCCCCATTCATTCTTTCCTTTACACTGATCAGTCGTCCTGGTCCCTTTGCAGAAAAACAGCCCCAAAGCATGATGTTTCCACCCCCATGCTTCACAGTAGGTATGGTGCAACTCAGCATTCTTTGTCCTCCAAACACGACGAGTTTAGTTTTTACCTAAAAGTTCTATTTTGGTTTCATCTGACCATATGACATTCTCCCAATCCTCTTCTGGATCATCCAAATGCACTCTAGCAAACTTCAGACGGGCCTGGACATGTACTGGCTTAAGCAGGGGGGCACGTCTTGCACTGCAGGATTTGAGTCCCTGGCGGCGTAGTGTGTTACTGATGGTAGGCTTTGTTACTTTGGTCCCAGCTCTCTGCAGGTCATTCACTAGGTCCCCCCGTGTGGTTCTGGGATTTTTGCTCACCATTCTTGTGATCATTTTGACCCCACGGGGTGAGAACTTGCGTGGAGCCCCAGATCGAGGGAGATTATCAGTGGTCTTGTATGTCTTCCATTTCCTAATAATTGCTCCCACAGTTGATTTCTTCAAACCAAGCTGCTTACCTATTGCAGATTCAGTCTTCCCAGCCTGGTGCAGGTCTACAATTTTGTTTCTGGTGTCCTTTGACAGCTCTTTGGTCTTGGCCATAGTGGAGTTTGGAGTGTGACTGTTTGAGGTTGTGGACAGGTGTCTTTTATACTGATAACAAGTTCAAACAGGTGCCATTAATACAGGTAATGAGTGGAGGACAGAGGAGCCTCTTAAAGAAGAAGTTACAGGTCTGTGAGAGCCAGAAATCTTGCTTGTTTGTAGGTGACCAAATACTTATTTTCCACCATCATTTGCAAATAAATTCATTAAAAATCCTACAATGTGATTTTCTGGATTTTTTTTCCTCAATTTGTCTGTCATAGTTGACGTATACCTATGATGAAAATTACAGGCCTCTCTCATCTTTTTAAGTGGGAGAACTTGCACAATTGGTGGCTGACTAAATACTTTTTTCCCCCACTGTATGTCTGCCATGTCCCCAGGTGTTATTCATCAACTTCCACGAGAAATATAAGCCATAAAAATAAAATAAACATCTTTCTTTATTATTTTATAGTCCTAAATTCTCTCTCATCAATAAAGTTTTTTTCATGTTTATTGTATTTATAATAATTTTATTTAAGATTTTCTGGGTGTTTCTGGGTGTTTTCACATATAGTCCTCTTTAAAAGAACCGATCCCAGTCCTCATTAAAGTGAACTCTGGGGAAAAAAAACTCAGCAAAAGAGCCAAGTTTTCTTTATATTCACACTGCCTTTGCCTTTGAATGAGGACTCAACTCTTTTGCCAGTTCACTTCACCTATTTTGTGGTCCGAGTCCTTTTTTCATTCACATTGCTATGTTTAGAAAGGAACCAAGATCTTTTTCTAACATTCACTCAATGCACTCTGGGTTTTTACAAAGTGCAGGCAGGACAAGCCACTCCATCAGAATGTGTTATCAGACAGCTAGATACACCAGGGCTGCCAACTTTTGAAGAAAGCTTGGAGTGAGATTTGCTATGTGAATTGAATTGCTCCTTGGCAGAACCAGGGTAAAACATTTATTATTATAATTAAATGAACACTCTAAATTTGACAACATTGTTACTTTGAGATTTTTAAGGTGGTTTGACACTGTATTCAGACAGTAATGAACTGAGATGGGGAGACCGGCAAATGGGAGAAACAGTGGGAAGGTTGGAAGCAGGGATTGATCCCTGTTCTCAGGTGGAAAGCTGTATGTGACATGTGCCGGGGAGTGTTACCACTAAACCAAGGCTCTGAACAGGAAATACTCATATTAATGGTTGATGGCAGTGGGTAACCAAATCATAGATTGCAGTCTCCTTGTCCATAGACTACTTTCAAGGTAAGGAACCAAACACCTTGTATTTTGGGTGAACTCTCTCTTTAGAATAGGCTGGAAGAAAATCCTGCTTGCTCTACAGGGGGGTTGATCTATGTTTCTCAAGTGCTGGGAGTTTGAAAATGTTCTTGTTATAACAATTAATTTCTCAAAATCACCCAACCTTCAAGAAAAATCTAATGAATATCAATATTAAATGTGGTTTATGCCTACTAGTTGAAGATCCTTGCCATCATCTTACGCTACATAAATACGATGTGTTTATGAGTTGTTAGTCCCCCTACCATCTCTGCCTAGCATGTGCACAATATTAAAATGTCAAAAATTATATTTGAGGCCTGGAGCATTCAATATCAAATGCTTATTTGAATGACTTATTCAAAACTGTCCATGAATGGCTGTAAAAATACATAGCCTCATAATTCATTTTCAAAGACACAAGTATGCATATCAGATTTCAAATATATGATGACACTGGCAAAATTGGGAAGAAGTGTAATAATAAAAGAAGTATGGGGAATAACAGTAGTGTTCTTGCTGCTAAGCACACTAATTATCCTATATTTTAGCCCATTGTTAAGAATGACAATTGTTCCACTGATCAGACTAAATAAAGTAAATAGCTAATACAAACTTCTGAAGACAAAATTACATAAATATGTCCCTACACTAACCTAAATATTTATTTATTTATATTCCACCCTCTTTTCATAGTTCCTAATCAGGTCACCCTACCAAACTTCCCTGCTAAAACATAGGTCTGTCTGTCTGCTGCCTTTTCGTTGTCACAGCCTAAATTCCAATCACCTTACAAGGGGACTAATGCAAGTGTGGATTAAATCGACTTTAGTACATGCTGTCAAAAGGCTAATGGACTAATTGGAAAAATAAAAGCAGTACTTTTCAATGCGTGAGATATAAGACGTGTGGTGTGTGAGGGTGAGAAGAGGGTGAAATGTGTGTCTCATGGCCAATGTGTTTAGTTAAAAGATGAGACATAATAATTGTAACCAGAAAATACTATTAACATGTAAATATTATTGGTAACAGAATAAATAGCAGAAGAATACATGCAGATTAAATAATGCTGTAATTTAAAATTATACACCCAATGTAGGCTACTGCCCCTTTGAGATATAATTGATTTTGCACCCTATGTTGTGATTCTCACCAAATATGTTGTAGTTTTCTCACACTGTTCAAACCCAATAATCAAATAAACAGTTTATGAAGCTCTCTTAGCCTATAGATCCCATATTGCAAACAAATAATCTGTCCAAAAACAGCAGAATTTTTTTTCTGTGACCCTGGGATGTTATTATTAGCCAAACAGTCAACTAAAACAAGAGTTTATATTGGACAAATTCAAGTAGGTTCTTACCCATTTCGCTCTGTATGCTTCCGTTTAAGAAACGTTTTGCAAAATAATTGGCGTAATGAATACACCCCTGCACATCATCATCTTCTCTCTTTCGTGGCACCAATGTGAGGGGTTATGGCACGGGAAACGGTGTTGGAGTAATTTAGCGTGTGGTGTGGGAAAAATGACAAGTGAACCTGGGGAGCTTTGCGTTCACATTGCCCTAAAAAAGGGAACCGGACTGCGAAATTCAAGCGAACTAAACTCAGACCATCTCTCGAGATGGTCTCAGTTCGGTTTGCCTCAGGGGCTCTTTTGAGTGTTCATGCTGCACAAAAAATTAAGCGAACCACACTGAGTTCACAAAAAAACACCCTCTGATATCAGTGGCGGCTCCTGAAAAAATTCTCAGGAGGGGCAATTTTTCTGATGATTTAGGTGACCTACACACATTTTAAAAAAGATATGTCCAGCAACAACATGAAGACAGGGGCAGCATATAAGTCAATACCAGAAGCATTTATTGACTGATCTGGGGAGATGGATTCCAGTTTCTGTGACAGATTATAAATAATCTCTGATGCCTTTGTTATATTAGCTTTTGGTTGAATGTACTGTCGTAGTAAATATATAATGTTATAGCTTGGTCTGACTAAAATCTTGTGCATGACCCATTTTGTGTTGGGCGTTTGTTTTCAATCAATGCTGTTCCTATCCTATAACAATGGACAAAAGAGTCCTATCTTGTCAGCCTTGTCAGCAGGTGGCTAAGGACAACACCCACGCCATAGGTCTCTCAGTTCTTCCAACTCACGAGTTCTTGCTCTGAGGACACACACACACACACACACACACATCATCACTGATAAACACACACACACACACACACACACACACACACACACATCATCATCACTGTTAAACACACACACACACACAAAAATCCCCTTCTCTTAGGCTGAACATCTGAAGACAGAGAACCCGACTCAGAGCCAATGCAACAGTGATACTAACCTGGAGGGGACGTCGCCCAACTCATCAGGACCAATCAGAAGATCAGAACTACTAGATTCAACCTACTTCATTTTATTGTATAAAATGTCAGCACACAATGTTTCGGGGCTCTCTTCTGATAAACTCCCTACGAGTTTGACGAACGGGTCCGTGCACGCTATTCCAGATATCTTTACCTCTGAATAAACTGCCTATATTATACCATTATCCACCCTGTCCAAAGTCTCTACTTGGTCTCAGTTCTCCAGTAAACTTGTTTTATCAACAAAAGCAGTTCAATGTCGGGGTACAGAGTCGCTCTCTTACCAGGATCGCGGTCCGCTCTGACCAGGGTGAAGCCGGCCGGCACCACTTCTCTGTCCGGGACTCTGTCATCCAGCCAAGTCTCCCAGCTGTATTGGGATTCCGCTGCCAGCAGCGTTTTCATTATTTAGTCCGTTCGTAGCGGGTATGTACACGATCAACAAGATCAGTCCAAAACCAACCACTGGAAATCCATGGTTGGCAGAATGTTTGTAAACTAAGTCTACAAATTAAAAACATAAAATAACGCCACACTGCAGGTCGCAACAGAGACGCTGCTAGCCGCTATTGTCTTAGTTACGTTCATGGTTACGTCACGTATGACGAAAGCGCGTAAGTGCAAGCCCACAGACACCCATAGAGAATGTATTGAAAGCTTTGAAATTTGAAAAAAATAGATTTTACATGACAGGCTATGAGAGACTTCTGGGCGATTTTCAACTTGACTGAAATCGCCCCAAAAACGGGCGGGGCCATTTGAAGCACGACTTTAGCCTGATTTGACATTTAGTGGCTGGCAGATCAGACGTGAACACTGATAACTACTGTTGCCGTGATATAATTGATTAGAAAAAAAATCCCTTCCTTTTCCCGTTTGGCAGTGCGTCGCCCATATCGCCCTATTGAACAAGCCGTCCCTGTCTGATATGACTTTCCACCCTGTTCATTTGTTGTAATTACCCTTTAAGAAAACAACCCCTTCCTACAATAAAACCACATTCAGAAAGTGTCATAATTTCTTTGGTGGGAAAACAACGGCGCAAAGTTAAATAAATATAAACACTCAGTTGTATCTATTTTTCCATGTTATAATGCCGTATCTCCCACTCATACATTTCTATTCTGTTAGCCTAGATTATAAAGATGATAGATTATTTCAAAATGTTAAAATATGTTTGATAGAGAAGTTAAAATCCTGTTCAAGCGTTCACCATTATGCTAGCTCAATCTTACTCACTCACAGAGCTATGCCTAATTCAGGCTCCAAATATCCACCATGTTAGGTTCCACCCTGTTAGGATTATGCACCTAACATGTTGGAAAATGCAGCAAAAAAAATTTAAGTGCTTGACCAATATGTTTTAGCTAGCTGGTTAGCAATTTTCTTATGTCTCTAGCTAGCTAGCTAGCTAGCTAGCTCTGTCTTTTAAAGAAAACTACTGACCACAACTACTGACCACAACCACACCTACTGACCACACAACTATTGAACCACACAACTACTGGCCACAAACACACAACTACTGACCACAACCACACAACTTATGACCATACAACTACTGACCACACCTACTGATCACAACAACACAACTACTCACCATAACTACTGAACACAACCACACAACTACTGACCACACAATTACTAACCACAACTACTGACCACAACCAAACAACTACTGACCACAACTACAAACCCCAACTACACAACTACTGACCAAAACTACTGACCTCAACACTACTGACCTCAACTACTGACAAACTACTGACCACAACTACTGACTACAACTACTGACCACAACTACTGACTACAACCACACCTACTGACCACACAACTATTGAACCACACAACTACTGGCCACAAACACACAACTACTGACCACAACCACACAACTTATGACCATACAACTACTGACCACACCTACTGATCACAACAACACAACTACTCACCATAACTACTGAACACAACCACACAACTACTGACCACACAATTACTAACCACAACTACTGACCACAACCAAACAACTACTGACCACAACTACAAACCCCAACTACACAACTACTGACCAAAACTACTGACCTCAACACTACTGACCTCAACTACTGACAAACTACTGACCACAACTACAACTACTGACCACAACTACTGACTACAACTACTGACCACAACCACAACTATTGAACCACACAACTACTGACCACAACTACTGACTACAACTACTGACCACAACCACAACTATTGAACCACACAACTACTGACCAAAACTACTGACCAAAACTACTGACCACACAACTACAGACCACACAACTACTGACCATAAGGTTGTGTCGGCTGTGTGTTGTGTAGGCTATGCGTTCGGGTACAGAAGTCTGTGTCATCATGCAAAATGATAATTTTAGAGTGTGTATTAGTTGAAGTGCTTCAGTTCTAGCCCACCCAATTTTCCAGAAAAAAATTCTGGCTACACTACTGACATTAAGATGTCCATTGTCCTTGCCAATCAGGATTTCATTGCGAATGTTGGAATATTGTTAATTATTTTGACATATAAAATGACCATAATTACACAGTTGTAGGCAACGAATTTAACCACAAGCTGAAGTGTCTATGATATCATAATCTAACCACTCGACAAGCCTACGGTGGCGCCAAATTCAACCTGTGAGTCTCCAAGCACTGTAACGCTTTAATGAACCTGTCACGACTTTTCTAATGTTTTAATTTGCATCAATTAAATAAATAGACTATCCATTATTGTTCACAACCCCCTGTCATAACCACGATTAGGCCTACCTGCCATATTGGTTTAGTCCAACAGTTGCCTAGGCTACATGGAATACCAGGATGCATACTCAGAGCATGCACTGACCAGCAGGCAAGTGTCTTCACTGACATTTTTAACCTATCCCTGACCCAGTCTGTAATACCAACTTGTTTCAAGCAGACCACCATAGTACCCATGCCCAAGAACGCTATGGTAACCTGCCTAAATGACTATTGCCCCGTAGCACTCACATCTATAGCCATGAAATGCTTTGAAAGGCTGGTCATGGCTCACATCAACACCATCATCCCAGACACCCTGGACGCACTCCAATTTGCAGATGACGCAATCTCTATTGCACTTCACACTGCGCTCACCCACCTGGACAAAAGGAATACCTATGTAATAATGCTGTTGATTGACTACAGCTCAGCATTGAACACCATAGTCCCCTCCAAGCTCATCACCTAGCTCGGAACCCTGGGACTGAACACCTCCCTCTGCAACTGGATCTTGGACTTCCTGACGGGCCGCCTCCAGGCTGTGAGGGTAGGCAACAACACATCCGCCACGGTGACCATCAACATGGGGGCCCCTCAGGGGTGTGTGCTTAGTCCCCTCCTGTACCCCCTGTTCACGACAACCGCGCACGACTCCAACACCATCATCAAGTTTGCTGATGGTGGTAGGACTGATCACCGACAACGATGAGGCAGCCTATAGGGAGAAGGGTCAGAGACCTGGCAGTGTGGTGCCAGGACAACAACCTCTCCCTCAACATCAGCAAGACAAAGGAGCTGATTGTGGACTACAGGAAACGGAGGGGCGAGCACGCCCCTATCCACATCGATGGGAATGTAGTGGAGCGGGTCTAGAGCTTCCACATCACTAAGGAATTAACATGGTCCACACACACCCACACAGTTGTGAAGAGGGATCGACAGCGCCTCTTCCCCCTCAGGAGGCTGAAAAGATTTGGCATGGGCACTCAGATCCTCAAAAAGTTATACAGCTGCACCACTGAGAGCATCTTGACTGGCTACATCACCGCTTGGTACGTCAACTGCAAGGCACCCGACCAGAAGACGCTACAGAGGGTGGTGAGTACGGCCCAGTACATCACTGGGGCCGAACTCCCTGCCATCCAGGACCTATATACTAGGCAGTGTCAGAGGAAGGCCCAAACAATCGTCAAAGTCTCCAGCCACCCAAGCCATAGACTGTTCTCTCTACTACCACACGGCAAGCGGTACCAGTGCACCAAGTCTGGAACCAACAGGACCCTGAACAGCTTCTACCCCTAAGCCATAAGACTGTTCAACAATACTGGTAAATAGCTAATCAAATGGCTACACGGCCTACAATCTCTCCCTCAACGTGATCAAGACAAAGGAGATGATCGTGGACTACAGGAGTCATCAAGGCAAAGGGTGGCTATTTGAAGAATCTCAAATATAAAATATATATTGATTTGTTTAACACTTTTTTGGTTACTACATGATTCCATGTGTTATTTCATAGTTTTGTTTTCTTCACTATTATTCTACAATGTAGAAAATAGAAAATAAATAATAATACTTTTTTTGAATGAGTAGGTGTGTCCAAACCTTTGACTGGTACTGTACATATTACCTAGACTAACCAGTACCCCGCACAATGACTTGGTAACGGTACCCCCTGTATATAGCCTCCTCATTATTATTTTATTGTTGCTTTTGTATTTTTTAACTTTAGTTTACTTTTTTTTATTCATAACTCTTATTTTTCTTAAAACTGCATTGTTGGTTAAGGGCTTGTAAGTAAGCATTTCACTGTAAGGTCTACACCTGTTGTTTTCAGCGCATGTGAAAAATAACATTTGATTTGATTTGATTTATTAGGATCCCAATTAGCCGACGCCAGTGGCGACAGCTAGTCTTACTGGGGTCGGACATTAAACAAAAAATACATTACAGACAAAATACCTTACAATTTACACACATTTAAAAACATTAACATGTAGTGTGTGTGTGCATCTATCAGTTACACATACATGTCAGTACATACACACAACAAGTAGGTCACATGGGGGAGCGGTGTTGTGCCGTGAGGTGATGCTTTATTCGTTTTTTGAAACTTTACTGTTCACTTGCGCTATATTAGTTGGAAGAGAGTTCCACGGACTCATGGCTCTGTATAATACTGTACGTGTCCTTGAATTTGTTCTGGACCTGGGGACTGTGAAAAGATCTCTTGTGGCATGTCTGGTGGGGTAAGTATGTGTGCAAGTTCACTATGCAAACAATTTGGAATTTCCAAAACATTCACATTTCTTATAAAAACAAGAAGTGACGCAGTCAGTCTTTGCTCACCTCTTAGCCAAGAGAGGCTGGCATGCATAGTATTAATATTAGCCCTCTGATTACAATGAAGAGCAAGACGGGACACTCTGTTCTGGGCCAGCTGCATCTTAACTAGGTCTTTCTTTGCAGCACTTGACCATATGACTGGACAATAATCAAGATAAAATAAAACTAGAGCCTGCAGGACATGCTTTATAGAGTGTTGTGTCAAAAAAGCAGAGAAATCTCGTTATTATGGATAGACCTCTCCCCATCTTTCCAACCATCAAATCTATATGTTTTGACCATGACAGTTTACAATCTAAGGTAACACCAAGTAATTTAGTCTCCTCAACTTGTTCAACAGCCACACCATTCATTACCAGATTCAGCTGAGGTCTAGAACTTCGGGAATGGTTTGTACCAAATACAATGCGCTTAGTTTTAGAGATGTTCAGGACCAGTTTATTCCTGGCCACCCATTCCAAACTCTTTGTTAAGGGTTTCAGTGACTTCATTGGCTGTGGTTGCTGATATGGTTGAATCATCAATATACATGGACACACATGCTTTGTTTAATGCCAGTGGCAGGTCATTGGTAAAAGTAGAAAAAAAGTATAGGGCCTAGAGAGCTGCCCTGCGGTACACCACACTTTACATGTTTGACATTAGAGACTCTTGGCATTCTCTCAACCAGCTTCACCTGGAATGCTTTTCCAACAGTCTTGAAGGAGTTCCCACATATGCTGAGCACTTGTTGGCTGCCTTTCCTTCCCTCTGCAGTCCAACTCATCCCAAACCATCTCAATTGGGTTGAGGTAGGGTGATTGTGGAGGCCAGGTCATCTGATGCAGCACTCGATCACCCTCCTTCTTGGTCAAATAGCCCTTACACAGCCTGGAGGTGTGTTGGGTCATTGTCTTGTACTGTACGTTTTCTCAACAACAGGTTATGGTCAATAATATCAAAGGCTGCACTGAAATCTAACAGTACAGCTCCCACAATCTTCTTTTATCAATTTCTTTCAACCAATCATCAGTAATTTGTGTCAGTACGGTACATGTTGAGTGCCCTTCTCTATAAGCATGCTGAAAGCATGTTGTTAATTTGTGTACAGAGAAGTAGCATTGTATTTGGTCAAACACCATTTTTTCCAACAGTTTTATAAGAGCTGGCAGCAAGCTGATAGGTCTGCTGTTAGAACCAGGTAAAGCCACTTTGGGTACAGGAATGACTTTGGCTTCCCTCCAGGCCTGAGGAGAAAGCCTTTCCTCTAAGCTCAGATTAAAGATATGACAGATAGGAGTGCCTATAGAGTCAGCTACCATCCTCAGTAGCTTTCCATCTAAGTTGTCAATGCCAGGTTTGTCATTATTGATCGATAACAATAATTGTTCCACCTCTCCCACACTAACTTTACAAAATTCAAACTTGCAATGCTTTTTCTCGTTATTATTTCTTTTTTTATACTTTTTCTAAATTTTTATATGACGCTCACTGTTTGTTGTTTGAATTTACTGCCTACGTTTGCCCACATTGAAAATGAAGTAATCATGAAAATAATTGTCAAAATCAAAGGTGATTCGATGAAAGATGGAGTTGAATTTGTCTTTCTGCCCATCATTTCATTATTTTTTAATTTTTTTCATCATTCTTTATATAATTGATCTTGGCTTCATAATACAGTTTCTTCTTCTTTTTGTTGAGTTTAGTCACATAATTTCTCAATTTGCAGTAAGTCAGCCAGTCAGATGTGCAGCCAGACTTATTAGCCACTCCTTTTGCCCCATCGCTTTCAACCATACAGTTTTTCAATTCCTCATTAATCCATGGAGCCTTTCACAGTTCTAACAGTCAGTTTCTTAACAGGTGCATGTTTATCAATAATTGGAAGAAGCAATTTCATAAATTCATCAAGTGCAGCGTCTGGATGCTCCTTATTAATCACATCAGACCAACAAATATTTTTAACATCATCCACATAACAGTCACAGCAAAATCTCTTGTATGATCTCTTATACACTATTTTAGGCTATAGCCACTATATTGTGATCACTGCATCCAATGGGTATGGATACAGCTTTAGAACAAAGTTCTACAGTATTAGTAGAAATGTGATCAATATATGTGGATGATCTTGTTCCTGTAGTGTTTGTAAACACCCTGGTAGGTCGATTAATAATCTGAACCAGATTACAGGCACTGGTTACAGTGAGAAGCTTCCTCTTGAGCGGACAGCTTGATGAAAACCAGTCAATATTCAGGTCCCCAAGAAAGTAGACCTCTCTGTTTACATCACATACACTATCCAGCATTTCACACATATTATTTAGATGCAATTAGCAATTAGTGGCCTATAGCAACGCCCCAAAAGAAAAGCCTTTAGATGTGCCAGGTGAACCTGCAACCACAACATTTCAATAACACTTGACATAAGATCTTCTCTAATCATTACAGGTACAGTGGGGAGAACAAGTATTTGATACACTGCCGATTTTGCAGGTTTTCCTACTTACAAAGCATGTAGAGCTCTGTAATTTATCACAGGTACACTTCAACTGTGAGAGACAGAATCTAAACAAAAATCCAGAAAATCACATTGTATGATTTTTAAGTAATTAATTTGCATTTTATTGCATGACATACAGTGGGGAAAAAAAGTATTTAGTCAGCCACCAATTGTGCAAGTTCTCCCACTTAAAAAGATGAGAGAGGCCTGTAATTTTCATCATAGGTACACATCAACTATGACAGACAAAATGAGGAAAAAAAATCCAGAAAATCACATTGTAGGATTTTTAATGAATTTATTTGCAAATTATGGTGGAAAATAAGTATTTGGTCAAGTTTCTCAATACTTTGTTATATACCCTTTGTTGGCAATGATACATGTCAAACATTTTCTGTAAGTCTTCACAAGGTTTTCACACACTGTTGCTGGTATTTTGGCCCATTCCTCCATGCAGATCTCCTCTAGAGCAGTTTTGTTTTGGGGCTGTTGCTGGGCAACACAGACTTTCTACTCCCTCCAAAGATTTTCTATGGGGTTGAGATCTGAAGACTGGCTAGGCCACTCCAGGACCTTGAAATGCTTCTTACGAAGCCACTCCTTCGTTGCCCGGCCGGTGTGTTTGGGATCATTGTCATGCTGAAAGACCCAGCCACGTTTCATCTTCAATGCCCTTGCTGATGGAAGGAGGTTTTCACTCAAAATCTCACGATACATGGCTCCATTCATTCTTTCCTTTACACGGATCAGTCGTACTGGTCCCTTTGCAGAAAACAGCCCCAAAGCATGATGTTTCCACCCCCATGCTTCACAGTAGGTATGGTGTTCTTTGGATGCAACTCATCATTCTTTGTCCTCCAAACACGACGAGTTGAGTTTTTACCAAAAGGTTATATTTTGGTTTCATCTGACATTCTCCCAATCCTCTTCTGGATCATCCAAATGCACTCTAGCAAACTTCAGACGGGCCTGGACATGTACTGGCTTAAGCAGGGGGACACGTCTTGCACTGTAGGATTTGAGTCCCTGGCGGCGTAGTGTGTTACTGATGGTAGGCTTTGTTACTTTGGTCCCAGCTCTCTGCAGGTCATTCACTAGGTCCCCCTGTGTGGTTCTGGGATTTTTGCTCACCGTTCTTGTGATCATTTTGACCCCACGGGGTGAGATCTTGCGTGGAGCCCCAGATCGAGGGAGATTATCAGTGGTCTTGTATGTCTTCTATTTCCTAATAATTGCTCCCACAGTTGATTTCTTCAAACCAAGCTGCTTACCTATTGCAGATTCAGTCTTCCCAGCCTGGTGTAGGTCTACAATTTTGTTTCTGGTGTCCTTTGACAGCTCTTTGGTCTTGGCCATAGTGGAGTTTGGAGTGTGACTGTTTGAGGTTGTGGACAGGTGTCTTTTATACTGTTAACAAGTTCAAACAGGTGCCATTAATACAGGTAACGAGTGGAGGACAGAGGAGCCTCTTAAAGAAGAAGTTACAGGTCTGTGAGAGCCAGAAATCTTGCTTGTTTGTAGATGACCAAATACTTATTTTCCACCATAATTTGCAAATAAATTCATTAAAAATCCTTCAATGTGATTTTCTGGATTTTTTTTTCTCAATTTGTCTGTCATAGTTGACGTGTACCTATGATGAAAATTACAGGCCTCTCTCATCTTTTTAAGTGGGAGAACTTGCACAATTGGTGGCTGACTAAATACTTTTTTACCCCACTGTAAGTATTTGATACATCAGAAAAGCAGAACTTAATATTTGGTACAGAAACCTTTGTTTGCAATTACAGAGATCATACGTTTCCTGTAGGTCTTGACCAGGTTTGCACACACTGCAGCAGGGTTTTTGGCCCACTCCTCCATACAGACCTTCTCCAGATCCTTCAGGTTTCGGGGCTGTCGCTGGGCAATACGGACTTTCAGCTCCCTCCAAAGATTTTCTATTGGGTTCAGGTCTGCAGACTAGCTAGGCCACTCCAGGACCTTGAGATGCTGCTTACGGAGCCACTCCTTAGTTGCCCTGGCTGTGTGTTTTGGGTCGTTGTCATGCTGGAAGACCCAGCCACGACCCATCTTCAATGCTCTTACTGAGGGAAGGAGGTTGTTGGCCAAGAACTCGCGATACATGGCCCCATCCATCCTCCCCTCAATACGGTGCAGTCGTCCTGTCCCCTTTGCAGAAAAGCATCCCCAAAGAATGATGTTTCCACCTCCATGCTTCACGGTTGGGATGGTGTTCTTGGGGTTGTACTCATCCTTCTTCTTCCTCCAAACACAGCGAGTGGAGTTTAGAACAAAAAGCTCTATTTTTGTCTCATCAGACCACATGACCTTCTCCCATTCCTCCTCTGGATCATCCAGATGGTCATTGGCAAACTTCAGACGGGCCTGGACATGCGCTGACTTGAGCAGGGGGACCTTGCGTGAGCTGCAGGATTTTAATCCATGACGGCGTAGTGTGTTACTAATGGTTTTCTTTGAGACTGTGGTCCCAGCTTTCTTCAGGTCATTGACCAGGTCCTGCCGTGTAGTTCTGGGCTGATCCCTCACCTTCCTCATGATCATTGATGCCCCACGAGGTGAGATCTTGCATGGAGCCCCAGACCGAGGGTGATTGACCGTCATCTTGAACTTCTTCCATTTTCTAATAACTGCGCCAACAGTTGTTGCCTTCTCACCAAGCTGCTTGCCTATTGTCCTGTAGCCCATCCCAGCCTTGTGCAGGTCTACAATTGTATCCCTGATGTCCTTACACAGCTCTCTGGTCTTGGCCATTGTGGAGTGGTTGGAGGCTGTTTGATTGAGTGTGTGGACAGGTGTCTTTTATACAGGTAACGAGTTCAAACATGTGCAGTTAATACAGGTAATGAGTGGAGAACAGGAGGGCTTCTTAAAGAAAAACTAACAGGTCTGTGAGAGCCGGAATTCTTGCTGGTTGGTATGTGATCAAATACTTATGTCATGCAATAAAATGCAAATTAGTTACTTAAAAATCATACAATGTGATTTTCTGGATTCCGTCTCTCACAGTTGAAGTGTACCTATGATAAAAATTACAGACCTCTACATGCTTTGTAAGTAGGAAAACCTGCAAAATCGGCAGTGTATCAAATACTTGTTCTCCCCACTGTACTTCCAAAGTTGTGGCAAACTGGCTTAAGGACAACAAAGTTAAGGTATTGGAGTGGCCATTACAAAGCCCTGACCTCAATTCTATAGAAAATGTGTGGGCAGAACTGAAAAAGCGTGTGCGAGCAAGGAGGCCTACAAACCTGACTCAGTTACACCAGCTCTGTCAGGAGGAATGGGCCAAAATTCACCCAACTTATTGTGGGAAGCTTGTGGAAGGCTACCCGAAACGTTTGACCCAAGTTAAACAATTTAAAGGCAATGCTACCGAATACTACTTTATTGTATGTAAACTTCTGACCCACTGGGAATGTGATTAAATAAATAAAAGCTGAAATGAATCATTCTCTCTACTATTATTCTGACATTTCACATTCTTAAAATAAAGTGGTGATCCTAACTGACCTAAAACAGGGAATTTTTACTAGGATTAAATGTCAGGCTAACAACATTGAGGTAAGAAGCTATCCATTTTGATACATGACATAGGCCTTTAGTATTTTCATATTTTGATGTATGCTTTCATATTCAATGTGAAATGTCCCTTTTCGATGATTTCCAAAAAAAACTAGTGTAGGTTTGCGAAATCTCAAAGGAGCTTCAAGCGTATGCTACCACGATACTTTACAGTTCAAAGCCTGCATATTTCAGCTCCTGTCATCCTAATTGTACTTTTTGGGATCTGCGGGAAAAAACGTAAAAGAGGACCACTGCAATATAAAATCTCCAAAAGTTGATGCGAGTAAGCGGCACCGATATAGGCCTAATGTTGATGATTTGTTACAGAAATACCGCACTGAGTGACTTTTCGGTGGAAATGAGCCTGGGCCTGGGTGGACACCCTAAAAATATGAATACATTGCGTGATCATTGTGGAACGGATACATAAACGTGGTTGTTTGCACCTGTTAAGACAGTGATGTGCACATTCCAATGATCCAATGCAACAGTCTAGATGGGATGAACGGGACAGTAGGAACAATTTCTGATAGCGGGCTTAGGAAACACTTTTTTGTAGGCTATTCTTAGAATGACATCTTTGGAGCATTGTTCATTACCACTGCCACTGTCTGCTTTCTCACTTTATGACAGTGCTATTGTAAAAATGGCCCTACAGTATAAAATGTATGGTAGCCTGACAACAATGAGTTAAAGCAATCAAATCCAATGATAATCGACCGTCCGTAGGATGAGGTGCCGCTATTTTTTAGGCTAATCTACAGTATAGCCTACTATGTTATTCTATATAGGATATTCTCCAATTCAATTTGATACCCTGTCAAAGAAATGCACGGTTGCATGATTTCATTAGTAATTGGCACTGAGAGCAGAGGCGATCAATGTATGCAACATTGGTCATTCAATGTTTTAGGTCATATCTAGCTGTTTACATAATTTTGGAGCCCAATGTCATCTAGTGACATACTTTACTAAGTATGTGTGATCTGTACTGTTAACTGAGTCTTATGGACAAGTCATCAAGCCTGCATGTGTAGTTATGGTGACCTGCATGTGTGGTCCTCTGTAGCTCAGTTGGTAGAGCATGGCGCTTGTAACGCCAGGGTAGTGGGTTCGATCCACGGGACCACCCATACGTAAAAATGTATGCGCACATGACTGTAAGTCGCTTTGGATAAAAGCGTCTGCTAAATGGCATATTATTATTATTATTATTATTATAGTTATGGTGACTCCAGGGGTGATAATAAGGCATGTGCATTCATTTGAATTTCAAGACAAGGGCAGTTAAACTTGTCTCTTTCTTCTTTTAAGGTAAACATCCAAAATACAAATTGTCTTACTTTAGCTGCTTCGATTAAACATTTTGATAACTGTTAGCCTATACTTTTTATACTGTAAGCATTTCAAGTTGCATGAATCAACATTGGAACATTGGTTTCAATGGTCATCAAATATTTACTTTGCATTGGTTTTACTGGAAGATATCTCAAAGATATAGGCCTAACTATCTCACTATGTAAACTTCTTCCACTACCATTAATATGAATACTTTCAGTCAGCTGAGCAAGCACACAAAGGTTCTACTGAACTTCCCTTTCTAGTTTCAATTTCTATTTTCAGCGCAGTTCATACATAATAGTCCAAAAGGTTTAACTTAATAATTACCAGACACATGCCTCTAGCCTCACTACATGACCTCTCACCTTTGGCGTCTAGACTGGCGGCACGATGGCTGCTGTCAAACTTCCACTTCCTGAAGTAAGGCCCTGCCCCCTCCAAGCTGGCATGACGTCTCAGTTTGCAGAAAAACTGCAGAACAGAACCCTGGTGGCCGGGGACCGGAGACATTCCCCTCACTCGTCTCGTCCCTCTCATCCGACTCTCTCGCTCTCCTTCCGTCCTGACCCATGCCCCGTCCCCTACGGCCTCCACCTGACAAAGCAGATAGAGGGAGAAGGAGAGAGGAAGACAAAGATGGAGAGTGAGGGATGGAGGAGATATTACTTAAGACAGGCAGCAGTAGCTAAGCCTCTAGTGAAACTTTTCAGTCTGTGAAAGTAATGTCCCCTCCCAACTTCCTGCAGCTCTCCTTCTCTAATGAGTCATTTTATATAAATATAAACTGTCCTATTTTATGTGTACTATTGGCAAGTTTTTTTCCCCCAATCACTTTTGACTTCTAGTGGTTTTGACAGGACAGATATGAGCAGGCCTAGAGATCGGGAGATACTGTAGATATAGAACCCAAACCCCCATCAGCAAGGGGCATGTGTGGTCCGGAATCTGGATCGTTACCGCTACATCAGTCTGTATTGCCATTTAAAAAAAAGCTAGAATCCTTAGTTGCTACATACCCATTGACTCTTAAAGAATACCCCACCAGAACCCCAAATATAAGCATGTTTTACTAAAATGTTTGTAAACAATGTAATCAAACACTGTATAGCCTCAAAACATGGTTAAAACTATACATTTAATATCATGGATGGTCAGTCCTTGCATCCATAGCTCTGTCTTTGAATTTGAGAGTGGTTATATTTATCCAGCCCCATTCCCTTAGCGTTTTAGCGAAACAGTGGCGGGGAAAACATTCTGTTATTGTTTCAATTAAGGATTCTAGATTTAAGTGTGTGTATAAAATCATGTATAACACTCACGGTTCTAGAGCAGGGGGTCGGGGGGGACAGGATTGGCGGACTGTGGCTGAGTCTGGGGTCCAGTAGAATGTAGTGGTGGGTGTCTCCGGGGAGGGCACCACTAGAGCTCTGGCCCAACCAGGTGCGCACAGCCCTCTCAGAAGACTAGGGACAACACACAAGGTTGAGTTAGGATCATCAGGGAAAAGCAATCCCAAGGCTGAGTAGTTAAAGCAGCTAGCTATTTATCTACCTTCCCAGACACCAGAAGTTCTAATGCGCCCAACCAATGAATGCTGGTTTTTTTTTTTGCTAAATGTAAACGTCTCAGAGGCTTGTTTACCTGGAAGAGGGGGAGTTTGGGAGCAAGTGGTTTGTTGACGTTAAGGCTGCTGCTCTCTGTAGACTCACACTCCATGATGGTGAGGATCTTTAGGGTGGAGGGAGGGAGGGCCAGGTGGAGGTGGGTCAGACGGGCCTTCTTCAGGTGATGGAAGTCCCCTTCTGTAAGGGTGTACCTGAGTAGGAGGAGAGGAAGGAAATGGTATCTAACTTTAATTTAGTCAGGAGTTCCTATTAGATAAAGAGATTGTGTTTTTCAAGGAAGACCTGGCTTCAAAGACCTTAACATTGTATGGAGACAACGCTCCACTTCTACCATCAATCTGTACTTGTGTTGCACCCATAGAGAATGATAGAGGACTCTTTTTTAAATCTGTCCCATTATGACATCTGTGAGCGCACAGGCAGCGCCATTGAGGCCATCTCCATTTTGAAGTAGTACATTTTCTTCTACTACTACTTGAGTTGATAAACAAAATGAAAGGGTACATACTGCCACCTGGAGTTGTTTGAACAGGTATGAAGCCAAGGTTGCCGATTTACTGCCACCTGCAGTTATGGAATGTTTGCTCACAAGCATAATTCATCGGCTGATCCCTCCTGATGACCCGGATGGAATTATGTGATCCTTCCTTAACCCATTAGAAGTCCCACCCAGTTGACTACTTCAAAATGATGAAAGTCCTCAATTGCACTGCCCATGCTAAAACTGGCTTTTGGGCCCTAGAGTCCTCTATCTATCTCTATGGTTGCACCATCAACTTGAGTGATACACGGCAGCCATTTTGTGAATAACATTGTCCTATACCTGCGTCCTTTGTCCTGAGTCTGACTCTCCTTTTCGTAGAGCGCTGACTCATTGAAGGAGACGCGGCGTCCAGTAGAGCAGGTGGACATGAACCTGTCGGTCTCTTCATCATGGCAGCTAGACGCAGAGAGAGCATCTGACTCATCCAACCGGATGGTGATGTCTGAAGAGAGGAGAGGAGTAACAAATAAAGAAAAAATAAAAGGAGAACGGTGTCAGTTGCTATGGTTTTGATCAAACTTATTCTGTATCTAAACTGAAGTAGAATGTACATCCTCCATACCTTGTGTGGGCAATGAATCTTCCACATAGGTGGTGTTAGTCTTCTCTGGATCATCACTGGCCCTGCAGTCAGAGGAGAGAAAAGAGGAAAATAGAGAAAATACACTGAACCAAAATATAAACGCAACAATTCTAAAGATTTTACAGAGTTTTTTTTTTTTTTAGCAGACACTCTTATCCAGAGCGACTTACAGGAGCAATTAGGGTTAAGTGCCTTGCTCAAGGGCACCGACAGATTTTTCACCTAGTCGGCTCAGGGATTAGAACCAGCGACCTTTCGGTTACTGGCACAACGCTCTTAACCACTAAGCTACCTGCCGCCCGTTACAGTTCATATAAGTAAATCAGTCAATTTAAATAAATTCATTAGGCCCTAATCTATGGATTTTACATGACTGGGAATACAGATACGCATCTGTTGGTCAAAGGTAGGGGCGTGGATCAGAAAACTAGTCAGTATCTGGTGTGACCACCATTTGCCTCATCTCCTTCGCATCAGGCTGTTGATTGTGGCTTGTGGAATGTTGTCCCACTCCTCTTCAATGGCTGTGCGAAGTAGCTGGATATTGGCGGGAACTGGAACACGCTGTCGTACCCGTCGATCCAGAGCATCCCAAACATGCTCAATGGGTGACATGTCTGGTGAGTATGCAGGCCATGGAAAACTGGGACATTTTCAGCTTCCAGGAATTGTGTACAGATCCTTGCATCATGGTGCCGTGCATTATCATGCTGAAACATGAGGTGATGGCGGCGGATGAATGGCATGACAATGGGCCTCAGGATCTTGTAACGGTATCTCTGTGCATTCAAATTGCCATTGATAAAATGCAATTGTGTTAGTTGTACGTAGCTTATGCCTGCCCAAACCATAACCCCACCGCCACCATGGGGCACTCTGTTCACAACGTTGACATCAGCAAACTGCTCGCCCACACGACGCCATACACACCATTTGCCATCTTCCCGGTACAGTTGAAACCAGTGTGCCAGTGGCCATCGAAGGTGAGCATTTGACCACTGAAGTCGGTTACGATGACGAACTGCTGTCAGGTCAAGACCCTGGTGAGGTTGACGCCCACGCATATGAGTTTGACAGTTTGTACAGAAATTATTTGGTTGTGCAAGCCCACAGTTTCATCAGCTGTCCGGGTGGCTGGACTGATCCCGCAAGTGAAGAAGCCAGATGTGGAGGTCATGGGCTGGCATGGTTACACGTGGTCTGCAGTTGTGAGGCCGGATGGGCGTACTGCCAAATTCTCTAAAAGGACGTTGGAGGCGGCTTATAGTAGAGAAATGAACATTCAAATATCTGGCAACAGCTCTGGTGGACATTCCTGCAGTCAGCATGCCAATTGCATGCACCATCAAAACTTGAGGCATCTGTGGGATTGTGTTGTGTGACAATACTGCACATTTTAGAATGGCCTTTTATTGTCCCCAGCACATGGTACACCTGTGTATTGATCATGCTGTTTAATCTGCATCTTGATATGCCACACCTGTCAAGTGGATGGATTATCTTGGCAAAGGAGAAATGCTCACTAACAGGGATGTAAACAAATTTGTGCAAAGAATTCAGAGAAACAAGCTTTTAGCGCGTATGGACTATTTCTGAGATCTTTTATTTCAGCTCATAAAACATGGGACCAACCATTTACATGTTGTGTTTATATTTCTGTTCAGTATAGTATTATTGGTACTCCCTCTTTACTCTTTGCGTGCAAAAATAGAACTGTCTCCAGACAAAGATTTAATGCTCATTTTTATTTCACTGAGCAGTAATCCACTTCTAACATAATCACCCTAACACTGTCTCCTAATCCCTCTATGCAGACATGCTACAGTATTATGCTGTTTTATTCAGGGTTTTTGTTCATACACAATACACATTGGGTATGCTCAGAGTAAGAGTAAGGGACATGACCTATAATACTGTAGTTGTGGTTACTGTAGAGGTGAGAAGTACGTGTGTGTGTGTGTGTGTGCATACGTACCTTGCGTATTTGTGTGCGTGTTACCTGGAGTAGCGGCGGCCGCCCACACAGCAGCGGTGACAGAACAGCAACAACACGGAGAGCAGGATTAGAGTGCCCCCAGTGGACACACACAGCAGGATCAGCAGGAGCACATAGTCCTCCACCCGCCCTGCCAACACTGGCAGCTCCTGTATAGAGGGAGAGACTACTAGGGTCAGAGGCCTAGTACCATTTCTGCCCCTAGTACCTTACCATAGCCTAGCCACTACCCTTTTGAGTCAATGGGAGTAGGTAGAAGTTGCCCAAATAGATCTGTGGTAAAGGGAACTTCTATCTCGAGGGCTCTTAAAGAGTGACCGATTCTGCATGTTTCTCTCTGTTGCTCATTAAGAAAAAAAAATAGATTTCAGTCTAGGGGGGTGTGGTTAGATGTGGCCGTTACTGATGTTTGTCCCCCATGAGACATCATAAGAACAAATCCAGTATCACTTCCTCAAAATAGATAACTCAAGAAATCTGTACTTAAATTTGAAGTTTTTACAGAGGAGGTTTTAGTCGCACAATTTTACATCTAGCTAAAGGTGTTTGGTGCAGTATTTCTCAAGCTAAAAAAGACGTGTTGTCTTATGTAAACAAAGTCTGATCCACTGTGCTGATGGGAAGGTCTGTCTCACTGTCTGTGTGTTCTGCGGTAGGATTGGATATAGTGCAATCACCGCAGCTGTGTATCCTGTGAGCATTGTCTAAATCAATACCCAACCATCAAGTAAGTCACTTACAAAAGTCCGTTTTGGACTAGACTGACTTTATGACCAAAATGATCCTATTTACACTTTGTAGTCAATTTTGCCACTAGAATAAATGTTTGACTAATATCGATTCCACATAGGCTGTTTTCTATCCAGTGGCAACCCGTCATTCAGGGCAGGTGGGGCAGAAGCGGTTTATCTAAAAATATATATATACACAGTATCAGTCAAAAGTTTGGACACACCAACTCATTCAAGGGTTTTTCTTTAGTTTTACTATTTCTACATTGTAGAATAATAGTGAAGACATCAAAACTATGAAATGACACATATGGAATCATGTAGTAACCAAAAAAGTGTTAAACAAATCAAAATGTATTTGATATTCTTCAAATTAGCCCACCTTTGCCTTGATGACAGCTTTGCAAACTCTTCGCATTCTCTCAACCAGCTTCACCTGGAATTCTTTTCCAACAGTCTTGAAGGAGTTCCCATATATGCTGAACACTTGTTGGCTGCCTTTCCTTCACTCTGCGGTCCAACTCATCCAAAACCATCTCAATTGGGTTGAGGTCAGGTGAATGTGGAGGCCAGGTCATCTGATGCAGCACTCCATCACTCTCCTTCTTGGTCAAATAGCCCTTACACAGCCTGGAGGTGTGTTGGGTCATTGTCCTGTTGAAAAACAAATGATAGTCCCACTAAGTGCAAACCAGATGGGATAGCGTATCGCTGCAGAATGCTTTGGTAGCTATGCTGGTTAAGTGTGCCTTGAATTCTAAATAAATCACTGACAGTGTCACCAGCAAAGCACCCCCACACCATTACACCTCCTCCTCCATGCTTCACAGTGGGAACCACACATGTGGAGATCATCCATTCACCTACTCTGCATCTCACAAAGACACGGCGGTTGGAACCAAAAATCTCAAATTTGGACTCATCAGACCAAAGGACAGATTTCCACCTGTCTAATGTCCATTGCTCGTGTTTCTTGGCCCAAGCTAGTCTCTTTAGTAGTGGTTTCTTTGCAGCAATTCGACCATGAAGGCCTGATTCACACAGTCTCCTCTGAACAGTTGATGTTAAGATGTGTCTGTTACTTGAACTCTGTGAAGCATTTATTTGGGCTGCAATGTCTGAGGCTGGTAACTCTAATGAACATATCCTCTGCAGCAGAGGTAACTCTGGGTCTTCCTTTCCTGTGGCGGTCCTCATGAGAGCCAGTTTCATCATAGCGCTAGATGGTTTTTGCGACTGAACTTGAAGAAACTTTCAAAGTCCTTGAAATGTTCTGTATTGACTTACCTTCATATCTTAAAGTAATGATGGACTGTCATTTCTCTTTGCTTATTTGAGCTGTTCTTGCCATAATATGGACTTGGTCTTTTACCAAATAGGGCTATCTTCTGTATACCACCCCTACCTTGTCACAACACAACTGATTGGCTCAAACGCATTAAGGCACACCTGTTAATTGAAATGCATTCCAGGTGACTACCTCATGAAGCTGGTTGAGAGAATGCCAAGTGTGTGCAAAGCTGTCATCAAGGCAAATGGTGGCTATTTGAAGAATCTCAAATATATTTGGATTTGTTTAACACTTTTTTGGTTACTACATAATTCCATATGTTATTTCATAGTTTTGATGTCTTCACTATTATTCTACAATGTAAAAAAAAGAAAAATCCTTGAATGAGTAGGTGTGTCCAAACTTTTGACTGGTAGTGTACATGTTATTGAATCATTTCATCTAAAATGCTCACGTTCGTCAACGAGCACCTGCGTAGCCAGGCACTAAAATAGAATAAATAAAATAGGTTCTATTTTTGACGGTTGATGCGCTGCAAGACCCGCCTCTCCCATCTCCTCATTGGTTTTTTGGAGCATATACCCACGTGGGTGATTGAAAGATGAACTGAGATCCACACTCCAGTCCAGTTGGTGGTAATGCACTTTAAAGTTGGTTGCCAAATGACATATGAAGTCCACAGAAGAAGACGAAGACGAATACTACTACTACTACTGAAGGAGGAGAGATTACTATAAACTAACTAGGCTTCCCCTTTTATCTGTGGTTTAAATGTCGGAGTAGAGAACACACGATTTTGTGAGACTCAAAATGGGTTAAAATTCTACAAAGATCCAGAAAAAAAAGGACCTTGTGCATTTCAGGTAAAATAACAACCCAATGTTTATATCCCAGGACAAATTAGCTAGCAACAGCAAGCTAGCTAGCTAAATGGCCATGAATGTTTCATGTGTTTAGACCTGTCCCCAAATGTATATACACTGCTCAAAAAAATAAAGGGAACACTTAAACAACACAATCACACTTCTGTGAAATCAAACAGTCCACTTAGGAAGCAACACTGATTGACAATAAATTGCACATGCTGTTGTGCAAATGGAATAGACAACAGGTGGAAATTATAGGCAATTAGCAAGACACCCCCAATAAAGGACTGGTTTTGCAGGTGGAGACCACAGACCACTTCTCAGTTCCTATGCTTCCTGGCTGATGTTTTGGTCACTTTTGAATGCTGGCGGTGCTTTCACTCTAGTGGTAGCATGAGACGGAGTCTACAACCCACACAAGTGGCTCAGGTAGTGCAGCTCATCCAGAATGGCACATCAATGCGAGCTGTGGCAAGAAGGTTTGCTGTGTCTGTCAGCGTAGTGTCCAGAGCATGGAGGCGCTACCAGGAGACAGGCCAGTACATCAGGAGACGTGGAGGAGGCCGTAGGAGGGCAACAACCCAGCAGCAGGACCGCTACCTCCGCCTTTGTGCAAGGAGGAGCAGGAGGAGCACTGCCAGAGCCCTGCAAAATGACCTCCAGCAGGCCACAAATGTGCATGTGTCTGCTCAAACGATCAGAAACAGACTCCATGAGGGTGGTATGAGGGCCCGACGTCCACAGGTGGGGGTTGTGCTTACAGCCCAACACCATGCAGAACGTTTGGCGTTTGCCAGAGAACACCAAGATTGGCAAATTCGCCACTGGCGCCCTGTGCTCTTCACAGATGAAAGCAGGTTCACACTGAGCACATGTGACAGACGTGACAGAGTCTGGAGACGCCGTGGAGAACGTTCTGCTGCCTGCAACATCCTCCAGCATGACCGGTTTGGCGGTGGGTCAGTCATGTGGGGTGGCATTTCTCCATGTGCTCACCAGAGGTAGCCTGACTGCCATTAGGTACCGAGATGAGATCCTCAGACCCCTTGTGAGACCATATGCTGGTGCGGTTGGCCCTGGGTTCCTCCTAATGCAAGACAATGCTAGACCTCATGTGGCTGGAGTGTGTCAGCAGTTCCTGCAAGAGGAAGGCATTGATGCTATGGACTGGCCCGCCCGTTCCCCAGACCTGAATCCAGCGCCATCCACCAACGCCACGTTGCACCACAGACTGTCCAGGAGTTGGCGGATGCTTTAGTCCAGGTCTGGGAGGAGATCCCTCAGGAGACCATCTGCCACCTCATCAGGAGCATGCCCAGGCATTGTAGGGAGGTCATACAGGCACGTGGAGGCCACACACACTACTGAGCCTCATTTTGACTTGTTTTAAGGACATTATATCAAAGTTGGATCAGCCTGTAGTGTGGTTTTCCACTTTAATTTTGAGGGTGACTCCAAATCCAGACCTCCATGGGTTGATAAATTAGATTTCCATTGATAATTTTTGTGTGATTTTGTTGTCAGCACATTCAACTATGTAAAGAAAAAAGTATTTAATAAGATTATTTCATTCATTCAGATCTAGGATGTGTTATTTTAGTGTTCCCTTTATTTTTTTGAGCAGTGTAGTTGGTTCAGAGTTCGTTTTGATATTTCAACCTGCGTGTCTGGATCGCGTCTGGTGTTGATGTACAAAATCAACATTAGGAGGGAGGATAATGAAAGTTCACAGAAGTAACCTAGAAGGTAGACCTATCAATTAGTTATATTGTTTTTACTGATATCAATTTTGTTTATGAATTATTAAGTGATTAAAACTAAAAATTCCTTTACCATATTGGTAATGGAATTTGGGGAAAAATCTATAACATAATTTCTACAATTGAATTGGATACAACGGGAAATCATAGTAGTCACAAACAACAGTTGGGTTCACAAGTTTGGACAGCACAGTACAGTAAAGAAAATAAAAGTACAGTATAGTACAGTACAGTAGAGCAGTACAGTACACAGTAGAGCACACTAGAGATGAGTACACTATAATTTACTGTATTGTATTATACTTTACTGTACTGAACTATACTCTACTTTATTGTACTGTACTGCGCTGAACTATACTCTACTTTACTGTACTGTACTGAACTCTACTGTACTGAACTCTACTGTGCTGTCCTTTGATGTCCAGACTTGTGAAACATAGACGTCAATGATTGGTTCAGATTTGGTCCGGTCCGGACCAACCAAATTTGGTCTTGTTTGGGGGCAGAGCTAAAAAACTAAAATAATAGCCAGTGTGTAGAGTAATATCCAAATATGCAAAGAAGGATATTGCATATGTATGTACCTATTTAGGATACATCACCATGAAGAGAATTACATTAATTTCCATAATTATGCATTTCTGTGTAGTACAGATCAGGGACCCATGATTAAATTATGTTACCGCAATTAACGGGTGTAAATCCACTTCACTTACTGTAGTTCAATAACTAAAATATATTTTTTCAAATCAATGTGTCATGTCATAGCTGACACCCCATTCTTTCTGCAGACATTGTTGAATCTTAATTCGTAGCAGTTATTTAAGAGTTTTTGGAACACGTGGACATATAAAAAACTGAGGGAGATTTCAATTTAACTCGGTTACCAAACTTTGCATCTTCGCAGTTCTTCCAGTAAATGTGTTTAGTGTCAATTGTTAAAAGTAGTCTTTGTGCATAGAGTTGTATGGTTTGTTAAACTTTTAAATCAACAGTTATTGTTTGGCATACATTTTAAGTGAAGCATCTGAGTCTCATTGCAATTCAGTTACAGTGGAATTGCCCAATAGTAATAGGTTCTTCAGGGAAAGCCTCACAGCCAGCACGATTCCCTGCTGGGTCTCAGCTATCATTACAGGAAACACAGTACACACACACACACAGTCTTGCATAACTAACCTTGTGGAGACAATTCAGTCCCACTCAAAATCCAATTTTCCCTAACCCCTAACCCTAAACCTAAGCTTAACCCTTACCCTAACCCTAACCTGACCTTAACCCTAACCCTAGCGCCTAACCCTAATCCTAATTCTAACCCTAACACTTATTCTAACCTTAACCCTAAATCCCCTAGAAATTGCATTTGACCATGTGGGGACTAACAAAATGTCCGCAGTTGGTCAACTTTTTGTTTGTTTACTATTCATGTGGGGACTTCTGGTCCCCACAAATGTAGTTAAACACGTCCACACTCTCACACTGAAACACATACACACACACACACTGAAACACACATGCACCTCCTCCACTGCCAGAGTGACTGTAGTGTAATGCAATCTGCTGTTTTTACAAACTCAACAGTAAGAACAACACAATCAATCCGTGGGAGCAGCTAAATCTCTGGCCAGCCGGCTACCTGCAGGCCATATTACTAACCCACTGTAACCCAATGGGCTAATCCCACAAAACAGTGGAGCCCCTGTTTACAGTAACTCTGAACCAAATGCCTGCCTATGTCATACAGTCACAGAGGGGCAGCCGAAAGACAGGGGGTGGAGAGAGGTGCAAAACCAGGATGGAGAAAGGGAGAAGGAGAAGAGTGTGAGAAAAGAGGGAGGGGAGAGGATGAAGAAAGCATAGAGACAAGATAGAGAGAGATGGATGAAGAGAGGCTGGAGAGATAGTAGAGAGTGTAGAAGAGCACAAGATGGATGGATGGATGGAGTGAGGACAGGAGTTAGAGAGCTGCAGTACTTACGGTGGAGTTCTCCATCAGGCTTGTCAGTACAGGCGAGTCATTGCTCATGGTCCAGGTCAGAAAGAATGAACCCTGAGTATGACAGACAGAGGAGATCCGAGGAGAAGAAAGCAGAGCGGAGAGGTTAGACACTCATACTATCCAGTCTCTTATTGAAGAGGGCAGAAGGAGAGGATCGGGTCTGCTGTACACAACTAGCTTCTCAGCTCTCAGGCTGCCCAAAACTCTGTTACAAAACACTTCTACATTTTCACCCATTATGTATTCTGATTCATGCACCTTATTTTATGTAACACCTCATACAAGCTGCTCCACGCGTCCAGTTAGAATGTTTCAAACAGCCAATTTTGTAAACCCCATTACTAGTAAATGGACGGGACACACCAGCTCACGTTACTCACATACACACACACCAGCTTATGCATAAAACCCTCGTTAGCCACATGTGCAATGACTTCCTGTGATGTTTTACACACGTTGCCTCAGGTCATCCTGTATTCATGGTCAGAACTGAGGCAGCTGTGTGTGTGTGTGTGTGTGTGTGTCCTAAGGGGGTTGTCTCTGCTAACTACTCCTGGAGGTACTGTGGTCTAGTGATTAGTGTTAATCATCATGAGTGGAAAATAATAAATGAGATTTAACATGCGCTCCTCTGATTCAAACCTATATACACTGAACAAAAATATAAACGCAACATGCAAAGTCTTGGTCCCATGTTTCATGAGCTGAAATAAAATGATCCCAGAAATGTTCCATACGCACCAAAATATCATCTTGGCACAAATTTGTTTACAGCCCTTTTAGTGAGCATTTCTCCTTTGCCAAGATAATCCATCCACCAGACAGGTGTGGCATACCAAGAAGATGATTAAACAGCATGATCATTACACAGGTGCACCTTGTTCTGAGGAACATAAAAGGCCACTAAAATGTGCAGTTTGTCACACAACACAATGCCACAGATGTCTCAAGTTTTGAGGGAACGTGCAATTGGCATGCTGACTGCAGGAATGTCCACCAGAGCTGTTGCCAGAGAATTGAATGTTCATTTATCTACTATAAGCTGCTTCCAACATCATTTTAGAGAATGTGGCAGTATGTCCAACTGGCCTCACAAACTCAGACCACGTGTATGGCGTCATGTGGGTGAGCAGTTTGCTGATGTCACCGTTGTGAACACAGTGCCCCATTGTGGCGGTGGGGTTATGGTATGGGCAGGCATAAGCTACGGACAACGAACACAATTGCATTTTATCGATGGCAATTTGAATGCACAGAGATACGGTGACGAGCTCCTGAGGCCCATTGTTGTACCATTCATCCGCCGCCATCACTGCATATTTCAGCATGATAATGCACGGCCCTATGTCGCATGGATCTGTACACAATTCCTGTAAACTGAAAATGTTTCAGTTCTTTCATATTTTAGCAATACCCCCCCCCCCTCCCTCCCTCCCTCCCTCCCTCCCTCCCCCCTCTCCTACGATATCCATGATCCTTTCTAGACATCAGGAATATGGGCAAAGCAACAAGAAGAAAGTCAGTGGACATTCTAAAACATTCTATTCTACTTATGAAACATTATAAATAACGTCACATCTAGAGCATGTCTCGGCATGCATTGAAGCAATTCACCCAGTTTCTGACTTTCCCGCTTGTCTTGGTGAAAACCAAACCACGCTCGCTCTTCTATCGTTGGTGCTGTGACATCGACTCGCCAGTTTTGGTGCCCGCTCATCAGCATCCTTTCTCCCGAACGATAAACCGCTGATTAAGGAAATCGTTATACATTTGTGCACCATCATATTTTTGCAACACATAATCCTACAGTAAACAGACAAGCGGTGTGAATTATCACCAGAATATCATATCGAATATTTGACCATCATCGACAATGATTGTAGCCTTTTAATGTAAAAACAGTGCTTAATGTACTGCATAGTCTATGACAAACTTCACAATCAGACATGAGCTCTCCTCACAACGCTCTATCATTTTCATCGCAATGGTGTTGCCACATACCGAGACATATCACAATAATATTATGTGTGGTAAATTGCGTTCTACAGTATGCACCCCTATCACATCATCCCCTATCCCAAGTCTGTCTTGCCTATTCTACTTATTGATAGGCCATGACTAAAATGTAAACTGGCACGACAGTGCTGTCATTACTAAATTACTAAATGTAAACTGTATCAGGGTACAATCTGTACGCTATCCTTCCGTTCTTCTAGAATATACAATTAAATCATACATCAAAGGCAACAAACTGATCGATTGGCAACAGCCTGGCTGTATGGATAAAAGCGAAATGGCACTATGGACATGCAATTACCTTATTCTAACCTACTTCATGTGGTCCATTTGGAGACGCTGTCCATCACACGCCAATAGTGCTGGCCTTTCCTGCATAGTTTAATTTAGGCTTTAAATGCCGATTGTAGTTATGAATGAAACTGCAAGCGATAAGACACACCCACAGCCCGCTCCTGAAAACACCACGTGACGAAGACGACGACGATGTGAAATGGAATATACACTTAACGATAAGACACACCCACAGCCCGCACGTTCACGCGCGAGGGAAACATTTCTTCCATTTATATTTGCCATAATTAATAATGGCCCTCGCACAAAGATGTGAAACAATGATTTTGATATAATTGTTTTCTTGATATCATTTCTCTCCTTTCGCTAAACGAAAAACGCAGATCAGCAAGCACAATCAGTGAGATTTAAAGGTGTAATATTTTTGATAGTTACAAAAAATATTGCATGAAATGTCATTATCTGTCATGATAATGAAATAATGGAGATAATTTAATGCCCATGATAATATCATATCTCATGCTGTTTTGTCTCATACCCACATGGTGGTAATGTTGTTCCATAGCACTATTGTGAACAGGCCAAGAACATTTTACTGTAAGTAACAATTGTGGCATTCTTATTTCTGTTGTCTGACTACTGGTGGGGACAGAAGTCAAGGGCCTGGTTCTTTCGTGAAAGGCACTGGTGTAAAGCAACTAAGTAGAAATAATTTGAAGAACTACTTAAGTAGTTTTTGGGGTATCTATACTTTCATTGAGTATTTATTTTTTTGACAACTTGTATTTTTACTCCACTAAAGAAAATATGTACTTTTTACACCCATACATTTTCTCTGACACCAAAAAGTACTCGTTACATTTCGAATGCATAGGCAGGACAGCTATATGGTCCAATTCATGCACTTATCAATAGAACGCGTTGTCATCCCTACTGCCTCTGATCTGGCAGACCACTAAAAACACAAATAGGCCTACTGCGTTTGTAAATGATGTCTGAGTGTTGGAGTGTGCCCCTGACTGTCCGCAAATAAAAAAAGAAGAAAATCGTGCGATCTGGTTTCCTTCTGGTTTGCTTAATATAAGACATTTGATTGAAAGCAAATATTTTTACTTTTAACTTTTTCTCAAGTAACCAAAATATTTTCCTTTTCCTGAACAACGGGAACAGAACATAAAAATGGTTCTGCTTATAGAATATAATATTCATCCTCTTCTAATGACACAGTTGAAGTCGGAAGTTTACATACACCTTAGCTAAATACATTTAAACTCTGTTTCTCATAATTCCTGACATTTAATCCTAGTAAAAATTCCCAGTCTTAGGTCAGTTAGGATCAACACTTTATTTTAAGAATCAGAAATGTCAGAATAATAGTAGAGAGAATGATTTATTTCAGCTTTTATTTCTTTCATCACATTCCCAGTGGGTCAGAAGTTTACATACACTCAATTAGTATTCGGCCTTTAAATTATTTAACTTGGGTCAAACGTTTCGGGTAGCCTTCCACAAGCTTCCCACAATAAATTGGGTGAATTTTGGCCCATTCTTCCTGACAGAGCTGGTGTAATTGAGTCAGGTTTGTAGGCCTCCTTGCTCGCACACGCTTTTTCAGTTCTGCCCACAAATGTTCTATAGGATTGAGGTCAGGGCTTTGTGATGGCCACTCCAATAACCTTGACATTTAGCGTAACATTTTGATAAACTATTAGGCTATTTCTTCACATTATAAGCGCAGCAATGCGCACACGGCAGTAGGCTATAAGTGTGAATGTTCCATTAGCAGGAAAACACATTCTCAAAAGTGACTGCAAATGCGATTATGCGTGTAATGCTTTTATTATAAAGGTGCATTTATATGGTGAAAATTATCTTTCCCAAACTTGAAACTCAAGCGTTGCATATTTATGCCAGTTAGGCTCTACACCCATCGTAAAGTGGATTAATGTTTTTAATATTAAGAAGTTATTTGGCCACTTTAGTTGTGATACAAACATTGGGCTATATATTTTAATTTTTTATACATTCTAAGGCTGCATGATGAGACTAATGATGATTTGAAAAAAATAGCATGAAAGGCATGAGCTCTGCTTTGTTTTTTTGCGCAGGCTGTACACACTTCATCAGTCTCTCATTCACAATTTGACAAACACTTAATAATGCCTCGAATTTCCCGGGGGCAAATATATAATTTACAAGTGATATGCTAATATTGTCAGCCATCAGACTATTCTTGATTTAATCTTGTCTTTGCATATACTAGATAATATATGTGTGAAATTTGTTTTGATTTAGAATGGACCATTATCATGCACCTGTCTCGAAACAGGGGCAGAATAAAAAAATACATGTCATCTATGCACTTACAGTGCATTCGGAAAGTATTCAGACCCCTTCCCTTTTCCACATTTTGCTACATTACAGCCTTATTCTAAAATTGATTAAATAAATGTTTTTCCTCATCAATCGACACACAATACCCCATAATTACAAAACAAAAACAGGTTTCTAGAAATGTTGGCAAATGTATAGAACCCCCCCCGGAAATACCTTATTTACATAAGTATTCAGACCCTTTGCTATGAGACTCGAAATTGAGCTGAGGTGCATCCTGTTTCCATTGATCATCCTTGAGATGTTTCTACAACTTGATTGGAGTCCACCTGTGGTAAATTCAATTGATTGGACATGAATTGGAAAGGCACACACCTGTCTATATAAGGTCCCACAGTTGACAGTCCACGTCAGAGCAAAAACCAAGCCATGAGGTCGAAGGAATTGTCCGTAGAGCTCCGAGACAGGATTGTGTCGAGGCACGAATCAGGGGAAGGGTACCAAAACATTTCTGCAGCATTGAAGGTCCCCAAGAACACAGTGGCCTCCATCATTCTTCAATGGAAAAAGTTTGGAACCACCAAGACTCTTCCGCCCAGCCAAATGGGGGAGAAGGGCCTTGGTCAGGGAGGTGACCAAGAACCCAATGGTCACTCTGACAGAGCTCCAGAGTTCCAGATGGGAGAACATTCCAGAAGGACAACCATCTCTGCAGCACTCCACCACTCAGGCCTTTATGATAGATTTGCCAGACAGAAGCCACTCCTCAGTAAAAGGCACATGACCGCCTGCTTGTAGTTTGCTAAAAGGCACCTAAAGGACTCTGACCATGAGAAACAAGATTCTCTGGTCTGATGAAACCAAGATTTAACATTTTGGTCTGAATGCCAAGCGTCACGTCTGGAGGAAACCTGGCACCATCCCTACAGTGAAACATGGTGGTGGCAGCATCATGCTGTGGAGATGTTTTTCAGCGGCAGGGACTGGGAGACTAGTCAGGATCGAGAGAAAGATGAACGGAGCAAAGTACAGAGAGATCCTTGATGAAAACCTGCTCCAGAGCGCTCAGGACCTCAGACTGGGGACATTGACCCTAAGCACACAGCCAAGGCAACGCAGGAGTGGCTTCAGGACAAGTCTCTGAATGTCCTTGAGTGGCCCAGCCAGAGCCCGGACTTGAATCCGATCGAACATCTCTAGAGAGACCTGAAAATAGCTGTGAAGCGACGCTCCCCATCCAACTTGACAGAGCTTGAGAGGATCTGCAGAGAAGAATGGGAGAAACTCCCCAAATACAGGAGTGCCAAGCTTGTAGTGTCATACCCAAGAAGACTCGAGGCTGTAATCGCTGCCAAAAGTGCTTCAACAAAGTATTGAGTAAAGGGTCTGAATACTTACAGTGGGGAAAAAATGTATTTAGTCAGCCACCAATTGTGCAAGTTCTCCCACTTAAAAAGATGAGAGGTCTGTAATTTTCATCATAGGTACACGTCAACAATGACAGACAAATTGAGAAAAGAAAAAACAGAAAATCACATTGTAGGATTTTTAATGAATTTATTTGCAAATTATGGTGGAAAATAAGTATTTGGTCACCTACAAACAAGCAAGATTTCTGGCTCTCACAGACCTGTAACATCTTCTTTAAGATGCTCCTCTGTCCTCCACTCATTACCTGTATTAATGGCACCTGTTTGAACTTGTTATCAGTATAAAAGACACCTGTCCACAACCTCAAACAGTCACACTCCAAACTCCACTATGGCCAAGACCAAAGAGCTGTCAAAGGACACCAGAAACAAAATTGTAGACCTGCACCAGGCTGGGAAGACTGAATCTGCAATAGGTAAGCAGCTTGGTTTGAAGAAATCAACTGTGGGAGCAATTATTAGGAAATGGAAGACATACAAGACCACTGATAATCTCCCTCGATCTGGGGCTCCACGCAAGATCTCACCCTGTGGGGTCAAAATGATCACAAGAACGGTGAGCAAAAATCCCAGAACCACACGGGGGGACCTACTGAATGACCTGCAGAGAGCTGGGACCAAAGTAACAAAGCCTACCATCAGTAACACACTACACCGCCAGGGACTCAAATCCTGCAGTGCAAGACGTGTCCCCCTGCATAAGCCAGTACATGTCCAGGCCCGTCTGAAGTTTGCTAGAGTGCATTTGGATGATCCAGAAGAGGATTGGGAGAATGTCATATGGTCAGATGAAACCAAAATAGAACTTTTTGGTAAAAACTCAACTTGTCGTGTTTGGAGGACAAAGAATGCTGAGTTGCATCCAAAGAACACCATACCTACTGTGAAGCATGGGGGTGGAAACATCATGCTTTGGGGCTGTTTTTCTGCAAAGGGACCATGACGACTGATCCGTGTAAAGGAAAGAATGAATGGGGCCATGTATCGTGAGATTTTGAGTGAAAACCTCCTTCCATCAGCAAGGGCATTGAAGATGAAACGTGGCTGGGTCTTTCAGCATGACAATGATCCCAAACACACCGCACGGGCAACGAAGGAGTGGCTTTGTAAGAAGCATTTCAAGGTCCTGGAGTGGCCTAGCCAGTCTCCAGATCTCAACCCCATAGAAAATCTTTGGAGGGAGTTGAAAGTCTGTGTTGTCCAGCGACAGCCCCAAAACATCACTGCTCTAGAGGAGATCTGCATGGAGGAATGGGCCAAAATACCAGCAACAGTGTGTGAAAACCTTGTGAAGACTTACAGAAAACGTTTGACCTGTGTCATTGCCAACAAAGGGTATATAACAAAGTATTGAGAAACTTTTGTTATTGACCAAATACTTATTTTCCACCATAATTTGCAAATACATTCATAAAAAATCCTACAATGTGATTTTCTGGATTTTTTTTCCTCATTTTGTCTGTAATAGTTGACGTGTACCTATGATGAAAATGACAGGCCTCTCATCTTTTTAAGTGGGAGAACTTGCACAATTCGTGGCTGACTAAATACTTTTTTTCCCCACTGTATGTACATGTAATATTTCAGCTTATTTTTACATACCTTTGCAAAAATGTCTAAAAACCTGTTTTTGCTTTGTCATTATGGGGTATTGTGTGTAGATTGATGAGGAAAAAAACAATTTAATCAATTTTAGAATAAGGCTGTAACATAACAAAATTTGGAAAAAGTCAAGGGGTCTGAATACTTTCCGAATGCACTGTAAATAGCGAATGGAGGATGCTATTCTTGTGGTTCATTTTCATGCCATCCTGTTGTAAAGAGAAGCAATGTGCTTAATATTAGGAAAGTTGAGAATTAAATATAGTAGGCCTAGCCTATAGAAAGCTGATGGGATCCTCCTCTTTTTAATAGAGGCCATCACTCTGTTTTGTCATGCAATTGCATAGCCTATAGAAATGTTGCGCAGCGTGAGCTTATGGGCCCTCATGAAGTGTTTGATTAGATTTTCGATCACATTTGCATTGATGTCAGAGTGATTAGAGGGACAATAGAATGCTGAGCACCAGGCAGTTAGTAAGTTTGGTTGGCTACTAATGACGATCAGCAGCATCAGAGCTTGGAGAAGCCTAATTACCGTGAAGTCACGTGGAATTTGACTGCCATCATGACTGGTGACCGCCTGTGTGGCGGTAATAAGGTCACCATAACAGCCCCTAGTTCCAATTCATCCCAAAGGTGTTTGATGGGGTTGAGGTCAGGGCTTTGTGCAGGCCAGTCAAGTTCTTCCACACCGATCTCGACAAACCATTTCTGTACGGACCTCGCTTTGCGCACAGGGGCATTGTCATGCTGAAACAGGAAAGGGCCTTCCCTAAACTGTTGCCACAAAGTTGGAATCACAGAATTGTCTAGAATGTACAGTACCAGTCAAAAGTTTGGACACACCAACTCATTCAAGAGTGTGCAAAGCTGTCATCAAGACAAAGGGTAGCTATTTGAAGAATCTCAAATATAAAATATATTTTGATTTGTTTAACAATTTTTTGTTCACTACATGATTCTATATGTTCTATTTCATAGTTTTGATGTCTCCACTATTATTCTACAATGTAAAAATGAAGAAAAACCCTTGAATGAGTAGGTGTGTCCAAACTTTTGACTGGTAGTGTAATTGTATGGTGTAGCATTAAGATTTCCCTTCACTTGAACTAAGGAGGCTAGCCCGAACCATAAAAAACAATCCCAGACCATTATTCCTCCTCCACCAAACTTTACAGTTGGCACTATCCATTAGGGCAGGTAGCGTTCTTCTGGCATCCGCCAAACCCAGATTTGCCCATTTACATTTAAATTTACGTCATTTAGCAGACGCTCTTATCCAGAGCGACTTACAAATTGGTGCATTCACCTTATAGCCAGTGGGATAACCACTTTACACATTAAAAAAAAATTTTTTGGGGTGGTGGGGTGGGGTAAGGGGGGGTAGAAGGATTACTTCATCCTATCCCGGGTATTCCTTAAAGAGGTGGGGTTTCAAGTGTCTCCGGAAGGTGGTGAGTGACTCCGCTGTCCTGGCGTCGTGGGGGAGCTTGTTCCACCATTGGGGTGACAGAGGAGTGAACAGTTTTGACTGGGCTGAGCGGGAACTGTGCTTCCGCAGAGGTAGGGGGGCCAGCAGGCCAGAGGTGGATGAACGCAATGCCCTCGTTTTTGGTGTAGGGACTGATCAGAGCCTGAAGGTACGGAGTTGCCGTTCTCCTCACAGCTCCATAGGCAAGCACCATGGTCTTGTAGCAGTCTCAGTTGAATGACCAGTCTTGAAACCTGACTGGTTTGGATCAAGAAGGTCATTCTGAGAGAGATAGCAAGAGAGTTGGCTAAAGACGGCACGCTCAAGAGTTTTGGAGAGAAAAGAAAGAAGGGATACTGGTCTGTAGTTGTTGACATCAGAGGGATCGAGTGTTGTTTTTTTGAGAAGGGGTGCAACTCTCGCTCTCTTGAAGACGGAAGGGACATAGCCAGCGGTCAAGGATGAGTTGATGAGCGAGGTGAGGTAAGGGAGAAGGTCACCGGAGATGGTCTAGAGAAGAGAGGAGGGGATAGGGTCAAGCGGGAAGGTTGTTGGGCGGCCGGCCGTCACAAATCGCAAGATTTTATCTGGAGAGAGAGGGGAGAAAGAAGTCAAAGCATAGGGTAGGGCAGTGTGAGCAGGACAAGCAGTGTCATTTGACTTAACAAACGAGGATCGGATGTCGTCAACCTTCTTTTCAAAATGGTTGATGAAGTCATCCACAGAGAGAGAGGAGGGGGGGAGGGGGAGGAGGATTCAGCAGGGAGGAGAAGGTGGCAAAGAGCTTCCTAGGGTTAGAGGCAGATGCTTGGAATTTAGAGTGGTAGAAAGTGGCTTTAGCAGCAGAAACAGATGAAGAAAACGTAGAGAGGAGGGAGTGAAAATATGCCAGGTCCGCAGGGAGTCTAGTTTTCCTCCATTTCCGCTCGGCTGCCCGGAGCCCTGTTCTGTGAGCTCGCAATGACTCATCAAGTCACAGAGCAGGAGGGGAGGACCGAGCCGGCCGGGAGGATAGGGGACATAGAGAGTCAAAGGATGCAGAAAGGGAGGAGAGGAGGGTTGAGGAGGCAGAATCATGAGATTGGAGGGAGAAGGATTGAGCAGAGGGAAGAGATGATAGGATGGAAGAGGAGAGAGTAGCGGGAGAGAGAGAGCGAAGGTTGCGACGGCGCATTACCATCTGAGTAGGGGCAGAGTGAGTAGTGTTGGAGGAGAGCGAGAGAGAAAAGGATACAAAGTAGTGGTCGGAGACATGGAGGGGAGTTGCAGTGAGATTAGTAGAAGAACAGCATCTAGTAAAGATGAGGTCAAGCGTATTGCCTGCCTTGTGAGTAGGGGGGGACGGTGAGAGGGTGAGGTCAAAAGAGGAGAGGAGTGGAAAGAAGGAGGCAGAGAGAAATGAGTCAAAGGTAGACGTAGGGAGGTTGAAGTCACCCAGAACTTTGAGGGGTGAGCCATCCTCAGGAAAGGAACTTATCAAGGCGTCAAGCTCATTGATGAACTCTCCAAGGGAACCTGGAGGGCGATAAATGACAAGGATGTTAAGCTTGAATGGGCTAGTGACTGTGACAGCATGGAATTCAAATGAGGAGATAGACAGATGGGTCAGGGGAAAAAGAGAGAATGTCCACATGGGAGAGATGAGGATTCCTGTGCCACCACCGTGGACTGCCAGATGGTGAAGCGTGATTCATCACTCCAGAGTCCATTGGTGACTAGCTTTACACCACTCCAGCCGATGCTTGGCATTGCGCATGGTGATCTTAAGCTTGTGGCGGCTGCTCGGCCATGGAAACCCATTTCATGAAGCTACCGACGAACAGTTATTGTGCTGACGTTGCTTCTAGAGGCAGTTTGGAACTTGTTAGTGAGTGTTGCAACCGAGGTCAGAGATGCGCTTTAGCACTCGGCGGTCCCGTTCTATGAGCTTGTGTGGCCTACCACTTCGCGGCTGAGCCGTTGTTGCTCCTAGACTTTCCACTTCACAATAACAGCACATACAGTTGACCGGGGCAGCTCTAGCAGGGCAGGAATTAGATGAACTGACTTGTTGGAAAGGTGGAATCCTATGACGGTGCCACGTTGAAGGTCACTGAGCTCTTCAATAAGGCCATTCTACTGCCAATGTTTGTCTATAGAGATTGCATGGCTGTGTACTCAATTTTATACACCTGTCAGCAACGGGTGTGGCTGAAATAGCCGAATTCACTAATTTTAAGGGGTGTCCACACACAGTGTATATATACCAACCAAAAGGGTACTTGGCGAGTAGGAGGGAAAAGGGGCATGTGCTCAGCACAGGTAGACGTGCCTGCCCAGAGTAGAACTGTTTTGCCTACACACTGGGTTTAAAGGGATAGTTCATGCCCAAATAAAAGTGAGTTTAGACCATTTCTGTGGTACGAAAATGTCTGAGGGGATTGTTTGTCACTAGTTTTGGAAATCATGACAGCACAGTATCAAAGATCCATGCTCATGATGTTCATGATGTTCTAAAAGGAAAACACATTTTCACATATTACACATGAAATGTTTCAATGTCAGGGCTTTTTGTGGAAATATGAAGCGGGACAGAAAGCAATAGGGCAAAGGACTTTTTAGTAAGAGTATTGGGAAAGAGACGCCTCCCTCTCTCAGGGGGACGACTTTCGCACACACAGTCATGTCTCACTTCCTGTTGTTGATCAATCAGTCATGCATTCTGGGAAATTGCAGTGTCAGCAGAGTTTCCTGCGGATGTTTGGCTGTCAAGTCAGCATAAGTCAGAAGTCACACATTCGGATACCATGAAATAATCATGCTTTGATTGTGTGTGTGTGTGTGTGATCACCCATGTGGGTGTGAATGTGTGTTCTATTTTTGGGCATGCCGTCTGTTTCGCCTGTAGAAAATGGTTGACCCAAAAGGAATGGATAAAAAATATATCCTGAAGAAAATAAATAAAAAAGTACATCTGCACTTTCATCCCAAAATCACTGGACAGAGGGTACATTTGGAGAGGAGAGGAGGAATCTGGAGTGTGTTCCATGTCTTCTGACGTCAACGCAGTGTCCCTGCCTGCATGCTCTGCTCTAGGGAACAGGACATCCTTTGGGTCGGGGTTCATCCCAACAGTCTAAACTGGCTTCCTCTCCTCATCTCCTTTACTTAATCTGCACTAATCTGGACACATGGGGTGGATGAAAGCAATACAGTATGTTGGGGAAAATGTCTTGTTGGGATCTACTTTCATCTATCCTGGGTTGTTAAATTAGTACAGATGCAGGGAAGATGAGGAGAGGAAGCCAATTTGGACTATTGGGTTTGTTCTTGCTGGAATCTTGCTGGTTTCAACGGAGGACATGGATTCCTATGGACTCCTCCTGATATGACCACACATGAGGCTAGAAATAGAACCTCCAAAAATATGATCAGCTACTTTCCTGGCTACGTTTTATCTCAACAAGGCTTTTTTATTCAACCTCAATGAACAGTACCCTGAACCACAAACATTTATATAAGTTATGCATCTATGACTAGCATTTTCTTTGTGTGTATTATCCTGTATTGTGAAGGTAATATTTTCAAACTTGAACCACAAACGTGTCATGCTTTTTCTCTCACACCTCTCTGCGGTATAAGGTCCAAAGCTCAAGAAAACTATTGGTCAGGTTATATACAGATAAGTGTTGTAGCAATGGGTGTTGAAGGATAATAATATCCCGAATAACATCCAAGTGACCCACAGGGAGGGCGATTGAGGCTGTGGTGGTGGTGGGGGTGAATCTCTCTGCAACAACATTCAACATTATACCCTGACCACAAATAACACCCTTTCTCCTCTGCTCTGTTGAGACTCAGACAGTTGTCCCTATCCCCAAACATCACTCTTGTTATGAGGAAAAGAGCAGGAGAGAGGATGATACCGTTGAAGTATAGAGTTCAAAATACATTTAAATTCAGTTTCTCACAATTCCTGACATTTAATCCTAGTAAACATTCCCTGTCTTAGGTCAGTTAGGATCACCACTTTATTTTCAGAATGTGAAATGTCAGAATAATAGTAGAGAGAATGATTTATTTCAGCTTTTATTCCTTTCATCACATTCCCAGTGGGTCAGAAGTTTACATACACTCAATTAGTATTTGGTATCATTGCCTTTAAATTGTTTAACTTGGGTCAAACATTTCAGGTAGCCTTCCACAAGCTTCCCACAATAAGTTGGGTGAATGTTGGCCCATTCCTCCTGACAGAGCTGGTGTAACTGAGTCAGGTTTGTAGGCCTCCTTGCTCGCGCACACTTTTTCAGTTCTGCCCACAAATGTTCTATAGGATTGAGGTCAGGGCTTTGTGATGGCCACTCCAATACCTTGACTTTGTTGTCCTTAAGCCATTTTGCCACAACTTTGGAAGTATGCTTGGGGTCATTGTCCATTTGGAAGACCCATTTGCGACCAAGCTTTAACTTCCTGACTGATGTCTTGAGATGTTGCTTCAATATATCCACATAATTTTCCTTCCTCATAATGCCATCTATTTTGTGAAGTGCACCAGTCCCTCCTGCAGCAAAGCACCCCCACAGCATGATGCTGCCACCCCCGTGCTTCACGGTTGGGATGGTGTTCTTCGGCTTGCAAGCCTACCCCTTTTTCCTCCAAACATAACGATGGTCATTATGGCCAAACAGTTCTATTTTGTTTCATCAGACCAGAGGACATTTCTCCAAAAAGTACGATCTTTGTCCCCATGTGCAGTTGCAAACTGTAGTCTGGCTTTTTTTATGGCGGTTTTGGAGCAGTGGCTTCTTCCTTGCTGAGCGGCCTTTCATGTTATGTCGATATAGGACTCGTTTTACTGTGGATATAGATACTGTTGTACCGGTTTCCTCCAGCATCTTCACAAGGTCCTTTGCTGTTGTTCTGGGATTGATTTGCACTTTTCGCACCAAAATACGTTCATCTCTAGGAGACAGAACGTGTCTCCTTCCTGAGCGGTATGACGGCTGCTTGGTCCCATGGTGTTTATACTTGCGTACTATTGTTTGTTCAGATGAACGTGGTACCTTCAGGCGTTTGGAAATTGCTCCCAAGGATGAACCAGACTTCTGGAGGTCTACTATTTTTTTTCTGAGGTCTTGGCTGATTTATTTTGATTTTCCCATGATGTTAAGAAAAGAGGCACTGAATTTGAAGGTAGGCCTTGAAATACACCCACAGGTACACCTCCAATTGACTCAAATGATGTCAATTAGCCTATCAGAAGCTTCTAAAGCCATGACATCATTTTCTGGAATTTTCAAAGCTGTTTAAAAGGCACAGTCAACTTAGTGTAAGTAAACTTCTGACCCACTGGATTTGTGATACAGTGAATTATAAGTGAAATAATCTGTCTGTAAACAATTGTTGGAAAAATTACTTGTGTCATGCACAAAGTAGATGTCCTAACCGACTTGCCAAAACTATAGTTTGTTAACAAGAAATTTGTGGAGTGGTAGTAAAACGGGTTTTAACGACTCCAACCTAAGTGTATGTAAACTTCCGACTTCAACTGTAGATGCCGGAGAGCAAGGGATGAAATAAATGGGTGGAGAAAGGATATTTGCACTTGCTGAGAAGAGAGGATGGTGTGAGTGGGTGAATGGAGGGATGCAGGTGGGCCGGGAATGGTCTGACGCAGTCTGGTTAAAGCGGGGTGGAGGGGGCGGTGCTATACTTAGCACCCGATGCGAGAACTTCTGGCGGCTCTTCCCTGTCTGTCTACGTCACTGATTCTATGCTGGCCCTCTGTGCGCTACCCAGGTGACAGGTGACGCTGTTCTTTATCAATGAGGAGACTGGACCGGAATACTAAGCAGAGGAGAAGAGAGACCTAATGCTTTGGACAGTACCGGATAAAATAACTTAGAATACAAATTTGAATATACTGTTGAATGAAATAGAACAAAAAAATAAAGAATAGAATAGGGTTATTGATGAGTTGCTTATTAAATTCCAGATCTGTGAAATGTTTGGACATTTGTGCATGAATGGTAGGCTATTATAGTCATAATGTGGATAGCATAATGCAAAGCATAAACAGAAGTGTGTGAGGAAATCTCCTACATATCACACATATTGCCACGCCCTGACATAGAGATCTCTAGTTGGTTTGGTCAGGGTGTGAATATCTATGTGTAGATCTAGAATGTGTATATCTATGTTGGCCGGGTGTGGTTCCCAATCAGAGGCAGCTGTCGATCGTTGTCTCTGATTGGGGTTCATACATAGGCAGCCATGTTGCCTACCTTAGTTGTGGGATCTTGTTTCTGGTTTGGCTTGTTTATGTAGCCATTAGAACTTCACTTCACGTTGCTTTTGTTGTTTTGTCGAGTGTTTACTTCTTTATTAAACATGTACGCATACCACGCTGCACCTTGGTCTGATCCTTTACTCAACGAACGTGACACATATAGCATTCTAAAATGAGCCCATTCTTCTCAAATAAAATTACTGTGCCAGCACTGTGTCCATACTTTATTTTTCAATATAAATGATAGTTTGTATATGTCAAGCATAAAAAAAACAGGCAACATTCTTGCTTTTCTGATTACATCACCATCTTTATCATTAGCGTTGAATGCAATGACTGAACATCTCAATATCTCTGATGTGTGGCGAGTTCAGAATCCGGGCATCAAAGAATATACCTGTTTAACTGCATATCACTTATTTTTTTCCTTACGAGGAAAGTCAGTTAAGAACAAATTCTTATTTACAATGATGGCCTTCCCCGGCCAAACCCGGACGACGCTGGGCCAATTGTGCGCCGCCCTATGGGACTCCCAATCACGGCCGGATTGTGATACAGCCTGGAACGAACCAGGGTCTGTTGTGACGCTTCTAGCACTGAGATGCAGTGCCTTAGACTGCTGCGCCACTCGGGAGCAAATTTATTTTTTTCTAACCTCTTAGTATGTGAGTGGCGCCAATACAAATATTGCCTGCGACTCTTTCAGATCATAATTCCCTGGTTACCCAAGTGGATGTGAGCTTTAAGGTGAATAAAACAAAACGTTGGCGTTTTAATACGACCCTTCTTCAAGCCAAAGTAGTTGAATTCTTAGCAAAAAACAAGGACTCTGTAGAGGACCCAAGGTTTACATGGATGGCTGCTAAAGGGTTGATCACCTGGACTAAATGGCCACCCAGACTATTTACATTGAGACTTTACCCCTACCTACATGTACAAATTACCTAGACTAACCAGTACCCCTGCATATTGACTCGGTACCGGTACCCCCTGTATACAGCCTCGTTACTGTTATTTTATTGTGTTACTTTTTATTGTTTTTATTTGGTAAATATTTTCTTTACTCTTTCTTGAACTGAATTGTTGGTTAAGGGCTTGTAAGTAAGCATTTCACGGTAAAGTCTACACCTGTTGTATTCGGCGCATGTGACAAATAAAGTTTGATTTCATTTATCAGAGATTTTACATAATCTTTTGCGTCACCTCAATAAAGCCAGGAATCACAGAATCAAAATTATTGTAGAAAACATTTAAATCACTTGAACAGAACCTGAAAAGGAATTACTCAAATAATGTCAGCAGTGATTTGATGGTGGTTAAACTGGAACTGAATGATTTATTAAGTAGGAGAGCTGAGTGAAACAGAACTATTATTTTAATGGGAGCAAACCAAGCAGGCTTCTAGCCTTGAAACAAAGTGAATCTTGTACTTCTATAGAATCTATTCAATCCCCATCTAAAGGCTTACTCTCTGATCCACAGGAAATTAATGCAACATTTCAGTCTTTTTACCAGGAGTTACAGTTGAAGTTGGAAGTTTATATACACTTAGGTTGGAGTCATTAAAACTCGTTTTTCAACCACTCCACACATTTCTTGTTAACAAACTATAATTTTGGCAAGTCGGTTAGGACATCTACTTTGTGCATGACACAAGTAATTTTTCCAACAATTGTTTACAGACAGATTATTTCACTTATAATTCACTGTATCACAATTCCAGTGGGTCAGAAGTTTACATACACTAAGTTGACTGTGCATTTAAACAGCTTGGAAAATTCCAGAAAATGATGTCATGGCTTTAGAAGCTTCTGATAGGTTAATTGACATAATTTGAGTCAATTGGAGGTGTACCTGTGGATGTATTTCAAGGCCTACCTTCAAACTCAGTGCCTCTTTGCTTGACATCATGGGAAAATCAAAATAAATCAGCCAAGACCTCAGAAAACAAAATTGTAGACCTCCACAAATCTGGTTCACCCTTGGGAGCAATTTCCAAATGCCTGAAGGTACCACGTTCATGTGTACAAACAATAGTACGCAAGTATAAACACCATGGGACCACGCATCCGTCATACCGCTCAGGAAGGAGACGCATTCTATCTCCTAGAGATGAACATACTTTGGTGCGAAAAGTGCAAATCAATCCCAGAACAACAGCAAAGGACCTTGTGAAGGAAACGGGTACAAAGGAAACGGGTACAAAATTATCTATATCCACAGTAAAACGAGTCCTATATCGACATAACCTGAAAGGCCGCTCAGCAAGGAAGAAGCCACTGCTCCAAAACCGCCATAAAAAAGCCAGACTATGGTTTGCAACTGCACATGGGGACAAAGATCATACTTTTTGGAGAAATGTCCTCTGGTCTGATGACACAAAAATATAACTGTTTGGCCATAACGACCATCATTATGTTTGGAGGAAAAAGGGGGTTGCTTGCAAGCCAAAGAACACCATCCCAACTGTGAAGCACAGGGGTGGCAGCATCATGCTGTGGGGGTGCTTTGCTGTAGGAGGGACTGGTGCACTTCACAAAATAGATGGCATCATGAGGAAGGAAAACTATGTGGATATATTGAAGCAACATCTCAAGACAGTCAGGAAGTTAAAGCTTGGTCGCAAATGGGTCTTCCAAATGGAGAATGACCCCAAGCATACTTCCAAAGTTGTGTCAAAATGGCTTAAGGACAACAATTCAAGGTATTGGAGTGGCCAGCTGTTATGAGAATTATTTAGCAAACTATTTCAGTGTCTCTGTGCGTCTCCCAAAAGGTTGTCTTTTGGATCAAGAATCGGACAGAGCTCCCAGTTGCAATAGTCATAGTCAGAGATCTTTATTCATTGAGAATTCTGCCACAAAATGGCCGTACAATATTTTTATACGCACACGTCATACGATAATCCCACCCCTCTGTAGGCGGGCTGTAGTTTTCCACTTTAACACTGCTCTCCTGACCATCAGTTCACACACACACGCACATACACACACACATATACACACATACAGTGGGGAATAAAAGTATTTAGTCAGCCACCAATTGTGCAAGTTCTCCCACTTAAAAAGATGAGAGAGGCCTGTAATTTTCATCATAGGTACACGTCAACTATGACAGACAAAATGAGAAAAAAAAATACAGAAAATCACATTGTAGGATTTTTAATGAATTTATTTGCAAATTATGGTGGAAAATAAGTATTTGGTCAATAACAAAAGTTTCTCAATACTTTGTTATATACCCTTTGTTGGCAATGACACAGGTCAAACGTTTTCTGTAAGTCTTCACACACTGTTGCTGGTATTTTGGCCCATTCCTCCATGCAGATCTCCTCTAGAGCAGTGATGTTTTGGGGCTATCGCTGGGCAACACGGACTTTCAACTCCCTCCAAAGATTTTCTATGGGGTTGAGATCTGGAGACTGGCTAGGCCACTCCAAGACCTTGAAATGCTTCTTACGAAGCCACTCCTTCGTTGCCCGGGCGGTGTGTTTGGGATCATTGTCATGCTGAAAGACCCAGCCACGTTTCATCTTCAATGCCCTTGCTGATGGAAGGAGGTTTTCACTCAAAATATCACGATACATGGCCCCATTCATTCTTTCCTTTACAGGGATCAGTCGTCCTGGTCCCTTTGCAGAAAAACAGCCCCAAAGCATGATGTTTCCACCCCCATGCTTCACAGTAGGTATGGTGTTCTTTGGATGCAACTCAGCATTCTTTGTCCTCCAAACACGACGAGTTGAGTTTTTACCAAAAAGTTATATTTTGGTTTCATCTGACCATATGACATTCTCCCAATCCTCTTCTGGGTCATCCAAATGCACTCTAGCAAACTTCAGATGGGCCTGGACATGTACTGGCTTAAGCAGGGGGACACGTCTGGCACTGCAGGATCTGAGTCCCTGGCGGCGTAGTGTGGTACTGATGGTAGGCTTTGTTACTTTGGTCCCAGCTCTCTGCAGGTCATTCACTAGGTCCCCCCGTGTGGTTCTGGGATTTTTGCTCACCGTTCTTGTGATCATTTTGACCCCACGGGGTGAGATCTTGCGTGGAGCCCCAGATCGAGGGAGATTATCAGTGGTCCTGTATGTCTTCCATTTCCTAATAATTGCTCCCACAGTTGATTTCTTCATACCAAGCTGCTTACCTATTGCAGATTCAGTCTTCCCAGCCTGGTGCAGGTCTACAATTTTGTTTCTGGTGTCCTTTGACAGCTCTTTGGTCTTGGCCATAGTGGAGTTTGGAGTGTGACTGTTTGAGGTTGTGGACAGGTGTCTTTTATACTGATAACAAGTTCAAACAGGTGCCATTAATACAGGTAACGAGTGGAGAACAGAGGAGCCTCTTAAAGAAGAAGTTACAGGTCTGTGAGAGCCAGAAATCTTGCTTGTTTGTAGGTGACCAAATACTTATTTTCCACCATAATTTGCAAATAAATTCATTAAAAATCCTACAATGTGATTTTCTGGAAAAAAATTTCTCATTTTGTCTGTCATAGTTGACGTGTACCTATGATGAAAATTACATGCCTCTCTCATCTTTTTAAGTGGGAGAACTTGCACAATTGGTGGCTGACTAAATAATTTTTTCCCCACTGTACATACACACACATTTTCTTATCATAGTCTCTCTTCTCCCTAAATTGGGAGGCGTCTTTATCTTGGTTTCTCAGTTGCCTGTAGACAGTTCTCCTTGTCCTTTGTTGTCTGGCCTAACTCTTACTCACATTGCTAAATAGTAGCACAATGTCATAATCTTACTGGTCCTACACTCACACATTACCAGGTAGTAGATTCTAACACATCTCACGCAGTTTCGTAGTGTAATAATTAGTCACTACTAAGAAAGTACTAATCATACTTAAAACAAGAACATTTCACAACTATATTTAAGGGTGGAACATTTAGTCATTACTTTTAACCTGTATATATTTTAATTTCTATATCACCATCACAAAGCCTTGACCTCAATCCTATACAACATTTGTGGGCAGAACTGAAAAAGCATATGCGAGCAAGGAGGCCTACAAACCTGACTCAGTTACACCAGCTCTATCAGGAGGAATCTACCCGAAATGTTTGACCCAAGTTAAACAATTTAAACGAAATGATACCAAATACTAATTGCATGTATGTAAACTTCTGACCCACTGGGAATGTGATGAAATAAATAAAAGCTGAAATAAATCACTCTACTATTATTCTGACATTTCACATTCTTAAAATAAAATGGTGATCCTACTGACCTAAAACAGGGAATTCTTACTAGGATTAAATGTCAGGAATTGTGAAAAACTGAGTTTAAATGTATTTGGCGAAGGTGTATGTAAACTTCCGACTTCAACTGTATATAAATATTCTATCCAGCTTGAGCAAGACAAATGCAAGCAGTTTTTAGATAATCTTGATTTGCCCGTATTGGATGAAAAGCAATCTGCGGATCTGGGCCGACCGATCTCATTAGAGGAACTGGAGTCAGCACTGAAAGGTGCTAAAAAGGGTCAATCACCTGGCCCGGATGGCATTCCACCTGAACTGTTACTACATTTTTGGGCCATCTGCAAGTTATTTTTTCAAGAGCACACTAACTCTGCATTAATTGCTCTACTGCCAAAGAAAGGGAAAGATCACACAGATTGTGCAAATTATCGTCCGATATCTTTAATTCTGACCAAAAATTGTATTCAAAAGTATTGGCATTACGAATGGAAACATGTTTGGGTAAGTTGATTCACATGCACCAGTCAGGTTTTATGAAAGGTCGCCTTGCAGTTGACAATGTCCGTCGATTAATGCATGTAATACATGAAACATAACAGCTGGACACATCATGTGTTGTGCTGTCTCTAGATGCTGAGAAGGCTTTTGACAGGCTTGAATGGCAGTACTTGTGGGCTGTCTTGGATACATTTGGTTTGGGAAATAATTTTATCGATATGGTTTGTATGTTATATGCTAACCCTGTTGCTATGGTTTCTATTAATGACATACACTCAAGTCCATTCCCTATTTTTTGGGGATGTAGACAAGGAGACGGCCTATCTCCCAACGTTATTAATTTTGTCGCTAGAGCCTTTAGCACAACATCTAAGGCAGAATGTAGTTGCTTCTCCTATAATGATTAAATCTTCCTCGCATATCATATCACTATATGCAGATGATATTCTCCTATATATGACAGTTATTCAGAATTCAATTTCATCTTTATTATCCACATTTGAATCATTCAAATTGCTGTCCGGGTATAAGATAAATTGGACAAAATCAGCATTAATGTTACTGAATGAAGCGGCCAAGAAAGTTTCACTTCCCTCAACAATTCCTATGAAACACAGTTCACTTATTTGGGTATTAGTTTACAAACATATCTGCTTCTTTACAAACTAGGGTCGCTTCCATAAAGATGAATGTGTTGCCACGTAGTAGTTTCCTGAGCATGATGATCCCACTCCCTCCACCTGTAGGCTATTGGGGAATGATTGATAAACGTATACGTAAATACCTTTGGAATGGCAAACATCCAAAGATTAGGTTTGAGGTGTTATGAAAAATGTATGCACTCACTAACTGTAAGTCTCTCTGGATAAGAGTGTCTGCTAAATGACTAAAATTTCAATGTAAATGTGTTACAATGACAGAAGTCGAATGGTGGACTTGCATTACCAAATGTTTGTATTTACCACCAATCTTTCCAGTAGACTGATCAGTCTACATCAGTCTCTTGGAGAACTATTGAGGAAGAACTTGTTTCACCTACTAGACTGCAGGATGTGTTATTTTCCAGTATATCTAATAAGAAATGCATACTGTATTTTGGTCCTATTATTTCTAATACAATAGAGAATTTTAGGAAGGTTGAGAAGTGTGTAGGTGGTAACTGGAAATGGCATCTCCATACCCCTCTATGCCATAACAAGGTGTCACGCCCTGACCCTGAGAGCCCTGTTATGTGCTCCCGAGTGGCGCAGCGGTCTAAGGCACTGCATCTCAGTGCTTGAGGTGTCACTACAGACCCCCTGGTTCAATTCCAGGCTGTACAACCGGCCGTGATTGGGAGTCCCATAGGGCGGCGCACAGTGTCGTCCGGGTTTGGCCGGTGTAGGCTGTCATTGTAAATAAGAATTTATTCTTAATTGACTTGCCTGGTAAAATAAAAAATAAAAATGTCTAGTTAGTTTGGTCAGGGTGTGAATGCTAGTTGTTATATATTTCTATGTTGGCCGGGTGTGGTTCACAATCAGAGGCAGCTGTCGATCGTTGTCTCTTATTGGGGATCATACTTAGGCAGCCATTTTGCCTACCTATGTTGTGGGATCTTGTTTCTGATTCTGTTTCTGTTTGGCTTGTTTGATGTTTAGCCTCTTGAACTTCACGTTCTGTTGGATTTTGTTATTTTGTCGGTGTTTATTAAAATAAACGACTATGTACGCATACCACGCTGCACCTTGGTCCGTTCCTTTATACAACGAACGTGACAGAAGATCCCACCACCAACGGACCAAGCAGCGTGGCCAGGAGGAGCAGACACCCTGTACACAGGTGGGGAAGACATTTTGGACATGGGAGGAGATATTAGCCGGTAAAGGACCCTGGGCGAAGGAGGAAGCCCAGGCAGGAGAGGATCAACGGCAATGCCGACGGTGCTGACCGCGAAGGAAGCACGAGAGGCAGCCCCAAGAATGTTTTTGGGGAGGGCACACAGAGCAGAAGGAGGCCCTGAAAGGGCTGACTGTGGAGGAAGAGGAGCCCGCTATTATAGAGGCCCTCCAAGACATGCAGCTCAGCACTCAGAGGAGATAACTACCTTACGAGGGCTGTTAGCTAAGAGAGAGCAGGAGAGCTCCCTTCAGAGGGAGGCGCTGCAGGAGGCCCACAGGGAGAAGGAGTCAGTGGATGCACAGAGAGAGGAGCTGGCCAGACAACAGGAGGAGCTGAGAGAGGAGTTAACCCTACAGCAAAAGAGAACACAGTCCTTAGAGCAGAGGCTGGCGGAGCCAGGTTTCAGAGTAGAGCCAACTCCCCGCACTCGCGTTAAGGAGTGTGGGACCATACAGGCACCCTGTTATGCTGTGATGCGCATTTACAGCCCGGTGCGCTTGGTGCCCGCGCCCTGCTCTTGCTGGGCTAAAATGAGCGTTCAGCCAGGACGGGTTGTGCCTGCTCCTCGCACCAAACCAGTGGTGCATGTCTCCAGTCCTGTATGGCCCGTGCCTGCTCCTCGCACCAAACCAGTGGTGCATGTCTCCAGCCCGGTGCGCCCCGTACCTGCTCCTCGCACCAGACCAGTGGTGCGTGTTTCCAGTCCTGTACGGCCCGTGCCTGCTCCTCGCACCAAACCAGTGGTGCGTGTCTCCAGTCCTGTACGGCCCGTGCCTGCTCCTCGCACCAAACCAGTGGTGCGTGTCTCCAGTCCGGTACGGCCGTTCCTGCTCCTCGCACTAAACCAGTGGTGCGTGTCTCCAGTCCTGTACGGCCCGTGCCTGCTCCTCGCACCAAACCAGTGGTGCGTGTCTCCAGCCAGGTTGTAATGCAACAAAATAGTAAAAACGCCAAGGGGGATGAATACTTTTGCAAGGCACTGTAGTATTTTTGTGGTCTTTCCTATATACACAACTATTTTATTTATTAGTATTTTATTTAATGTAAAATATTTTGTTGTTCATATACAGTGCCTTGCATATGTATTCACCCGCTTTGCTATGAAGCACCTAAATAAGATCTGGTGTAACCAATTACCTTCAGAAGTCACATAATTAGATTGTACACAGGTGGACTTTATTTAACTAAGTGTCACATGATCTGTCACATGATCTCAGTATATATACACCTGTTCTGAAAAGCCCCAGAGTCTGCAACACCACTAAGCAAGGGGAACCACCAAGCAAGCGGCACCATGAAGACCAAGGAGCTCTCCAAACAGGTCAGGGACAAAGTTGTGGAGAAGTACAGATAAGGGTTATAAAATAATATCAGAAACGTTGAACATCCCACGGAGCACCATTAAATCCATTATTTAAAAAATTGAAAGAATATGGCACCACAACAAACCTGCCAAGAGAGGGCTGCCCACCAAAACTCACGGACCAGGCAAGGAGGGCATTAATCAGAGGCAACAAAGATACCAAATATAACCCTGAAGGAGCTGCAAAGCTCCACAGCCGAGATTGGAGTATCTGTCCATAGGGCCACTTTAAGCCGTACACGCCACAGAGCTGGGCTTTACAGAAGAGTGGCCAGAGGAAAGCCATTGCTTTAAGAAAAAAATAAACAAACACGTTTGGTGTTCGTCAAAAGGCATGTGGGAGACTCCCCAAACATATGGAAGAAGGTACTCTGGTCAGTTGAGACTAAAGTTCAGCATTTTGGCCATCAAGGAAAACTCTATGTCTGGCGCAAACCCAACACCTCATGGCAGCATCATGCTGTGGGGATGTTTTTCATCGGCAGGGACTGGGAAACTGGTCAGAATTGAAGGAATGATGGATGGTGCTAAATACAGGGACATTCTTAAGGGAAACCTGTTTCAGTCTTCCAGAGATTTGAGACTGGGACGGCGGTTCACCTTCCAGCAGGACAATGACCCTAAGTATACTGCTAAAGCAACACTCAAGTGTTTTAAGGGGAAACATTTAAATGTCTTGGAATGGCCTAGTCAAAGCCCAGACCTAAATCCAATTGAGAATCTGTGGTATGACTTAAATATTGCTGTACACCAGCGGAACCCATCCAACTTGAAGGAGCTGGAGCAGTTTTGCCTTGAAGAATGGGCAAAAATCCCAGTGGCTAGATGTGCCAAGCTTATAGAAACATACCCCAGGAGACTTGCAGCTGTAATTGCTGCAAAAGGTGGCTCTACAAAGTATTGACTTTGGGGGGGTGAATAGTTATGCACGCTCATGTTCTGTTTTGATGTCTTATTTCTTGTTTGTTTCACAATAAAAAATATTTTGCATCTTCAAAGTGGTAGGCATGTTGTGTAAATCAAATGATACAAACCCCCCAAAAATATATTTAAATTCCAGGTTGTAAGGCAACAAAATAGGAAAAATGCCAAGGTGGGTAAATACTTTCGCAAGCCACTGTATTCTCTCTGACATGATTGATACAACTTTACCCCTTGAACCAATTACGCTGTTGCGTAACGATGATACAGGTATGCAGCTGAATGAGAAACAGCTAAAAGTTTGGCTGGGTTGACTGCTGCCAAAAGACGTGTTGTTCAGCACTGGTTGCCACCACATTACCTTCATATAAGGAAATGGCTAGCATACTTTCAGGACTTAATTATGTTGGAGTTATCCACTGCCCGTATGAATAAATAAAGTCCTAGCACTCTGGGAATGGAAAGTAGCCGCCTCAGAAATCTCTAAACTGTTGGATTTGATGTAAAATGCCTACTTGATGGTGTTGTATTAGCAAATGACTTTGCTGTGTATATTCTAGTGTAGTGCGTGTTAATTTTAATTTGATAAAAACCTTGGTTTTTTTGGGGGGGTGGGGGCTACCAGGGGTATGTTTGGAATGGGTGGGAGGGTGTGTAAGTAAAAAAAAAAAAAAAAAAGGGGGGGGGGGGGGGGGGGATGTGTAATTTAATTTTTATGTTTGTATTGGCTTTATGACCCAATAAAAAACAATTGTTCACAAAAAGAAAAGGTACAACGAAATGAAGTGCAGATAGTTTGCATTCTTTCCAGTTTCAGTTTGAAGTGATTGTGTCTGAACAACAGTGTCCTGACGAGTGTGCACATTTTCTATGCCAGGCGAAATCGCGCCTCTAGCTCATTGTTGTGGATGTTAACAATAAGTTAACAATGTTATGGTTATCCAAATAAATGTCACTAGAAAACAGCTTATGCAAATGCAGCTACTTTGCTGTTATTCTGGCTGCACTTTTTGACGTGACTGTAAGTTAGCCGTAGTTGGCTAGCTAGCAAGCAAGGGATAAGAACGTTGTCAGCCAGTATGGCAATGGAACATTTAGAACGAACGACTGGGTCGCATCGATAGATACAAAACAAAAAGACTGAACGACTGGGTCGCGTCTCTGGCAACTGAACAGATAGAATGAACGACCAGCATGCTTGGGTAGCAACCCTAGATTTGTGTCGGGACTATATCTTGTGGAAGGATTAAATAGTATGAATAAATTCATCAAAATACAGTTTAATGAAAATATGTCAATCATTATTTGAATATGTTGGTAACCCGTTGTATAGAAGTGATTATGCCCTCGTAGCCGGTGTTTGGAGGATATATTATCCTCCAAACACCGGCTTCTCGGGCATTATCATTTAAGTATACCATGCAGTCTTTATTCAACTCTCTGTCTTCATAAAACAACTAATGAACCAAATGAATGAGATAGAGTCTCTTTATTGAAAACATATGTACCACATATGCATTCAATGAATGTTCAGCATAAGGTTTTTATTTTGTGGAGTATTCCCAGTCAATGATTTGTCACCTAGTTCTCGCTCCTGCGTTCCAGAACTGTAGTGTTATTTGTGGAAACCAGTCCAGCCAGTGTTCTGGTTCTGGATAGAATAGCCAAGTTTAGACAGAAACAGCCACCCCGGGATAGACCCACAATGACTGAGTTCTGGTTCTGATGAGCGTCCAAGTTTAGACAGGAGCAGCTGTGCAGCAGAGAGAACACTGGTTGTGAGGGTATTTTTGGAAAGGAGGAAATGGTTTCTATGCCCCCATTCATGAACTAGGGCTGTTTATATTCTCTCCCTCACAGCCTACGCATTCATTGGTTTCCAAGTCTGCAATTAATAAGAACATCCCCTGAGAGAGAGTGTGTGTGTGTGAGTTATGCTTGCGGGCAGTCAGACCATAGTGTGAATTACCTGTGTGTTTGTGTGCTAGTGGGTGCGTATGTGTTCGCATGTACAGTACGTGTTTGTGGTTTTATGAGGGTCAGTTAGTGACACGAACACACCCACAGTCACGCACACATAGTAACAGGACCTTAACCTTTTCACCTGAATATGTGAACTAATGTACCTGACCGCCACCTTTTCACCCTATCACCGGAAGCATACTAATGAACACATAATCATTGGCTACAGTGGCAGCTCTGGGTCACATTGTCAGGGAAACATCACTGCTCCATTCTTAGAATTCGAATACATTCAATGTTCATGGTTCCATCCATCAAATTCTGTGTTCAGTGAACAATGCTAAGCTGATTACATGAGTGTGGTGCTCCTGCTATAACATTCTTCCTCGTGACTCTTCTTCCCCTTCCTCCCCCTCCTCTTTCCTCTCTTCCCTCTCCTCTTCCCTCTCTCCTTCCTCCTCTCTCTCAGCAGACCTGTGTTTCAGTCAGTCCAAGGAGAACCAGGCATTGCGCTGTAAACTGGAGTGTCTTCAGATGTTGATGCACCAGAGACGCCTTCATAGGCGGGCACGCAGGGACACACGCACCTCACACCCCTACTCTCTTCACCACCGTCAGCCCTGGTTGCCCGGACGACGCAAGGACAACAGCGATGGCTCTTCCCTGGAGTTGCCATGGAAACCCGAGCTGCCCTCCGACCTTGTGATGGCATAGGAAAGAGAAAGAGGGAGAAAGTCCCAGTCGGTATTAGATAGAACATCATGGCCCCACCCGCCTGTGGGGAAAACAACCTGTGGGTACCTAGGTTACCAAAACTACATTTAAGAAAAGTACAACATGTCTAAAGATTACTTTTCAACATTGCCTGCTCCCGAGCCTTCTCACCACTTGAGTGAGTGCTAGTTAGCTACTGACTGGAACATTAAGCTAGCCAAGACCAACAACAAATGGAATATACAGCTACAGGTAGTGAGTGGAGTTACAAACGGACTAAACAAGTTAAATATCTTACCTGTGATTAAATGTTTTCCACACATATAGCTACAGTACATGTAGCCTACTTGGACACCGGGTCCCCACATTTCCTACACCGAATAGCCTGAAGCCACAGGGCTCTTCTCGCAGGCTACATTTCCCTATGTGGGAGCATTGCTTTTTGACCTGGTTACCTGTATATTGAACAACTGTCACGCCCTGACCTAGAGAACTCTTGTTGGTTGGGTCAGGGTGTGAGTTCAGTTTGAGATCAATGGGAAAGAATATTCGTTTTCCTGAATTTGTGGGCGTGGCCGAGGGGAATTCCTTCTAATGACGTGAATATCGACTCGGAGTATGGAGTGGTTTTGAGAGAGAGGGATAAGAGGAGGACTGAACATGTATGATAGAGAAAAATGAAGGATTAAACCGGACACCAGTTTCTGGCTCCCAATTGGACCCACTGTACGTCATTGTCTGTCCTTCTGAATGGCTGAATAGGAGAAATGAGCTGTCCATTTTGCAATTGATGGCTGGGACACACTTGATCAGACTGCACAAGGACTCTTCAAAAAGACAACTGTGCCCTGCTTTCTTGAAACTGGACATTTAAACAACTTCAGTATTATGTTGTATATAATTGTTTAGGTAAAGTTTTAAAAGATAGTTTATACTCCCTTGACTGAGCACCCTTTCTACAGATCATATGACACCTCTTTACGGTCATCAATCTTTGTCTATTTTCCTGTAGTCTGTTGGAACCGGTCTGTCTGTCTGTGACTCTTAACCTTTTCAGAGGGACTAAGCTTTTTCTACCAGTAATCATCACTGTAACTACCATTTAAACTCTCTTGTCATCGAGTTGCTGTAGTTATCATTGTCAGAACTATGTAGCGTTATTTATTGATGTCAAATACAGACATGTTTTTACACATTTTTATGTAGGGCTGGCACAATATAGGTATAATAGTGTAACCGACAATTATGGACAATAACGTGAACAAAGAAAATAGTCATCTAACTACACTTTTCAGGAGAAGGGGGGATTCAACTTTATATTTAAATAGATATAGTTTACCCAATAGCAGTTTTTCATTTTAACATGGAGAGGATAAAGTTGGTAATCATTTTACGGGCAGAATGGCATGGTTGGGAGGAGAAGCATCATTTCCAAAAGTTCCAAGCAGTCAAAACCATTTGTTTTTGAGACAGGGGTGTCACCACATCTGCGTTGTATTCATTAGGTATGTCGTAGCTAATTTTCAAAGATTAATTATGATGCATTACAAGCTCAAAACATTTGTACAAACATGACAATTATGACAATAACCATTTGCGTGACAATTAATTGTTACTCAAAATTCCATAATTGTCACAGCTGTATTTCTATGTCTTTTCTTGACAGCTTTGTTTTGCAACGTTTTGTGGTCACTCGAGTGAGATCGGAATCATCTTTTTTATGTGTTTGTGTATATGTTCTGATTGATGCCTTAAGCAGCATGTCGGTTTCAAAGGATACAATGGATGAAATAATATAAATATGTTTTGTTTGTTTGTTTTAATTGTCTTGGACTTTGTAGATATTATGTAGAATGTTTCAAATTGTTTTCCTAAAGCAATACTTTTCAGTTTATCTGTCAATGCAGTGAAGTGATGCAGTCTCTCCTTAACTCTTAGATAAGAGAGACTGGCATGCATAGTATTTATATTAGCCCTCTTATTACAATGAAGCAAAAACATGCCGCTCTGTTTTGGGCCAGCTGAAGCTTAACTAGGTCTTTCTTTGCAGCCCTTGACCACATGACTGGACAATAACCAAGATAAGACCAAACTAGAGCCTGGAGGACTTTTTGGAGTGTGGTGTCAAAAAAACAGAGCATCTCTTTATTATGTACAGACCTCTCCCCATCTTTACAACCATTTCATCTATATGTTTTGAAAATGATAGTTTATCATCTAAGGTAACACCAAGTAATTTATTTTTAGAGGGCAGATCAGCTTTAAGATTACAGATAGACTGTGGGTTCTATCAATGTAATTGTTTGTATAATTCCCAATCCCCCATATATATTTTTTCTTATTTCCCCTAACCATACCTCCCCTTTAATGGCTCAAATAGCCGACCAATCAGCCTGTTACCAAACCTCAGTAAAGTTTTGGGAAAAAGGTGTTTGACCAGATACAATGCTATTTTACAGGAAACAAATTGACAAGACTTTCAGCACGCTTATAGGGAAGGACATTCAACAAGCACAGCACTTACATAAATGACTGATGATTGGCTGAGAGAAATGTATGATAAAAGGATGGTGGGGGCTGTTTTGTTAGACTTCAGTGCGGCTTTTGACATTATCGATCATAGTCTGATGCTGGAAAAAACGAATGTGTTATGGCTTTACACCCCCTGCCATATTGTGGATAAATAGTTACCTGTCTAACAGAACACAGAGGGTTTTCTTTAATCCAGGTAAAATCAGGAATTCCCCAGGGCAGCTGTCTAGTCCCCTTACTTTTTTCAATCATTACTACCGACATGCCACTGGCTTTGAGTAAAGTCAGTGTGTCTACAGTGAGGGAAAAAAGTATTTGATCCATGTTTTTTTTCTGAAGGTGTTGAGTTAGGTTTCCTTTACATTATGAAAGGTGTCCCAAAGGGATCGATTTTTGGTCCTGTACTTTTTACTGTCTATAGACAATGATGGTCTATCTGCAAAAAATTGTAACATATACAGTGAGGGAAAAAAGTATTTGATCCCCTGCTGATTTTGTACGTTTGCCCACTGACAAAGACATGATCAGTCTATAATTTGAATGGTAGGTTTATTTGAACAGTGAGAGACAGAATAACAACAAAATAATCCAGAAAAACGCATGTCAAAAATGTTATAAATTGATTTGCATTTTAATGAGGGAAATAAGCATTTGAACCCTCTGCAAAACATGACTTAGTACTTGGTGGCAAAACCCTTGTTGGCAATCACAGAGGTCAGACGTTTCTTGTAGTTGGTCACCAGGTTTGCACACATCTCAGGAGGGATTTTGTCCCACTCCTCTTTGCAGATCTTCTCCAAGTCATTAAGGTTTCAAGCCTGACGTTTGGCAACTCGAACCTTCAGCTCCCTCCACAGATTTTCTATGGGATTAAGGTCTAGAGACTGACTAGGCCACTCCAGGACCTTAATGTGCTTCTTCTTGAGCCACTCCTTTGCTGCCTTGGCCGTGTGTTTTGGGTCATTGTCATGCTGGAATACCCATCCACGACCCATTTTCAATGCCCTGGCTGAGGGAAGGAGGTTCTCACCCAATATTTGATGGTACATGGCCCCGTCCATTGTCCCTTTGATGCGATGAAGTTGTCCTGTCCCCTTAGCTGAAAAACACCCCCAAAGCATAATGTTTCCACCTCCATGTTTGACGGTGGGGATGGTGTTCTTGGGGTCATAGGCAGCATTCCTCCTCCTCCAAACACGGCGAGTTGAGTTGATGCCAAAGAGCTCGATTTTGGTCTAATCTGACCACAACACTTTCACGCAGTTCTCCTCTGAATCATTCAGATGTTCATTGGCAAACTTCAGACCGCCCTGTATATGTGCTTTCTTGAGCAGGGGGAACCTTCACGGCGTAGTGTGTTACCAATTGTTTCTTGGTGACTATGGTCCCAGCTGCCTTGAGATCATTGACAAGATCCTCCCGTGTAGTTCTGGGCTGATTCCTCACCGTTCTCATGATTATTGCAACTCCACGAGGTGAGATCTTGCATGGAGCCCCAGGTCGAGGGAGATTGACAATTATTTTGTCTTTCTTCCATTTGCGAATAATCGCACCAACTGTTGTCACCTTCTCACCAAGCTGCTTGGCGATGGTCTTGTAGCCCATTCCAGCCTTGTGTAGGTCTACAATCTTGTCCCTGACATCCTTGGAGAGCTCTTTGGTCTTGGCCATGGTGGAGAGTTTGGAATCTGATTGATTGATTGCTTCTGTGGACAGGTGTCTTTTATACAGGTAACAAGCTGAGATTAGGAGCACTCCCTTTAAGAGTGTGCTCCTAATCTCAGCTCGTTACCTGTATAAAAAGACAACTGGGAGCCAGAAATCTTTCTGATTGAGAGGGGGTCAAATACTTATTTCCCTCATTAAAATGCAAATCAATTTATAACATTTTTGACATGCATCCCCACAGCATAATGCTGCCACCACCATGTTTCACCGTAGGGATGGTGCCAGGTTTCCTCCAGACGTGACGTTTGGCATTCAGGCCAAAGAGTTTAATCTTGTTTGTCAAGTCCTTTAGGTGCCTTTTGGCAAACTCCAAGCGGGCTGTCATGTGCCTTTTACTGAGGAGTCGCTTCCGTCTGGCCACTCTACCATAAAGGCCTGATTGGTGGAGTGCTATAATAAATATAATAATATAATATGCCATTTAGCAGACGCTTTTATCCAAAGCGACTTACAGTCATGTGTGCATACATTTTTACATATGGATGGTCCCGGGGATCGAACCCACTACCCTGGCATTACAAGCGCCATGCTCTACCAATTGAGCTACAGAGGACCACTTGGGGCCAGCTGAATAAAGGGTGGAGTCTTCTGACAACTTGGAGCCAGGTGAATAAAGGGTGGAGTACTAACAACTTGGGGCCAGCTGAATAACGGAACTCCATGGGGCCACATCTGCCAGATGTTATTGGAAACAGAATGCTCCCAATGAATAAATCAATTTAAAAAAAGGTAAAACTTCTTCCTATGCCCACAATAATCCATATTTCTAGCATAATGACTGGCATAATTGAAATTGTGGATTATGACAATTTCACACCTGTGGTCTGGTCAATTAGCTAATGAGGACGCCATGGAGGTCTCCCATGTCAAATTACTTTATTGTAGGTAGGTTGACAGACAATATGCAACAATATTCATTCTCAATTTTTTCTTATTGCTAGACAAGTGATTGATTAGCAGTATCATTGCAAATACAACAGTGCCAAGGTTACACCACCTAGCACAAGCAATCCTTTTCGTATTTTTTCTTTTCACCAAAAATGATTATGGTTAATCATTGAGAGTGGTTAGCCTGTTTTAACAGTCTAGCCTAATGATTTTAGGTCACAGAAGAGTTCTAAGATAGCTACTTATTTGCTACAAAGATGGTTGTCTTTCTGAAAGGTTCTCCCATCTCCACAGAGGAACTCTGGAGCTCTGTCAGAGTGAACTTGCACTGTCAACTGTGGGACCTTATATAGACAGGTGTGTGCCTTTCCAAATCATGTTTTGGAAGGCACACACCTGGTGGCCCCACAGGCCAGTATGAAAACGTATGCACTCACTAACTGTAAGTCGCTCTGGATAAGAGCTCTGCTAAATGAATAAAATGTAAATGTAATCCATTTTAGAATAAGGCTCTAACTTAACAAAATGTGGAAAAAGTCAAGGGGTCTGAATAATTTCCGAATGCACTGCACATTTTACGGATACGGTACCTTTTACATTAGTTCTCGTTTATTTTATTTTTATATATTTTTTACCCCACCCTTCAGCTACCCTCAACCCCTCCGATATATCTCTAAAAACCATCCAGTCTTGACTTCAACTTGCCAAATGTTTTTCAACAGTGCTGTGATGTTTCACTAAAGTTCTGAACCTTTCTATTCTCATAGTTTCCACAGATTCTAATTTAAAGATGAACACCTTTACTAAAAGTGCTATTATATTATTGATTGACTGACCATGGCTTTTCAAGTCACCCAGCAGTGCTATTTGCAAATATAGTTTTAAGTAAATGTTGTGATTTTTTCAGCCATTCCCCTGAACCTGCAACCAAAAACAAGCTACAAATTGGCAGTACCAAAACAAATGATCTAATGATTGTCTCTTCGCAGCAAAATCTGCAGAGCTGGGTTGGTTGTATCCCCCATATACAGTTGAAGTCGGAAGTTTACATACACTTAGGTTGGAGTCATTAAAACTTGTTTTTCAATCACTCCACATATTTCTTGTTAACAAACTATAGTTTTGGCAAGTCAATTAGGACATCTATTTTGTGCATGACACAAGTAATTTTTCCAACAATTGTTTACAGACAGATTATTTAACTTAATTCACTGTATCACAATTCCAGTGGGTCAGAAGTTTACATACACTTAGTTGAATGTGCCTTTAAACAGCTTGGAAAATTCCAGAAAATGATGTCATGCCGTTAGAAGCTTCTGATAGGCTAATTGACATAATTTGAGTCAATTGGAGGTGTACCTGTGGATGTATATCAAGGCATTGCTTCAAACTCTGTGCCTCTTTGCTTGACATCATGGGAAAATCAAAAGAAATCAGTCAAGACCTCAGAAAAAAAAATGTTTGACCTCCACAAGTCTGGTTCATCCTTGGGAGCAATTTCCAAATGCCTGAAGGTACCACGTTCATCTGTACAAACAATAGTATGCAAGTATAAACACCATGGGACCGTCATACCGCTCAGGAAGGAGACGCGTTCTGTCTCCTAGAGATGAACGTACTTTGGTTCCAAAAGTGCAAGTCAATCCCAGAACAACAGCAAAGGACCTTGTGAAGATGCTGGAGGAAACAGGTACAAAAGTGTCTATATCCACAGTAAAACGAGTCCTATATCGACATAACCTGAAAGGCCGCTCAGCAAGGAAGAAGCCACTGCTCCAAAACTGCCATAAAAAAAGCCAGACTACGGTTTGCAACTGCACATGGGGACAAAGATCATACTTTTGGGAGAAATGTCCTCTGGTCTGATGAAACAAAAATAGAACTGTTTGGCCATAATGACCATTGTTATGTTTGGAGGAAAAAGGGGTATGCTTGCAAGCCGAAGAACACCATCCCAACCGTGAAGCATGGGGGTGGCAGCATCATGCTGTGGGGGTGCTTTGCTGCAGGAGGGACTGGTGCAATTCACAAAATAGATGGCATCATGAGGAAGGAAAATTATGTGGATATATTGAAGCAACATCTCAAGACATCAGTCAGGAAGTTAAAGTTTTGTCGCAAATGGGTCTTCCAAATGGACAACGACCCCAAGCATACTTCCAAAGTTGTGGCAAAATGGCTTAAGGACAACAAAGTCAAGGTATTGGAGTGGGCATCACAAAGCCCTGACCTCAATGCTATAGACAATTTGTAGCAGAACTGAAAAAGTGTGTGTGAGCAAGGAGGCCTACAAACCTGACTCAGTTGCACCAGCTCTGTCAGGAGGAATGGGCCAAAATTAACCCAACTTATTGTGGGAAGCTTGTGGAAGGCTACCCGAAACGTTTTACCCAAGTTAAACAATTTAAAGGGAATGCTACCAAACACTAATTGAGTGTATGTAAACTTCTAACCCACTGGGAATGTGATGAAATAAATAAAAGCTTAAATAAATCATTCACTCTACTATTATTCTGACATTTCACATTCTTAAAATAAAATGGTGATCCTAACTGACCTAAAACAGGGAATTTTTACTAGGATTAAATGTCAGGAATTGTGAAAAACTGAGTTTAAATGTATTTGGCGAAGGTGTATGTAAACTTCCGACTTCAACTGTATATAAATATTCTATCCAGTTTGAGCCAGACAAATGCAAGCAGTTTTTAGATAATCTTGATTTGCCCGTATTGGATGAGAAGCAATCTGCGGATCTGGGCCGACCCATCTCATTAGAGGAACTGGAGTCAGCACTGAAAGGTGCTAAATAGGGTCAATCACCTGGCCCGGATTGCATTCCACCTGAACTGTTACTGTATTTAAATGTATTTGGCTAAGGTCTATGTAAACTTCCGACTTCACATAACATTCTATTGGTTGCAAGAATTTTGCATAACAATTTCATTTGTTTTGTGTATCAGTTCTTAAACCCTGTGCCATGGAATCGGCACATCAAAAATCCCTTCCCAACTATTTTACAACCTGTATGGTACAGCTGTCAATTTTGGGGTCCTTAAATAGAACTGGTATACTTTATTATTCATATTTTTTTGTATTTTTTTGTGTGGGGGGGGGGTCTTTAATGCAGGGGTGCGACAAACAAGTTCCTTACCTTCTCCTCCTTCCACTTGCCTTCTCCATTTTTGTGGTAATGCTGCAATCAGTTGGTTGTAATTTTGGATAGAGCAGATATTTCCATATATTTTTGTTAGCTGCAAGTGTGACATAACTCCCACAATCCTATTTACGATATCATTAACAAAGATTATACCGTTTAAAAAAAATCTATTCATATATTTGAGTTTAACCATAATATAGTGTTATTTCAGAGATTATTTCATTTTCAAATAACCGAAAGTGAGAGGTTGTAATCTGAATAAATGGAAAAAGGCAATTTTTGAACATAAAGGAGTAAGAATGGCTCACCCTAAGTATAACTTTTGTATGACTGAAGCCTTTAGTGAGAGGTTCAATGCTTTAATATATAATCATTTTAAATAGCATAATGATTATGGCTCTCTATTACAGGAAGAAGCTGTTTCGGACAGGGGGCCTAGCCATCCTTACATACTTTGTGCCCCCTCAGATTTGTGTGGTGCACAGCGCCCCTGTCAACCCTAACCTTAACCACACTGCTAACCCTAATGCTTAACCTTAAATGAAGACCAAAAAGCTCATTTTTGTTTTCATGAATTTTTACAATATAGACCATTTTGACTTTGCAGCTGGCCTAAGGTGAAATCGCCTCCAGGACAAGACTCATGACAATAAACGTCAACCTCCCCATTTCGTTTCTGCCAATTGGTTCCTAGTGAATACATCCCTGATCTAGAATCAGGTCCCCCTGTCCATGTAATCTTATTCATTGGGATCTAAACTGTTCCTAAAAGTCAGCAATCCTACTCTGAGACGCTTGATACATACAGCCGTTCCGGTCTATTTAACTGGGTGTGTCCCACAGACACCAATGCAGAAGCAGCTGGGTGTGGTCTACTTAGTTCATTGACTTCCATTGAACCAGAAAGAAAAAAAAGCAGCGAGTGGGGTGTCTCGCATCCTCTTCCATCTCTGGGGAGGGCTCAGACGTGCCAGACACCCTGCCACCTCCCCCACTCACATACTACCTATACAAAATTAAAAACAGAAATACCTTATTTAAATAAGTATTCAGATCCTTTGCTATGAGAATCAAAATTGAGCTCAGGTGCCTCCTGATTCAATTGAGCATCCTTGAGATGTTTCTACAACTTGATTGGAGTCCACCTGTGGTAAATTCAATTGATTGGACATGATTTGGAAAGGCACACACCTGTCTACATAAGGTCCCACAGTTGACAGAGCATGTCAGAGCAAAAGCCATGAGGTTGAAGGAATTGTCCTTAGAGCTCCGAGACAGGATTGTGTTGAGGCACAGATCTGGGGAAGGGTACCAAACATTTCTGCAGCATTGAAGGTCCCCACAACACAGTGGCCTCCATCATTCTTAAATGGAAGAAGTTTGGAACCACCAAGATTCTTCCTAGTCCTGGCCGCCAAGGCCAAACTGAGAAATCAGGGGAGAAGAGCCTTGGTCAGGGAGGGGACCAAGAACCCTATGGTCACTCTGACAGAGCTCCAGAGTTCCTCTGTGGAGATGGGAGAACCTTCCAGAAGGACAACCATCTCTGCAGCACTCCACCAATGCCTTTATGGTAGAGTGGCCAGACGGAAGCCACTCCTCAGTAAAAGGCACATGACAGCCTGCTTGGAGTTTGCCAAAAGGCACCTAAAGGACTCAGACCATGAGAAACAAGATTCTCTGCTCTGATGAAACCAAGATTGAACTCTTTTGCCTAAATGTCAAGCGTCACATCTGGAGGAAACCTGGCACCATTCCTACGGTGAAGCATTGTGGTGGCAGCATCATGCTGTGGGGATTTTTCAGTGGCAGGGACTGGGAGACTAGTCAGGATCAAGGGAAAGATGAACGGAGCAAAGTACAGAGATACTTGATGAAAACCTGCTCCAGAGCACTCAGGACCTCAGACTAGGGCGAAGGTTCCACTTCCAACAGGACAACGACCCTAAGCACACAGCCAAGCTTGAGAGGATCTGCAGAGAAGAATGGGAGAAACTCCCCAAGCTTGTAGCGTCATACCCAAGAAGATTTGAGGCTGTAATGTCACACACTGATCTGTTTCACATGTCTTGTGCTTGTCTCCACCCACTCCAGGTGTTGCCCAAATTCACCATTATCCCCTGTGCATTTATACTTGTGTTTTCTGTTTGTCTGTTGCCAGTTCGTCTTGTCTCGTCGAGCCTACCAGCGTGTTTTTCCCATACTCCTGTTCTCTCTAGTCCCTGTTTTCTAAACTCAGCAACAAAAAAACTTCCCTTTTTCAGAGAATTCGTAAAAATCCAAATAACATTGTAAAGGGTTTAAACACTGTTTCCCATGCTTGTTCAATGAACCATAAACAATTAATGAACATGCACCTGTGGAACGGTCGTTAAGACACTAACAGCTTACAGACGGTAGGTAATTAAGGTCACAGTTATGAATATTTTGGATACTAAAGAGGCCTTTCCACTGACTCTGGAAAAACACCAAAAGACAGATGCCCAGGGTCCCTGCTCATCTGTGTGAACGTGCCTTAGGCATGCGGACTGCAGATGTGCCTAAGACAGCGCTACAGGGAGACAGGACGTACAGCTGATTATCCTCGCAGTGGCAGACCATGTGTAACAACACCTGCACAGGATCGGTATATCCAACATCACACCTGCGGAACAGGTACTGGATGGCAACAACAACTGCCCGAGTTACACTAGGAACGCACAATCCCTCCATCAGTGCTCAAACTGTCCGCAATAGGCTGAGAGAGGCTTGACTGAGGGCTTGTAGGCCTGTTGTAAGTCAGGTCCTCACTGGCAACAACATCGCCTATGGGCACAAACCCACCGTCGCTGGACCAGACAGGACTGGCAAAAAGTGCTCTTTACTGACGAGTCGCAGTTTTGTCTCACCAGGGATGATGGTCGGATTCGCGTTTATCGTCAAAGGAAAGAGCGTTACACCGAGGCCTGTACTCTGGAGCGGGATCGATTTGGAGGTGGAGGGTCCGTCATGGTCTGGGGCGGTGTGTCACAGCATCATCGGACTGAGCTTGTTGTCATTGCAGGTAATCTTAACGCTGTGCGTTACAGGGAATACATCCTCCTCTCTCATGTGATACCCTTCCTGCAGTCTCATCCTTACATGACCCTCCAGCATGACAATGCCACCAGCCATACTGCTCGTTCTGTGCGTGATTTCCTGCAAGACAGGAATGTCAGTGTTCTGCCATGGCCAGCGAAGAGCCCGGATCTCAATCCCATTGAGCACGTCTAGGACCTGTTGGATCAGAGGGTGAGGGTTAGGGCCATTCCCCCCAGAAATGTCCGGGAACTTGCAGGTGCCTTGGGGGAAGAATGGGGTAACATCTCACAGTAAGAACTGGCAAACTGGTGCAGTCCATGAGGAGAAGATGCACTGTTGTACTTAATGCAGCTGGTGGCCACACCAGATACTGACTGATACTTTTGATTTTGACCCCCCCCCCCCTGTTCAGGGACACATTATTCAATTTCTGTTAGTCACATGTCTGTGGAACTTTTTCAGTTTATGTCTCAGTTGTTGAATCTTGTTATGTTCATACAAATATATACACATGTTAAGTTTGCTGAAAATAAACGCAGTTGACAGTGAGAGGACGTTTCTTTTTTGCTGAGTTTAGTTCTCCCAGTTCTGACCTATTCCGCCTGCCCTGACCCCGAGCCTGCTTGCCGTCCTCTACCTATCTGACTCTGACCTGGTTTACGAACTTCTGCCTGCCCTGACCCTGAGCCTGCTTGCTGTTCTGTACCTTATTGACTCTGCCCTGGATTACTGACCTCTGCCTGCACTTGACCTGTGGTTTGCCTGCCCCCTGTTTTGTAATAAACATCTGTGATTCGAACTGTCTGCATCTGGGTCTTATCCTGAGTCCTGATATGTAATCACTGTCAAAGGTGCTTCAACAAAGTACTGAGTAAAGGGTCTGAATACTTATGTAAATGTAATATTTCCGTTTTTGTATTTTATAAATTTGCACAAATTTCTAAAAACCTGTGTTTGCTTTGTCATTATGGGGCATTGTGTGTAGATTGATGAGGGGGAAAAAACAATTTAATCAATTTTAGAATGAGGCTGTAACGTAACAAAATGTGGAAAAAGTCAAGGGGTCTGAACTTTCCGCATGCACTAAGTAGAGGTCAACTCAGGAGGTTTACCAAAATCAGGACCACACAAACGTCTCAGGCAGATCAAACATGGTGGGATCGCTGACATCCTCCTCAAAACTAGACTTGCTTTTGGCTGTTTTCTTAGAGATAGCATGTGAAATGGCACACTCTGGGAAGACTCTAGGGTACTTTTATGATAACCCATCAGGTTCCTCTAGGCTGGGTTCCTTACAAAACGACAGGACTTGGCACAACCTTTCTGCCAGCCAAATCGTTGCCCAAAATGAATGAGACCCCTTCACCGGTAGGCTATGCCTCACTCCAACGATAATGGACCTAGTAACAAGATCAGCCTCGAGATCCACCCGTCTGAAACGCTTAAGTATCTTTTTGTAGAGCACAACTTTTTGTGGAAGGTTCTACACAGCGCACAGACCCCCTAGCGACACTCAACGTTGTCGAGATATGTTGAGTTTCTCTGTAGGCTGGTTTATGAGTCTTTTATTAAAGAATGTGAAACAATGTGTCTGTTTGCTGCTTTTCATTAAATCATGCATAGCTGTTCTTTATATGGCCTAAAATAAATGTGTTCTTATGCACAGAATATTAGGTATAGGCTAAAGCATGCTGAATTTTAATCAGTTATGAAAATAGAACATTCCATGCAACAACAAAAAAATATCTGCTACAAGGTCGACATTTGGATGTTTCGATTAGAAAAGACTGTCACATGACTAGAAACCGAAACATTGTGATTTTAGAGACACAAAGTAACAATAGCCTATGATTCAAAATGACAGAATACCATATTTTGAGTTGACTCTATAGGTTATTAAACTAAAGGTCTACCTGAGGTTCAACTTTAAGGCAAGGGCATCTTTTCAAACTATTGTGATACTCACCTCATGTCTTCATAATATGAATGAGAATGTAGTCCATTTTGTTTTGAAATCAGTATTTGTCCCTCTCTCACATTGTTTCCATTTGCAGTCAAAAATTATGCCTGAGAGATTCACAAAACTTTATTATTGGAATGTTGTAAAGTGCTGCCCTACCCTGGCTGGTGAGGACACTCAGGTGAATACTAATACGCACACAAACTAAAGAACACTATTTAGTATTTTATTAACTTAAGATTCTCACCAAGACAGGCAGATAGTCCAGACAGACAGTACAGTATGCTTTACATTGCACAAGACGAATATAGGCTATTTTTAGAGATTTAAGAGAATGAATGCAAATGTATGCTGCTACTGACAAATAACTAGGCACAATCAATTACCTTTGAAACTGTCCTCTTTGAACTGCCAGATCTGAATAAGTGGGTTGGATGGATGGCTTCGATTGTCCATCAATTCAATTGCAAGTTGTTCATATGCTAATAATCCAAATATTCTGCTTAAAAAGACCTTGCACTGCTACCCTCAGCATTCATTGTTCTTAGAGGAGGTCATAGCAAGCAACAGGGACCTCACCAGAGTTTCATAACCAGGGGCTCAGCCCTGAAGACCAGGGGCCCGCAAATAATCCCTTGTCTCATCGTGCTCTACCGACTCCTTGTGGCGGGTCGGTCAGTGGACTTCGGTCGTCAGTTCGACAGTGTTTCCTCAGACACATTGGTGAGGCTGGCGTCCGGGTTAAGCGATCAGTGTGTCAAGAAGCAGTGCGGCTTGGCTCTCGACCTTCGCCGAGTCCGTAGGGGAGTTGCAGCGATGAGACAAGATCGTAACTACCAATTGGATATCACGAAAAAGGGGCTAACACCATGGGCCAGAAAAGTTTGAATACATTGGCCATGCTGTCAATCCAGCATGACTTCTGAGACGTTCAAAACTGGAAACTCGGAACTGGGAAATCTCAGACTTCAGTGAGATCAAGATAACTGGGAACTCGGATAAAACTAGCGCCGAATGGGAAAATAATTTTGAACGGTCATCCAACTCGGAATTACAAGTCGGGATTCGGGCCTCTTTCTAGAGCCCACAAGAAGGACCGCCACGCCACCTTCCTGTTCAAGTGAGCACAGCACAACAAGGTGAGTCCAAAAATGTATTGTATGCTGCTGCATAAATTATGTAATATGCCAGGGAGATATGTAAGCTGTTAGTAGCCCATGTGCCTCACACTAATAATTTGCTCCCTTTTCCCCTCATAACTTAGCCTACTGTTCTGACTTGGTGGTGCACATATAGCCTATAGACTGTTTTAGAGAAATGTCATCATTGAACATTGTAAGAGCTTTCATTGTCTGCTTATATGCCTCCTTTATTTATCCTACGGTTCTGACTTGGTGTACAGGGAGAATACTTTAAGAACGGCCCATGTTCTGAATTTTGTCGCTGTGCATTTCAAAGTGCTGAACAAATAGTTATATTGACTACGTCCGTCCTAGCTCGCTCATTAATGTCTTAATCGAAATTACGGATTGCCTCTTATCCGCTCGTCGTCCCCTTATGCCATAGTTTGTACATCTCAATTGTCAGTAGAAACCACATTTGTTTAAGCAAGTCAGCCATATCAGCTATGTTTTTAAAAAAGGCAGTAAATGAGGCTGAATTAACTGTTTCGCTGCCAGACAAGGCTCTGCTGATAGCCAGGTGTAGCAGTGGTAAGATGTTGGTACTGCTGTTGGGACAGCTTTATGTAGGCCCTAACAGTTTGTGGGCACCGTTTGTCACCATTACAGTGCAATTAATGTATTATTTAGTGTTGTGGTCCTCTGTAGCTCAATTGGTAGAGCATGGTGCTTGTAACGCCAGGGTAGTGGGTTCTATCCCCGGGACCACCCATACGTAAAAATTTATGCACACATGACTGTAAGTCGCTTTGGATAAAAGCTTCTGCTAAATGGCTATTATTATTATTGTGTAGTGGCTTTGCTGGCATGCATCTAAAAACATTTGATTGTAGTCTCATGCGGATGAAAGAGTAGCAGAGGAAGGAGTTCGCTTCTGCTGCAGTGTTCATGTCAAATATTACACGTTGTGGTGGTGCTTTGGTCTGAAACAAAGTTATTATTATTATAAACAAAGGGTTCAAACACATCTGATCAAAATCTTAGGAGATAAACTAGTCCCAACCAGAGACTTAATGGGCTGAAGTGCTCCCACAAGAAGAAACAGCTTTTTCTCTATCTCATTTTTCTGTTTCAACTTAGGACACAGAGACAACGTGCCCTTTCTCACGGCAGTAATGACAAACTGGTGGATACGAAAAACCAGTTCTGTCGATCCTCATCTTTGGGCACTGTAGAAAAAGACTGAAACCTCACTGTAGGAGGTGACTTCTCTGGATTGCTTTTTGTGTAGGGATAACTACTGGGTGCTTTATTTGTGAAGGTAGTTTCATGTTTCAACAAACTCATCTGGAGGGGTTGCAGCTTTCTCAAGAGTGAGATCCTTGTTCTCATAAATGTAGGTAGCAACCCTTCGTGAAGGCAATTCTTGAACTGCTCAAGTAGTATGAGTGTCTTTAAATCCTCAAGGTCCTTGACCTCTTCAGAACCACAACATCGATCAAAAAGACATGCTTGTTCCATTGCAAATTCAACATGACTTGCGATTCTGTCTGTTGTAATTTACAGAGCTGTTGTCTGTATGCCTCTGGGACTAACTCGTAAGCCTGAAGGATAACAGCTTTAACAGTGTCATCATCTGAACTCTCATCAAAAGATAAAGCGGCTTACGGTTTGAGCTTTTCCAGGAACACTTTGGAGGAGCAGTGACCAGATATGGTGCGGCCATTTTAGGGACGTGGCAATCCGCTCAAACAGAGTAAAATACAGTGGGGAAAAAAAGTATTTAGTCAGCCACCAATTGTGCAAATTCTCCCACTTAAAAAGATGAGAGAGGCCTGTAATTTTCATCATAGGTACACGTCAACTATGACAGACAAATTGAGAAAAAAAAATCCAGAAAATCCCATTGTAGGATTTTTAATGAATTTATTTGCAAATTATGGTGGAAAATAAGTATTTGGTCACCTACAAACAAGCAAGGTTTCTGGCTCTCACAGACCTGTAACTTATTATTTAAGAGGCTCCTCTGTCCTCCACTCGTTACCTGTATTAATGGCACCTGTTTGAACTTGTTATCAGTATAAAAGACACCTGTCCCCAACCTCAAACAGTCACACTCCAAATTTCACAATGGCCAAGACCAAAGAGCTGTCAAAGGACACCAAAAACAAAATTGTAGACCTGCACCAGGCTGGGAAGACTGAATCTGCAATAGGTAAGCAGCTTGGTTTGAAGAAATCAACTGTGGGAGCAATTATTAGGAAATGGAAGACATACAAGACCACTGATAATCTCCCTCGATCTGGGGCTCCACGCAAGATTTCACCCCGTGGGGTCAAAATGATCACAAGAATGGTGAGCAAAAATCCCAGAACCACACGGGGGGACCTAGTGAATGACCTGCAGAGAGCTGGGACCAAAGTAACAAAGCCAACCATCAGTAACACACTACGCCGCCAGGGACTCAAATCCTGCAATGCGAGACGTGTCCCCCTGCTTAAGCCAGTACATGTCCAGGCCCGTCTGAAGTGCATTTGGATGATCCAGAAGAGGATTGGGAGAATGTCATATGGTCAGATGAAACAAAAATATAACTTTTTGGTAAAAACTCAACTCGTCATGTTTGGAGGACAAAGAATGCTGAGTTGCATCCAAAGAACACCATACCTACTGTGAAGCATGGGGTTGGAAACATCATGCTTTGGGGCTGTTTTTCTGCAAAGGGACCAGGACGACTGATCCGTGTAAAGGAAAGAATGAATGGGGCCATGTATCGTGAGATTTTGAGTGAAACCCTCCTTCCATCAGCAAGGGCATTGAAGATGAAACGTGGCTGGGTCTTTCAGCATGACAATGATCCCAAACACACCGCCCGGGCAACGAAGGAGTGGCTTCGTAAGAAGCATTTCAAGGTCCTGGAGTGGCCTAGCCAGTCTCCAGATCTCAACCCCATAGAACATCTTTGGAGGGAGTTGAAAGTCTGTGTTGCCCAGCGACAGCCCCAAAACATCACTGCTCTAGAGGAGATCTGCATGGAGGAATGGGCCAAAATACCAGCAACAGTGTGTGAAAACCTTGTGAAGACTTACAGAAAACGTTTGACCTGTGTCATTGCCAACAAAGGGTATATAACAAAGTATTGAGAAACTTTTGTTATTGACCAAATACTTATTTTCCACCATCATATGCCAATAAATTCATTAAAAATCCTACAATGTGATTTTCTGGATTTTTTTTTCTCATTTTGTCTGTCATAGTTGACGTGTACCTATGATGAAAATTACAGGCCTCTCTCATCTTTTTAAGTGGGAGAACTTGCACAATTGGTGGCTGACTAAATACTTTTTTTCCCCACTGTATACGTCCACCTCCTTTTCGTTAAAAGGAGGTAGGTACAAGCCGGCTGTTCCGACCAAGCTCAAACTGCAGGAAGGCCGGACTTGATTGAGTACTTCCAGATCTTTGTCTTTGGCGTGCTTCCAGCTCCATCTCTTTTAAATCGAATGGCATCCTCACGATCCCGTTCTTCTTGTCTGGCTGCACGTTCTCGTTCTGTTTTAAATGAATGACCTGCTCGAATTCCAATTTCTGTCGATTAACTCTGACTACTGATTTTGTATTGGCATGTGCCAATTTGATGTCATAATGCTTTGCAATGAGCATATTCGCCTTCGTACATTTATCCAGCATCTCCCAAGTAGGTTTCCCCACAAATGCTCCCAAATCAAAGTCAATCTTTTTTATTTACCCTGTGAGTGTTTATGCAACTTTCCACTGCTTCAGAGTGAGTTGAGCGACTACAAAAAACCTGGGACACAAGATCATGGACGAGCCCCCATTTTGTTTTGTTCCCCGACAAGAAACCAAAATGAGTCACTAACAACCGAAACAGGTAGGGTTTTTGAAGGGGTTCTCAAAAACACCTATGGGGGGTGTCCACTGAAAGTTGTAAGCAAGAAGAAAAATGGCTTCGAAAAGTCACACACCATAAGTGCCCACTAAATTCACCCAAGAAAAGGCTTTTTTTTATAAACACACCAACTTATAATATGGATTAAAAAGAAAGTGCCGCAAACTAAATAAGGAGACACAAAATAAAAGGCTTTGTATTCACAAACAAAGAGGGAGAGCTAATCAGCAGTCTAGCTATCCAACATCTCTAAAGCCAACTGGAGCATTAGCTCTGCAGCTCTTAAATATCACCTGTGCCAAAACAGGTGAAACTAACAATTGACTAACGAGGCGACAGGTGCAACACATCCTGCCCAACGAGGATGATTCCAATTAGTGTGCATCCACACCTAAACAGAACCAACCTTGAAATCGAAAACCAAAGCCTGTATCAGGTACAGTGAGGGGAAAAAAAGTATTTGATCCCCTGCTGATTTTGTACGTTTGCCCACTGACAAAGAAATGATCAGTCTATAATTTTAATGGTAGGTTTATTAGAACAGTGAGAGACAGAATAACAACAAAACAAAAACATCCAGAAAAACGCATTTCAAAAATGTTATAAATTGATTTGCATTTTAATGAGGGAAATAAGTATTTGACCCCCTCTCAATCAGAAAGATTTCTGGCTCCCAGGTGTCTTTTATACAGGTAACGAGCTGAGATTAGGAGCACACTCTTAAAAGGAGTGCTCCTAATCTCAGCTTGTTACCTGTACAAAAGACACCTGTCCACAGAAGCAATCAATCAATCAGATTCCAAACTCTCCACCATGGCCAAGACCAAAGAGCTCTCCAAGGATGTCAGGGTCAAGATTGTAGACCTACGCAAGGCTGGAATGGGCTACAAGATCATCGCCAAGCAGCTTGGTGAGAAGGTGACAACAGTTGGTGCGATTATTCGCAAATGGAAGAAACACAAAATAACTGTCAATCTCCCTCGGCCTGGAGCTCCATGCAAGATCTCACCTCGTGGAGTTGCAATGATCATGAGAACGGTGAGTAATCAGCCCAGAACTACACGGGAGGATCTTGTCAATGATCTCAAGGCAGCTGGGACCATAGTCACCAAGAAAACAATTGGTAACACACTACGCCGTGAAGGACTGAAATCCTGCAGCGCCCGCAAGGTCCCCCTGCTCAAAAAAGCACATATACATGCCCGTCTGAAGTTTGCCAATGAATATCTGAATGATTCAGAGGAGAACTGGGTGTTGTGGTCAGATGAGACCAAAATCAAGCTCTTTGGGATCAACTCAACTCGCCGTGTTTGGAGGAGGAGGAATGCTGCCTATGACCCCAAGAACACCATCCCCACCGTCAAACATGGAGGTGGAAACATTTTGCTTTGGGGGTGTTTTTCTGCTAAGGGGACAGGACAACTTCATCGCATCAAAGGGACAATGGATGGGACCATGTACCGTCAAATCTTGGGTGAGAACCTCCTTCCCTCAGCCAAGGCATTGAAAATGGGTCGTGGATTGGGTATTCCAGCATGACAATGACTCAAAACACACGGCCAAGGCAACAAATGAGTGGCTCAAGAAGAAGCACATTAAGGTCCTGGAGTGGCCTAGCCAGTCTCCAGACCTTAATCCCATAGAAAATCTGTGGAGGTAGCTGAAGGCCAAACGTCAGCCTCGAAACCTTAATGACTTGGAGAAGATCTGCAAAGAGGAGTGGGACAAAATCCCTCCTGAGATGTGTGCAAACCTGGTGGCCAACTACAAGAAACGTCTGACCTCTGTGATTGCCAACAAGGGTTTTGCCACCAAGTACTAAGTCATGTTTTGCAGAGGGGTCAAATACTTATTTCCCTCATTAAAATACAAATCAATTTATAACATTTTTGACATGCGTTTTTCTGGATTATTTTGTTGTTATTCTGTCTCTCACTGTTCAAATAAACCTACCATTAAAATTATAGACTGATCATGTCTTTGTCAGTGGGCAAACGTACAAAATCAGCAGGGGATCAAATACTTTTTTCCCTCACTGTACTTGTGTCATGCACAAAGTAGATGTCCTAACCGAGTTGCCAAAACTATAGTTTGTTAACAAGACATTTGTGGAGTGGTTGAAAAACGAGTTTTAATGACTCCAACCTAAGTGTATGTAAACTTCCGACTTCAACTGTATTTGTCCTCAAGTGTTTTTTTTAATTAAAACAAATCAAATGTATTGGTCACATACACATATTTAGCAGATGTTATTGCGGGTGTAGCGAAATGCTTGTGTTCCTAGCTCCAACAGTGCAATAGTATCTAACAATTCACAACAATACACACGAATATAAAAGTAAAAGAATGGAATTAAGAAATATATAAATATTAGGATGAGCAATGTCGTAATGGCACTGACTAAAATACAGTATATACATATGAAATGAGTAAAGCAGTATGTAAATATTATTTAAGTGAATAATGTTCCATTATTAAAGTGACCAGTGATTCCATGTCTAGGCAGCAGCCTCTAAGGTGCAGGGTTGAGTAACCGGGTGATAGCTGACTAATGATGGCTATTTAACAGTCTGATGGCCTTGAGACAGAAGCTGTTTTTCAGTCTCTCGGTCCCAGCTTTGATGCACCTGTACTGACCTCGCCTTCTGGATGATAGCGGGGTGAACAAGCCATGGCTCGGTGGTTGATGTCCTTGATGATCTTTTTGGCTTTCCTGTGACATCAGGTGCTGTAGGTGTCCTGGAGGGCAGGCAGTGTGCCCCCAGTGATGCGTTGGGCAGACCGCACCACCCTCTGGAGAGCCCTGCGGTTGCAGGTGGTGCAGTTGCCGTACCAGGCGGTGATACAGCCAGACAGGATGCTTTCAATAGTGCATCTGTAAAAGTTTGTGAGGGTCTTAGGGGCCAAGCCAAATTTCTTCAGCCTCCTGAGGTTGAAGATGCACTGTTGCGCTTTCTTCACCACACTGTCTATGTGTGGACCATTTCAGATTGTCAGTTATGTGTCTTGAATCTTTTCACCTTCTCCACTAGGGTCCCGTTGATGTGGATAGCGGCGTGCTCCCTCTGCTGTCTCCTGAAGTCCACGATCAGCTCCTTAATTTGTTGACGTTGAGGGAGAGGTTATTTTCCTGGCACCACTCCGCCGGGGCCCTCACCTCCTCCTTGTAGGCTGTCTCGTCATTGTTGGTAATCAAGCCTACTACTGTTGTGTCATCTGCAAACTTGATGATTGAGTTGGAGGCGTGCGTGGCCACTCAGTCATGGGTGAACAGGGAGTACAGGAGGGGGCTGAGCATACACCCTTGTGGGGCCCCTGTGTTGAGGTGTTGTTTCCTATCTTCACCACCTGGGGCTGCCCGTCAGGAAGTCCAGGACCCAGTTGCACAGGGCGGGGTTCAGACCCAGGGTCCCGAGCTTGATGATGAGCTTGGAGGGTACTATGGTGTTGAAGGCTGAGCTATAGTCAATGAACAACATTCTTACATAGGTATTCCTCTTGTCCAGATTGGATAGGGCAGTGTGGAGTGTGATGGCGATTGCATCGTCTGTGGATCTATTGGGGCGGTATGCAAATTGAAGTGGGTCTAGGGTGTCAGGTAAGGTGGAGGTGATATGATCCTTAACTAGCCTCTCGAAGCACTTAATGATGACAGAAGTGAGTGCTATGGGGCGATAGTCATTTAGTTCAGTTGCCTTTGCTTTCTTGGGTACAGGAACAATGGTGGACATCTTGAAGCAAGTGGGGACAACAGACTGGGATAGGGAGAGATTGAATATGTCCGTAAACACTCCAGCCAGCTGGTCTGCGCATGCTCTGAGGACACGGCTAGGGATGCCGTCTGGGCCGGCAGCCTTGCAAGGGTTAACACGATTAAATGGCTTACTCACGTCGGCCACGGAGAACGAGTGCCCACAGTCCTTGGAAGTGGGCCGCGTCGGTGGCACTATGTTATCCTCAAAGTGGGTGAAGAAGGAGTTTAGCTTGTCTGGGAGCAAGACGTCGGTGTCAATGCCGTGGCTGGTTTTCCCTTTGTAATCCGTGATTGTCTGTAGACCCTGTCACATACGTCTCGTGTCTGAGCCGTTGAATTGCGACTCAACTTTGACTCTGTAATGTTTTGCCTGTTTGATTGCCTTTACGGAGGGAATAACTACAATGTTTGTATTCAACCATATTCCCAGTAACATTGCTGTGGTTAAATGCGGTGGTTCACGCTTTCAGTTTTGCGCGAATGCTGCCACGGTTTTTGGTTTGGGTAGGTTTCAATAGTCACAGTGGGAACAACATCCCCTATACACTTCCTGATGAACTCAGTCACCGTGTCCGTGTATATGTCAATGTTATTCTCAGAGGCAACCCGGAACATATCCCAGTTCGTGTGATCAAAACAATCTTGAAGCATGGATTCCGATTGGTCAGACCAGCGTTGAATAGACCTTAGCACGGGTACTTCCTGTTTGAGTTTCTGCCTATAGGAAGGGAGGAGCAGGATGGAGTCATGATCTGATTTGCCGAAGGGAGGGCGGGGGAGGGCCTTGTAGCCATCCTGGAAGGGGGAGTAACAATGGTCGAGAGTATTTGATGCGTGAGTACTACAGGCAATGTGTTGATAGAACTTTGGTAGCGTTTTCCTCAAATTTGCTTTGTTAAAATCCCCAGCTACAATAAATGCGGCCTCAGGATATGTGGTTTCCAGTTTGCACAAAGTCCAGTGTAGTTCCATGAGGGCCGTCGTGGTATCGGCTTGAGGGGGAATATACATGGCTGTGACTATAACCGAAAATAACCCACTTGGGAGTTAATACGGTCGGCATTTGATTGTGAGGTCTTCTAGGTCAGGTGAATAAAAGGACTTGAGTTCCTGTACATTATCACAATCACACCATGAGTAGTTAATTATGAAACATACACCACCACCTTTTTTCTTCCCTAAGATTTCTTTATTCCTGTCTGCGCGATGTACTGAGAACCCAGCTGACCGGGACAATATATCCGGAGAGAGCCATGATTCCGTGAAACAGAGTATGTTACAGTCCCTGATGTCTCTCTAGAAGGAGATCCTCACCCTGAGCTCGTCTACTTTATTGTCCAGGGACTGAACATTAGCGAGTAATATACTCGGAAGCGGCAGATGGTGTGCACGCCTCCTGAGTCGGAACTAGAAGTCCACTCCGAATACCTCTTCTCCACCTGCGGCGTCTTGGAGCAGCCTCTGGGATAAGTAATTTAGAATGTTATTCAGCATATCTAGCTACTCTGTTGATAGTTTGACAATAACATGTGGTAGCTAACTAGCTTGTTAATTGTTTACAAATAAATTAGTGAATTTTCTAGAAAGCTAATCAGCTACCTAGCTAGCTAGTTGACTGCTGTGGCTATCCAAAAAGTTATGTTATCATGTTATCCTTTGAGGCTTTAAAAGTGTTCTTACTCTATGATTGAACATTTGAAGCAACTGGGAAGCATCCATGGCAGGCATTGTTGTCTCCTTAGCTTGCTACATAACGTCTGAGTGATAGCAACACCACCAATCAGCTTACACCACTGCACACACACACGTCATTACTATGACAACTAGCATAGCCTTGTCAGCAAATGACTGCTGTCTGAACATACACAAATCCGATTTGGTCACTTGTAACTTGCTATTTGGACAGTCAGTAGACCAAAATGGATTTGAAAAACAAAACTGATTTGAGCATTAAGGCCTGCAGTGTGAACAATGCTTTAGAATACATCTCATACCTAGGAAGGATCTAAGCTGACAGTTGATTAACACATACGTAAGATTCAAAGCCCTGTCTAAGTCAATGAAAAATAATTTTTGGCCTTACTGCTATTAGCCCATACAAACGCATTGAATAACAGATTCACTACATGGAACAACAGATAATCCCCCAAAAAAACTTCTAAAGGAAATTTGTTCTGAAGTGTCTGTCCTATATCTGAGAGGTATAAGTAAGATCAGGAAACTAATATATATATATATATATTCTACATATATTTACCCCCTTGTTTTTGCCACTAAACAGTCTCCATATATACAGTACTGGTACCGGGGACCTTCAGACGAGTCTTGTGAGGCCTGTGAGAGAGCAAAACAGAAGACATCTATGTGTTCATGAGAGTCTCATCTTTCCATAGAGGGGTCATAATAGTTTGTAGGCCAAACTGTTCTGACGCTACAGACTATTTAGTGAGAAGACAGATTTTCGGGGTACCTTCGATTGAAGATTGATATTCTGACGTTTTTTCAGTGAAATGTGAGTTTTATTAGTCAGTATGGCAATGTAACGTTATTGATCTGTCAGTTTCCCTAGCTAATTCCCTACTTTTCACACTGACATAGTAATAAACAGCTCTAACGTTTCAGGCTTCACTGTCATGGTGCACAGGAGAGGTCTGCACGGGACCGATTTCATCATCCCGCTCCAGCCAGCACATGCTGGCTTTCTGTCCGGCTCCCACCCGGCTCAAAAGTATTGTGGAGCTCCTGCTCCTTAATATAAACGGTACCGGCACCCAAAATGAGTATTGGCACCTATTTCAGTCCAAGTAAAGCACTGAATTAGATAATTGAACAAGAAAAAAAATATTTTTAGAGAATAAAGATATTGCCAGAACTGTCAACACTAACTTTTGTGTCTGTGCTCTATATTACTACTAGCAGATTCAGGAAAGTTTGAGGCCGGTAACATCAACAGTGAGGAGAAACCCAGCCTGCCTCTCTCCTTCCACACTGAGTCCAAACATACAGTCACTGGGTCCTGATTGTGACAGTGGAGCCCAGTTTGCACTGCAGGATCCAGAGATGGCATCAGTGAAGCTGGAAGATTGCAGTCAAACACTGGAGCTGAATGTCAACATTAAAGATGAAGAAGAGGAGGAGAAGATTGGGAAATCTGTTTCTCAGGGTAAGAGCAGATTCTATCTAATTAAGTTTGTTGGACATGATTTGGAAAGGCACACACCTGTCTATGTACAGTGCATTCGGAAGGTATTCAGACCCCTTGACTTTTTTGAGATTTTGTTACGTTACAGCCTTATTGTAAAATAGCGAGTGTCTAGACCAGGGTTCTTCAATTCCGGTTCTGGAGGGCCGAAACACCTCTGTTTTTCATCCTCTCCTTCTAATCAGGGGCTAATTCAGACCTTGGACACCAGGTGAGTGCAATTAACTACCAAGTAGAAATAAAGAACAGAGGTGTTTGGACCCTCCAGGACCGGAATTGAAGAACCCTGGTCTAAACCATGATCACCTTGATCTCATTCATCTCAGTCTCATTGCAAAGGGTGTTTATTATAATACTTCTGTAAACAATATATTTTTGTAGTTTTTAATACATTTGCAAAAATGTCTAAGAACTTCTTTTCACTTTTTCATTATGGGGTATTGTGTGTAGATTGATGAGGAATTGTTTTATTTAATTCATTTCAGAAGAAGGCTGTAACGTAACAGGTTGTGGAAAAAATCAGGGGGTCTGAGTACTTTCCTAATGCACTGTACATATCCAAAAGTGGACCTAGAAGTTTGTCCTTAAATATCTATTGGGAGCCCATCTGGACCTTCCGCTTAACCTCCCTTCATATCGAAAATAGCATCAGATTTTTCAACACCATCCAATTCCTTTTCCAGATCCAATTTAGTGTCTTCTGAAGTAGAGGGAAAATCAAGACCTGACTAGTTCAGTTCTCAGGAGTTTCAGAGTTGTAAAGTGTGTTGTAGTAGGAAGCAAATGTTTGGTTTATTTCTACAGGATCCATTGATAATTGTCCTTGTAAATTATGAATTGCATTAAAGGCTGAATTTTACTTCTTAATGTGCCAGGCCAGCAATTTACCAGGTTTTTCATCTTGATCATAGGACTGTTTCGGCCTAGTTAAGCTGTTTGCAGCCTTTGAGGTGGGAAGTTCTTCATACTGAGCTTTAAGACCAAATCATTCCTTGTTTACTTCTACTGAGTTATCCAATTCTCTGATTTTGCTGTCCATCTCTCATTTTCTGATTTTTATTTGATTTTAAACTGGTAAACTCCTGAGTGGCGCAGTGGTCTAAGGCACTGCATCGCAGTGCTAACTGTGCCACTAGAGATCCTGGTTCGAATCCAGGCTCTGCTGTAGCCGGCCGCAACTGGGTGACCAATGGGGCGGCGCACAATTGGCCCAGCGTCGTCCAGGGTAGGGGAGGGAATGGCCGGCAGGGATGTAGCGTTGATAGAGCATGGCGTTTGCAATGCCAGGGTTGTGGGTTCGATTCCCACGGGGGGCCAGTATAAAAAAATATGTATTCACTAACTGTAAGTCGCTCTGGATAAGAGCGTCTGCTAAATGACTAAAATGTAAATGTAAATGTACCGCAAGAACTGGACCCAAACCCAACTGCAGTCCCACAATGTTATTTTAGGCTTATGTGACACAGCTCACTTGCCAGCCATGGTCCCAGCAATTTCACGCCCTATAGGCAATATCAAATGCGCAAAGATATCTTAAGAAATAGGTTAAATTACCAGAGATTCTCACATGGCCCTTATATTGTACAGTGCCTTGCAAAAGTATTCATCCCCTTGGCGTTTTTTCCAATTTTGTTGCATTACAACCTGTAATTTAAATGTATTTTTATTTGGATTTCATGTAATGGACATACACAAAATAGTCCAAATTGGTGAAGTGAAATGAAAAAAATTACTTGTTTCAAAAATGTATAAAAAATAAATAACGGAAAAGTGGTGCGTGCATATGTATTCACCCCCTTTGCTATGAAGCCCCTAAATAAGATCTGGTGCAACCAATTACCTTCAGAAGTCACATAATTAGTTAAATAAAGTCCACCTGTGCACAATCTAAGTGTCACATGATCTGTCAAATGATCTCAGTATATATACACCTGCTCTGAAAGGCCCCAGTCTGCAACACCACTAAGCAAGGGGCACCAACAAGCAAGCGGCACCATGAATACCAAGGAGCTCTCCAAACAGGTCATGGACAAAGTTGTGGAGAAGTACAGATCAGGGTTGGATTCTACAAAAATATCAGAAACTTTGAACATCCCACAGAGCACCATTAAATCCATTATAAAATAAATTGAAAGAATATGGCACCACAACAAACCTGCCAAGAGAGGGCCGGCCACTAAAACTCACGGACCAGGCAAGGAGGGCATTAATCAGAGAGGCAACAAAGAGACCAAATATAACCCTGAAGGAGCTGCAAAGCTCCACAGCGGAGATTGGAGTATCTGTCCATAGGACCACTTTAAGCCGTACACTCCACAGAGCTGGGCTTTACAAAAGGGTGGCCAGAAAAAAGCCATTGCTTACAGAAAAAAATAAGCAAACACGTTTGATGTTTGCCAAAAGGCATGTGGGAGACTCCCCAAACATATGGAAGAAGGTACTCTGGTCAGATGAGACTAAAATTGAGCTTTTTGGCCATCAAGGAAAATGCTATGTCTGGCGCAAACCCAACACCTCTCATCACCCCGAGAACACCATCCCCACAGTGAAGCATGGTGGTGGCAGCATAATGCTGTGGGGATGTTTTTAATCGTCAGGGACTGGGAAACTGGTCAGAATTGAAGGAATGATGGATGGCGCTAAATACAGGGAAATTCTTGAGGGGAAACCTGTTTCTGTCGTCCAGAGATTTGAGACTGGGACGGAGGTTCACCTTCCAGCAGGCCCTAAGCATACTGCTAAACAACACTTGAGTGGTTTAAGGGGAAACATTTAAATGTCTTGGAATGGCCTAGTCAAAGCCCAGACCTCAATCCAATTGAGAATCTGTGGTCCAACTTGAAGGAGCTGGAGCAGTTTTGCCTTGAAGAATTTTGAAAAAAATCCCAGTGGCTAGATGTGCCAAGCTTATAGAGACATACTTCAAGAGACTTGCAGCTGTAATTGCTGCAAAAGGTGGCTCTACAAAGTATTGACTTTGGGGGGGGGGGGGTGAATAGTTATGCACGCTCAAGTTTTCAGTTTTTTTGTCTTTGTGAAACAAGAAAAAATGTTTTGCATCTTCAAAGTGGTAGGCATGTTGTGTAAATCAAATGATACAAACCCCCAAAAAATCCATTTTAATTCCAGGTTGTAAGGCAACAAAATAGGAAAAATGCCAAGGGGTGTGAATATTTTCGCAAGCCACTGTATTACTGGGCTATATCAGCCAATACGCTAGATGTAGTTTGAAGAGAGCAGAGTTGGAGAGACTTGCACTTTCTCTTGAGTTATTTTTATAGTCTACCTTTAAGGAGTGGGAAGATCTTCAGATGGAAAATATGGGTGATCAATATTTAGGCCTATTTCTAGGCAATGTAGTAAACTATAGCCTAATCATAGGACTATTAAGGAAGTACATTTCCTTGGAAAGATAACTGCCCCGTGCTTCTCCGCCCATGCATAGGCTATAACCTACTCAATTGAATTGAGACCACATGCGCACCTGATCTCGCAGGTATGGCTATTGAACTGGAAGAAGCAAGAATGATGACAGCGACACTTGCTACGTTTTGCATAGGCCTATAGGATATAGCATACCTTTTCGGAGGACGATTTGCAGGCAGAGACAATTAAATGGGTAATCAATACTTATTGAAAATGAAAAGGCGCAACTCTCACTCACCATAGTAGCCTAACCTATGTGCACATTGTGCCTTTTCCTTTTCAATGACGATTCCATTTTTTGATTGCACTTCGACACACGTTGGTTGAGCGCCCTCCACTTCTTTCCTTTATCAATATTTATTTACAGACAATGTAGAAAATAAACTACAGTCTGATCATATTTAAATTAATTTCATATTCAAGTTCACTGCCACGTGATTCTCCGCCCATGTAGGCAGCCTACTTTATTTCCATGAGACCACACATACTAGGCGCACTTGAACTCTCACGCCCAACTAGGAGAGGTAGGCTACTGAAGTTGAAGCAGCCAATTCTGAGTGTGTGAATAATGCAGGCATCCAGCGGGAACACAGCCCTCTAGTGCAGTCAGTACACAACACAATGCTCATCATGTCTTAGCAGGATCAGATGGTGAAAGAGGTCCCAGCAGGCTCAGACAGCCAGGGAAGACCAGTCTACGGAGCTCAGGTGAATTTTCCAGTATATTAACAATATCAGTGAATGATACAAAGTTCCATCTTGAATTGATGGGTTGACCTACAGTAGCTACAGGACAGCAGTTTAAGCTTAAAGCTACAGTCTGGGATCTGGGAATAATGGTCATTTCAATTATTGAACCATTGATTCTATTCTTGGATAATTTACTGAACAAAAATAAAAAAGCAACATGCAACAATTTCAAAGATTTTACTGAGTTACAGTTCATATAAGGAAATCAGTCGTTTAAAATAAATTCATTAGGCCCTAATCTATGGATTTCACATGACTGGGCAGGGTTGCAGCCTTGGAGGGCAAGTTTTGAGAGAGTGTGCAATTGGCATACTGACTGCAGGAATGTTCACCAGAGCTGTCGCCAGAGAATTGAATGTTAATTTCTCTACCATAAGCCGCCTCCAACGTCATTTTAGAGAATTTGGCAGTACATCCAGCTGGCCTCACAACCACAGACCATGTGTATGGCGTTGTGTGGGCGAGCGGTTTGCTGATGTCAACATTGTGAACAGAGTGCCCCATGGTGGCGGTGGGTTTATGGTATGGGCAGGCATAAGATACAGACAACAAACAAAATTGCATTTTATCGATGGCAATTTGAATGCACAAAAATACCGTGAAGAGATTCTGAGGCCCATTGTGAGGCTAATTCTTTTAAGGTCTCTGTGACCAACAGATGCATATCTGTATTTCCAGTCATGTGAAATCCATAGATTAGAGCCTAATGAATTTTATTCAATTGATTGATTTGCTCATATGAACTGTAACTCAGTAAAATCAATTAAATTGTTTCATGTTGCCTATATTTTTGTTCAGTATAGTATAAGGAATTGTTTCAATTCCATATATGTCACGGATTCAGCCGAGGCTGCCCCTCCTCCTTGCTCAGGCAGGCTTCGGCGTTCGTCGTCAACGGAGTACTAGCTGCTACCGATCTATGTTTCTGTGTTCTACTTGTTTTGTCTTCATTGTACACACCTGGTTCCCATTATGTCTATGATTTGTTCCCTATTTAACCCTCTGGCTCCCACTGTGTTGTGTGCGTGTTTGTTCTATGTTTGGTGTAATCGACTGGTGAGCGGGATTGTTCTCCCTGCGTGGAGTTTATGTTCACTTATATTTACGATTAAAGTACGCTGTCTACTAGCTCTGTGTCCTGCGCCTGACTCCGTCCTACCTCTACACACTGACGCCTGACAATATTGTATTTCTATCGGCAATGTTTTTTTTTTGTTTTTTTGTTTGTTGTTTTTTTTCTGGGGGGATGGATCAGCTTAATATTGCAGATAGATTGTATCTTCTATCAATGTAATTGTCGGCAATGTTTTGTTGCATAATGGCTGCCGATGTACCCTACATAAAAGCCAATTTATCCAAATGTTGTAATAATGCGGAGGGCTCCATATAGCTCTGTATTGACATGATTGATTGACGGTAGGTGGGGGTGGAAGGTCCTGTTGTATAAACACAAACTCACTTCCTTCACAACAGCTCTGCTCAACAGCTCTGTGCTGCTCCGCAAAGCGCAAGAAGTATGAATGCCCTGACTTCTGCAGAGGCCGTATCACCGTAAATGCTGCACAGCCAATGCAGACACGGATTGACCATGTAGCAACTTTAACCCTCCATCTTATTCAGTGGGTACAGTGCAGAAAAAATCTGTTCCACTTCAAATATTTTTAGGTATCAGTCCCTGTAATATATCAACCATTGAAGGCATGGTAAGTGCAAACACATATTAGATCAGTGAGTAACAACAAGGAGGGAAATGGGTGCATAATACAATTATGAATAGGGCCTGGGTAATAGCTTGGAGATTGTTACCTATAAAATGTATACCTGCAGCCTTCTGTTACACTGGAATATCTTCCAACTCCCCAATTATTCGTGTCAATATGCTCACTTGGATAATAGTATGGATCATTGACCACGTTTACATGCACACCAATATCCCGTTATTATTCGGGATACTCAAGTATTCTGTTTTTGAGTTGACGCATATAAACATCATATCCCGTTTACAATAACCCCAAAAAAGCTTGTATCCCGGTTATGAGAAACACGGATAAGATGCCTGGAATATGCTGATCTTAGACAGGATACTGTGGCATGTAAGCATCTTATCCCGTTTACTGTTGTTTTTCGCAGTCTGCGCAGGCTAAGTTTCGCATATCATGGGTGCTGTGTGATGTTTTCATCTGATTGTCAAACAAATCACTTCAAAAAGTAGGCTATCTGCGCAGTTCGATCCACCATAATTCCATAAAAATGTATTTTGCTTATATGTTGTACCAGACCATATTGCCTACTGACTATTTTCACCACTCATTTAGACAACTTTCTGCTTATAATTTCCAACATTTGGTAGGCCATATTACAATTTCCAACATTTGGTAGGCCCTTTGTTTGTCAACTATAGTTGGATACATGCCGCTTCTCTTCTGTCATAACTTGTTGCTCCATAAATAAAGTAGTGCTCACCAGAATAACGAATTACATTGATAGAATGAATGCATTAGTAATCTAGTGGAAACTTGTAATGTTGTCTGTTTCGTTTAGGGACCGGGGAGAAAATGCAATAACTCCAAAACAGTGGAAAGATTGGTCCTGTGCAAAATGTCCAAATGTCATCAGTTTGACCGTTTTTTAAAGGAAATTAAATGCTGAGAAAAAGATGAAACACGTTTTTGATTAGACTTCAGTTCGTCTTGTGTCCAGTTGCAGGTCAATCAATCATATTTTATGTGGTTGAAATACTGTCTGCTTGCATTACAGTGTCAAAGATAACACATTACACACACATTTTCTCAAGAGATGCTGAAAAAAAGAATTCATATTTCTCCACTCCTGTTCCCAAGACTAAATTAAAATGTGTATCATTTTACTGCAAGAAATGCCTAATTCTGTAGGACTTAATATTAAATTAAGCTACAAGTGAGAGGTTATAGGCCTATAGTCAGTGTCCATATTTGAGTTACTATTCAATTTAACCCATATGAACTTAAATTAGGAATATTCTGTTTTCATGGATACAGGGATACTCATGTGCATGTAAACAGCTTTTCCCGAATAAGACCTTAAGCGGGGTATGCATCACTACACGGAATACTGTGTGCATGTAAACGTGGTCATTGATCCCATTCAGTGTTGACCTACAGACCCTATATAGTAAAACCACTTAAACTGTTCTGTGTTTTGGCCTAGAATGATACTTCTACACAACCTTGACCACTGCTATCAAGGTGTTCCAAGAAATAGACAAGGCCTTCACATAACAAACCTGACCAGATTTACAGATCTTATATCCACATTTTTATGGCGAGAGAATAGGACATTATTATGAACTGCCAACTTTGTGGTACAACTGTTTATTAGAAACAATAAATACGTAGCAAAATCAGGAGACCATGTTGTATTAAAACCATATAGAGTTAAAGCTTGTGTCTGAGGTCGTGCATAAGCTGCTGTCTAGCTGTAATCAGGATATTTTCGACTAACCTTTACTTTGTGATACTCTCTTCGATATTAGTTCGAAAGGTGTCTGTAGGAGACCCCTGGAGTGTCACAGGAGACCCCTGGAGTAGGGTAGCACACTTCTGTGTCCAGTTGCAGGTGGAACTCCAAAAACTGGAGAATATTCAGAAAAATATTATATCTACGTTTTGTATAGATTGAGAAATGCCTCTTGCATGTGTGTAGATCTTTGTTTTGGTCGCACTGTGTGACATGCTGTCAGCCGCGGCCACGTCACATAGAAACGACTAGTTCCTACAAAGATGTTGGGAAATGCAAGATGTCTGGCAGCTAAAATGGCGAAGTAACTCCTCACTTGGTGCAAAAGGTGGATTTAATTTCTTTCTGAATATTCTTAGATTTTTGGAGTACCACCTGCAACTGGACACATATACATTTATAAGAGACAAGTTTCTTCCAAATCAAGAACGAAGAAAGTATCGGCAAGAAAAATGACTGCTGGTGCTTTTCAAAAGCTCTGCTGTAACGGGTATGGAAGTACAGAGTACATTATTTCATTCCCCATTACAAAAACTGTAGCTGGTTGTATTAGTGGTCTGAAGGGTAGACAGGCTTTTTGTCAACCAGGACCACTTCTCCACTGGAGACCACAGCAGTCTGTATGGTCTTCCTCTGAGCAGCAGCAACATCTCTCCCTGAAAAACACAACGGAACCGGTTAAGAACAGAACCTGGGCCATATTCACGATAATAAAGCATTTGAACGTAGGAGTGTTGATCTAGGATCAGTTGTCTGTTAAATCATAATTGACTATGATGAATAATGATTAAGATTATGGACAAGGAGGATCTGATTGTAGATCAGCACTCCTAATCGTGGCCATGGTGTCCAAGCAAGGCCTTTGTAAAGTGAGAACCACCACCTACTTTGCCTGTTGCATTTCGGTTCACAGGAGACCCCTGGAGTAGGGTAGCACACAGATGTACTACAGTGGATGAAAATCTGGCAAGAGAGTACAGAATAAAATAAGTTAATGAAAAGGAAATTGTATATCAAATGAAGTTTGTACAATAAAATAGCTAGCCAATTACCCGATCTTTCTGGGGAGACAGAGTGTGGTCCACAAAGGTGAACATCTCGAGGGTGAAGCGTTTGTAGTGGTTGGGGTACAGAAGGCCAGAGGAACCTTCCACAGGGACCATGGTAGTCAGGTAATTATCATTCTGGTAGGAACATCTGGAAAGAGAGAGAGGAATAATAGAAACTTCATGTTGCAAAATGTCATCCAACACTTCCTGTCCAAAGCACTTTACACTGAGTGTACAAAACATTAGGAACACCTGCTCTTTCCATGACATAGACTTACCAGGTGAATCCAGGTGAAAGCTATGATCCCTTATTGATGTCACCTGTTAAATTCACTTCAGTCAGTGTAGATGAAGGCGACGAGACAGGTTAACGAAGGACATTTAAGCCTTTTGACAATTGAGACATGGATTGCGTATGGTTCCCTTCCGAGGGTGAATGAGCAAAACAAAATGTTTAACTGCCTTTGAACGGGATATGGTAGTAGGTGCCAGGCACACCCGTTTTAATTTTTCATGAACTGCAACGCTGCTGGGTTTTTCACCCTCAACAGTTTCCCGTGTGTATCAAGAATGCTCCACCACCCAAAGGACATTCAGCCATCTTGACACAACTGTGGGAAGCATTGGAGTCAACATGGGCCAGCATCCCTGTGGAACGCTTTCAACACCTTGTAGAGTCCATTGCCCAACAAATTGAGGCTGTTCTGAGGGCAAAAGGGGGTGCAACTCAATATTAGGAAGGTATTCCTAATGTTTTGTACACTCAGTGTACATGTAAGTCTCAATTCAAAATACATAGTGGTACATGATGTCTTCTGATGTCACATAATGAAGAGATCTCAAACATATTGTTCATAATACATACAGTATTAGTAAAAAGAGCAAGACGTATAATCAGGGAGCACAAATCATAGAAAGCAGGTTGATTAGTCCTGTAGTTACTCACTCTTCAATGAGGAGGTCCCACTGGGGCATGCTGACAGGGCTGGGGGCAGAGGTGGTCCAGCAGTGCTCCAGCATCAGGACCAGGTTGGGATCCTTCCTCTCCAGGATGCGCACCTCAACATACACAGGCTGCCTCAGGACTTTAGTGAGAGGGTAGTCTTCTTCAGTGTAATACAATGTGAAGGCTCTGGACTCTGGAAGTCAGACAGGATTGGAATAACTTTTGTAAAAGTCAATGAAAAAAACAAAATTTCACTACATGCGTTTGAAATATTACATATTGACACAGAACAAGCCTGAAATTAAATGCACCTTACCGTTATTACATCCCTTGGTGTCGCATGTTCCTTTGGCCAGTCTGAGTTCCACTCTGAGGGGTCCCAGAGCAGCAACAGGAGCGGGTGCAGGAACAGTGTTCACCTCAATAACCAAAGCCTTCACCGCAGTGGCAGAGTACTTACACTGGAACAGCAGGCTAGATAGGGAGAAAATGGCAGTGATACAATAGGATCTTGAAGCATACTGTACCACTACTTTTTGGGCTAAATCTAAGTCCTTACAAGCCTGTGATGTTCTGATTTCCCACTGGGGAAAAGAAAGTAAATTCAATCTTACAGAGAGAAGACTCACTCAAAATAGCTGTCCCTGGTGATAGAGCCTCGAGGTCCCATCCCCACTTTATAGGAAGACGCCATCCTGTTCTCATAAACCATATAACCACTTTCCTCCTGCAGGGGTGAGTCCACAGTTAATACTGAGCCAGTGTATAACATATATATTATCTCTCTCTACTCACCTTCAGAGTGGTGCCACAGGCAGTGACAGGGAACTGGTATATGGCGAAGGCTGAAGTGATGCCAACAGGACTGCAGGGGCTGTCATTTCCCCCCAACAGACTGATGGAATCAATGTCTATTTTGGGCCAAGTTGCATCCCTGGCCACCACCACCACAAACTGAGCATCCCTGGTACACTGCACAGTCACTGGGGAAAGAGAGGAAAAAGTAAATGTTTTGTTCAAATATTATCTGAGCATTACAAGACAGACGCAATGTCAGACACTCACCTGCCTTCCCATAGTAGCACTGCTGTCCATTGAAGCAGCAGTCGATAGCCTGACATTGAGCCTGAGTAATATCAGGGATTCCACATTGCACTTTATCCTGAGCCCCTACTTGACATCTCTGATCTGGAGTTTTGATTACTGCTGGCCACTGGGGCTCTGGCCTCTGGGGAGTCTGCAGCTGTGGCCCCTGGTGCTCTGGCCTATGGGGAATCTGTAGCTGTGGCCACTGGGGCTCTGGCCTCTGGGGAGTCTGCAGTTGTGGCCACTGGGGCTCTGGCCTCTGGGGAGTCTGCAGTTGTGGCCACTGGGGCTCTGGCCTCTGGGGAGTCTGCAGCTGTGGCCCCTGGGGCTCTGGCCTCTGGGGAGTCTGCAGCTGTGGCCCCTGGGTCTCTGGCCTCTGAGGAGTCTGCTGCTGTGGCCACTGGGGAGTCTGCTGCTGTGGCCTCTGGGGCTCTGGTCTCTGGGGAGTCTGCAGCTGTGGGCTCTGGGGCTCTGGTCTCTGGGGAGTCTGCAGCTGTGGCCCCTGGATCTCTGGCCTCTGAGGAGTCTGCTGCTGTGGCCACTGGGGAGTCTGCTGCTGTGGCCTCTGGGGCTCTGGTCTCTGGGGAGTCTGTAGCTGTGGCCCCTGGGGCTCTGACCTCTGGGGAGTCTGCTGCTGTGGCCCCTGAGGCTCTTGCCTCTGGGGATTCTGCTGCTGTGGTCTCTGGGGCTCTGGCCTCTGGGGAGTCTGCAGCTGTGGCCTCTGGGGCTCTGGCCTCTGAGGAGTCTGCTGCTGTGGCCACTGGGGATCTGGCCTATGGGGAATCTGCAGCTGTGGCCCCTGGATCTCTGGCCTATGGGGAATCTGTAGCTGTGGCCACTGGGGCTCTGGCCTCTGGGGAGTCTGCAGTTGTGGCCACTGGGGCTCTGGCCTCTGGGGAGTCTGCAGCTGTGGCCACTGGGGCTCTGGCCTCTGGGGAGTCTGCAGCTGTGGCCACTGGGGCTCTGGCCTCTGGGGAGTCTGCAGCTGTGGCCACTGGGAAGTTTGCTGCTGTGGCCTCTGGGGCTCTGGTCTCTGGGGAGTCTGTAGCTGTGGCCCCTGGTGCTCTGGCCTCTGGGGAGTCGGCAGCTGTGGCCCCTGGGTCTCTGGCCTCTGAGGAGTCTGCTGCTGTGGCCACTGGGGAATCTGCTGCTGTGGCTTCTGGGGCTCTGGTCTCTGGGGAGTCTGTAGCTGTGGCCCCTGGGGCGCTGGCCTCTGGGGAGTCTGCAGCTGTGGTCCCTGGGTCTCTGGCCTCTGAGGAGTCTGCAGCTGTGGGCTCTGGGGTTTTGGTCTCTGGGGAGTCTGCAGCTGTGGCCCCTGGATCTCTGGCCTCTGAGGAGTCTGCTGCTGTGGCCACTGGGGAGTCTGCTGCTGTGGCCTCTGGGGGTCTGGTCTCTGGGGAGTCTGTAGCTGTGGCCACTGGGGCTCTGACCTCTGGGGAGTCTGCTGCTGTGGCCCCTTGGGCTCTTGCCTCTGGGGAGTATGCTGCTGTGGTCTCTGGGGCTCTGGCCTCTGGGGAGTCTGCAGCTGTGGCCCCTGGGTCTCTGGCCTCTGAGGAGTCTGCTGCTGTGGCCACTGGGGAGTCTGCTGCTGTGGTCTCTGGGGCTCTGGTCTCTGGGGAGTCTGTAGCTGTGACCCCTGGGGCTCTGACCTCTGGGAAGTCTGCTGCTGTGGCCACTGGGGAGTCTGCTGCTGTGGCCCCTGGGGCTCTTGCCTCTGGGGAGTCTGCTGCTGTGGTCTCTGGGGCTCTGGCCTCTGGGGAGTCTGCTGCTGTGGCCTCTGGAGCTCTGGGCTCTGGGGAGTCTGCAGCTGTGGTCTCTGGGGCTCTGGCCTCTGGGGAGTCTGCTGCTGTGGCCTCTGGGGTTCTGGTCTCTGAGCAGTCTGCAGCTGTGGCCCCTGGGACTCTGGCCTCTGAGTCTGCAGAGGTAACGCCTGGGGCTCTGGCCTCTGGGGAGTCTGCAGCTGTGGCCCCTGGGACTCTGGCCTCTGGGGATTCAGCTGCTGTGGCCACTGGGGTTCTGGTCTCTGGGGAGTCTGCAGCTGTGGCTTCTGTGGCTGTGGCCTCTGAGGAGTCTGCAGCTGTGGTCCCTGGGGCTCTGGCCTCTGGGGAGTCTGCAGCTGTGGCCCCTGGGCCTCTGGTCTCTGGGGAGTCTGCAGCTGTGGCTTCTGGGGCTGTGGCCTCTGAGGAGTCTGCAGCTGTGGCCCCTGGGGTTCTGGCCTCTGGGGAGTTTGCAGCTGTGGCCCCTGGGGTTCTTCAATTTGTAAGTCGCTCTGGATAAGAGCGTCTGCTAAATGATGTAAATGTAAATGTTCTGGCCTCTGAGGAGTCTGCAGCTGTGGCCAATGGGGCTCTGGCCTCTGAGGAGTCTGCTGCTGTGGCCACTGGGGAGTCTGCTGCTGTGGCCCCTGGGAATCTGGCCTGTGGGGAGTCTGCTGCTGTGGCCACTGGGGCTCTGGCCATTGTGGCTGCCTAGGCTTAGAGGCTGTATCGTGGGGTTGGGGGTTGTTGTATGGAGGAAACCTCAAGTTAGGCTGTGCATCTGCATAACATGCAAACACTATCAACAACACAAACCCAAAGGAGCACCACCTCACTGCCATACCTGCTCAATAAGATATAAGCTATCTTCAATAAGATGTAATACTGCCTATACTGCCTAATACAGGTTTATACCTGATTGTGAATGCTAGAATGCTAGAAACTGCCTCCTGTAATCAAAATCAATCCCTTTCCAACCCTGTCCACTTAAATGGTCAGCACCATATGTGCTAGACTAGAGTCACTGGCTTTATCCAGAAATAACCCCTAGTAGTTTGTGAAAATAAGAGTACAATACAAGTTGTAAAAATAGAATGCAACAAGGGAACAAAAACCAGCTTCAGTGCAGAAAAATAGTTCAACCTCCATTAGGAAGAACACAGCTTATATACCCTGAGATATATGATGTAATACATCAGTATGTGTACGTGTTCCTGTGTGTCCTCAGTCCTTGTACTACGACCTTTAGCGATAAGCTGACGCAAATTCCTATCATGTGAGAACACAGGGGCACAACTTTGGTTTTAGATGTGGCGGGGACATAACTTGGCGGGTGTCTGGGGGTCCTCACATTTTTTGGGGCATCTAAAGCTTATTTCCTGCATTTCTACACAATCTAATATGACCCATGGCCCTTCTAGCTGTCTCTATTTAGAACAACAAAAAGTAAGCAAAAATGCCCACAGTCATCAAGCTAGGTAAGAGACCGTTATTAAATATGTTTAAGTGATTGATAAGACTGAACTAGATCTATGATAATTCAATATTGTGCTGCACCTTTAACCAATAGCCTAACAAATGAACAACTCTTACAAATAAAGTACAAAGACTTAACTTTTGATTGTCTTTATTAAGACATCCTCTATATCAAATTTCAGCCAGCCCGAGCTGCCTGCAAGCCAGACCGTCATCAGTCTAGTCAATAACTCAACTCTCTCCCCAACACAACTTCTTTCCTATCTCTTTTTTTATGTCTCAATGGAAAGTATTAGAAAACAAAAGCTTAATAAAAACACATACACCTACACAGAAACACACAGAAACACTACATCCTCCATATAATTCATATCATAGGCCTAATAGTACTGTAGAGGCATTTTTACTTGCACACTATAGCTGGGCCACCCCGTCCTTCCCCTAGGGGTCCATGGCTCTGCAGCGCCCCAACCCAACACACCCCACTCAGCTTTAGGATCTTAGTGAAACATTCATTGTTGGTTTTGGGTGTGTTAGGCCAAGGCCAGCATGACAACCAACAGTATGGCAGACCCCCAGTGCCAGGACTGAACAGCCCAGCAGCTAGGGGATTGCTTAAATTGATATCTCCCATGACGTGGGCATGTTTTCAATACAGTCTCCTTTTGCCGTACAGTATTCCATTTAAGGCATCCAGACCTTATGAAAGTTGCACAGTATACCCTTAATCTTGTAATAAATCAAATCTAGTGATACATAACTTGACATTTTCTCCATCAATTGTGGGAGGATAATCAACCTTCCAATTAATGGCAATGCATTTCTTAGCCGATATAAATGCTAGGTTACAAAGTTTCTTCTGATAACAGTCTCCAGTATCAACATTTCCAAGCAAACAAAAACAGGGAGAAGGGAGAATTTATAGAGATAAAAGAACATACTCTTTACCAGAATTCAGCCAGCCTTCATAAGACCATAACATATGCAAGTATGTCCCCTTTTGTGTTTTATACCTCCAGCAGAAGAATTCCATTTCTGCGTGCATGATATTCCGTTTCACTGGCATATAGTACATTCTATGGATGGTCTTAAACTGCAGTAATTTATATCTGAGATTATATGAACATGACTGGGCATTCTAACATACAGTGGGGAAAAAAAGTATTTAGTCAGCCACCAATTGTGCAAGTTCTCCCACTTAAAAAGATGAGAGAGGCCTGTAATTTTCATCATAGGTACACGTCAACTATGACAGACAAAATGAGAAAAAAAAATCCAGAAAATCACATTGTAGGATTTTTAATGAATTTATTGGCATATGATGGTGGAAAATAAGTATTTGGTCAATAACAAAAGTTTCTCAATACTTTGTTATATACCCTTTGTTGGCAATGACACAGGTCAAACGTTTTCTGTAAGTCTTCACAAGGTTTTCACACACTGTTGCTGGTATTTTGGCCCATTCCTCCATGCAGATCTCCTCTAGAGCAGTGATGTTTTGGGGCTGTCGCTGGGCAACACAGACTTTCAACTCCCTCCAAAGATGTTCTATGGGGTTGAGATCTGGAGACTGGCTAGGCCACTCCAGGACCTTGAAATGCTTCTTACGAAGCCACTCCTTCGTTGCCCGGGCGGTGTGTTTGGGATCATTGTCATGCTGAAAGACCCAGCCACGTTTCATCTTCAATGCCCTTGCTGATGGAAGGAGGGTTTCACTCAAAATCTCACGATACATGGCCCCATTCATTCTTTCCTTTACACGGATCAGTCGTCCTGGTCCCTTTGCAGAAAAACAGCCCCAAAGCATGATGTTTCCAACCCCATGCTTCACAGTAGGTATGGTGTTCTTTGGATGCAACTCAGCATTCTTTGTCCTCCAAACATGACGAGTTGAGTTTTTACCAAAAAGTTATATTTTTGTTTCATCTGACCATATGACATTCTCCCAATCCTCTTCTGGATCATCCAAATGCACTTCAGACGGGCCTGGACATGTACTGGCTTAAGCAGGGGGACACGTCTCGCATTGCAGGATTTGAGTCCCTGGCGGCGTAGTGTGTTACTGATGGTTGGCTTTGTTACTTTGGTCCCAGCTCTCTGCAGGTCATTCACTAGGTCCCCCCGTGTGGTTCTGGGATTTTTGCTCACCATTCTTGTGATCATTTTGACCCCACGGGGTGAAATCTTGCGTGGAGCCCCAGATCGAGGGAGATTATCAGTGGTCTTGTATGTCTTCCATTTCCTAATAATTGCTCCCACAGTTGATTTCTTCAAACCAAGCTGCTTACCTATTGCAGATTCAGTCTTCCCAGCCTGGTGCAGGTCTACAATTTTGTTTTTGGTGTCCTTTGACAGCTCTTTGGTCTTGGCCATTGTGAAATTTGGAGTGTGACTGTTTGAGGTTGGGGACAGGTGTCTTTTATACTGATAACAAGTTCAAACAGGTGCCATTAATACAGGTAACGAGTGGAGGACAGAGGAGCCTCTTAAATAATAAGTTACAGGTCTGTGAGAGCCAGAAACCTTGCTTGTTTGTAGGTGACCAAATACTTATTTTCCACCATAATTTGCAAATAAATTCATTAAAAATCCTACAATGGGATTTTCTGGATTTTTTTTTCTCAATTTGTCTGTCATAGTTGACGTGTACCTATGATGAAAATTACAGGCCTCTCTCATCTTTTTAAGTGGGAGAATTTGCACAATTGGTGGCTGACTAAATACTTTTTTTCCCCACTGTATCTGTATCCATTCATCATCAATAGCATCTCCCAGGCCTTCCTCACATTTTTGTTTTGCATGTTTTGTGTCATTGGGAAAAGCCTCTATCAACCCTTCAAACCATTTGGAAATCAACTTTAGAGGTTTGTCAGACTGCCTTAAAATAGTTTCAATCTTTGAAGCTTCTTGCTTGTCCACTGCACAGATAATAAAGTGTTGTACAGTGCATTTGGAAAGTATTCAGACCCCCTTTTTCTACATGTTGTTACGTTACAGCCTTATTCTAAAATCGATCAAATTATTTTTTTCCTTATCAATCTACACACAATACCCCATAATGACAACACAAAAACAGTTTTTAAAGATTTTTTTTAACATAAGTATTCAGACCCTTTACTCAGTACTTTGTTGAAGCACCTTTTGGCAGCGATTACAGCCTTGAGTCTTCTTGGGTACGACGCTACAAGCTTGGCACACCTGTATTTGGGGAGTTTCTCTTATTCTTCTCTGCAGATCCTCTCAAGCTCTGTCAGGTTGGATGGGGAGCGTTGCTGCACAGCTATTTTCAGGTCTCTCCAGAGATGTTCGATCGGGTTCAAGTCCGGGCTCTGGCTGGGCCACTCAAGGACATTCAGAGACTTGTCCCGAAGCCACTCCTGCGTTGTCTTGGCTGTGTGCTTAGGGTCATTGTCCTGTTGGAAGGTGAACCTTCACCCCAGTCTGAGGTCCTGAGCACTTTGGAGCAGGTTTTCATCAAGGATCTCTCTGTACTTTGCTCTGTTCATCTTTCCCTCGTCTCCCAGTCCCTGCCGCTGAAAAACATCCCCACAGCATGATGCTGCCACCACCATGCTTCACCGTAGGGATGGTGCCAGGTTTCCTCCTGAAGTGATGCTTGGCATTCAGGCCAAAGAGTTCAATCTTGGTTTCATCAGACCAGAGAATCTTGTTTCTCACGGTCTGAGTCATTTAGGTGCCTTTTGGCAAACTCCAAGCGGGCTGTCATGTGTCTTTTACTGAGGAGTGGCTGGCCACTCTACCATAAAGGCCTGATTGGTGGAGTGCTGCAGAGATGGTTGTCCTTCTGGAAGGTTCTCCATCTCCACAGAGGAACTCTGGAGCTCTGTCAGAATGACCATCGGGTTCTTGGTCACCTCCCTGACCAAGGCCCTTCTCCCCTGATTGCTCAGTTTGGCCGGGCGATCAGCTCTAGGAAGATTCTTGGTGGTTCCAAACTTCTTCCATTTAAGAATGATGGAGGCCACTTTGTTCTTGGGGACCTTCAATGCTGCAGAATTTTTTTGGTACCCTGCCGAAGGTCTGTGCTTCGACACAATCCTGTCTCGGAGCTCTACGGACAATTCCTTCGACCTCATGGCTTGCTCTGGCATGTGCTGTCAACTGTTGGACCTTATATAGACAGATGTGTGCCTTTCCAAATCATGTCGAATGAATTGAATTTACAGGTGGACTCCAATCAAGTTGTAGAAACATCTCAAGGATGATCAATGGAAACAGGATGCACCTGAGCTCAATTTCGAGTCTCATAGCAAAGGGTCTGAATACTTATGTAAATAAGGTATTTCTGTTTTAACGGTTTTATATTTTTGTAAACATTTCTAAAAACTTGTTTTTGCTTTGTCATTATAGGGTATTGTGTGTAGATTGATGATAATTTTTATTTATTTAATCCATTTTAGAATAAGGCTGTAACGTTAAAAAAATGTGGGAAAAGTGAAGGGGTCTGAATACTTTCCGAATGCATTGTATATGCAAATGTCCACCTCTGGCTGTGGTAGCTACTAGCTAGCTAACTAGCTGCTAGTAGTTCATTCACGTAAGTCGAGAGGGGATGAAACATTAGCAAACGTCACATGACAGTTACACTAGCTCAGCAGTGGGAATAAATACTATATGTTCTGTCAAACAGCAGTTACCTTGCTAGCTAGATCAGTCAACTAAAGAGTAGCCAGTTTCTGCTCTGCTTTCTTTTAAAACTCTGAGAAAATGCACAACACAGACAGCAGCTGCCTCTGTTCATCTCTCCCGTGCTGGTCCTATATGCCAGCCTTTCAGAAGCTTTGCCTTCACACAGCCTGTCCGCACGCTCTGTGGTATCCGTGTGGTCCTAAATCCAGCCTGCTGAAACCGGAAAACAGCCTACCCAACCGCTCTGAGGCGTCTGCATGGTCCTAAAGCACACCGAGGCTGGGTTTTGTATCACAGTGCAATGATAAAACTGGGGGGGGACAAAAATGCAATTTCAGAATGTGGGGGGGTCATGTCCCTCCCCATCCCCAGTGAAAGTTGTGCCCCTCTGCGAACAAGATAAATGTAAAACCATTCAAAATATTCAGTCGACACCTTTAGTGTTTGTCTTGAGACTACAGAATTGACTAGTATGTGAATCATGTGGGTTACAGAGACTGAATATGTTATGCATTATGGCAATCACACTCAATCTAAATATGAACATGAGTAACACCTTTTCCCATCCACAGGATGTAATTATTATTTGTTCAGAAATGTACAGCGGCAGAATTCAGAACATGGGCCGTTCTTACAGTATTCTCCCTGTACACCAAGTCAGAACCATAGGATAAATAAAGGGAGCATAGAAGCAGACAATGAAAGCTCTTACAATATTTGATGATTACATTTCTATAAAACAGGCACCACCAAGTCAGAACAGTAGGCTAGGTTATGAGGGAGAAAGGGACCACATTTTTAGGGTGAGGCACATGGGCTACTAACAACTTACTACACAACATACACTTAGTATTACTTTCTTAGCTACAGCATACAGTGCATTCAGAAAGTATTCAGACCCCTTCCCTTTTTCCACATACAGTGGGGAAAAAAAGTATTTAGTCAGCCACCAATTGTGCAAGTCCTCCCACTTAAAAAGATGAGAGGCCTGTAATTTTCATCATAGGTACACGTCAACTATGACAGACAAATTGAGAAAACAAAATCCAGAAAATCACATTGTAGGATTTTTAATGAATTTATTTGCAAATTATGGTGGAAAATAAGTATTTGGTCACCTACAAACAAGCAAGATTTCTGGCTCTCACACCCTGTAACTTATTCTTTAAGAGGCTCCTCTGTCCTCCACTCGTTACCTGTATTAATGGCACCTGTTTGAACTTGTTATCACTATAAAAGACACCTGTCCACAACCTCAAACAGTCACACTCCAAACTCCACTATGGCCAAGACCAAAGAGCTGTCAAAGGATACCAGAAACAAAATTGTAGACCTGCACCAGGCTGGGAAGACTGAATCTGCAATAGGTAAGCAGCTTGGTTTGAAGAAATCAACTGTGGGAGCAATTATTAGGAAATGGAAGACATACAAGACCACTGATAATCTCCCTCGATCTGGGGCTCCACGCAAGATCTCACCCCTTGGGGTCAAAATGATCACAAGAACGGTGAGCAAAAATCCCAGAACCACACGGGGGGACCTAGTGAATGACCTGCAGAGAGCTGGGACCAAAGTAACAAAGCCTACCATCAGTAACACACTACGCCGCCAGGGACTCAAATCCTGCAGTGCCAGACGTGTCCCCCTGCTTAAGCCAGTACATGTCCAGGCCCGTCTGAAGTTTGCTAGAGTGCATTTGGATGATCCAGAAGAGGATTGGGAGAATGTCATATGGTCAGATGAAACCAAAATAGAACTTTTTGGAAAAACTCAACTCGTCGTGTTTGGAGGACAAAGAATGCTGAGTTGCATCCAAAGAACACCATACCTACTGTGAAGCATGGGGGTGGAAACATCATGCTTTGGGGCTGTTTTTCTGCAAAGGGACCAGGACGACTGATCCGTGTAAAGGAAAGAATGAATGGGGCCATGTATCGTGAGATTTTGAGTGAAAACCTCCTTCCATCAGCAAGGGCATTGAAGATGAAACGTGGCTGGGTCTTTCAGCATGACAATGATCCCAAACACACCGCCCGGGCAACGAAGGAGTGGCTTCGTAAGAAGCATTTCAAGGTCCTGGAGTGGCCTAGCCAGTCTCCAGATCTCAACCCAATAGAAAATCTTTGGAGGGAGTTGAAAGTCCGTGTTGCCCAGCGACAGCCCCAAAACATCACTGCTCTAGAGGAGATCTGCATGGAGGAATGGGCCAAAATACCAGCAACAGTGTGTGGAAACCTTGTGAAGACTTACAGAAAACGTTTGACCTGTGTCATTGCCAACAAAGGGTATATAACAAAGTATTGAGAAACTTTTGTTGTTGACCAAATACTTATTTTCCACCATAATTTGCAAATAAATTCATAAAAAATCCTACAATGTGATTTTCTGGAATTCTTTTTCTCATTTTGTCTGTCATAGTTGACGTGTACCTATGAGGAAAATTACAGGCCTCTCTCATCTTTTTAAGTGGGAGAACTTGCACAATTGGTGGCTGACTAAATACTTTTTTTCCCCACAGTACGTTACAGCCTTATTCTGAAATTGATTAAATTAATGTTTTTCCTCATCAATCTACACACAATAATACCCCATAATGACAAAGCAAAAACAGGTTTTTACATTTTTTTTGCACATTTATTAAACATAAAAAACTGAAAACCCTTTGCTATGAGACTTGAGCTCAGGTGCATTCTGTTTCCATTGATCATCCTTGAGAAGTTTCTACAACTTGATTGGAGTCCACCTGTGGTAAATTCAATTGATTGGACATGATTTGGAAAGGCACACACCTGTCTATATAAGGTCCCACAGTTGACCGTGCATGTCAGAGCCAAAACCAAGCCATGAGGTTGAAGGAATTGTCCGTAGAGCTCCGAGACAGGATTGTGTCGAGATACAAATCTGGGGAAGGGTACCAAAACATTTCTGCAGCATTGAAAGTCCCCAAGAGCACAGTGGCCTCCATCATTCTTAAATGGAAGAAGTTTTGAACCACCAAGACTCTTCCTAGAGCTGGCTGCCCGACCAAACTGAGCAATTGGGGAGAAGGGCCTTGGTCAGGAAGGTGGAGAACCCGATGGTCACTCTCACAGAGCTCCAGAGTTCCTCTGTGGAGATGGAAGAAACTTCCAGAAGGACAACCATCTCTGCAGCACTCCACCAATCAGGCCCTTATGGTAGAGTGGCCAGACTGAAGCCACTCCTCAATAAAAGGTACATGACAGCCTGCTTGGAGTTTGCCAAAAGGCACCTAGACCATGAGAAACAAGATTCTCTGGTCTGATGAAACCAAGATTGAACTCTTTGGCCTGAATGCCAAGCGTCACATCTGGAGGAAACCTGGCACCATCCCTACGGTGAAGCATGGTGGTGGCAGTATCATGCTGTGGGGATGTTTTCCAGCGGCAGAGACTGGGAGACTAGTTAGGATAGACGGAAAGATGAACGGAGCAAAGTACAGAGAGATCCTTGATGAAAACCTGCTCCAGAGTGCTCAGGAACTCAGAATGGGGCAAAGGTTCACCTTCCAACAGGACAACGACCCTAAGCACACAGCCAAGACAACCCAGGAGGGGCTTCGGGACAAGTCTCTGAATGTCCTTGAGTGGCCCAGCCAAAGCCCGGACTTGAACCCGATCGTACATCACTGGAGAGACCTGAAAATAGCTGTACAGTGATGCTCCCCATCCAACCTGACAGAGCCTGAGAGCATCTGCAGAGAAGAATGGGAGAAACTCCCCAAATACTAGGTGTGACAAGAAGACTCGAGGCTGTAATCGCTGCCAAAGGTGCTTCAACAAAGTATTGAGTAAAGGGTCTGAATACCTATGTAAATGTGATATTTGAGGGTTTTTTTATATACATTTGCAAACATTTCTAAAAACCTGTTTTTGCTTTGTCAGTATGGCGTATTGTGTGTAGATTGATGAGGGAAAAAAACTATTTAATCCATTTTAGAATAAGGCTGTAACGTACCAAATTTGGAAAAGGTCAAGGCGTCTGAATACTTTCCGAATACGCTGTACATATCTCCCTGGCATATTACATCATTTATGCAGCAGCATACAATATATTTTTGGACTCACCTTGTTGTGCTGTGCTCACTTGAACTGGAAGGTGGTGCGGTGGTCCTTCTTGTGGGCAAATTTTGTCATCAAAGTCTGGCATTCTCTGGATTTATGATGATCTCAAGACAACTGGTCGACTCATGACGTCAGTGATCTTCAGGTCGGAGCTCTAGAAAGAGGTTCCCTTCTTGGAATTCCGAGTTGGATGACTGTTAAAAACGAATTTTCCCAGTTGGAGCTTGTTTTTTCAGAGTTCCCAGTTGGCTTGAACTCACTGAAATCTGAGATTTCTGAGTTTCCAGTTGTTTTGAATGTGGCAGAAGTCATGCTGGATTGACAGCATGGCCAATGTAATCAACCTTTTCTGGCCCATGGTGTTGAACGTTTATCCTTTTAAGCTTGGAAAAGAGACCCTTAAACCCAGACTTGGACCACACACCTACTCTGCTGAATAGCAGGCTAGTGATTGCTTTGCAATGCTTGCAGTTAGCCACTGGTTCCTTCCAAACCACTCATTGTTGAATTTGCGATTTCCAACTTGTTGTGTAATGTTTATGTCCAATGGCCGACGTGCACCGATACATTTTATCTATAATTTCTCTTCATATGACAAGGATTGAAAAGGACTTGCCAGTAGATTGTCGACTTGATTCATGATGATGACTGCTTGTCTAGCTTGATAGCTAAGATTTTGAAAGTATGATGTTGACATGATCAGTCCAATCAAAGCTATGGTAGATATAAAATAATTTGACATCATCAAGACCTTGAGCCTTCTTGGATGGGCACTTCTAATGTAACTCTATGGCAGCACATTTTACATTTTAGTAATTTAGCAGACACTCTTATCCAGAGCGACTTACAGTTAGTGAGTACATACATTTTCATACTGGACCCCCATGGGAATCAAACCCACAACCCTGGCGTTGCAAACACCATGCTCTACCAACTGAGCTACACAGGGCTTGAATTTTTGAGCTCTCCGCATAGATTCTGTGGTGATATAGTGTCCCCATGAGTGACAGAACACTGAGCCAATCACGGCGCAACTAGAGAAAATTACCAACCCCTATGCTCCATATTTTCCGCTGGCTGCCCCACCACCACAGAAAGCACTGATCTAGGCTGAAACACCTGCATTTTGGAGCTGCCTTAGTCAAGAAAGCAAAAAATAGGAAATGTTTGTATGAGGCTTAATTAACAGAATTATTACTATTTTTTTTACATTATTCGCAAACTGATATGTGACATGTATTAATGCCAAAATAACATGCAAAACAGGCAACAAAAACAACAACAACCAAAAATATATACACTACCGGTCAAAAGTTTTAGAACATCTACTCATTCAAGGGTTTTTCTTTATTTTTACTATTTTCTACATTGTAGAATAATAGTGAAGACATCAAAACTATGAAATAACACATATGGAATCATGTAGTAACCAAAAAAGTGTTAAACAAATCCAAATATATTTTATATTTGAGATTCTTCAAATAGCCACCCTTTGCCTTGATGACAGCTTTGCACACTCTTGGCATTCTCTCAACCAGCTTCACCTGGAATGCTTTTCCAACAGTCTTGAAGGAGTTCCCACATATGCTGAAAACTTGTTGGCTGCTTTTCCTTCCATCTGTGGTCCGACTCATCCCAACCACCTCAATTTGGTTGATGTCGGGGGATTGTGGAGGCCAGGTCATCTGATGCAGCACTCCATCACTCTCCTTCTTGGTAAAATAGCCCTTACACAGCCTGGAGGTGTGTTGGGTTATTGTCCTGTTGAAAAACAAATGATAGTCCCACTAAGCCCAAACCAGATGGGATGGCATATCGCTGCAGAATGCTGTGGTAGCCATGCTGGTTAAGTGTGCCTTGAATTCTAAATAAATCACAGACCGTGTCACCAGCAAAGCACCCCCACACCATAACACCTCCTCCTCCACGCTTTACGGTGGGAAATACACATGCAGAGATCATCCGTTCACCCACACAGCTTCTCACAAAGACACAACGGTTGGAACCAAAAATCTCAAATTTGGACTCCAGACCAAAGGACAAATTTCCTCCGGTCTAATGTCCATTGCTCGCATTTGTTGGCCCAAGCAAGTCTCTTCTCTATTATTGGTTTGTCCTTTAGTAGTGGTTTCTTTGCAGCAATTCAACCACCCCATGTAGCTCAGTTAGTAGAGCATGGCACTTGCAACGCCAGGGTTGTGGGTTCGTTTCCCACGGGGGGCCAGTATGAAAAATAAATAATGTATGCACTCACTAACTGTAAGTTGCTCTGGATAAGAGCATCTGCTAAATGACTAAAATGTACATGTAAAATGAAGGCCTGATTCACACAGTCTCCTCTGAACAGTTGATGTTGAGATGTGTCTGTTACTTGAACTCTGTGAAGCATTTATTTGGGCTGCAATTTCTGAGGTTGGTAACTCTAATGAACTTATCTTCTGCAGCAGAGTTAACTCTGGGTCTTCCATTCCTGTGGCGGTCCTCATGAGAGCCAGTTTCATCATAGCGCTTGATGGTTTTTGTGACTGCACTTGAAGAAACTTTCAAAGTTCTTTAAATGTTCCGTATTGACTGACCTTCATGTCTTAAATTAATGATGGGCTGTCATTTCTCTTTGCTTATTTGAGCTGTTCTTGCCATCATATGGACTTGGTCTTTTATCAAATAGGGCTATCTTCTGTATACCCCCCTACCTTGTCACAACACAACTGATTGGCTCAAAGGCATTAAGAAGGAAATAAATTCCACAAATTAACTTTTAAGAAGGTACACCTGTTAATTGAAATGTATTCCAGGTGACTACCCCATAGTTGAGAGAATGCCAAGAGTGTGCAAAGCTGTCATCAAGGCAAAGGGTGGCTACTTTGAAGAATCTCAAATATAAAATATATTTTGATGTGTTTAACACTTTTTTTTGGTTACTACATGATTCCATATGTGTTATTTCATAGTTTTGATGTCTTCACTATTATTCTACAATGTAGAAAATAGTAAAAATATTTAAAAAACTCTTGAATGAGTAGGTGTTCTAAAACCTTTGACCGGTAGTGTATATATACTTTTTTTTTGCTAAACAGGTGGGGCTCAGAACAGGTGGCCTGAATGACGGGTCGCCACTGGTTAGAGCACAAGTGCCAAGACCATAGTAGGCACTTTTGCTAATTAAAGCAACTGTTTTTGTGACAAAAACGATCAGTAAAGTTGAAAATGGAAACACCCGACCTCGCTCCTTTCTCTCCCTCAACTCCGTCTAATCCAGACATTGTGTGCGCACACAAAAAAACTATCCAGTAAATATACCACTTTGTGGTTAAAGGAATTCCTGCCTCAGTCTCCTCCATTCCTCTCAGTCACCTGACCCATGACCACCTGTTCACCTTCACTATTGTCAGTCATCCTACCTGTCCGGCTACACACACAGATTCCAATAATCTTTCAGACACATTGATATGCTGTGATCCATTGGCGGCTAAAGTAATGAGAGCATAGAACTCTGAGATAGCCTATAGGCCAATGCAGCAGTAGGCCTATAACTTCCATCATCAACTAAGTAAAATACATAGGCCTAAAGCTGACAAATAAAAACAGTAGAAAATATTCTGATGACATTTCTGGTTCTTTCAATCACATTCTGTCACACCCTGGTGTTGGGACTCATTATTGTTTATCCAGGGTGTGTGCAGTCTATGTGTTTGTGTTCTATGTTGGGTGTCTAGGTTGTTGTTTTTCTAGGTTTGTTCAATGACTCCCAATCGGAGGTAACGAGTGTCAGCTGTTCGGCTCGTTATCTCTGATTGGGAGCCATATTTATTTCTGTATGTTTTCCTGTGGGGTTGTGGGTTTTTGTTTCCGTTACGGTGAGTTCACCGTGGAACTTCATGATCGTGGTTTATTGTTTTGTCGTGCTTTAACTTAATAAAGTCTACGATGTTCACTCAACACGCTGCGCGTTGGTCTGCTCCTTCACACGATCGTGACAGAAAAACCCACCACAAGAGGACCAAGCGGCGTAACAAGCGGCAACAGGACCTACCTACGCAGGATTTATGGGAGCCTCCTAAGGACTTTTGGACATGGGAGGAGATACGGGCTGGAAAGGGTCCTTGGGCACAATCGGAGGAGTACCACCGCCCTCGTGAAGAGCTGGAGGCAGCTGCAGCCGAGAGGAGGTGGTATGAGGAGGCAGCGCGGAGTCGAGGCTGGAAGCCCGTGGTTACTCCCCAAGAATTTCTTGGGGGGGGGCTAAAAGGGAGTGTGGCGAAGTCAGGTAGGAGACCTGCGCCTACTCCCTGGACTGACCGTGGAGAGCGAGAGTACGGGCAGACACCGTGTTACGCAGTTGAGCGCATGGTGTTTCCTGTACGCAGGCATAGCCCGGTGCGGTACATTCCAGCTCCTCGTATCGGCCGGGCTAGATTGAGTGTTGAGCCGGATGTCATGAGGCCGGCCCCACGCAGCAGGCCACCAATGCGTCTCCTCGGGCCGGCTTACATGGCACCAGCCCTACGTATGGTTTCCCCGGTTCGCCCACATAGCCCGGTGCGGGTTATTCCTCCTTCCCGTACTGGTCGGGCGACGGGGAGCATACAACCAGGTAGGGTTGGGCAGGCTCAGTGCTCAAGGGAGCCAGTACGCCTGCACGGTCCGGTATTTCCGGCGCCACCTCCCCGCTCCAGCCCAGTACCACCAGTGCCTACACCACGCACCGAGCCTCCTGTGTGTTCCCAGAGTCCTGTGCGTCCTGTTGCTGCTCCCCGCACTAGCCCTGAGATGCGTGTCCTCAGCCCGGTACCTCCTGTTCCGGCACCACGCACCAGGCCTACGATGCGCCTCAGACGGCCAGAGTCTGCCGTCTGCCCAACGGGGCCTGAACTGTCCGTCTGCCCAACGCCGTCTGAACTGCCCGTCTGCCCAACGGCGCCTGAACTGCCCGTCTGCCCAACGCCGTCTGAACTGTCCGTCTGCCAAGCGCCGCAGGAGCTGCCCGTCTGCCATGAGCCTGCAAAGCCGCCCGTCTGCCATGAGCCTACAGAGCCGTCCGCCAGACCGGAGCCGCTAGAGCTCTCCGCCAGACAGGAGCAGCCAGAGCCTTCCGCCAGACAGGATCAGCCAGAGCCTTCCGCCAGACAGGATCAGCCAGAGCCTTCCGCCAGACAGGATCAGCCAGAGCCTTCCGCCAGACAGGATCAGCCAGAGCCGTCCAGCCGGGATCCGCCAGAGCCGTCCAGCCGGGATCCGCCAGAGCCGTCCAGCCGGGATCCGCCAGAGCCGTCCAGCCGGGATCCGCCAGAGCCGTCCAGCCGGGATCCGCCAGAGCCGACCAGCCAGGATTCGCCATTCAGCCTGGTACTGCCCCTTAGTCCGGTACTGCCCCTTAGTCCGGTACTGCCCCTTAGTCAGGTGCTGCCCCTTAAACCGGTGGGGGTCATTTGGAGGAGGCTACATAAGCGGGAAGTGACTATGGTGGGGTGGTGGTCTAGGCCGGAGCCAGAACCACCACCGTGGACAGACGCCCACCCAGACCCTCCCCGAGACTGTATGCTGGTGCGCCCGGAGTGCGCGCCTTTAGGGGGGGGTACTGTCACACCCTGGTGTTGGGACTCATTATTGTTTATCCAGGGTGTGTGCAGTCTATGTGTTTGTGTTCTATGTTGGGTGTCTAGGTTGTTGTTTTTCTAGGTTTGTTCAATGACTCCCAATCGGAGGTAACGAGTGTCAGCTGTTCGGCTCGTTATCTCTGATTGGGAGCCATATTTATTTCTGTATGTTTTCCTGTGGGGTTGTGGGTTTTTGTTTCCGTTACGGTGAGTTCACCGTGGAACTTCATGATCGTGGTTTATTGTTTTGTCGTGCTTTAACTTAATAAAGTCTACGATGTTCACTCAACACGCTGCGCGTTGGTCTGCTCCTTCACACGATCGTGACACATTCATATCTCTTCTCCGCCTGTCTGCCTCCCTTTCTATCTGTCTTGACTTGAGCTATTGCTAGTGAAGTTCAACATTGTATCAAATAGTCACAGGGTCTGGACCGAAACTGTCGCTAATGAACTTGCAACATTGTATCAACTAGCCTATTCCGGGCCCTCAAAGTTTCCTGCGCCAGTGAGCTTGGAACCGAAAGCAGTTTTTTATTACATTTCCACTGGATACTGTATATGGGATCATCAGATCATGATATTTTGCTCTTTCACTCCGAGGCTTGGTGATTATCGAGGCCGGGAGTGTTGGAAAGATTGTTCAAATACTGAGGAACTATTATTCGCAATGGATGTTAAAAAAAACATACTTAGTTGACTTCTGTGAGTCGAAGAAAAAATGGGTGGTGTACGTGGTGAGTTAAAGATAATCAGAAATAAGACATTGCCAAATGGGCACTTTCCTACATATGCATGCATTCTGGAGACACACCATATCTTCGCCACACACCCCTTATCTTCACACATATATTTTAGACGCTTTCCAATCACACTGAAAAAAAGTGAAAATTAGTGTATCCTCAATGTATGTATTTTTTTGGATTCGTTTTATTAAACATTATACTTTTGTCAGGGTTTCGGCCGAGGCTGCTCCTCCTCCTGGTTCGGGCAGGCTTCGGCGGTCGTCGTCCCCGGAGTACTAGCTGCCACCGATCTATGTTTCATGTTCGTTTGGTTTTGTCTTGATGTTGTACACCTGTGTCTTGTTAGTCCTCGTTAGTGTCCTATTTAGTTCTCGTTGTGTGTGTTTGTCTTTGTGTGTGATTGCTCTTCTGTTTCGTGTTGGAGCTACGTACTTCCCTCCAGTGTTTTGGAGAGGTTTTTCGCACATGTTAGTGCGCCGTTTGATTGACGCCTGTGTGCGCCGTTATTTCGCCTTCGGGCTTATTGTGCTTATTTTCTACGTGAATATTGCACTGAGCTTCTGCGTCCTGCGCTTGATTCATGCACCACACCCACCTTCAGCACCCCTTGACAGAATCACACACCAAAATGGAATCAGCAGGATCTGCAGTTACGCCTGAGTCGCTCGAGGAGCATGTTCGCGGCCAAGATGACCAGATACGACAACTGGGGACCGCTCTACAGGACGTCATCAACACCCTGCACCGATGGGAGGCCAGCGGGGTACCCACACCTCCACCTACCCTGCCAACCCCATCGGCCGGTCCACCAGTCCCAGGTCCGGAACCCAGGGGGATTCGGCTCTCGCTCCCGAGGGCGTATGACGGAACAGCTGCCGGGTGTCAGGGGTTCCTCCTGCAGGTGGAGCTCTACCTGGCCACTGTACACCCGGTGCCCTCGGGACACGAGAGCGTTTCCGCCCTCATCTCCTGTCTCACGGGCAAGGCGTTGGAGTGGGCTAACGCCGAGTGGAGGAAGATGGACGCCAACACCATCTCCTACGCCGGCGGGGGAGCGTCTAGTCCACCTGAGACAGGGGAGGAGGAGCGCACAGGCGTTTGCTCTAGAGTTCCGGACTCTAGCGGCGGACGCAGGGTGGAATGAACGGGCCCTCATCGACCATTTTCGATGTAGCCTACGGGAGGACGTTCAACGTGAGTTGGCCTGCAGGGATACCCATCTCACCTTCGACCAGTTGGTCGATATGTCCATCCGTCTGGACACCCTGCTGGCCACCCGTGGACGTCCCGAGGGGGGTCCGTCCATTCCGCCCTCCGGCACCTCCGAGCCGAGCCCTATGGAGCTCGGGGGTGCCGGCGCTAGAGAAAGGAGGAGGAGGAGCCCGAGGGGGCCTGTCTCCTGCACCAAATGCGGTCATGGAGGGCACACTGCGGCCAGGTGCTGGGGAGGGTTCTCCGGGGGAGAAGACAACAGGCCACGCACTGGGGGGGCCTCCCAGGTGAGTAGACGTCCCACTTACCCAGAGCTTTCTGTTGCGCACTTTTGTATACCTGTGTGTTTTCCACAGGTTGCACCTCATTCCCAGCATAAGGCGCTAGTAGATTCAGGCGCAGCTGGGAATTTTGTTGATCGGAAGTTTTGTTTAGATTTAGGGATCCCTCTCCTACCTGTTGACAAACCTTTTCCCGTTCATGCCTTAGATAGCCGCCCGTTGGGGTCGGGGTTGATTAGGGAGATCACAGCACCACTTAGGATGTGTGCGCAGGGGGGTCATGAAGAGACTATACAGCTGTATCTGATCGACTCTCCTGCGTACCCAGTGGTGCTGGGAATTCCCTGGTTAAGCACCCATAACCCTGCTATTTCGTGGCAACAGAGGGCTCTCGATGGGTGGTCTGCTCAGTGCGAGGGGCGATGTCTGGGTGTTTCCGTGGGGGCGACTTCGGTGGAAAGTCCAAACCAAGTGCCCGCACTGCACATTCCGCCTGAATATGGGGATTTAGCTCTCGTGTTTAGTAAAACTAGGGCGACGCAGTTGCCTCCTCATAGACAGGGGGATTGTGCGATTGATCTCCAGGCAGGAGCAGCGCTCCCACGGAGCCACGTGTATCCTTTGTCTCAAGAGGAGAGAAAAGCTATGGAGACTTACATAGCCGAATCTTTGAGACAGGGATACATTCGGCCCTCCACTTCTCCCGCCTCCTCGAGTTTCTTTTTTGTGAAGAAGAAAGATGGAGGGTTGCGCCCGTGCATTGATTACCGTGGTCTCAATCAGATTACTGTGAAATACAGTTATCCACTCCCTCTGATTGCGACCATGACAGAGTCATTGCATGGAGCGCGGTTTTTCACAAAATTGGATCTCAGGAGCGCGTATAACTTGGTGCGCATTTGGGAGGGAGACGAATGGAAGACAGCGTTTAGTACCACGTCAGGTCATTTCGAATATCTCGTCATGCCATATGGGTTGATGAATGCTCCATCAGTCTTCCAATCCTTCGTAGATGACATTTTCCGGGATATGCAGGGACAAGGGGTGGTCGTGTACATTGATGACATTCTGGTGTACTCGTCTACCCGAGCCGAGCATATAACCCTGGTGCGTCGTGTATTGAGGAGGCTGTTGGAGCACGACCTATATGCCAAGGCAGAGAAATGTCTGTTTTTCCAGGAGTCGGTCTCCTTTTTGGGTTATCGGTTGTCCGCGTCAGGGGTGAGAATGGAGTTGGATCGTGTGTCCGCTGTGCGTAATTGGCAAACTCCAACCACTGTAAAAGAGGTGCAGCAGTTCTTGGGCTTTGCAAATTACTACCGGAGGTTTATCCTGGGTTTTGGACAGGTGGCAGCTCCCATCACGTCCCTTCTGAGAGGGGGTCCGGTGCGCCTGCAGTGGTCAGCTGATGCGGACAGGGCCTTTAGGAGACTGAAGGACCTGTTTACGTCGGCTCCGGTGCTGGCGCATCCGGATCCCGCATTACCCTTTCAGGTTGAGGTAGACGCGTCTGAGGCTGGTATAGGGGCCGTTCTCTCTCAACGGTCCGGCACGCCACCTAAACTCCGCCCCTGTGCTTTTTACTCAAAAAAGCTCAGCCCGGCGGAGCGTAACTATGACGTTGGGGACAGGGAGCTGTTAGCTGTAGTTCAAGCCCTTAAGGTGTGGAGGCATTGGCTTGAGGGGGCTCAACACCCTTTCCTCATTTTGACTGACCATCGGAACCTGGAGTACATCCGGGCAGCGAGGAGACTGAACCCTCGCCAGGCTCGATGGAGTATGTTTCTCACCAGGTTCGTATTTAAAATCACGTACATCCCTGGGTCCCAGAATGGTAAGGCAGATGCGCTGTCCCGGCGGTATGACACGGAGGAGAGGTCCGTTGAGCCTACTCCCATACTACCGGAGTCTTGCCTTGTGGCACCGGTGGTGTGGGAGGTCGATGCCGAAATCGAGCGAGCGTTGCGTACCGACCCCAGCCCTCCACAGTGTCCTGAGGGTCGGAAGTACGTTCCGCTCGAGATTCGGGATCGACTCATTTACTGGGCTCACACGTCACCCTCCTCTGGACATCCGGGTATTGGCCGGACAGTGCATTGCCTTAGCACTAAATACTGGTGGCCCACTTTGGCTAGGGATGTGAGGGTTTATGTCTCCTCCTGCTCGGTGTGCGCCCAGTGTAAGGCACCCCGACATCTGCCCAGGGGTAAGTTACAACCCCTGCCCGTTCCACAACGACCATGGTCCCACCTCTCGGTGGATTTTGTGACAGACCTTCCCCTCTCTCAGGGGAATACCACCATCCTGGTCGTTGTGGACCGGTTCTCTAAGGCCTGTCGTCTTCTCCCTATGTCGGGTCTTCCTACTGCCCTACAGACCGCTGAGGCCCTATTCACCCACGTCTTCCGGCATTACGGGGTACCCGAGGATATAGTGTCTGATCGAGGCCCCCAGTTTACCTCCCGTGTTTGGAGAGCGTTCATGGAGCGTTTGGGGGTCTCGGTTAGCCTTACCTCAGGGTACCACCCGGAGAGTAACGGGCAGGTAGAACGTGTCAACCAGGATGTGGGTAGGTTTCTGAGGTCGTATTGCCAGGGCCGGCTGGAGGAGTGGGCACGGTACATTCCCTGGGCCGAGATGGCCCAGAACTCTCTCCGCCACTCCTCTACCAACCTAACCCCCTTCCAATGTGTGTTAGGTTACCAGCCGGTTCTGGCACCTTGGCAGCAGAGCCAGATCGAGGCCCCTGCGGTGGATGATTGGATGAGGCGCTCGGAAGAGACGTGGAACGCTGCCCACGTCCACCTGCAGCGGGCCGTCCTTCGTCACAAGGCGAGCGCCGATCTCCACCGCAGTGAGGGGCCGGTGTACGCACCCGGAGATCAAGTCTGGCTCTCTACCAGAAACCTACCCCTCCGCCTGCCCTGCCGGAAGCTGGGTCGGCGGTTTGTGGGGCCCTTTAAAGTCCTGAGAAGATTGAACGAGGTGTGTTATAGGTTACATCTACCTGTTGAGTATAAGAATATTAACCCCTCGTTCCATGTGTCTCTTCTCAGGCCGGTGGTAGCTGGTCCACTCCAGGACAATGAGATAGGGGAGACTCCTCCGCCCCCACTGGACATCGAGGGGGCTCCGGCGTACACCGTTCGGTCCATCTTGGACTCAAGACGCCGGATGGGGGGTCTCCAGTATCTCGTGGAGTGGGAGGGGTACGGCCCGGAGGAGCGGTGCTGGGTGCCGCGGAGGGACATCCTAGACCCATCTCTCCTGTCGGAGTTCCACCGGGACCATCCCGCGCGTCCTCCTGGTCGTCTCCGAGGCCGGGGTCGGCGCACGGCTGGAGCCGCGCGTCAAGGGGGGGGGGGGTACTGTCACGGTTTCGGCCGAGGCTGCTACTCCTCCTGGTTCGGGCAGGCTTCGGCGGTCGTCGTCCCCGTAGTACTAGCTGCCACCGATCTATGTTTCATGTTCGTTTGGTATTGTCTTGATGTTGTACACCTGTGTCTTGTTAGTCCTCGTTAGTGTCCTATTTAGTTCTCGTTGTGTGTGTTTGTCTTTGTGTGTGATTGCTCTTCTGTTTCGTGTTGGAGCTACGTACTTCCCTCCAGTGTTTTGGAGAGGTTTTTCGCACATGTTAGTGCGCCGTTTGATTGACGCCTGTGTGCGCCGTTATTTCACCTTCGGGCTTATTGTGCTTATTTTCTACGTGAATATTGCACTAACGTCTTTTGGACTGAGCTTCTGCGTCCTGCGCTTGATTCATGCACCACACCCACCTTCAGCACCCCTTGATAACTTTAGTGGTTTCAATCTATTTCTTGTGGATTCGCTCGACCTAAATAAATGTACATTCCCCTCAATCTAATATTTCTGTTTCAATGGAAGCATAGAAATTGGTTTTTTCCTTACGCGTGCAAATGCGTAGTCTGCACAGACATCTGATGTCATGACGCAGCGTTCAGCTGCAACTTTTCCACCTGCTAATCCTTTTGCTCTTCCCAGTTCATAACGGTTGATGAGAAAGCATTGTTATACACGGTAGGTTGAGTCATGAAATCATATTTCGTAAGCAATATGTTGTTGGTGGTGTGTTTGACAATTGTATAATTGACCATTTGGCAGTGTTGAGATTAATACAACTTTGTTGTGGATGTAATGTGTTACGAAAGTCATTGGTAATTTAGCTAGCTAGCTAATGGTAGTCACTTGTACTAGCTAGCTAGCGAGCGAGCTCGTGTCTGTGTTAAGTTTTGTAAGGTTAAGTTAGTTCTGACATTGTCAACTAAGTCTGTGTATTTTCTCCCGGTTCATTTTGTTTAAAAAAAATGTTGTTTTATGCTGACATTGTGTCTTGGGATGGTGGCTAGCTACTTCTAACTGTTAGCTATTATTATTAGTACGGTTATTTTCTTTCTTTGTCACAGTAATTGTGTTAGCTATAATGCTACTACTCGCTAACATGCAAATTTAGCTAGCCAACCACGTGCAATGCTAGCTAACGTTGAATAGTACAGGTAATCACTAACATTATGAACATTTTACTGGTCTAAACATTGAAGGGAACTTTGCATTTTCTCACCAGCATTGTTTAAGTGAATTCACTCAACACCTGAAGGTTTGACTTATTTATTTTATTGCTGCTGGTAAGTCATTCTAATATAATAGAGACTGGTATAAGGCTAATGTTAATGTTAATATTGTTGGATGTCATAATATTCAACAAAATTGGTCTGTGATCTATATGAGCTCTTAATAACCTTCGGCATAAATGTCGGGTTAGGACGTAACACCGCTATGCTCAAATCACCATTAATGGCAAAGCAGTCGGGTCTCGTCGAAAGAGCACACAAATCACTGACACGCATAGCAGTAGTCAAAGCGAGCAACAGTGCCGTCTTCATAGACAGCATCTTGAGGGGTATTTGATTCAATGGCTCGAACGGCGACTCACAGAGCGCTTCGAGTACCAAAGTCAAATCCCACTGAGGAAGCGTGGCTCTAGGCATTGGCCTAAGCCGCCGTGTTCCTAAAAGGAAACGTTTCACTAGAGGGTGGCTAAAGACAGTGTCTCTGCCAAACCCCTCGTGACAAGCTGAAATCGCCGCTGCAAACACCTTAATGGTGGCGGGCGATCACTGCTTATCAAACATAAACTGCAGGAACGAGAGTACACTCTCAACCCAACAGTTCATGGGGTCTACATTCTCTGTGCCACACCACTGTGAAAACACATTCCATTTACTGGCATACACCCTGGAAGTGGAACCGGCACGTGAACCCTATATGGTCCTGATTACTGAATCAGATAACCCACGGCGCTTTAGCCTGTCCCTCTCAGGAGCCAAGCCTTCAGTGGTTGGCCAATTATGGGCAATCGCCCTATCGAGCCTCCCACCTGAGACAACGCGTCCCATCGATGTGGAATTGGCCAAGGTGGCGCAACCATTTCCAACTCCAAGAGGTTGATGTGGCAACTCGAAAGAGGCCACACACCTCCTATCGCTTGGGTCTGACAAGTCCCTCCCCATCCAGTCAGAGAGGTATCTGTAAACACTGGAATGTAGGAGGACACTTTGCCTATTGGGACTCCGTGCGTGAGAACGTGCGGGTCTCTCCAATAGTTCAGATCTGCACTGAGTGAGAGAGGAACCACCACCAATGGACGACGTTGACGCACTGGGTCTAGTCTTAGTTGGGCGAACTATTGCTGCATCCTGCGCATGCGCAGGAGTCCCAGCGTTACCACGAAATGGGCTGACGACATGAGACCCAAGAGTGACATGACTGACAGCGCCGTTACTGTGTGATTCGGACGAAACCTTCTCAGGGCTAGCAACAGGGCTGCCCTTCGAGGATCCGAAATTCGAGCCCTCATCATTACAGTGTCTAGCTGTATCCCCAGGTAGACAATCTGATGACTGGGCCAGGGTGCGCTCTTTTTCCAATTCACAGCAAACCCCAGACACGTGAGATGAATCACTGTCTGTGTCGTGTGAGTGAACGCCAGCTCTGCTGACGGGGCGAGAACCAGTAGGTCGTCTAGGTAGGCTAGTAGCCTTATTCCCTGACGACGCATTTGAAAAACGTGCGAGGTGCCAGGGCGTACTCGAATGGCATCCTCGTGAACTCGTAAGCCACCCCTTGAAAGGCGAATCGTAGAAACTTTCTGTGACGCGGCTGCACCGGCACATGAAAGTACGCGTCCTTTAGGTCTATGCTCGTACAAAAGTCTCCCTTCTGGACACATTCCAGTATACATTTTGTCGTTAGCATTCGGAAGGGCCGTTTGGCTACGCTCTCGTTGAGAATGTGTAAATCCAATATCGGCCTCATTCCCCCCGTCTTTTTCGGCACTAGGAAATAGGGCGAATATAGCCCTTTGTTCCTTTGCTCCCGGGGAACTACTGTGACTGCCTCCTTCGCCAAAAGTTACGTAATCTCTGAAACCAGAGCGGCCACTTTTTCGGGCGTTTTCCACCACCCCCTTGAACGGGGGGGAGGTCCGATGAAATTGGATGGCATAACCTTTCTCCAGCACCTGGTCTAGCCAGTGGGAGAGAGTACAGCTTCTCTGCCACTCCCAGCAATGCAGAGGAAGCGGTAGAGCGCAAAGCTGTGGTACTTTCAGTAGGAAGGACCTGTATTCCTCTATGGCCCTTGCCGCCACTGTTCCCCAACACTGAAGTGGTGGAACGGCCCAAGGCAGGCCTCCCAAGAAAGGGAGAGGAACTATCAGCGCGTTCTGAGAGAAACGGGGGCGCCAATACGTTGGTTAAACTCGTAACCGTAGTATTCCGGCCCTCCGTGAACGCAGCACGGGTCTGAACTGCACTGACTGAGGTGTTAGCCTGAGACAGAGCGCCGTCCCCAAAGAGCGATTGCGTAATCATTCCATTACCTGGCTGTGACTGCAGTCTGCTATGTGAGACCTTCACTGCAGTACTCATAGGAGTCTGTAAAGTGAGGTCTTCATGAGGTAAAGCAAGGCAGCGCCTTTTTACCTTAATTACACTCGCCTCGTGTGTGCTCAGCTACGCACCTTTGGTGGGCTGAGCTACACTTAGTGGTGAACATCAGCGCGTTCTGAGAGAAACGGGGGCGCCGATACATTGGTTACACTCGGAACCGTAGTATTCCGGCCCTCCGTGAACGCAGCACGGGTCTGAACTGCACTGGCCGAGGTGCTAGCCTGGGACAGAGCGCCATCCCCGCATGGCGATTGCGTCATCATTCCATTACCTGGTTGTGACTGCATTCTGCTATGAGAGACCTTCACTACAGCACTCCTAGGAGTCTGTAGTGTGAGGTCTTTATGAGGTAAACTAAGGCGGCGCCTTGTTACCTTCATCACACTCGCCTCGTGTGTGCTCAGCTACGCACCCTTGGTGGGCTGAGCTACACTCAGAGTGGTGTGGTAGAGACATAGAGCGTGAAGTATTCTGCACGTTCTCAGACGTGATATGGAAAAGGGGCTCTCTTGTGACAAAGTCAATTGGAGCCAACTCTTTATTACACACATCAAAACATACAGTCTCCTCCGTACCCTCAACAGAAGGGTGGGGGGGAATAGTGGGCTCAGTCCGACCATGCGCTGTGCCAGCTCCCATTCTCTCCCCCTCGTCCCATCACTGGCGCTGTCTCTTCTGAGTACCCTTTGGGTGCTGCCAGGTCGACGCTCTTATCACCTCTCTCGCCGGCGGAATCGTCGGAGCCTCAGGTGCCGCTGGGGGGGCAGGGCCCACTCGCCTGCTGCTCGAGGCCAACGCCTGACGCCGGGCACGACGCCTTGCCGTAGATCCCGATCTACTGGGGGCGGTGGAGATGGACGGCTTCTGTGGCGCGTGGCTAGACTTCCCTGTCAGTGGCAGGTGTCTGGCCAGCTGCTTCCTCTCCTCGTCCAACTTAGCAAACCGTTGTCAGAGATGGGGGCGTTAAGCAGTGATGCTCTGTCGTCCTCTTTCATGGCCGTCAAGGACAGCCAGAGGTGTCATTCCGTGACCACCGAAGTGGCCATGGACCTCCCCACACAGACGGCCAACGCTTTAGTTAGGTGAAGAATAGCGCCAGAAATCCTGGACGCCTCTTCCACCTCTTCTCCCGTGAGCTCAGTCTTACCCGTTGTTAGACGGGACAGAGAGGCTGCGAGGAGGGCAATATTGTTTGCTGCTGCTACAGCCTGGGCTCCCAACGTGAAGGACTTCTCTGCCAGCTGTGCTGTGAGTCTGTCCTTCTGCGTCGGCAAAGTGGCCTTTTTGAAGGAGGGCCAGGGACTCGAACCCGGCACGAGATACGCCGCCATGGCGCTCTCAAGCCTGGGGATTCCCTTAGCAACCATCTGTCTCCCTTCCACTCTAGTGAATGGGAGGTACGCTTTAGCCGGCGAACGCGCCGCTAGAGGTGCCTCCCATCATCAAACCAGTGAGAAGGTGAGTGGGCGGTGGACCGTTGGGAGATCAGATCACCAGCAGCGAACGCTGCGCAATGACCAATCATATAGAGTGGTTCCCATGACGAATTTGATGCTATGTGACCCAACATTGGATACTTTCTTCAGCAAAGATGGCTGATAAAAATATTAGGATGGAAGAAAATGTAAGTAATTATAACGTCATAACTAATCATGTTGAGAGGAATATGTTAGTTTATGTAGAGACAAATGATTATGCATATTTTTTTGTCATAAAGTTAATTTATGAAAATCGCTATTTAGCAAGCTGGCTGACTAGCTAACATTAGCCAGCTACTGTAGCTAGCTATCTTTATGGGCGTTGTGACATGAGTATGAAATTGTAATTCATGTTGTTTCGTGTTTTAGGGACTCCTGAGAAAACCAGCACACCAGGCTGTCGTCTTGTGGAACAGTGGATGTAAAGAATCTAGCTAGCTAAAGCATTTACTGCAAATTGAATGTACACTTTTGTAAGCTTGCCTTGCTGATATTTGCCATGCAATGTAGCTGAAGTAACATACCTAGCTAAATATTTTTCTTGCTTATTGTATAGTGGAGGATAAAAATCCCTGTATGCCAATGGATGTGTAGCTAGCTATGTAGCTGATCTGTGCATGGACAGTGGTTTTAATTGCTTCCCCCAGTTAATCATTAATTCCCAAGAAATTGCAGAAAAGGACTGTTACATGTCAATATTATAATGTCAATATTAGCTAGCTAAACTATATATACAAAAGTATGTGGGCAACCTTTGAAATTAGTGGATTTGGCTATTTCAGCGACACCCGTTGCTGACAGGTGTATAAAATCGAGCACACAGCTATGCAATCTCCATAGACAAACATTGGCAGTAGAATGGCCTTACTGAAGAGCTAAGTGACTTTCAACGTGGCACCGCCATAGGATGCCACCTTTCCAACAAGTTAGTTCATCAAATTCTGCCCTGCTAGAGCTGCCCCGGTTAACTGTAAGTGCTGTTATTGTGAAGTGGAAACATCAAGGAGCAACAATTGCTCAGCCGCGAAGTGGTAGGCCACACAAGCTGAAATGGGTTTCCATGGCTAAGCAGCTGCACACAAGCCTAAGATCACCATGCGCAATGCCAAGCATTGGCCGGAGTGGTGTAAAGCTTGCCGCCATTGTAATCTGGAGCAGTGGAAGCGCGTTCTCTGGAGTGATGAATTACGCTTCACCATCTGGCAGTCCGACGGATGAATCTGGGTTTGGCGGATGACATGAAAACGCTACCTGCCCCGATGCATTGTGCCAACTGTAAAGTTTGGTGGAGGAGGAATAATAGTCTGGGGCTGTTTCATGGTTCAGGCCCCTTAGTTCCAGTGAAGGGAAATCTTAATGCTACAGCATACAATTACATTCTAGACGATTCTGTGCTTCCAACTTTTTGGCAACAGTTTGGGGAAGGCCCTTTCCTGTTTCAGCATGACACCTTTGCGATGAATTGGAAAGCCGACTGCGAGCCAGGCCTAATAGCCCAACATCAGTGCCGACCTCACTAATGCTGTTGTGGCTGAATGGAAGCAAGTCCCCTCAGCAATGTTCCAACATTTAGTGGAAAGGCTGTTATAGCAGCAAAGGGGGGACTAACTCCATATTAATGCCCATGATTTTGGAATGAGATGTTCGACGAGCAGGTGTCCACATACTTCTGGTCATGTAGTGTATGAACCTAGCTATGAACCTCAGCTATCATAGCCGGTTGTATTGACTTCAAAACAGTCTGAATGGCATCAGTGAAGCCTATGGGTTGAGTAAAACATAATATAACTTTGTGTCAAGGATGCAAGTCGTATATACATGTAGTTATTACCAAGCATGAGTTCCCCACATTGTAGCATGTACATTGAATATATTCACTGATCATGTACTCTACCTTGGCAAATAAATCTGCGGTTCAGGTATGAATGTCTGTGAGACATTCTTTTTCAGTCATATCTAATACCAGGAGTATCAAACTCAAGTCTTTGAATGATGCTGTGTCTGCATGTATGTATTACAATTATACACTTTAACAGTGTTTACCAATCATGGTCCTGGGACATCAATGGTTCCACCTTGTAACTATGCAATAGACTAGAACACATGATTTAACTAGTTAAAGGCTGATTTGTCATTTATATACATGTATACAGAAACAGAATTTAAAAAACATTACACTACACTTCCTATGCATCATGTAAATACTCTTAAGGTTTATCTCAATATTTAATTTCCTTCATCTGCATTGATCTGAGGACACAGGATAGCTGTAGTATTTCATCAAATGAGAGACTTAATATCAACCTGTTGAGAATGGAAACCAATTCCAGCAGAGAATGTGAAAAGCTTTATTGAAAGAAGTTCATTATCCAAGTGTTATAAATACATAATACTTGCATTATAAATATTATAATTGTAATATTATATTATAAATACAAGTTCAATCTGTAATCTGGTGTGCATTATAAAAAAGAGGAAGAAAGAAGAGGTGGGGAGAGAGGTGTGAGAAAGTGTAAAAGACAGAAAGGGAAAGAGATAAGAACAGAGGAGCAGAGAAGACAGCATTTGATTAATGAATTACAGTGCTACTAAACTTCATATTCTCTCAGGTCATCCTAACCAGCCTTGGGCCCCCAGTTGGCCTGAAGTTTATCTTAATTAAGAGCGGGTGAGGTGGCAATGATGGGACTGGGGGTTGGCATCCTCTCTCACATCAAAACATACCTGCAGACGAGAGACAGATGGAGAGAGAGATAGCATGATTAAGCCTTGTGTTTTTTAAATTCTAAAACCGTCAGTCATCATAATCATCAGGAGGTGAAATGCAAAACTGACCATGGATAAAACCAAAAAAGGTAATGTAGACTTTTTTTTTTTTCCCCTTTTTCTCCCCAATTTCGTGTTATCCAATTGCGATCCAATTACGATCTTGTCTCATCACTGCAACTCCCCAACGAGCTTGGGAGAGGCAAAGGTTGAGTCATGCTTCCTCTGAAACATGACCCGCCAAACCGCGCTTCTTAACACCCGCCTGCTGAACCCGGAAGCCAGCTGCACCAATGTGTCGGATGAAACACAGTTCAACTGACAACCGAAGTCAGCCTGCAGGCGCCCAGCCCGCCACAAGGAGTCGCTAGAGCGCGATGAGCCAAGTAAAGCCCCCCGGCTAAACCCTCCCATAACCCGGACGACGCTGGGCCAATTGTGCGCCGCCCTATGGGACTCACAGTCACGGTCTGTTGTGACACAGCCTGGAATCGAACCCCAGGCTGTAGTGACCATGGATAATTAACTCTGGGACTACTACATCTCTATCTGTATTTCAATGTAAAGCATCTTTTTAATAATACTTCCTGTTGACCCGACCAAGTGACCTCTCACCTCTGATCATGCTGTGCCCTCTATGTGTCAGCAATTTCAGATGATGGAGGGGTTCACCGACACAGCTGATATAACCTAGAGGATTAAGGGAGAAGAGGGAAAGGGATGAAGTGAAGGAGAGAGACTGACATTTTTTTCAATATGGTTGACTCTTAAAAGAGCCTGTTTTATTTTTGTACAGACATCATCACCCTTACCTGAACAGCACCCTTATCTGAGAAGTAGATTTCAAAGAGAGAGAAACTGGGAATTTAATAACTACAGTTGACATAGCTAAGTAAATGGAAGAATACTCTTGTTGCAATGCGGATGGCTCTTAAAAGAGCCTTTGATTGTGCATAGTGTAGTCTATGGTGTTGCCAGGGTACAGCACCCTCTTCGAAGAAGTAGGAGGTGAAGATCTCCCGCACACAGATTGCCTCCCATGCTGCGTTGTTGGCCCCCATCCTGGCAGCATCCTGCAGAGCAGCAGACCTCTCCTCTGGCACACAGCAGAGAGCTGCAGGTCCTCTCCTGGTCCTCCTGTCCATCCTAATGAAGTTATGCAGGACACAGGTTGCCTTCACACGCCTGATTTCCCCCACGAGACAGTCCCAGATGGCCCTGGTCACCCAACCGTGCAGTGCCCTACACAGTAACTGTAGGCAATCGTTTTGAAGGAATCTCCAGTTGCAAGGTATCTGTAGGAATATGGAAGATCATGTCATTATTAGACTTTTACATCACAAGGTCATTGTGGATTACTAAAGTACAGTGAGGGAAAAAAGTATTTGATCCCCTGCTGATTTTGTACATTTGCCCACTGACAAAGACATGATCAGTCTATAATTTTAATGGTAGGTTTATTTGAATAGTGAGAAACAGAATAACAACAACAAAAATCCAGAAAAACATATGTCAAAAATTGTATATATTGATTTGCATTTTAATGAGGGAAATAAGTATTTGACCCCTCTGCAAAACATGACTTAGTACTTGGTGGCAAAACCCTTGTTGGCAATCACAGAGGTCAGGCGTTTCTTGTAGTTGGCCACCAGGTTTGCACACATCTCAGGAGGGATTTTTTTCCACTCCTCTTTGCTGATCTTCTCCAAGTCATTAAGGTTTCGAGGCTGACGTTTGGCAACTCAAACCTTCAGCTCCCTCCACAGATTTTCTATGGGATTAAGGTCTGGAGACTGGCTAGGACACTCCAGGACCTTAATGTGCTTCTTCTTGAGCCACTCCTTTGTTGCCTTGGCCGTGTGTTTTGGGTCATTGTCATGCTGGAATACCCATCCACGATCCATGTTCAATGCCCTGGCTGAGGGAAGGAGGCTCTCACCCAAGATTTGACGGTACATGGCCCCGTCCATCGTCCCTTTGATGCGGTGAAGTTGTCCTGTCCCCTTAGCAGAAAAACACCCCCAAAGCATAATGTTTCCACCTCCATGTTTGACGGTGGGGATGGTGTTCTTGGGGTCATAGGCAGCATTCCTCCTCCTCCAAACACGGCGAGTTGAGTTATTGCCAAAGAGCTCGATTTTGGTATCATCTGACCACAACACTTTAACCCAGTTCTCCTCTGAATCATTCAGATGTTCATTGGCAAACTTCAGACGGGCCTGTATATGTGCTTTCTTGAGCAGGGGGACCTTGCGGGCGCTGCAGGATTTCAGTCCTTCACGGTGTAGTGTGTTACCAATTGTTTTCTTGGTGACTATGGTCCCAGCTGCCTTGCGATCATTGACAAGATCCTCCCGTGTAGTTCTGGTGTCACGATCGTTTAAAGATTGGTCGAACCAAGGTGCAGCGTGATAAGCGTACATGTTTATTACAACTGTGCAAACACGACAAAACAACAAACAAACGATACGTGAAGTCTTAAGGTTACACACAACAAACCTATACGGAACAAGATCCCACAACTAACTGGTGTCAACAGGCTGCCTAAGTATGGTCCCCAATCAGAGACAACGAGCAACAGCTGCCTCTGATTGGGAACCACACAGGCCAACATAGATCTACACATTCTAGATCTTAAACATAGAACATCGACTTAGCAAACACAACACAGAAAATACACACCCTGACTCAACAAATACAAGTCCTCAGAGTCAGGGCGTGACATCTGGGCTGATTCCTCACCGTTCTAATGATCATTGCAACTCCACGAGGTGAGATCTTGCATGGAGCCCCAGGCCGAGGGAGATTGACAGTTCTTTTGTGTTTCTTCCATTTGCGAATAATCGCACCAACTGTTGTCACCTTCTCATCAAGCTGCTTGGCGATGGTCTTGTAGCCCATTCCAGCCTTGTGTAGGTCTACAATCTTGTCCCTGACATCCTTGGAGAGCTCTTTGGTCTTGGCCATGGTGGAGAGTTTGGAATCTGATTGATTGATTGCTTCTGTGGACAGGTGTCTTTTATACAGGTAACAAACTGAGATTAGGAGCACTCCCTTTAAGAGTGTGCTCCTAATCTCAGCTCGTTACCTGTATAAAAAGACACCTGGGAGCCAGAAATCTTTCTGATTGAGAGGGGGTCAAATACTTATTTCCCTCATTAAAATGCAAATTAATTTATAACATTTTTGACATGCGTTTTTCTGGGTTTTTTTGGTGTTATTCTGTCTCTCACTGTTCAAATAAACCTACCATTAAAATTATAGACTGATCATTTCTTTGTCAGTGGGCAAACGTACAAAATCAGCAGGGGATCAAATACTTTTTTCCCTCACTGTATAATATCTCTTATAACAAATCATGATAACATTGGATAGATAGATGCATGTTCCATCTCCACGGAGGAACTCTGGAGCTCTGTCAGAGTGACCATCGGCTTCTTGGTCACCTTCCTGACCAAGGCCCTTCTCCCCCGATTGCTCAGTTTGGCCTGGCGGCCAGCTCTAGGAAGAGTCTTGGTGGTTCCAAACTTCTTCCATTTAACAATGATGGAGGCCACTGTGTTCTTGGGGACCGTCAATGTTGCATACATTTTTTGGTACCCTTCCCCAGATATGTGCCTCGACATAATCCTCTCTCGGAGCTCTACGGACAATTTCTTCAACCTCATGGCTTGGTATTTGCTCTGACATGCACTGTCAACTGTGGGACCTTATATAATAATAGACAGGTGTGTGCCTTTCCAAATCATGTCCAATCAATTGAATTTACCACAGGTGGTCTCCAATCAAGTTGTGGAAACATCTCAAGGATGATCAATGGAAACAGGATGCACCTGAGCTCAATTTCGAGTCTCATAGCAAATGGTCTGAATACTTATGTAAATAAGGTTTTTTTGTTTGGAAAAAAATCTAAAAACCTGTTTTCGCTTCTTCATTATGGAGTATTGTGTGTAGATTGATGAGGATTTTTATTTTATTTTATCCATTTTAGAATAAGGCTGTAATGTCACAAAATGTGGAAAACGTCAAGGGGTCTGAATACTAATAAGCAACTAATTCTAGAACACTGAGAAATATTGAAATGTCATCAATTACAAATTACATGACCCTCCCCTGGACTGAAATTGAAAAAGCATGACCCTCCCCCATTTTTCTCCAGGTACCCATTATGTAAATTTTGATAAATCCCTACCACAGGTTGTTTTGACCTCTCGGGTGGCGCAGTGGTCTAAGGCACTGCATCACAGTGCTAGCTGTGCCACTAGAGATCCTGGTTCGGATCCAGGCTCTGTCGTAGCCGGCCGCGACCGGGAGACCCATGGGGCGGCGCACAATTGGCCCAGCGTCGTCCAGAGTAGGGGAGGGACTGGCTGGCAGGGATGTAGCTCAGTTGGTAGAGCATGGCGTTTGCAACGCCAGGGTTGTGCGATCGATTCCCATGGGGGGCCAATATGAAAAATGTAAAAAAATAACAATAATGTATGCACTCACTAATTGTAAGTCGCTCTGGATAAGAGCGTCTGCTAAATTACTTAAATGTAAATGTTTTCCCCAAAGGCAGGCGGGGGCCACGACGTTCTATCTAATACTCTTTACTTCTGCCTCTTCGCCAAAAGGAGGCTATCAAGGAGGGGAGGACCATCTTCCGTTTGCCTACAAATGAATTGACACTCCTCGACCGCTCATCGGCATAAACTGAATGATTCTGAACACTCTCCCAAGTCGGAACTTCGGCAGGCAAGTTTTCTGGCCACAAGCATAAACTAGCTACCTGGGAAGGGATCATCAGGACGACTGACTGAACCGAATCCGTTCGAATCTCGCTGTGCGACATACATCATCAATTTGGGCACCAAGCATGTCCATAAAGCATCTCCGTCTCCCGTTCTATGAAGGGTGATTGATAGATTGTTTTCGAGAGTTTAAAAAAATACATCAGGTCAATAACTATTGGCACCCTTGATAAAGATGAGCAAAAAAGATTGTATAAAATAAATAATACACATTTTAAAAAATTGGGATGGTCCCTCATAATGTATTCTTCAATCTCATAAAACATTTTAGAAAAAGGTTCAGTGTTGTTATCCTCGCAAGGGTGCTAGAGTACTGAAAACAGGGGTCTATTATCTTCTTTATACATATTTTTAATTAATAATGCAAAAATCTCTCTAAGCAATTGTATTAGTATAAAATGTAATTGTAAAAAATTTTTGGCATACAATATAGCTCAGTATTTGTATTTATTATATACAATCTTTTTTGCATATCTTTATCAAGGGTGGCAATAATTATGGACCTCACTGTACACACAGTACAATACTTGACAGAGATAACACAATAAAGTACATTATTTATTTATTATTATTTCCTTTGTGGTCCCTTAAATAGAATCCACTGTTGCTACATCCATCTTTGGACATAAATTAATTTTACTGAACAGAAATATAAACACAACATGTAAAGTGTTGGTCCCATGTTTCATGAACTGCACAAATTTGTTTACATCCCTGTTAGTGAGCATTTAATCCATCCACCTGACATGTGCGGCATATCAAGAAGCTGATTTAAACAGCATGATCATTACAGAAATTCCAAGATGGCGTAGTAGTGCAGTTGTGTTTTTATCGTATGTCTGTAAATAGCCTGTAAATACCCTATTTTTCTGTATTTTTCGTACATATTTCCATATCAGACTTTTCATCCTTCTACAAAATATACTTTCCTGCAACCCGCCTCACTCAATGTGGAACGGATTCTATTATTGACTTACCTTTATCTAGAATCTAGAATCTCCAGTTGAAACTAGCTAGCCAGCTAGCCAGCTAACTAGCTACTTGCTATTAGCCTCAGCTAGCGGTATTTCACCCAGAACATTGGATTTTTTCTGCGGGATTAATTTTAATCACTGGACATTAATCACCGGATATTCGGCCAGTCTGCACAGCGCGTTATCGACCCTGAACATATCAGTTTTTCCGCCGGAATCACTGAATCACTGGACCTTTAACTCCGGATTCATCGCTATCAGCTAGCTACAACAAAACGGACGCTGTGGTCTGGCTAATCATCCTGAGCTAGGCCCATCTCCCGGCTATCTACCTCTCTGTCAACCGGACGGGACCACCTAGTGTTGACACGGAGCCCCGCCGATCCTACACGACTGGTCTGCCGACGAAATCGTCTGATGTGGTTACGACGTTAACCACGAAGATTCCATCCATCTGCTAGCCCCGGCCCGCTAGCACACGCTAGCCGTGGCCTCTTACTCACTAGTTTACCACCGGACCTTATGATAACTCAGCTATACAGCTGATGTCTGCTGGACTGTTCCTTTTTACGGTACTACATCCTGTTTATGTTTAGCCTCAGCCCAAACATGGTTAGTTTATTGTTGTTTCGGTTATTTCTAATTTTACTATATCACTGTAGACCCCCCAGCCTAGCTAAACCTGCCTTAGATAGCTCCTTTGCCCCTCCCCCTATACACGCGGAGACCGACTCAATTGATGCCTCCAGCGATGCTATCTCTTTCATTGTTACCCAACGCTTAGGTTTACCTCCACTTTACTCATATCCTTCCATATCCTTGTCTGTACATAATGCCCTGAATCTTTTCTATAACACCCGGAAATCTGCCCCCTTTATTCTATGTACCCAACGCACTAGAAGACCAGTTCTTAAAACCTTTAGCCGTATCCTTATTCTAGTCCTCCTCTGTTCCTCTGGTGATGTAGAGGCTAACCCAGGCCCTGCAGCCCTCAGTATCACTCCTACTCCCCAGGCGCTATCATTTGATGACTTCTGTAATCGCAAAAGTCTTGGTTTCTTGCACATAAATATCAGAAGTCTACTTCCTAAGTTTGAGTTATTCACTGCGTTAGCACACTCTGCCAACCCTGATGTTCTAGCAGTGTCTGAATCCTGGCTCAGGAAGGCCACCAAAAATTCTGAAATTTCCATCCCCAACTATAACATTTTCCGTCTAGATAGAACTGCCAAAGGGGGTGGAGTTGCAATCTACTGTAGAGATAGCCTGCAGAGCTCTATCATACTATCCAGGTCTGTGCCCAAACAGTTTGAGCTTCTACTTCTAAAAATCCACCTTTCCAGAAATACATTTCTCACTGTTGCCGCTTGCTACAGACCCCCCTCAGCCCCCAGCTGTGCCCTGGACACCATATGTGAATTGATTGCCCCCCATTTATCCTCAGAGTTTGTACTGCTTGGTGACCTAAATTGGGATATGCTTAATACCCCAGCCATCCTACAATCCAAGCTAGATGCCCTCAACCTCACGCAAATTATCAACGAACCTACCAGGTACAACCCTAAATCCGTAAACATGGGTACCCTCATAGATATCATCCTGACTAACATACCCTCTAAATACACCTCAGCTGTCTTCAACCAGGATCTCAGCGATCACTGCCTTATTGCCTGCGTCCGTAACGGGTCCGCGGTCAAACGACCACCCCTCATCACTGTCAAACGCTCCCTAAAACACTTTAGCGAGCATGCCTTCCTAATTGACCTGGCCCAGGTATCCTGGATGGATATAGATCTCATTCCGTCAGTAGAGGATGCCTGGTTGTTCCTTAAAAGTAATTTCCTCTCAATCTTAAATAAACATGCCCCATTCAAAAAATACAGAACTAAGAACCGATATAGCCCCTGGTTCTCCTCAGACTTGACTGCCCTTGACCAGCACAAAAACATCCTGTGGCGTACAGCATTAGCATCAAATAGCCCCCGCGATATGCAACTTTTCAGGGAAGTTAGGAACCAATATACACAAGCAGTCAGGAAAGCAAAGGCTAACTTTTTCAAACAGAAATTTGCATCCTGTAGCACTAACTCCAAAAAGTTTTGGGACACTGTAAAGTCCATGGAGAATAAGAGCACTTCCTCCCAGCTGCCCACTGCACTGAGGCTAGGAAACACTATCACCACCGATAAATCTACAATAATCGAGAATTTCAACAAGCATTTTGCTACAGCTGGCCATGCTTTCCATCTGGCTACCACTAACCCGGCCACCAACTCTGCACCCTCTGCTGCAACTTGCCCATGCCCCCCCCCCGCTTCTCCTTCACACAAATTCAGACAGCTGATGTTTTGAAAGCGCTGCAAAATCTGGACCCCTACAAATCAGCTGGGCTAGACAATCTGGACCCTTTCTTTCTAAAACTAGCCGCCGAAATTGTCGCTACCCCTATTACTAGTCTGTTCAACCTCTCTTTCATAACGTCTGAGATCCCCAGAGATTGGAAAGCTGCCGCGGTCATCCCCCTCTTCAAAGGGGGTGACACTCTAGATCCAAACTGCTACAGACCTATATCCATCCTGCCCTGCCTTTCGAAAGTATTTGAAAGCCAAGTTAACAAACAGATCACCGACCATTTCGAATACCACCGTACCTTCTCCGCTATGCAATCCGGTTTCCGAGCTGGTCACGGGTGCACTTCAGCCACGCTCAAGGTCATAAACGATATTATAACTGTGCAGCCGTCTTCATCGACCTGGCCAAGGCTTTCGACTCTGTCAACCACCGCATTCTTATTGGCAGACTAAATAGCCTTGGTTTCTCAAATGACTGCCTCGCCTGGTTCACCAACTACTTCTCAGATAGAGTTCAGTGTGTCAAATCGGAGGGCCTGTTGTCCGGACCTATGGCAGTCTCTATGGGGGTGCCACAGGGTTCAATTCTTGGGCCGACACTTTTCTCTGTGTATATCAATGATGTCGCTCTTGCTGCTGGTGACTCTCAGATCCACCTCTACGCAGACGACACCATTTTGTATACATCTGGCCCTTCATTGGACACTGTGTTAACAAACCTCCAAACGAGCTTCAATGCCATACAACAATCCTTCAGTAGCCTCCAACTGCTCTTAAACACTAGTAAAACTAAATGCATGCTTTTCAATCGAACGCTGCTGGCACCCGCCCACCCGACTAGAATCACCACTCTCGACGGGTCTGACCTAGAGTATGTGGACAACTACAAATACCTAGGTGTCTGGTTAGACTGTAAACTCAACTTCCAGACTCACATAAAGAATCTCCAATCCAAAGTTAAATCTAGAATCGGCTTCCTATTTCGCAACAAAGCCTCCTTCACTCATGCTGCCAAACATGCCCTCGTAAAACTGACTATCCTACCGATCCTTGACTTCGGCGATGTCATTTACAAAATAGCCTCCAACACTCTACTCAGCAAATTGGATGTAGTCTATCACAGTGCCATCCGTTTTGTCTCCAAAGCCCCATACACTACCCACCACTGTGACCTGTACGCTCTTGTTGGCTGGTCCTCACTACATGTTCGTCGTCAAACCCACTGGCTCCAGGCCATCTATAAATCACTGCTAGGCAAATCCCCGCCTTATCTTAGCTCATTGGTCACCATAGCAGCACCCACCCGTAGTCTGCGCTCCAGCAGGTATATCTCACTGGTCATTCCCAAAGCCAACACCTCCTTTGGCCGCCATTCCTTCCAGTTCTCTGCTGCCAATGACTGGAACGAATTGCAAAAATCTCTGAAGCTGGAGACTCTTATCTCCCTCAATAACTTTAAGCATCAGTTGTCAGAGCACCTTACCGATCATTGCACCTGTACACAGCCCATCTGAAATTAGCCCACCCAACTACCTCATCCCTATATTGTTATTTATTTTGCTCTTTTGCACCCCAGTATCTCTGTTTGCACATAATCTCTTGCACATCTAGCATTCCAGTGTTAATACTATTGTAATTATTCTGCACTATAGCCTATTTATTGCCTTACCTCCATAACTTGCTACATTTGCACACACTGTATATATATTTTCTGTTGTATTTTTGACTTTTTTTACCCCATATGTAACTCTGTGTTGTTTTTATTGCACTGCTTTGCTTTGTCTTGGCCAGGTCGCAGTTGTAAATGAGAACCTGTTCTCAACTGGTTTACCTGGTTAAATAAAGGTGAAATAAAAATAAAAAAATAAACAGAGGTGCATCTTGTGCTGGGGACAATAAAAGACCACTCTAAAATGTACAGTTTTGTCACACAACACAATGCCACAGATGTCTCAAGTTTTGAGGGAGCGTGCAATTAACATGCTGACTGCAGGAATGTCCACCAGCTGTTGCCAGATAATGGAATGTTCATTTCTCTACCATAAGCCGCCTCCAACATCGTTTTAGAGAATTTGACGGTACGTCCAACAGGCCTCACAACCGCAGTCCACATGTGACCACGCCAGCCCAGGACCTCCACATCCGGCTTCTTCACCTGCGGGATCGTCAGAGACCAGCCACTCAGACAGCTGATGAAACTGAGGAGTATTTCTGTCTGTAATAAAGCCCTTTTGTGGGGAAAAACTCATTCTGTGGGTAGGCCTGTGCTCCCAAGTGGGTGGGTCTATGCCCTCCCAGGCCCACCCATGGCTGCGCCCCTGCCCAGTTGTGAAATCCATAGATTAGGGCCTAATACATTTATTTCAATTGACTGATTTCATTTAATGAACTGTAACTCTGTAAAATCATTGAAATTGTTGAACGTTGCGTTTATATTTTTGTTCAGTATATGTTTCTGAACAATGCATCATACTGCATTGTTGACAATATGACCAAGAGCGCGCCTCCCTTATTTTCTTCGTCCGGTGCCATGATGGGCAGTAGCCCAGTGCAACCCGGGCCAGCTTAATCAAATCCCCTAATTTACATTTCTTGAGGCCCAACCCTCAGCTTTTTACTAAAACAGAGGCGGGGTCACAGCTGTGTTATTGTTTCAACTGCAGACGCTAGCTTTAAAGTGCATGGGGCAATACAAGGTGGGTGGTTAAATTACAATCAACTTCATTATCGTGAGCACCTGCGTGAGCCTTGTCCTGAAGGCAGAACTGAGGACTATCCTACTACTAAGCAAGCTAGATCTACTCAGGGTTTTCTAAAGCTAACCAGCTTCAGTTAGCTTCACATTCCAGCTCAGGCTTCATCCGTACTACGACGGTGGATATTACTTATCATTAATGCCATCTTTGGTGTGCTTTGGTGTGCTTATCAATGCACAAGCACTTTTTTCCCACTCCTATCGTTTATTTTATTTTGATTAAGTCTTACAAAAGTGTTACATTGCGTGAAGTTTAAAATGCATTCTGTCATTACTAAATGTGTAATGTGATATATTTTAACATTTTATTCAAATTATAAACTGGGTAGTTCGAGCCCTGAATGCGAACAGCCCTTAGCCGTGGTATATTGGCCATATACCACACCACCTCTGGCCTTATTGCTGAAATATACAATATAGAAAAAACAGAGTATACAATGGAGTATACAAACATTTCAAACAACAGTCAGAGGAATACAGACAATACATTATATAAAGACCAGGGGCGTTTCTAGGATTTCCAGACATTTGGGGGCTTAGCTAAATGCATGAATTTGGTGCACTTTGAGATGAACATTGAGAGATTAGAATATTGAGAGATTTGATCGTTTTTAGGTAACTTGCACCTTCCCACCTGCCACAGCAGACACTGCCAGTAATCAATTACAGTAGCTACTATGGGTCTCTCTACTCTGGAACACTCTCTACTCTCTACTCTGGAGCACATACGTCTAAAGCAATGGTCACCAACCGGTCGATCGTGATCGATCACCAAACATTCATGTAAAAAAGCCAACGATAAAGGCTTGCGCTCCTTTTTTAAAATTATTAGTGTTGCGCTGTTGGCGGTAGGTGCGCTTGATTCAGAAGTCCTGCGCACCGGGTAGGCAAAGTGTTCCCATTTTGAACCAGGGCTACGACAAAAATGTGTACTGTTGGGGGTACTCGAAGACCAGGATTGGGAAAACACTGATCTACAGTGTATTGCCAAGAAACACTCAACAACTTCAAACATAGACTCTGACCTTTCCAATGAGCCAAACTGATTAAAGAATCTCACAGTACCCAAACTCTCTCTCTCTCTCACACACACACACACACACACACACACACACACACACACACACACACACACACACACACACACACACACACAGTAATTAGAATCCATAGAGCAGCTTTAAGTGATACAGTCTGTGTGCTCACCCCTCCTCTGCTTCTCTCCATCGCTTTCTCTGTGTCATCTGTTGCTGTCTCTCTTGTCTGCCCTCTTCTGTCGCTGTCTCTCTTGTCTGCCCTCTTCTGTCGCTGTCTCTCTTGTCTGCCCTCTTCTGTTGCTGTCTCTCTTGTCTGCCCTCTTCTATTGCTGTCTCTCTTGTCTGCCCTCTTCTGTTGCTGTCTCTCTTGTCTGCCCTCTTCTGTTGCTGTCTCTGTGGTCCTCTGTAGCTCAGCTGGTAGAGCACGGCGCTTGTAACGCCAAGGTAGTGGGGTCGATCCCCGGGACCATACATACACAAAAATGTATGCACGCATGACTGTAAGTCGCTTTGGATAAAAGTGTCTGCTAAATGGCATATTATTGTCTGCCTTCTTCTGTTGCTGTCTCTCTTGTCTGCCCTCTTCTGTTGCTCTCTCTTGTCTGCCCTCTTCTGTTGCTGTCTCTCTTGTCTGCCCTCTTCTGTTGCTGTCTCTCTTGTCTGCCCTCTTCTGTTGCTATCTCTCTTGTCTGCCCTCTTCTGTTGCTCTCTCTTGTCTGCCCTCTTCTGTTGCTGTCTCTCGTCTGCCCTCTTCTGTTGCTGTCTCTCTTGTCTGCCCTCTTCTGTTGCTGTCTCTCTTGTCTGCCCTCTTCTGTTGCTCTCTCTTGTCTGCCCTCTTCTGTTGCTCTCTCTTGTCTGCCCTCTTCTGTTGCTGTCTCTCTTGTCTGCCCTCTTCTGTTGCTGTCTCTCTTGTCTGCCTTCTTCTGTTGCTGTCTCTTAGTATTCTATGTTGCTTTTTCTTGTCTACCCTCCTCTCTCGTCATGTCCTGGTTGTAAAAAAGTGTACAAGTAAACAATTGTTTTAATAGTTTGTCTTTTTCACCTCACCTGCAAATTCTTTGTACACCATTTTGTACTTTTTCACTGTGTGTATTTCAACTCTTATAATTTGTGCAAATAAATACAACTAATTAGAACGTATAGAGCAGCTTGCAGTGATACAGTCTAATGTGTGCTCAATCCACCTCTGTTCTGTCTCCATCTGCCCCCTTGTTTCTCTGTGTCTTGTCTGTTACCGCCTCCTTTGTCTATCCTCTTCTGTTATGTTCTGTTCTTCTAGCGTCTCTCTCCATCACCTATTCTTCTCTTGCTGTCTCTGTGTCTTGTCTGTTTTCTCTCTCCATCATCTACTCTTCTGTTGCTGTCTCTGTGTCTTGTCTGGTGTGTCTCTTTAGTTTTGCAATCCAAAATGGTCAGGGGATACTGGGGAAGCTTCACTTGTTTTGAGCCTGTCTGGGTCACCTAAATCATCCTCTTCCCTACCAGTTTCCCCTGGCTGCTGCTGTTCTAAGTGTTCCACTGGCCTGCTGTTCTCATCTGTCCTCCTCCTTGGCTCATCTGAAAGGAAGGTGCAACTTGGCATTAGCTAGTTTTAAGGGCCTCTGCACTTCCTGACTTGGCCTCGTTTTAGATTTGGTTAATTAAGAAATGCTAGCGGCCATGACTGATTTCAAACATGAGTTGGTTTCGGGGTATGGTTTGATGTGGGTGTCTCGTGTGTGTGTGTGTGTATGTGTGTGTGTGTGTGTGTTCGCAGGTGGGAAGAGTTAGCCAAATTATTTAGCCAAATTATTTAGCCAATTAGCTTCAGCTGGCTGGATTGTAACCTGACTTTGACTTTGGATAGCCTATCTTAGGGACCGTCAATAAATTACACAATGTAAATGAGACAATATTTTCATGTTGCACACCTTTTAGTTTTTTCAATAAAATCTTGTAATATTTGTATACACTACCAGTCAAAAGTTTGGACACACCTACTCATTCAAGGGTTTTTCTTTATTTTTACTATTTTCTACATTGTAAAATAATAGTGAAGAAATCAAAACTATGAAATAACACATGGAATCATGTAGTAACCAAAAAAGTGTTAAACAAATCAAAATATATGTTGTATTTTAGATTCTTCAAAGTAGCCACCCTTTGCCTTGATGACAGCTTTGCACACTCTTGGCATTCTCTCAACCAGCTTCATGAGGAATGCTTTTCCAACAGTCTTGAAGGAGTTCCCACATATGCTGAGCACTTGTTGGCTGCTTTTTCTTCACTCTGCGGTCCAAATCATCCCAAACCATCTCAATTGGGTTGAGGCCGAATGATTGTGGAGGCCAGGTCATCTGATGCAGCACTCCATCACTCTCCTTCTTGGTAAAATAGCCCTTACACAGCCTGAAGGTGTGTTTTGGGTCATGATAGTCCCACTAAGCGCAAACCAGATGGGATGGCGTATCGCTGCAGAATGCTGTGGTAGCCATGCTGGTTAAGTGTGCCTTGAATTCTAAATAAATCACCAAAAGTGTCACCAACAAAGCACCCACACACCATCACACCTCCTCCTCCATGCTTCACGGTGGGAACCACACATGCAGAGGTCATCCATTCACCTACTCTGCGTCTCACAAAGACACGGCGGTTGGAACCAAGAATGTCCTATTTGGACTCCTCAGACCAAAGGACAGATTTCCACCGGTCTAATGTCCATTGCTCCTGTTTCTTGGCCCAAGCAAGTCTCTTCTTCTTATTGGTGTCCTTTAGTAGTGATTTATTTGCAGCAATTTGACCATGAAGGCCTGATTCACACAGTTTCCTCTGAACAGTTGATGTTGAGATGTGTCTGTTACTTGAACTCTGTGAAGCATTTATTTGGGTTGCGATCTGAGGTGCAGTTAACTCTAATGAACTTATCCTCTGCAGCAGAGGTAACTCTGGGTCTTCCTTTCCTGTGGCGGTCCTCATGAGAGCCAGTTTCATCATAGTGCTTGATGGTTTTTGCGACTGCACTTGAGGAAACGTTCAAAGTTCTTGACATTTTCCATATTGACTGACCTTCATGTCTTAAAGTAATGATGGACTGTCATTTCTCTTTGCTTATTTGAGCTGTTGTTGCCATGATATGGACTTGGTCTTTTACCAAATAGGGTTATCTTCTGTGTACCACCCCTACCGTGTCACAAAACAACTGATTGGCTCAAACGCATTAAGAAGGAAAGACATTTCACAAATTAACTTTTAACAAGGCACGCCTGTTAATTAAAATGCATTCCAGGTGACTACCTTATGAAGCTGGTTGAGAGAATGCCAAGAGTGTGCAAAACTGTCATCAAGGCAAAGGGTGGCTACTTTGAAGAATCTCAAATCTCAAATATATTTTGATTTGTTTAACACTTTTTTGGTTACTACAGGATTCCATATGTGCTATTTTATAGTTTTGATATCTTCACTATTATTCTACAATGTACAAAATAGAAAAAATAAAGAAAAACCCTTGAATGAGTAGGTGTGTCCAAACTTTTGACTGGTACTGTATGTATTTCTACAATATATAGTTAGTTTGAGGTTTTTAAGTCATTGAAATTTGGAGATATTGGAATTTTAACATATTGTCCCATGTACATTGTGTAATTTATTTCAACAGGGAAGTTATATTGAGACTAAAGTCTATTTTGCAAATGAGCCCTACACAATACAAAAACAAACAAATCAATAGGGAAGTACAGTGCCTTGCAAAAGTATTCATCCCCTTTGACGTTTTTCCTATTTTGTTGCATTACAACCTGTAAATTAAATAGATTTTTATTTGGATTTCATGTAATGGACATACACAAAATAGTCCAAATTGGTGAAGTGAAATTAAAAAAATTACTATAAAAATAAATAATGGAAAAGTGGTGCGTGCATATGTATTCATCCCCTTTGCTATGAAGCCCCTAAATAAGATCTGGTGCAACCAATTTCCTTCAGAAGTCACAACATTAGTTAAATAAAGTCCACCTGGGTGCAATCTAAGTGTCACATGATCTTTCACATGATCTCAGTATATACATATACACCTGTTCTGAAAGGCCCTAGAGTTTGCAAAACACCACTAAGCAAGGGGCACCACCAAGCAAGTGGCACCATGAAGACCAAGGAGCTCTCCAAACAGGTCAGGGACAAAGTTGTGGAGAAGTACAGATCAGGGTTGGGTTATAAAAAAATATCTGAAACTTTGAACATCCCACGGAGCACGGAGAAGGTACTCTGGTCAGATGAGACTAAAATTGAGCTTTTGGCCATCAAGGAAAACGCTATGTCTGGCGCAAACCCAACACCTCTCTTCACCCCGATGACAGCATCATTCTGTGAGGATGTTTTTAATCGGCAGGGACTGGGAAACTGGTCAGAATTGAAGGAATGATGGATGGCGCTAAATACAGGGAAATTCTTGAGGGAAACCTGTTTCAGTCTTCCAGAGATTTGAGCCTGGGACGGAGGTTCACCTTCCAGCAGGAGAATGATCCTAAGCATACTGCTATAGCAACACTCGAGTGGTTTAAGGGGAAATGTCATTTAAATGTCTTGGAATGGCCTAGTCAAAGCCCAGACCTCAATCCAATTGAGAATCTTTGGTATGACTTAAAGATTGCTGTACACCAGCGGAACCCATCAAACTTGAAGGAGCTGGAGCAGTTTTGCCTTAAAGAATGGGCAAAAATCACAGTGGCTAGATGTGCCAAGCTTATAGAGACATACCCCAAGAGACTTGCAGCTGTAATTGCTACAAAAGGTGACTCTACAAAGTATTGACATTGGTGGGGTCAATAGTTATGCACGCTCAAGTTTTCTGTTTTTTTGTCTTATATCTTGTTTGTTTCACAATAAAAAATATTTTGAATATTCAAAGTGGTAGGCATGTTGTGAAAATCAAATGATACAAACCCTCCAAAAATCTATTTTATTTCCAGGTTGTAAGGCAACAAAATAGGAAAAATGCCAAGGGGGTGAATACTTTCGCAAGCCACTGTATAGATAAACACAAATATACACAATATACACATTAAATACACATTAAGATACAAAACACAGTCAATTAAAACAAACACATTCTTCATTATAAAAATCCTCTGTCAGCTGTCTAGATTGCCTTAGGGACACCAAAGCATCCAATTGAAACGTTTTTTGGAGATTATTCCAAACACAGGGTGCAAGGAAGTTAAAGGCTGATTTACATAACTCTGTAGACAACAAATGAGTCTCCAGAGGTAACCTCTTAAGGATCGGACCCTTTTTTTCTATTTTCGCCTAAAATGACACACCCAAATTCAACTGCTTGTAGCTCAGGACCTGAAGCAAAGATATGCATATTCTTGATACCATTTGAAAGGAAACACTTTGAAGTTTGTGGAAATGTGAAATTAATGTAGGAGAATATAACAAATTAGATCTGGTAAAAAGATAATACAATCAAAAAAACATGCGTTTTCTATTTATTGTTTTGTTCCATCATCTTTGAGAAAGGCCACAATATAAAATTGCTGTTTAGGCGCAATTTAGATTTTGGCAGCAGTGTGTGTGCAAAGTTTCAGATTGATCCAGGGAAGCATTGCAATACTGGACTATTTTGTATCAAGTCTGCCCAAATGTGCCGAATTGGTCAATTGATATTTTTTCAAGTACATGACTATAGAGAACATACAAAAATGATATGGCAATACAAAATGTAAGTTTACACACTCCCAGGAATGTCATGCTAATACACTAACTTTCCCACATCTAGATGGCCGGGTGGGTGTGGAGCCAGAGACAGCAGGGGTTCAAACTGTAGAACCCTGTTCCTACATTTGAATATAAAACTGGATTTTATTAAACAAAATTATGCTACATTTTATCTCTGGGACCCTTAGAATGACAAATTAGAGCAAGATTACTGAATGTAAGTACATTACTTACCTTCAGAGGTGAATGTATAAAAACCAGTTGCCATGATAGGTTTTTTGTTGTTGTGCGCTCTCCTCAAACAATAGCATGGTATTTTTTCACTGTAATAGCTACTGTAAATTGGGCAGTGCATTTAGATTAACAAGAATTTAAGCTTTCTGCCCATATAAGACATGTCTATGTCCTGGAAAGTTTGTTGTTACTTACAACAGTCACGCTAATCACAGTAGCGCACGTTAGCTCAACCGTCCCGTATACGGGACACCGATCCCGTAGAGGTTAACCAACCCTGTGAACGGGTTTGATAACTTGTCATGTTCAATCTTAACAGTGAAGTTAGGTAAGTCGGACACTTGTGGAGCAGAGCTTTGTAAGCAAAAAGAGCGTAATTATGTGAAGTCATTGTCAATGCAAATACCAAGGTATTTGTATGCAGGGACTCGTTCGATTTATAGAACCATCCGATGAGTAAAGATATAATCCATCTGAGACAATCTTCCGAAAACTTGAAAACAACATGTATTTAGTTTTACCCGTATTAAGCACGAGTTTTAAATCAGTAAGGGCTTCCTCCACAGCTGCAAAATTGGACTATAGCCTTGTCACAGCCAGGTCAGCTGTCGGGGCAATTGCGTACATAATAGTATCATCCGCATATAGATTAAATGTAAATTGACCAATAGTATTTGTATAAATAGTGAAAAAAGCAGGTCCTAGTATCGAACCCTGCGGAACACCTTTATGTACTTCAAGAAATTCGGATATAACCCCATCAATCACGATGGCCTGAGTTCTGTCACTATGATAATCATGAAACCATGAGCAGGTGTCAGAGCCCAGGCCAATCGAGGACAACTTGTTCAATAAAATAGCATGACCAACAATATCAAACGCTTTTGACAGGTCCACAAACAAAGCGGCACAATTCATTTCAGCATCTAAAGCTATGACAATATCATTAACAACTAATGTTGTTGTTGTGATAGTGCTGTGCTCTGGTCTAAACCAATATTGATTTATATTTAAAATACCATGGTCAGATAAAAAAGATTGAAGTTGCTTATTTACCAAATATTTGAGAATCTTAGCTAGACATGGAAGCCTGGAGATGGGACGATAATTATCAAGACCACTACTATCTAACTACTATACCTAACTAGCCCCATAGGGATATCGAAAGTCAACCCAAATTTACCACAGGCAATACGATCGGATCGCATGCAGCTGCACTCCGAATTGATGATTACTTGTGTGCTGCCAGCTGTGGGCATGTGGGCCGGATTGAAACAAACCCAACCTTCATTTACGTTGTGATGAAGTCACGATCACAAGTCTGACAAAACTCAGTTTTGGACGAGACTGACTTTCTGACCAAAATTATCCTATTTACACTTTGTGACTCAAATCGATGCCACATAGGCTGTTTTCTAAATTACATGTTGGATTTAGGAGCAGTTGCTCTTTAAAGTTACTGTATACTGACATGAGCAGGGTAACTGAACTGTAAAGAAAAATTCAAGTGTCCACATAACACCGCAACAGTACTCCAAACATGACAGATGAGAAGCTACATAGCCCCTAGGCTATATGATTATAAAGAGACATGAGCCCAAAAAAAATACCTGTAGAATGGATTAAGTTATAAGACATCTATGATTCATTTCATTTCGTCAGTTACCAGCTAATGTGAGATTTTTAGATTACATAACATTTGATGACACATAACTTAAGGGACTATGTATTTTCTATGTTTTGTTCACCTACAATCTAACCACAAAGCTGGCCATCTTTTCCCCTGTCTTTCTGGCTGCCCTCCCACTTCCCTTCTAAGTTCAAGATCAAGTTTGTTTATTTGTCATATAAACATGATATACATGGAGTACACAGTGCAATTAAATGCTTACTTGCAGGTTAACCTCTCAAGAATTCAACAACAACTGAAAAAACAAGTAGCTATGTGAATAAAAGAGTAATAAAAATAAAAGCTCAATGAAATTATTTCACCAATTTAATAATGGGCAGTTTTTGTTATGTATAGTTACATATAGTGCGTTCGGAAAGTATTCAGACCCCTTCCCTTTTTGCACATTTTGTTACGTTACAGCCTTATTCTAAAATTCATTTCATAATTTTTTCTCCTCATCAATCTTCACACAATACCCCATAATGACAAAGCGAAAACAGGTTTTTATAATTTTTTGCAAATGTATAAAAAAAAAACGGAAATACCTTATTTATATCAAATCAAATTGTATTTGTCACATGCGCTGAATACAACAGGTGTAGACCTTGGTCAGGAACTGGTCAGGATGCTCTCGATGGTGCAGCTGTAGCACTTTTTGAGGATCTGGGAACCCATGCCAAATCTTTTCAGTCTCCTGAGGGGGAAAAGGCGTTGTCGTGCCCTCTTCACGACTGTCTTGGTGTGTTTGGACCATTATAGTTTGTTGGTGATGTGGACACCAAGGAACTTGAAGCTCTCGATCCACTCCACTACAACCCTGTCGATGTGAATGGGGGCGTGTTCAGCCCTCCTTTTCCTGTAGTCCACGATCAGCTCCTTTGTCTTGCTCACGTTGAGGGAGAGGTTGTTGTCCTGGCACCGCAGTGCCAGGTCTCTGACCTCCTCTCTATGGGCTGTCTCATCGTTGTCGGTGATCAGGCCTACCACTGTTGTGTCGTCAGCAAACGTAATGATGGTGTTGGAGTCGTGCTTGGCCACGCAGTCGTGGGTGAACAGGGATTACAGGAGGGGACTAAGCACGCACCCCTGAGGGGCCCCCGTTTTGAGGATCAGCGTGGCAGATGTGTATGTTGCCTACCCTTACCACCTGGGGAGGCCCGTCAGGAAGTCCAGGATCCAGTTGCAGAGGGAGGTGTTTAGTCCCAGGGTCCTTAGCTTAGTGATGAGCTTTGTGGGCACTATGGAGTTGAACGCTGAGTCAATGATCAGCATTCTCACATAGGTGTTCCTTTTGTCCAGGTGGGAAAGGGCAGTGTGATTGAGATTGCGTCATCTGTGGATCTGTTGGGGCGTTATGCGAATTGGAGTGGGTCTAGGGTTTCCGGGATGATGGTGTTGATGTGAGCCATGACCAGCCTTTCAAAGCACTTCATAGGGCGGTAGTCATTTAAGCAAGTTACCTTCGCTTTCTTGGGCACATGGACTATGGTGGTCTGCTTGAAACAATCAGGGAGAGGTTGAAAATGTCAGTGAAGACACTTGCCAGTTGGTCCCCGCATGCTCTGAGTACACGTCCTGGTAATCCTTCTGGCCCCGCGGCCTTGTGAATGTTGACCTGTTTAAAGGTCTTGCTCACATCGGCTACGGAGAGCGTGATCACACAGTCGTCCGGAACTGCTGGTGCTCTCATGCATGCTTCAGTGTTGCTTGCCTCGAAGCGAGCATAAAAGGCTTTTAGCTTGTCTGGTAGGCTCGCGTAACTGGGCAGCTCGCGGCTGGGTTTCCCATTGTAGTCCGTAATAGTTTGCAAGCCCTGCCACTGAGGTGGTATACTCCTTAATGCCATTGGATGAATCGTGGAACATATTCCGGTCTGGGATAGCAAAACAGTCCTGTAGCGTAGCATCCGCGTCATCTGACCACTTCCATATTGAGCAAGTCACTGGTACTTCCTGCTTTAGTTTTTGATTGTAAGTGCAAATCAGGAGGATAGAATTAGGGTCAGATTTGCCAAATGGAGGGCGAGGGAGAGCTTTGTATGCGTCTCTGTGTGTGGAGTAAAGGTGGTCTATAGTTTTTTTTTTTTCTCTGGTTGCACATGTGACATGCTGGTAGAAATTAGGTAAAACAGATTTAAGTTTGCCTGCATTAAAGTCCCCGGCCACTAGGAGCTCAGCTTCTGGATGAGCATTTTCTTGTTTGCTTATGGCCTTATAGAGCTCGTTGAGTGCGGTCTTAGTGCCAGCATCGGTTTGTGGTGGTAAATAGACGGCTATGAAAAATGGTAGTATAAGTATTCAGACCCTTTGGTATTAGACTCGAAATTGAGCTCAGGTGCATCCTGTTTCCATTGATCATCCTTGAGATGTTTCTACAACTTGATTGGAGTCCACCTGTGGTAAATTCAGTTGATTGGAAATTATTTGGAAAGGAACACACCTGTCTATATAAGATCCCACAGTTGACAGTAAATGTCAGAGAAAAAACCAAGCCATGAGGTCGAAGGAATTGTCCGTAGAGCTCCGACACAGGATTGTGTCAAGGCACAGATCTGGGGAAGGGTACCATAAAATGTATGCAGCATTGAAGGTCCCCAAGAACACAGTGTCCTCCATAATTCTTAAATGAAGAAGTTTGGAACCACCAAGAATCTTCCTAGAGCTGGCCGCACGGCCAAACTGAGCAATCGGGGGAGAAGCCCCTTGGTCAGGGAGGTGACCAAGAAGCCGATGGTCACTCTGACAGAGCTCCAGAGTTCCTCTGTGGAGATGGGAGAACCTTCTAGAAGGACAAACATCTCTGCAACACTCCACCAATCAGGGCTTTATGGTAGAGTGGCCAGACGGAAGCCACTCCTCAGTAAAAGGCACCTAAAGGACTCTCAGACCATGAGAAACAAGATTCTCTGGTCTGATGAAACCAAGATTGAACTCTTTGGCCTGAATGCCAAGCGTCACGTCTGGAGGAAACCTGGCACCATCCCTATGGTGAAGCATGGTGGTGGCAGCCTCATGCTGTGGGGATGTCTTTCAGCGGGCAGGGACTGGGAGACTAGTCAGGATCGAGAGAAAGATGTTCGGAGCTAATTAAAGAGAGATCCTTGATGAAAACCTGCTCGAAGGTGCTCAGGACCTCAGACTGGGGTGAAGGTTCACCTTCCAACAGGACAACAGCCAAGCACACAGCCAAGACAAAACAGGAGTGGCTTCGGGACAAGTCTCTGAATGTCCTTGAGTGGCCCAGCCAGAGCCCGGACTTGGACCCAATCGAACATCTCTGGAGAGACCTGAAAATAGCTGTGCATCAACGCTCCCCATCCAACCTGACAGAGCTTGAGAGGATCTGCAGAGAAGAATGGGAGAAACTCCCCAAATACAGGTGTGCCAAGCTTGTAGCGTCATACCCAAGAAGACTCAAGGCTGTAATCGCTGCCAAAGGTGCTTCAACAAAGTACTGAGCAAAAGGTATACTTATGTAAATGTCATATTTCCGTTTTTTCTATGTCATTATAGGGTATTGTGTGTAGATTGATGAGGAAAAAATGTACTTAATCCACTTTAGAATAAGGCCTTAAAAAACAGAATGTGGAAAGACTCAAGGGGTCTGAATACTTTCTGAATTCACTGTATTCTGAACAAAAATATAAACGCTACATGTAATGTTGGTCCCATGTTTCATGAGCTGAAATAAAATATCCCAGATTTGTTTTTTTATATGCACAAAAAAACGTATTTCTCTCTAATTGTGTGCACTAATTTGTTTACATCCGTATTAGTGAGCATTTCTCCTTTGCCAAGATAATCCATCCACCTGACAGGTGTGGCTTATCAAGAAGCTGATTACAGAGCATAATCATTACACAGGTGCACCTTGTGCTGGGGACAATAAAAGGCCACTCTAAAATGTGCAGTTTTGTCACACAACGCAATACCACAGATGTCTCAAGTTTTGAGGGAGCATTCAATTGGCATGCTGACTTCAAGAATATCCACCAGAGCTGTTGCCAGATAATTTAAGGTTCTCTACCATAAGCCGCCTCCAACATCGTTTTAGAGAATTTGACAGTACATCCAACCGGCCTCACAACCGCAGACCACGTGTAACCACGCCAGCCCAGGACTTCCACATCTGGCTTATTCACCTGCGGGATCGTCTGAGACCAACCACCCGGACAACTAATGAAACTGAGGACTATTTCTGTCTGTAATAAAGCCCTTTTGTGGGGAAATCGAATTCTGCTTGGCTGGGCCTGGCTCCCCAATAGGTCGGCCTACGCCCTCCCAGGCCCACCCATGGCTTCCACTTGTCCTGGGGTCAACTGCATCATGAACTTTTCCCATTACCAGGACATTTTAGCCAAAAACCTGGTTGCCCCTGCCAGGAGCAGAGGATGTGAGCGGAGTGGAGCTAAAGTAGAGCGAGGAGCGTGCGTAATTTGGCAGGAACATGGAGCGGATTGAATTTGTTTTGGCTTATTCAAGACTTGGCCTTCTCTCCTGCTCCAATTTTGTTCGGTACCACTCAGCCAGTGGCGGTCGGTGCCATTTAAGATGAGGGATGACGATGTTATTTAAATTTATGAGCATGGCCTAATTTCTATTACAGCATTTCTGTCATTCATATTCCATTCACCCAGCTCAATGTAACATCGATAGCTTTAGGCTACTATATGATACTCAAATTGTCCCTCTACCCATCATGAATTTGCTACAACCTAACCTGCGAATTAAAGTTTACAGCATAGGTACACAGGTCGAGAGAAATTTGAGTAATCAAGGTGACAAACAGTGACACATTCAATACCACCTTGAACACTCTTGCCTGCATCTAGCTGATCTAGGTTGTAATCATTACTCCCAACAGTTGCAAACAAGAGTTTCTATTGGACAAATTTAGGTATGTTTATCCTCATTTCATTTATTTTCAACAGAATCGATGGAAGGAATAGACCCCTGATCACACGCAAACACAGAACTAGCAGCCACACATAAACAGCATGACCACTTTGCTCATTCTATATATAACTGCTTCTCGCATACGTTTGCTCCTCTTCTCACCTTTTCCCATCGCCTGTGGACTTCAGCGCACAACACACCAGCTGTCTGTGACCAGGCCAAAAAACCTTTCCAAACCAAACCTTCATACCATAACCGCTAACTGCTACATACAGCCTACATCGTTGTCACCATATTAACGACATAGTCAACATAGCTACTAGAACTAACACGTTAGTAAACCCGCTACAATCATGCAGTACAGTGTACAGTAAGCAGTTTAGCAGTTACACCGGCGGGCCCAGGTCGCAATAAATTCATAAAACCAAAAGCTAACCTTGAATTGGAAGAGTTCCTGCGTTGGATAGCCATAACCAGCTAGCTAACATAGCGTCCCTCTCTGTTTGAACCGGGTGTTTGAGTAGGCTAAATTAGCTAGCTGCATTCACTAGCTAAGTAAGTGAAAGTGAAAGTAAAAAATCTAATAAAATACGAAATATAGCTATCTCTCTCTTTCTCTCTCTCTCTCTCTCGCTCTCGCTTTTATGCACTGCAGCGCTAGCTAGCTGTTGCTCATGCTTTCAGCAGTGGTGTGTATTCATGGATGCCAAGAGAAGCCAGGCTTCCCCAAAAACGTTTTATTATATATATATCTTTCGTCTCTCTGTGTTTCATTATTTTCCTTCAATTCGCAAGAGGCTGAATGTATCTCACAGGAGAAAGCATCCGAGCGAGGGAAACATCGCCCCTCTGTCTCTCTACAGTACCAGTCAAAAGTTTGGACACACCTACTCAATCCAGGGTTTTTCTTTATTTTTACTATTTTCTACATTGTAGAAAAATAGTGAAGACATCACAACTATGAAACAACACATATGGAATCATGTAGTAACCAAAAAAGTGTTAAACAAATCAAAATATATTTTAGATTTTAGATTCTTCAAAGTAGCCACCCTTTGCCTAGATGACAGCTTTGCACACTCTTGGCATTCTCTCAACCAGCTTCACCTGGAATGCTTTTCCAACAGTCTTGAAGTAGTTCCCACATATGATGAGCACTTGTTGGCGGCTTTTCCTTCACTCTGCGGTCCAACTCATCCCAAACCATCTCAATTGGGTTGAGATCGGGTGATTGTGGAGGCCAGGCTTGGTAAAATAGCCCTTACACATCCTGGAGGTGTGTTGGGTAATTGTCCCGTTGAAAAACAAATGATAGTCCCACTAAGCGCAAACCAGATGGGATGGCGTATTGCTGCAGAATGCTGTGGTAGCCATGCTGGTTAAGTGTGCCTTGAATTTTAAATAGATCACAGACAGTGTCACCAGCAAAGCACCCCCACACCATCACATCTCCTCCTCCATGCTTCACGGTGGGAACCACACATGCGGAGATCATCCGTTCACCTACTGGTTGGAACCAAAAATCTCACATTTGGACTCATCAGACCAAAGGATAGATTTCCACCGGTCTAATGTCCATTGCTCCTGTTTCTTGGCCCAAACAAGTCTCTTCTTCTTATTGGTGTCCTTTAGTAGTGGTTTCTTTGCAGCAATTTGACCATGAAGGCCTAATTCACGCAGTCTCCTCTGAACAGTTGATGTTGAGATGTGTCTGTTACTTGAACTCTGTGAAGGATTAATTTGGGCTGCAGTTTCTGAGGCTGGTAACTCTATTGAACTTTTCCTCTGCAGCAGAGGTAACTTTGGGTCTTCCTTTCCTGTGGCGGTCCACATGAGAGCCAGTTTAATCATAGCGCTTGATGGTTTTTGCGACTGCACTTCAAGAAACTTTCAAAGTTCTTGAAATTGACTGACCTTCATGTCTTAAATTAATTATGGACTGTCGTTTGTTTTTGCTTATTTGAGCTGTTCTTGCCATAATATGGACTTGGTCTTTCACCAAATAGGGTTATCTTCTGTATACCACACCTACCTTGTCACAACACAACTGATTGGCTCAAACGCATTAAGAAGGAAAGAAATTCCACAAATTAACTTTTAACAAGGCACACCTGTTAATTAAAATGCATTCCAGGTGATTACCTCATGAAGCTGGTTGAGAGAATGCCAAGAGTGTGCAAAGCTGTCATCAAGGCAAAGGGTGGCTACTCACAAATCTCAAATATATTTTGATTTGTTTAATACTTTTTTGGTTACTACATGATTCCATATGTTATTTCATAGTTTTGATGTCTTCACTATTATTCTACAATGTACAAATAGTACAAATAAAGAAAAACCCTTGAATGAGTATGTGTGTCCAAACTTTTGACTGGTACTGTACATGTAGGCCATCTATCTGATACTGTCTGGTCCAAACAAGTATGACATTGTTGCCGCCCGTAGCATTGAATGCAAGGGAAGCCAGCGAGCATTTGGCCTCCTAGACAATTTTTTTAATGAAAAATGTGCCAATCAGCGTTGAGCTAAACTGAGCAAACTCAACTGTGAATGGTCCTGGCGGGGAGGAAAAAGGGTCAAGGGAAGCCAGCTTGGATTTGGCGCCTCTCCTAACAAATCGCTTTGAGAGCATACGTCGTTAACAGAAACAACTTGAATTGTTGCATCTCGTTGTGTTGTTGTCCTCCGGTGGCTAGCTAGACAGCTAGCTAAAATTGGCCTCTTCCTAAATTAGCCATGGATGGAGATAGGGATTTGGACTTGTGGTTTTACTTAATTCTCTTCACTGGCCAGTGATTATAACGGCGATTCTGATCCAACCATTAATTCATACATTGTTGTGCCCCTGGCCTGAGAGGATGGAAGTTCAATATATACAGTAGCTAGATGTAGAAGGCTAATGTTAACTAGCTAACATTGCCCATGAATGGAAGTTAGGCTAGCGAGCAAGCATTTTATCTAGGTAGCCTAGGACAACAAAAAATAAAAGCGTGTAATGTATGACAGAGTAATAGACCTTTTCGTCAACATGAAAGAGAGGAGGATGGCATTGGCATTTCTCTACAAGTAGGGTGAGTCAACATGTTTTTCTACTTGCCTGCATGCACAAACAGAAATCAGAACCATGGACAGCCACATCATATTTTGCTTATGTTGATTGGACTAAATTGTTTTTGGTATCTTTTAGTTGTCACTGTATTAGACTAAGCAGACGTGATTTGATGATGTTGAAATGGTGCTGGAATAGTGAGGACAGCTCCTGTTTTCTTTGCGACTTGCGGTAACTCTCTGTGGTTCTAAATCAATAGTGGTTTAGTGGTCCGGAAATGTCGGAAAGATAAACTTGCTTAACCATGCTGTAGGTCATGTCTTACATGCAATATGCGTCGTGGACTTCACCGGACAGAGGTTGATATCTGGTTTTGTGAGAAAACAAAGGTGTGGTTGAATTTATTCTGCCACTGTGTCTTCTTATTGTCTCGGCCTTTAGACCTATATATCACGGTCGCAAGGCATATGAATTAACAGCAAACAACGCAATTATCACAACACATACAGTGTAGGTTGTAATATGGCTTTTTTGGGGGGGTGGTTTGGCTTCCCCAGTGATTTTACCCATGCACCGCTACTGGCTTTCAGTACTAGATTTATTCTCTGATCCTTTTATTGAGTGGACAACATGTCAGTTCATGCTGCAAGAGCTCTGATAGGTTGGAGGACGTCCTCCGGAAGTTGTTATAATTACTGTGTAAGTCTATGGAAGGGGGTGAGAACCATGAGCCTCCTAGGTTTTGTATTGAAGTCAATGTACCCAGAGGAGGAAGAAACTAGCTGTCCTCCGGCTACACCATGGTGCTACCCCAGAGAGAGCTGTTGAGGCTACTGTAGACCTTCATTGCAGAAAAGTGTGTTTTAATCAATTATTTGGTGAAGTGAATATATTTATTATAGTTCTATCTAAAAAGGATAGCTTTTTTAATGTTTCACTATTTTTATTTTTATGAAATTCACTGAAGAGGATGGTCCTCCCCTTCCTCCTCTGAGGAGCCTCCACTGCGCTCAGGCCATGCTCAGCATTTTTTATTTCCTTCATCACTGTTCTTTTAATTAGGCCTATTCTGCTGTATTTATTTAGGCTACCCCACCACTAATGTGCAGAGACATTAATATGAGTCGACAAAGAAATACTATATTTCGATTGTGTGTGATTGACATAATGCATAACATATTCAGAGTCTCTGTAACCCACATGATTCACATACTTGTCAATTCTTTAGTCTCCAGACATACACTCAAGGTGTCGACTGAATATTTGGAATGGTTTCACATTTCTCTTCTTCGCTGATGATAGTAATTGGCATCAGCTAATCGCTGAAGGTCCTAGTACAAGGACTGAGAACACACAGGAACACGTACACACATACTGACGTATTACACTATATCTACTGTATATAAGCTGTATTCTTTCTAATATAGGTTTAAAAACAAAATATCCACTGAAGATGATTTTGTTCCCTTGGTGCAATCTATTTTTGCAACTTGTATTGTATTATTATATCCACTGAGACTGCTAGTGGTTATTTCTGGATAAGGCCAGTAACTCTAGTCAATAAGGTGCTGATTATTTAATTGCACAGGGTTGGAAAGGGATTGATTTTGATTACAGGAGGCAGTTTCTATCATTCTATCATACTCAATCAGGTATAAACCTGTATTAGGCAGTATAGGCAGTATTGCATCTTATTGAAGATAGCTTATATCTTATTGAGCAGGTATGGCAGTGAGGTGGTGTTCCTTTGGGTTTGTGTTGTTGGTAGTGTTTGCATGTTATGCTGATGCACAGCCTAACTGGAGGTTTCCTCCATACAATAACCCCCAACCCCACGATACATCCTCTAAGCCTAGGCAGCCACAGTGGTCACAGCTGCAGACTCCCCTGAGGCCAGAACCCCAGGGGCCACAGCAGCAAACTCCCCAGAGGCCAGAACCCCAGGGGCCACAGCAGCAAACTCTCCAGAGGCCAGAACCCCAGTGGCCACAGTTGCAGACTTCCCAGAGACCAAAGCCCCAGGGGCCACAGCTGCAGACTCCCCAGAGACCTGAGCCCCAGAGGCCACTGATGCTGACTCCCCAGATGACAGATCCCCACAGGCCACAGCTGCTGACTCCCCAGAGGCCAGAGCCCCAGTGGCCAGCAGTAACCAAAACTCTAGATCAGAGATGTCAAGTAGAGGCTCAGGATACAATGCAATGTGGAACCCCTGATATTACTCCGGCTCAATGTCAGGCTATCGACTGCTACTTCAATGGACAGCAGTGCTACTATGGGAAGGCAGGTGAGTGTCTGATATTGCGTCTGTCTTGTAATGCTCAGATAATATTTGAACAAAACATTTACTTTTTCCTCTCTTTCCCCAGTGACTGTGCAGTGTACCAGGGATGCTCAGTTTGTGGTGGTGGTGGCCATGGATGCCACTTGGCCCAAAATAGACATTGATTCCATCAGTCTGTTGGGGGGAAATGACAGCCCCTACAGTCCTGTTGGCATCACTTCAGCCTTCGCCATATACAGTGAGGGAAAAAAGTATTTGATCCCCTGCTGATTTTGTACGTTTGCCCACTGACAAAGACATGATCAGTCTATAATGTTAATGGTAGGTTTATTTGAACAGTGAGAGACAGAATAACACCAAAAAAATCCAGAAAAACACATGTCAAACATTTTATGAATTGATTTGCATTTTAATGAGGGAAATAAGTATTTAACCCCTCTGCAAAACATGACTTAGTACTTGGTGGCAAAACCCTCACAGAGGTCAGACGTTTCTTGTAGTTGGCCACCAGGTTTGCACACATCTCAGGAGGGATTTTGTCCCACTCCTCTTTGCAGATCTTCTCCAAGTCATTAAGGTTTCAAGGCTGACGTTTGTCAACTCGAACCTTCAGCTCCCTCCACAGATTTGCTATGGGATTAAGGTCTGGAGACTGGCTAGGCCACTCCAGGACCTTAATAATGTGCTTCTTCTTGAGCCACTCCTTTGTTGCCTTGGCCGTGTGTTTTGGGTCATTGTCATGCTGGCATACCCATCCACGACCCATTTTCAATGCCCTGGCTGAGGGAAAGAGGTTCTCACCCAAGATTTGACGGTACATGGCCCCGTCCATCGTCCCTTCGATGCGTTGAAGTTGTCCTGTCCCCTTAGCAGAAAAACACCCCCAAAGCATAATGTTTCCACCTCCATGTTTGACGGTGGGGATGGTGTTCTTGGGGTCATAGGCAGCATTCCTCCTCCTCCAAACACGACGAGTTGAGTTGATGCCAAAGAGCTCGATTTTGGTCTCATCTGACCACAACACTTTCACCCAGTTCTCCTCTGAATCATTCAGATGTTCATTGGCAAACTTCAGACGGGCCTGCATATGTGCTTTCTTGAGCAGAGGGACCTTGCGGGCACTGCAGGATTTCAGTCCTTCACGGCGTAGTGTGTTACCAATTGTTTTCTTGGTGACTATGGTCCCAGCTGCCTTGAGATCATTGACAAGATCCTCCCGTGTAGTTCTGGGCTGATTCCTCACCGTTCTCATGATCATTGCAATTCCACGAGGTGAGATCTTGCATGGAGCCCCAGGCCAAGGGAGATTGACAGTTCTTTTGTGTTTCTTCCATTTGCGAATAATCGCACCAACTGTTGTCACCTTCTCACCAAGCTGCTTGGCGATGGTCTTGTAGCCCATTCCAGCCTTGTGTAGGTCTACAATCTTGTCCCTGACATCCTTGAAGAGCGCTTTGGTCTTGGCCATGGTGGAGAGTTTGGAATCTGATTGATTGCTTCTGTTGACAGGTGTCTTTTATACAGGTAACAAGCTGAGATTAGGAGCACTCCCTTTAAGAGTGTGCTCCTAATCTCAGCTCGTTACCTGTATAAAAGACACCTGGGAGCCAGAAATCTTTCTGATTGAGAGGGGGTCAAATACTTATTTCCCTCATTAAAATGCAAATCAATTTATAACATTTTTGACATGTGTTTTTCTGGATTTTGTTGTTGTTACACTGTTCAAATAAACCTACCATTAAAATTATAGACTGATCATTTCTTTGTCAGTAGGCAAAAGTACAAAATCAGCAGGGGATCAAATACTTTTTTCCCTCACTGTACCAGTTCCCTGTCACTGCCTGTGGCACCACTCTAAAGGAGAGTAGAGATAATATACATTTTGTACCCTGGCTCAGTATTAACTGTGGACTTGTTATGTGGTTTATGAGAACAGGATGGCCTCTTCCTATAAAGTAGGGATGGGACCTCAAGGCTCTATCACCAGGGACAGTCATTTTGAGTGAGTCTTTCCCCAGAGGGAAATCAGAACATCACAGACTTATTAAAAAGAGCTGGTTTCCTGCACCCAGATTTAACCCATAAAGTAGCTATTTTCTCCCTATCTAGCCTGCTGTTCCAGTGTAAGTACTCTGCCACTGCAGTGGAGGCTCTGGTTATTGAGGTGAATACTGTTCCTGCACCCGCTCCTGTTGCTGCTCCAGGACCCCTCACAGTGGAACATGCGACACCAAGGGATGTAAAAACAACAAGATACATTTAATTTCAGGCTTGTTCTGTGTCAATTCGTAGTACTTCAAACACATGTAGTGAAATGGTTTTTTCATTGACTTTTACACACGTAAAAAAAAAAATCTGTCTGAATTCCAGAGTCCAGAGCCTTCACATTGTATTACACTGAAGAAGACTACCCTCTCACTAAAGTCCTGAGGCAGCCTGTGTATGTTGAGGTGCGCATCCTGAGAGGAAGGATCCCAACCTGGTCCTGATGCTGGAGCATTGCTGGACCACCTCTGCCCCCAGCCCTGTCAGCATGCCCCAGTGGGACCTCCTCATTGAAGAGAGAATAACTACAGTACTATCCACTTAATTTCCATGCTTGCTGCTCCCTGGTTATACATGTCTTGCTCTTTTTACTAATACTGTATGTATTTTGAACAATATGTTTGAGATCTCTTCATTATGTGACATCAGAAGGTATCATGTACCACTATGTATTTTCTATTGAGGCTGACATGTAAAGTGCTTTGGACTGGAAGGGGTGTATGACATTTTGCAACATGAAGTTTCTATTACTCCCCTCTCTTTCCAGATGTTCCTACCAGAATGATAATTACCTGACTACCATGGTCCCTGTGGAACGTTCCTCTGGCCTTCTGTACCCCAACCACTACAAACGCTTCACCCTCGAGATGTTCACCTTTGTGGATCACACTCTGTCTCCCCAGAAAGATTGAGTAATTGGCTAGCTTTTTTTTATAATAATTACTTAATTTGATATACTATTTACTTTTCACTAACTATTTTATTCTGTACTCTCTTGCCAGATTTTCATCCACTGTAGTACATCTGTGTGCTACCCTACTCCAGGGGTCTCCTGTGAACCGAAATGCAACAGACAAAGTAGGTGGTGGTTCTCCCTTTACAAAGGCCTTGCTTGGACACCATGGCCACGATTAGGAGTGCTGATCTACAATCAGATCCTCCTTGTCCATAATCTTAATCATTATTCATCATAGTCAATTATGATTTAACAGACAACTGATCCTAGATCAACACTCCTACGTTCAGATGCTTTGTGATTGTGAATATGGCCCAGGTTCTGTTCTTAACCGGTTCCGTTGTGTTTTTCAGGGAGAGATGTTGCTGCTGCTCAGAGGAAGACTAGACAGATTGCTGTGGTCTCTAGTGGAGAAGTGGTCCTGGTTGACAAAAAGCCTGCCTATCCTCCAGACCACTAATACAAATAGCTACAGTTTGTAATGGGGAATGAAATAATGTACTCCGAACTTCCATACCTGTTACATCGGATGTAGTGAAAAGCACTGGCACTCATTTTTCAACTTTCTTTGTTCTTGATTCGGAAGAACTTGTCTCTTATAAAAGTCTGTGTCCAGTTGCAGGTTGTACTCCAAAAATCAGAGTATATTCCAAAATATATTAAATCCACCTTTTGCCCCGAGTGAGGAGTTCCCTCGTCATTTTAGCTGCCAGACATCTTGCATTTCTTTGCAGGAACTAGTTGTTTCTATGCAATGTGGCTGCATAGAAACATATTTGATACACTGATTTTGCAGGTTTTCCTACTTACAAAGCATGTAGAAGTCTGTAATTGTTATCACATTGTATGATTTTTAAGTAATTAATTTGCATTTTATTGCATGACATAAGTATTTGATACATCAGAAAAGCAGAACTTAATATTTGGTACAGAAACCTTTGTTTGCAATTACAGAGATCATACGTTTCCTGTAGGTCTTGACCAGGTTTGCACACACTGCAGCAGGGATTTTGGCCCACACCTCCATACAGACCTTCTCCAGATCCTTCAGGTTTCGGGGCTGTCGCTGGGCAATACGGACTTTCAGCTCCCTCCAAATATTTTCTATTGGGTTCAGGTCTGGAGACTGGCTAGGCCACTCCAGGACCTTGAGATGCTTCTTAGGGAGCCACTCCTTAGTTGCCCTGGCTGTGTGTTTCGGGCCATTGTCATGCTGGAAGACCCAGCCACGACCCATCTTCAATGCTCTTACTGAGGGAAGGAGGTTGTTGGCCAAGATCTCGCGATACATGGCCCCATCCATCCTCCCCTCAATACGGTGCAGTCGTCCTTTCCCCTTTGTAGAAAAGCATCCCCAAAGAATGATGTTTCCACCTCCATGCTTCACGGTTGGGATGGTGTTCTTGGGGTTGTACTCATCCTTCTTCTTCCTCCAAACACGGCGAGTGGAGTTTAGACCAAAAAGCTATATTTTTGTCTCATCAGACCACATGACCTTCTCCCATTCCTCCTCTGGATCATCCAGATGGTCATTGGCAAACTTCAGACGGGCCTGGACATGCGCTGGCTTGAGCAGGGGGACCTTGCGTGCGCTGCAGGATTTTAATCCATGACGTCGTAGTGTGTTACTAATGGTTTTCTTTGAGACTGTGGTCCCAGCTCTCTTCAGGTCATTGACCAGGTCCTGCCGTGTAGTTCTGGGCTGATCCCTCACCTTCCTCATGATCATTGATGCCCCACGAGGTGAGATCTTGCATGGAGCCCCAGACCGAGGGTGATTGACCGTCATCTTGAACTTCTTCCATTTTCTAATAATTGCGCCAACAGTTGTTGCCTTCTCACCAAGCTGCTTGCCTATTGTCCTGTAGCCCATCCCAGGTGCAGGTCTACAATTTTATCCCTAATGTCCTTACACAGCTCTCTGGTCTTGGCCATTGTGGAGAGGTTGGAGGCTGTTTGATTGAGTGTGTGGACAGGTGTCTTTTATACAGGTAACGAGTTCAAACAGGTGCAGTTAATACAGGTAATGAGTGGAGAACAGGAGGGCTTCTTAAAGAAAAACTAACAGGTCTGTGAGAGCCGGAATTCTTACTGGTTGGTAGGTGATCAAATACTTATGTCATGCAATAAAATGCAAATTAATTACTTAAAAATCATACAATGTGATTTTCTGGATTTTTGTTTTAGATTCTGTCTCTCACAGTTGAAGTGTACCTATGATAAAAATTACAAACCTCTACATGCTTTGTAAGTAGGAAAACCTGCAAAATCGGCAGTGTATCAAATACTTGTTCTCTCCACTGTATGCAAGAGGCATTTCTCACTCAATACAAATATTTTTCAGAATATTCTCTGGTTTTTGGAGTTCCACCTGCAACTGGCCACATACATTTACATACATTTATATTTTAGTCATTTAGCAGACGCTCTTATCCAGAGCGACTTACATTTGTGCATACATTATTTTATTTTTTTCATACTGGAATCGAACCCACAACCCTGCCGGTCATTCCCTCCCCTACCCTGGACGAATTGTGCGCCGCCCCATGGGTCTCCCGGTCACGGCCGGCTACGACAGAGCCTGGATTCAAACCAGGATCTCTAGTGGCATAGCTAGCACTGCAATGCAGCGCCTTAGACCACTGCGCCACAATAAACATACGTTTATAAGGGACTGAATGCTTCCCCAATAGAGAATGAAGAAAGTATTGCAAAGTAAATATCCTGATTACGGCTAAACAGCAGCTTATGCACAACCTCAGACACCAGCTTTAGCTCTGCCCCTGAGATTAATATTTACATGGCTATAATACAACATGGGCTCCTGATTTTGCTACATATTTATTGTTTCTAATAAACAGTTGTACCACAAAGTTGGCAATTCATTAAAAAATATATATTTACTTATTTGTACTCTCTCGACATAAAAATGTGGATATAAGATCTGTAAATCTGGTCAGGTTTGTTGTGTGAAGGCCTTGTCTATTTCTTGGAACAACTTGATAGCAGTGGTCAAGGTTGTGTAGAAGTATCATTCTAGGCCAAAACACAGAACAGTTTAAGTGGTTTTACTATATAGGGTCTGTAGGTCAACACTGAATGGGATCAATGATCCATACTATTATCCAAGTGAGCATATTGACACAACAAATAATAAAATAAAATCAATATAAAATAAAATAAAATAAAATAAAATTGTATTGGTCACAAACACATATTTAGCAGATGTTATTGCGGGTGTATTGAAATGCTTGTGTTCCTAGCTCCAACAGTGCAGTAGTATCTAACATTTCACAATAATAAACACAAATCTAAAAGTAAAATAATGGAATTAAGAAATATTTAAATATTAGGATGAGCAATGTCGGAGTGGCATTGCTCAGTGCCTCCGCACATTGACTCTGTACCGGTACCCCCTGTATATAGCCTCCCTACTGTTCTTTTATTTTACTGCTGCTCTTTAATTATTTGCTATTTTTATTTTTTACTTATCTATTTTCAACAAAAAAAAATCTTAAAATTGCATTGTTGGTTAAGGGCTTGTAAGTAAGCATTTCACTGTTGTATTCAGCGCATGTGGCAAATAAATGTTGATTTGATTTTACTAGAATACAGTAGAATACAGTATATACATATGAAATGAGTAAAACGGTATGTAAACATTATTAAAGTGACGATTGTTCCATTTAAAGTGACCAGTGATTCCATGTCTATGTGCATAGGGCAGCAGCCTCTAAGGTGCAGGGTTGAGTAACCGGGTGGTAGCCGGCTAGTGATGGCTATTTAACAGAAGCTGTTTTTCAGTCTCTCGGTCCCGGCTTTGATGCACCTGTACTGACCTCGCCTTCTGGATGATAGAGGGGTGAACAGGCCGTGGTTCGGGTGGTTGATGTCCTTGATGATCTTTTTGGCCTTCCTGTGACATCGGGTGCTGTAGGTGTCCTGGAGGGCAGGCAGTGTTCCCCCGGTGATGCGTTGGGCAGACCGCACCACCCTCTGAAGAGCCCTGCTATTGCGAGCGGTGCAGTTTCCGTACCAGGCGGTGATACAGCCCAACAGCATGCTCTCAATTGTACATCTGTAAAAGTTTGTGAGGGTCTTAGGGGCCAAGCCAAATTTCTTTAGCCTCCTGAGGTTGAAGAGGCGCTATTGCGCCTTCTTCACCACACTGTCTGTGTGGGTGGACCATTTCAGATTGTCAGTGATATGTACGCCGTGGAACTTGAAACTTTTCACCTTCTCCACTGCGGTCCCGTCGATGTGAATAGGGGCATGCTCTCTCTGTTGTCTCCTGAAGTCCACGATCAGCTCCTTCATTTTGTTGAGGGAGAGGTTATTTTCCTGGCACCACTCCGCCAGGGCCCTCACCTCCTCCCTATAGGCTGTCTCGTAATTGTTGGTAATCAGACCTACTACTGTTGTCATCTGCAAACTTCATGATTGAGTTCGAGGCGTGCGTAGCCACGCAGTCATGGGTGAACAGGGAGTACAGGAGGGGGCTGAGCACTCACCCTTGTGGGGCCCCTGTGTTGAGGATCAGCGTAGTAGAGGTGTTGTATCCTACCTTCACCACCTGGGGGCGGCCCGTCAGGAAGTCCAGGACCCAGTTGCAAAGAGCGGGGTTCAGACCCAAGGCCCCGAGCTTAATGATGAGCTTGGATGGTACTATGGTGTTGAAGGCTGAGCTGTAGTCAATGAACAGCATTCTTACATAGGTATTCCTCTTGTCCAGATGGGATAGGGCAGTGTGCAGTGCGATGGTGATTGCTTCGTCTGTGGATCTATTGGGACGTTATGCAAATTGGAGTGTGTCTAGGGTGTCAGGTAAGGTGGAGGTGATATGATCCTTAACTAGCCTCTCAAAGCACTTCATGATGACAGAAGTGAGTGCTACAGGGCGACAGTCATTTAGTTCAGTTACCTTTGCTTTCTTGGGTACAGGAACAATGGTGGACATCTTGAAGCAAGTGGGGACAGCAGACTGGGATAGGAAGAGACTGAATATGTCCGTAAAGACTCCACTGAAAAGAATGACAATTAGAAAACAATGTGCACTCTCTTACCTCCATATCAAAATTGCCTCTACTGTAAAATAATAATCTCTCTGCAGCATCCTCTCTCCTCAAGCATCAAAGGATTTTCTTGACAACAGTAGAGGCATGTTTTGTTAGTAGTGGAGAATGTGAGAGGGCCAGCCTATCGGTATCACTAGACTGTGAGACAGCCGGGATGGTGGGCCGAGATTGGCAGACGGGGGCTTCAGGCTAATAGTGTGTGTGTGTGTGTTTACCACAACAGTCACCAGCTTCATTAATAAGTGCATCGACAATGTCATCCCCACAGTGACCGTACGTACATATCCCAACCAGAAGCCATGGGTTACAGGCAACATCCGCACTGAGCTAAAGGCTAGAGCTACCGCTTTCAATGAGTGGGACACTAACCCGGACACTTATAAGAAATCCTGCTACGCCCTCCAACGAACCATCAAACAGGAAAGGCGTCAATACAGTACTAAGATCGAATCCTACTACACCGGCTCTGATGCTCGTCGGATGTGACAGGGCTTGCAAACTATCATGGATTACAAAGGGAAACCCAGCCACGAGATACCCAGGTGCATGTGCCTACCAGACGAGCTAAATGCCTTCTATGCTCGCTTTGAGGCAAGCAACACTGAACCATGTGTGAGAGCACCAACTGTTCTGGACGACTGTGTGGTCACGCTCTCCGTAGCTGATGTAAGACCTTTAACATTTTCACGCCTTAGTTCCAAATATCTCTGACTGTCCCCACACCCTGAGATTTCTTATGCGCGTGATGTCAGAATTCACTCACTGTTCCAAAATGAGATTGTTACACAACAGGACAGTTAACCCGCGCTGCCCTCAGGCCAAGGCACGCTGCCTGCTAATAATCTATAGGCTATGCTTGAACTTGTGAATTTTACATGATTTTCGAACAGTTTGAAATGAAGTGTTTTCCGCCTCCTAATAAAAAAATATTTGATGTAAAGTCCCCTGTTTACGGGACCTGTGTGGTTCTAGTACCAGTTCTGACTGACATTTTTGCTTATAAATCAATCTGTGGACACCGTAGATTGAAATGGCTTGCATTGAGCGGTAGCCCTCATTCTCACGGACACGGGAGTATGGCTATTGATTCTGCCTGTGTGAAGCAGGATGTGAAATCTGACACCACTTGAAGCTGGGATGTCCCTCCTACCATTTCATTCGCTCTTCCGACTGTCCATCAACTCCTGGCTGAACCCTACGTCACAGCCACTAACAGCGCATATGCCTGGAATCCTTAAATCGTAATGCAGCAGAAGAGAGTGGTTTTGTCACTGTAGCACATTCAGAAATAGATTTATAGCCAGTCATCTAAAATAATTCATAGATTTGAAACAAAACCCACTTTCTGTTTGTCATAGATGGACACTATTAATATGAGATGAAAGGCGAGATAATGTCAATATAATTGCATAATGGAACTGTATTAGATTTGTATGTGAACTGTATGTCCAATTACAAAAAACCTTGTTTATTAATCATCTCACTTGCAGTGGCGGCTGGTGAAAAATATTCTCGGTGGGGCTGTGCCATACTTTTTTTTTCCTGTAACCATCGCGATATATTTTAACACAAACTGCAGGACAGCAGTGCTCAGTGAAACATTCAGTAATTATTTAATGCCAATATTAAAAAGTTGAGGCATTCTTACACAAAAACATATTACACAAACCCAAGCCTTTCATTTGCATTTAAAGTGAACTTTTCACCATTGGTAGTAAACAGGCAACGCAACAGGCATGCTGTCAGAACAGAGTGGAAAGTGGACAATAACATGAAATTATTATAAAGTTTATAGGAAATCTTACACTGTATAAAAGGATGTATAATATAGAAATGGATATCAAGTGGATGAACTCAAACCTTTGACTGGAAGAATAGCATACAGTATTTTATGATCATACTAAATGTGACTAATTGTTAATGTGCTCCAGAACTGCAACAATTAATTGATACAAAACAACATATATACAGTAATATTAGCAAAGACACTATTAAGACTTTCTAGAGTACCATATATAACTGGATTTTTTATGCTAAGGTCAACTATATACAAAGAAACATGCGGCCAGAGCTGCTCTGTGTGTGTGTGTCTGTCATCTTATTTGTACAGGAATTTTGCCCGTCTGTCCTTCTGAGTGGCAAACCTCTCAATGACCCTTTGATTAAAGTCAGGAATGTCCCTGACAAGTTTCTTCTCCATGGAGAGCATGGCCAGAGCGTTCAGGCGATCCTGTGTCATGCTGTTTCTCAGGAAGGTCTTGATCCTTTTCAGTGTAGAGAAGCACCTTTCTGACTCAGCAGTTGTCATGGGTGTGGTGATGAGGATCTTGAGGAGGCTGGCAGTCTCTGTGAAAGTGCTCTGAAGGTTGTTCTCCATGAAGAACTGGTACAGGGGCACTGCACCACTACAAGCCTTGAACTCACTGTTCTCATAGATGAGGGACAGTTCGGTTTTGAGCTTGGCCTTGTTCAACATGGGGTACGCCTCCACGGTTGTTTCAAGCGCTGTATCGGGGAACTTCACACTGTGTTGTGGGAACAACTCTCCGTGCAATAGTGTTGCGCTGATGAGGTGCTGGGTGAAGGAGAACCTCTCTTTGGCATGACTCAGGATGGTATCACATACCTGTAAAAGATACATCATCAGCTTTAATTTGCAATTAAGCTATTTTGATGCAAGTGATCCTGACTGACACATGCCTATGTCCAACTCAAGTATATGATTACCAAGGTGCTGATTGTTCAGGGTTTTGGCTACATACTACCAGGCCTGAAAAAAGTTCTAGGGGGAAACACTGACAATTACATCACAACTTACCTCTATAGCCAACCTCTGTTGTTCTCCTGGTCCCAGCATCCTCCGTCGCTTGATGGGCTGTTGCTGCTCGTCAGATGCGCTGTCCCCACACAAAGAGGGAATTGAGGCCCTGGGTCCAAAAAATAAAGTTTAATTTGATAACTTGCAATCAGACTTCTTAACTCACTGTAATTCCCCCTCAACACACAACCAGTGACTTTTATATATATATATATATATATATATATATATATATATATATATATATATATATAGACAGACAGACAGACAGACAGACAGATAGTGTGTATATACACACAAACTATGTCTAGTAACTGCTTTTAACCTGTGATGTACATAATTAACTGATGTTATTACGTTTTAAAGCCTTTTTCTATTACATTTGTGAGAGGGATGCAACATCATTTTGTTCTGCTGTGCACTTAGCAATAAAGTTAATCTTCAATAACAACTAGGCCTCTTCTAGAAATTGACCTGGTGGACACCTGAATAATTATTACAAACTGTGTAGTACTTTCCTGCATTATTATCAACGTCTGATTGTGTCTTCTCTTTCCTTTTAAAATACTAAAACAAATATAATTGTGACGGCTCTATGATAATCACTCACTTTGATGACCAGACACATTTAGGCTTTTAAACTGTTGTAAGTGAACTATTCATCTTTCTAACAACATCTTTATCAGCCAATAGTAAATATAGTTATTTACCTGATTGTTAGCATGCTGTCTGTGAACCTCTGGACAAGTGCTTTAATGAAGACAGGGTCGATGTTCCTCTTCTGCAGCTGGCTGAAAAGCATGTCCACATTTGGCATGATCTTGTGGAACAGTGCCAGGAAAAAACAGAAAGCCTCGTCTTCGAGCATCCTCACAAAGCCCCCCGCCTCTCTGACAGTCGGGGCATCAAAGTTCCCAGAGTCTCTGATGGTCTGGAAACACGTTAGGAGGTCATCCCTGTACTCGTACACAGTGTTTACAGCGCGACTGTGGAAGTTCCACCGTGTTGTAGAGGCTCTGGGGAGTCTATGCGCAACCACTTCGTCAAGCACGGTGGTTCGCTTGGGAGACCTGGAGAAGAAAGCAGAAAATCCTGCAAGGTCGGAAAAGAAAGTGCCGATCCTGGGGATGCGTGAAGTAGCCTGCTGCATGATGAGGTTCAGCTGATGTGCATAGCAGTGGACGTAGTGCGCATTTTCGTACACATCCACTATTTTACGCTGCACTCCGCCGGTGGCTCCCCTCATCACACTTGCTCCGTCGTAAGCCTGGGCGATAAGTTTGGCCTTTTGTCCATGTGAGAGTATGGTGCTGAGCCTCTCCAGCAGCGCTGTAGCGATGGTGTCGGCGGTTGCGTTCTCGATCAAAATGAACTCGAAAAAACGCTCTTGGACGTTACTTTTAGCATCGATGTAGCGTATCACAAGCACCAACTGGCAGTGGGTGGAAACGTCAGTCGTCTCGTCAGCTTGAATGGCGATAAAATCAGCACTCTTTACTTCCTCCAGGATGTAATCCTTAAGCACTGACAGCATACAGTCCAACAGCTCGTTCTGTATCGTCTTTGACGTGCCCTTAAAAACGGTAGCTGTCTTCAGGTGCTCCTCCAGCACACTGTCGAGGGAGGCAACAAAATCCACTAAGCCCCGGAAAATGCCGGGGTTGTCCGAGGAGTCAGTCTCCTCGTGCCCACGCAAGGCCAACTCAAAAGCCCCACAGAACTTCACACAATCGATAATTTTGGATAGAATGTGCCTGTTTTTATCCACCTCCTCATTGTGTTTCCTCACCGCAATCCTGTGGCCGTCATCCAGCTGCGTAGCAATGTTCACCCTTCCTAATACAGCTAGCTTTACAGAGTTGTCCATGTGTGCCCTGGTGTTCTCATGTTTCTTTACCTTCTCTGACAGGTGCTTCATATCCCTCACTCCGGTACCTGTCCATGCTGAATCTGACCCCGTCGTTTTAAAAAGCAAGCACGGAAAGCAAAATAAAGCATTAGCATCAGTGCACCCAGCTAGCCAAGCCTTCCTGGTGTACCAGCTACGGGAGAAGCCGCGCATATACTGCTTCCCTTTCTCGCTAGCCTGCTGTCTGATTGAGAGGTCAGGTTGATCTGGGCCCAGCTCTTTCACCCGAACTTTCTCTGACAAAGTTCTCCTCTCAAACGGATCTTGGAGGAGAGATTTCACCGAGTTAGGGTTGGGTCTTGGAGGAGTAACGTTTGCGCTCGCCATTGTCGTCTAGTAAAAATGGCGCCACTGGAGCCCGGTCCTTATTTTATCAGGGGCGAGCTTGGGGCGATAAAATAATCGCCCTCCTTGGATTCGATTTAAGATCGCTGATTGGCTACATTTTATGTCATACATTCATATCTTAAATTAGCAATTGGCTTAACTGCTACGTAGACCCGCCTCCTCGGGGCACTTTCTGTATCGCCCAGAGCTGACGAGGCGTTTGACAGGCAGAGGAAAGGTTGCGAATATGATTTTCTATCATATCTTACACATATTACTGTGTGCATTCCATATTTCAAACACACAAATATTGACATACTGATGTTTTTATTATTATTATTATTATTATTATTTTTTTTTTTTTTTTTTTTTTTTAATAATTTTATTTAAGGGGGCGGCGCCCTAGCGCCCTCTATCGGCCAGCCGCCACTGCTCACTTGTTAGCTGACGGTGAACTATGCGGCCATTGAGGACAGCAATGTCAATCAGATTGAAGAATATCTTCTTATACCACTTGGTGGTTTTCCGAGCGCATGCCACAAAGCTGTTTATCATGTCTGCCTTATCCACTGCCCCCATTTCGCAATTATAGTTAAGCACACAGTCTGGTTTGATCTTTCTCTTTACCGTCAGGTGGTCCACCTTCCTGTGGCTCTCTCTTCTCCTGTAGCACCAAGGCATAGTGATTGGTCTCCTCCACTATGTCTCCCACCAGCTCCTCTGTCAGAAACAGCTTGAAGCACTGTCAGAATGTGATTTCTCACTGTCATACTCAGAATCATTGTCAGAATTTACAAAAATCTCCAGAATTTCCACATTTGTGAGTCATCTCCTTTTGAAAGACATTGCTAATGCTACAGCTTAGCACACAAGCTACATACATAAACAACAACCCTGAATGGCTCCAAGTGAGTGTCAGGGGTTTCGTGATTGGCTGCCGGTGTGGTGATACTGATGATTTGTCTCCACAGATGGTTTGTTTACATAGCAGGTTAGGATAACTAACGTGGTAGGTTAGGAGAACTAACGGCAGCAAGTTAGGTGAATTAACGTAGGAGGTTAAACTCTGTAACTGTTTTAAAGTCACCATTGATCTCATGGTGAATTCCCTGAGCGGTTTCCTTCCTCTCTAGCAACTCAGTTAGGAAGGACGCCTGTATCTTTGCAGTGACTGGGTGTATTGATACACCATCCAAAATGTAATCATCATGCTCAAAGGGATATTCAATGTCTGCTTTTTAAAAATGTATCTATCAATATGTTCCCTTCTTTGCGAGGCATTTGAACACCTCCCTGGTCTTTGGGAGGTGTTTGAAATTCCCTGCTCGACTGAGGGACCTTACAGATAATTGTATGTGTGGGGTACAGAGATTAAGTAGTCATTCAAAAATCATGTTAAACACTATTATATCACACAGAGTGAGTCCATGCAACTTGTGACTTGTTAAGCACATTTTTACTCCTGAACTTATTTCGGCTTGCCATAGCAAAGGGGTTGAATACTTATTGACTCAAGACATTTCATTTTTTATTAATTTGTAAAAATGTGGAAATACATAATTCCACTTTGACATTATAATAATATGCCATTTAGCAGACGCTTTTATCCAAAGTGACTTACAGCTTAGCCCACTAGCTACATACATAAACAACAACACTGAATGGCTCCAACTGAGTGTCAGGGGTGACACTCCCCCTGTGTGCATACATTTTTACGTATGGGTGGTCCCGGGGACCGAACCCACTACCCTGGCGTTACAAGCGCCATGCTCTACCAATTGAGCTACAGAGGACCACTATGGGGTATTGTGTGTAGGCCAGTGACAAAAAAATCTCCCTGTTCACCCATGACTGCATGGCTGCGCACGACGCCAACACCATCATTAAGTTTGCCGACTACACAACGGTGGTAGGCTTGATCACCAATGACAATGAGACAGCCTATAGGGAGGAGGTCAGAGACCTGGCAGTGTGGTGCCAGGACAACAACCTCTCCCTCAACGTCAGTAAGACAAAAGAGCTTATCGTGGATTACAGGAAACGGAGGGCCGAGCACGCCCCCATTCACATCGACAGGGCTGTAGTGGAGCTGGTAGAGAGCTTCAAGTTTCTCTGTGTCCACATCACTAAGGAATTAACATGGCCCACACACACCAACACAGTCGTGAAGAAGGCACGACAACGCCTCTTCCCCCTCAGGAGGCTGAAAAGATTTGGCATGGGCCCTCAGATCCTCAAAAAGTTATACAGCTGCACCATCGAGAGCGTCTTGACTGGCTGCAACACCACTTGGTATGGCAACTGCTTGGCATCCGACCGCAAGGCTCTACAGAGGGTAGTGCGTACAGCCCAGTACATCACTGGGTCCGATCTCCCTGCCATCCAGGACCTCTATACCAGGCGGTGTCAGAGGAAAGCCCAAAATAATTGTCAAAGACTCCAGCCACCTAAGCCACAGACTGTTCTCTCTGCTACTGCACGGCAAGCGATACCAATGAACCAAGTCTGGAAGCAACAGGACCCTGAAAAGCTTCTACCCCCAAGCCATAACTTCTAAACAAGACTGTTAAATAGCTAATGAAATGGCTACCCGGACTACCTGCATTAACCCTTTTTTGCACTAACTCTCTTGCACTGACACACTCACACATACATACACTGACACCCCAACACACACATAGACACACACACACTTAACATGCACACACATGCATACTGATGCAACACACACACACTCTCTCACACACACACACACACACACATACACTTTCACACTCACCACACGTGCTGCTGCTAGTCACTTTACCCCTACCTATATTTACAGTACATAGCTACTTCAATTACCTCGTACCCCTGCACATTGACTTGGTACTGGTACTCCCTGTATATAGCCATGTTATTTTCTACTTCCTATATATAGCCATGTTATTTTTACTCGTTATTCATTGTGTCACAATTATTTTTATTTATTTTTATTTATTTTTTATTTTTATTTTTTTTGGGGGGGGTGGATCAGCTTAATATTGCAGATAGATTGTATCTTCTATCAATGTAATTGTCTGCATCACTTCCAATCCCCCATGTTTATTTTTATTTTTTATATATATATTCCCCTTTATTACTTTTCAACCCCACCATCCTTTCCCTACTTGGAGTAAATTAGTGAACAACAACGCCCAGGCCTCTACTTCCGGTCTATACTTACTATCTACACCTTATGGAAAGAGTTAATTTTACAATAATTCTATATCTATATATATATATATATATATATATATATATATATATTTATTTTATTTTTTGCTCCTGAACTTCTTCTACTCTCAACCTCTCCGATCATTTTCATGATGTCCATCCGGTTTGCTTCTAAATGCCATATCTTTCTAACTGTGCTCTTTCCCAAAAGCTCCCAACATACAACCTATATACTTATTATGGACACAGTATGCTTACATTATTAGCTATCTTTGTTATTATTTGTTGTTATTTGTTATTAGTCCCATCCTTCAACTCTATTCAATACCTCCCATCTATCTCTTAACACCATCCATATAGGATTTCTATTTGCCATATATATTTCGACCGTACTGTGATGTTTTACAAAAGTTCTGAACCTTTCTATTCTCATTGCTTCTACAGATTGTGAATTAAAAATAAACATTTTTGCTAAAAGTATTATTATATTATTGATTGATTGACTATGACTTTTCAGATCACCCAGTAATGCTATCTGCAAGGTTAGTTCCAGGTAAATATTGGAATCCTTTAGCCATTCCTGGACCTGTGTCCAAAAACAAGCTACAAATGGACAGAACCAAAACAAATGATCTAATGATTCTATCTCTTCACAGCAAAATCTGCAGAGCTGGGAAGATTGTATCCCCCATATAAATAACATTCTATTGGTAGCAAGAATTTTATATAATAATTTAAATTGAAAGATTCTAATTTTTGAATCCGGTGTCGTTTTGCGTGTCAGTTCATAAACACTATGCCATGGGATCGGTACGTCAAAGATCTCTTCCCAACTATTTTGCAATCTATATGGGACGGCTGTCAATCCTTTGGTCCTTAAGTGAAACTGATATACTTTTTTATTTATCACAGTTTTCCTTAACCAATTATGTTCTTTAATGCAAGGCCGACAGACAAGTTCCTTACTTTCTCCCCCTTCAACTTTCCTCTTCCACTTTTGCGGTAAGGCTGCAATTATTTGGTTGTAATTCTGGGTAGAGCAGACATTTCCATATGTTTTTGTTAGCTGCATGTGCGACATAACTCCACCAGTCCTACCGATGATATCATTTACGAAGATTATACCTTTTTTAAACATTCTGTCAAAAAATAAAGGTTTTTTGTCAATTAGTATATTTGAATTTAACCACAATATTTGTTGCATTATTTGTTCTGTCGTTTCTGGAGGATTAAATTGAAATTGCAACCAACTTTCTATGGCTTGTTTTAGAAATAGTGACATTTGGGAGATTATTTCCTTTTCAAATAACTGAAAGTGGTTGTAATCTGAATAAAGGGAAAAAGGCCTTTCTTGAACAGTGGGTGAGACAATCTTACTAATTTGCTTGAGAATCAGTTCGGATTTAAGTATAACTTTTGGATGACTGAAGATTTTAGTGATAGGTCTAATGCTTTAATATTTAATAATTTCTGTCCTCCGAATTCATATTCATTATATAAATATGCTCTTTTAATTTTGTCTGGCTTGCCGTTCCAAATAAAATTGAATATTTTTTTGTCATATAATTTAAAAAACTGTTTGCTAGGCGTAGGCAAGACCATAAGCAAATAGGTAAACTGGGATTGTGTCACTATTTCTATTTTAATTTTAATTTTAATCTTATCTTTAACACTGCATTGTTGGAAAAGGACCCGTAAGCATTTCACTGTTAGTTTACACCTGTTGTCTACGAATAAAAATGTATTTAGATAAAAAATTTGATTCAATAAACAGTGGATATGTTTGTGATGCATTGAATGTCACTGGATAGATTTGAACAATCTAGACCAGTATTCATAATATGCTGATCTAGAATAAGATTATATGGACAGGGGGGACCTGGTCCTAGATCAGCACTTTTACTCTGAGACACTTTATGAATATGGGCACAGATTTCCATCAGGATTGCTTACTTTATCATCACAACATTGAATCAAAATTATTGAGTTGGTATTTGTTTGTCCCCCCTTTGTCACATAATTAAATAGAAGATTTATATTGTATCTCATTACTCCTCTGGTCTCAGTAAACCGTTTCCCCATTAAGTAGCTCATTCGGATGGGTGAGGATAACATTTGGCAGTTATTTTGAATACAATGTTATTTTAACAGATAATTTTTTTTAAATAAACATTTTATGTGTAAAACTAGAAGCCATACAGGAAGGGAGGAGGGAGGAGGAAGATTAAGAAAGTGTGAGGACATCTAAGGACATAGAAGAATCCAGCTTTTCATACTGTCTGCCAGCAGAGAGCACTGTTGCACCATTTGGGGTATCGAGAGGAACACTTTGATGACGTACTTTGTGAAAAGAGAAAGGAATGGAAAAGTTCCACATTCCACATGTAAAGGATTAGATAGATAATGAAATACTTCAAAACTTCAGGACCTGCATTGTAATTGATGATTTTGCTGCCATTTAGAACACTGTCCCTCATGCTGCACCTATAGCCTGCCCTAAACCCCAACAACTTTACATTTACTGTATCTTCTGTGGAGGTTTTGCTGTTAATTTAAATGGCGATATCTTGGCCACATGGCCAGCATTGTCTCATTTCCATTCACACAATCAAGAGTTGACTGTGAATGGGACAGCCATCCACCCCAGTGTGTCTCACATTGTATTTAGTGATGTGAGGGATGGTCCCTTCTTTGTTGTTCTAGATTTGGGGGGGTAGATTTTTACATTTACATTTACGTCATTTAGCAGACGCTCTTATCCAGAGCGACTTACAAATAGGTGCATTCACCTTATAGCCAGTGGGATAACCACTTTACAATGTTTTTTATTTTGGGGGGGGGGGGGGTTGGAGTAAAGGGGGGTAGAAGGATTACTTTATCCTATCCCAAGTGTTCCTTAAAGAGGTGGGATTTCAAATGTCTCCGGAAGGTGGTGAGTGACTCCGCTGTCCTGGCGTCGTGAGGGAGCTTGTTCCACCATTGGGGTGCCAGAGCAGCGAACAGTTTTGACTGGGCTGAGCGCGAACTATGCTTCCACAGAGGTTGGGGAGCCAGCAGGCCAGAGGTGGATGAACGCAGTGCCCTCGTTTGGGTGTAGGGACTGATCAGAGCCTGAAGGTACGGAGGTGCCGTTCCCCTCACAGCTCCGTAGGCAAGCACCATGGTCTTGTAGCAGATGCGAGCTTCAACTGGAAGCCAGTGGAGTGTGCGGAGGAGCGGGGTGACGTGAGAGAACTTGGGAAGGTTGAACACCAGACGGGCTGCGGCATTCTGGATGAGTTGTAGGGGTTTAATGGCACAGGCAGGGAGCCCAGCCAACAGCGAGTTGCAGTAATCCAGACGGGAGATGACAAGTGCCTGGATTAGGACCTGTGCCGCTTCTTGTGTAAGGCAGGGTCGTACTCTCCGAATGTTGTAGAGCATGAACCTACAGGATCGGGTCACCGCCTTGATGTTAGCGGAGAACGACAGGGTGTTGTCCAGGGTTACGCCAAGGCTCTTCGCACTCTGGGAGGAGGACACAACGGAGTTGTCAACCGTGATGGCGAGATCATGGAACGGGCAGTCCTTCACCAACTACCGACTGTCACCCCTGTAGGGACACTTATCCAAAGTACAGTCATGAACCTGAAGGGACCAACCTTCCCTGGTGGGGCGAAGAACCTTTCACACTTCCAAACAAAAACAACTCTTTGTGCATGTAAATCTTGGTGGGACAAACAAACAAACAAAAATTGGGATGCATGCCAACAAAGCCACTATACAACACAACACTAAACAATACATTAATTGCACTATAACGGTGACAAATGGTGCCCACAAACTGTTAGGGCCTACATAAAGCTGTCCCAACAGCAGAATCCCAACAGCAGTCCCAACACCTTACCACTGCTACACCTGGCTACCAGCGGAGCCTTGTCTGGCAGCGAAACAGTTCATTCAGCCTCACTTACTGCCTTTAAAAAAAACATAGCTGATGTGGCTGACTTGCTTAAACAAATGTGGTTTCTACTGACAATTGAGATGTACAAACTATGGCATAAGGGGATGACAAGCAGATAAGAGGCAATCCGTAATTTCAATTAAGACATTAATGAGCGTGCTAGGACGGACGTAGTCAATATAACTATTTGTTCAGCACTTTTGAAATGTACAGCGACCAAATTCAGAACATGGGCCGTTCTTAAAGTATTCTCCCTGTACACCAAGTCAGAACTGTAGGATAAATAAAGGGGGCATATAAGCAGACAATGAAAGCTCTTACAATATTCGATGATTACATTTCTCTAAAACAGGTTATTGGCTACATTTGCACCACCAAGTCAGAACAGTAGGTGAAATTAAGAGGGGAAAATATACCAAATTATTAGGGTGAGGCACATGGGCTACTAACAGCTTACTACACAACATACACTTAGTATTACTTTCTAAGCTACAGTATACATATCTCCCTGACATATTACATCATTTATGCAGCAGCGTACAATACATTTTTGGACTCACCTTGTTGTGCTGCGCTGACTTGAACAGGAAGGTGGCACGACAGTCCTTTGTGGGCAAATTCTGTCATCAAACTTTGTCATCAAAGTTTGGCATTCTCTGGATTTATGGTGCTTTCAAGACAACTGCGAACTCGGAAAAAAACAAGGTAGAATCATGATGACGTCAGTGATCTTCAGGTCGTAGCTCTAGAAAGAGGCCCGAGTTCCCGACTTACAATTCCAAGTTGGATGACCGTTCAAATCGTATTTTCCCAGTCAGAGCTCGTTTTTTTCCCGAGTTCCCAGTTGTCTTAAACTCACTTAAGTCAGATTTCCCAGTTCCGAGTGAACAGTTGTTTTGAGCGCGGCAGAAATCATGCTGGATTGACAGCATGGCCAATGTTGAATGTTTATCATTTTAAGCTTGGAAAAGAGACCCTTAAACCAAGACTTTGGACCACCCACTGATCCATTTGCGATTTCCAACTTGTTGTGTAATGTTTATGTCCAATGGCTGATGAGCACCGATACGTTTTATCTATAATTTCTCTTCATGATTTCTCTTCATATGATAAGGATTAAAAATGATTTTCCAGTAGATTGTCGACTTGATTCATGATGATGACTGCTAGCTAAGATTTTGAAAGTATTATGTTGACATGATCAGTCCATTCAAAGCTACTGTAGATATAACGTGATTTGACGTCATTTTATCTGTGGCCAATGACCTTGAGCCTTCTTGGATGGGCACTTCCATTGTAACTCTATGGCAGCACACAAGGGGCTTGAATTTCCGAGCTCTACCCTTAGATTTGGCGGTGACTAGTGTCCCCATGAGTGACAGAACACTGAGCCAATTGTGGCGCAACTAAAGAACATTACCAACCCCTACGCTCTGTATTTTCCGCTGGCTGCCCCATCACCACCACCACCACCACCACAGAAAGCACTGAGCTAGGCTGAAACAACTGAATTTTGGAGCTGCCTTCCTCAAGAAAGCAAAAAAGAGACCATGTTTGTATGCGGCTTTATTAACTCAATGATTATTTTATTTTTTTCATTGCTTGCAAACTGATATGTGACACGTATTAATGCAAAAATTAACATGCAAAACAGGCAACCCCACCTTCCCTGAATGACGGGTTGCCACTGATCTCTTCATCTTTCCAACTTCATTTTCCCTTTCAAAAAGGCAGAATAAAGAAGGTGACATAGAGGATCTCAGAGTAGGCAAGACAGAGATTTAAATATCTGCATTTTGTATAATGTCTTCTGTTTGCTAAATCCCCCTCACACACCTGCAAAAAAGTGCACACACACACACAGTCACAAGTGTAACGAGCGTTCATAATTCAAAGAAATGTTGTGCAAAAGAGTTTAGAAACAATTTGCCTCTCCCACTCCTAACTATAAATGGAAAATCAAGTTCTGTGACAAAAGTGGTCTACATTCCATTGTATCTTCTGCTGACCCAAGTGTAGTCTGAGATTGGCCTCATATTATTACATCTCTCATGTTTAATCTTTTGGGAAAGTAGATACAGGCCAATGCCAAAGTTCAAACAATTCTGTAGAGGGATGCAGGCCTGCATCAAAATATTGCAAGGTCTGATAGAAAGAAAATAAATCCTATGTAATGAATGAAAGATGTAAAGGAAAGAGTACTCAGAGAGTCCTTACTATTTTTTTTGTTTCAAGAATACTTTAGGTAGAAAAGCACAGTAGCTTGACTACAGTAGCAGAAACAAATAAAAAAGTATATGTGTCATACATGCAGAAAAAGTGCCATGCTTGCAGAAAAAGTGGACTGTGGGATACATGGACACAATTATAATTATTTGTCTCATTTCCACCTTAGGACAAATGTTTTAAAAAGTTGCCTAAATAAATAATAATATAATAATAATATGCCATTTAGCAGACGCTTTTATCCAAAGCGACTTACAGTCATAATAAAACTAGTGTCTGCTTAATTGATAAATAGCAAACTCATATATTATTGAATAGCTGTTATAATTTCATCAATTCGTTGGATCCGGTCATTTTCAATAGAAGGTTACCGCCAAAAAGATGTGTTCATATTAAAATAAGACAAAATCACGCCCCCCCCCAAACTCATTTAAATACTTCGCCCGCACTCTTCACCGAGTACGCGCTTCCATTTCTTTTGCGACGACGTGCCTCTCCAAGCACCAGCTCTTCTCGTTTGTCGGTAAAAAGGTACATTTTTATGAAAGTTTGTATATTTCTGAATATACAATGTTGTTATGATATTCTAAATAATATTTCATGTGTAAATGACAGATGACTTGAGTTATTGTTAAATGAACTTGGTTGGAATGCGGCTTTAACGTTAGCTGTTATCTAACATTAGCTAGCTATTTTTCACACGCACCAATTTGCCAGTTTACTTAAGCTGTGAAAATGTGTACGGGTTATATTAGCATCTATTAAACACAATGCGGGTGTTTCACCTTTTTCTTTTCTTATTGCAAATATATAATTTCTCTTATCTTGACCTACGCTAATTCTCAACGTCATTGTAAAGATGGCTGCATCTGTCTTCTTTAGCCAGGTAGTTTAGCACCAGGGGCGAAGCAGGCCAACAACGTGGTGCAAAATGGCGCTACGTCCTTGGCCTGCTTTTTTCCAACATGCATTTAGCCATACTCATTTAGCCCCCTTAATCTGTTGTCCAAGTCGTAACACGTTATGTCAACTAACATTTAAATGGTTATTTGCCTGAATTCGGATAACAATGTACAGCAAACTAACTACAGCACCTTGGTTGGCCTAACGGTAGCAAGCTAATTCTGTGGTGCGCAATGTGGGTCAGACAATAGCTCGCGCACATGACGTGACCTACACTTCCAACTCCTAGCTACAGGAATCGGGTACACAATGTAAATAAGTAGGGGCTTTTATTTGACCCGGACTTTTTCCCCTGCAGACAAGGAATCATGTCCGATGAAGGAAAACTTTTCGTCGGTGGCCTGAGCTTCGACACCACAGAGGAATCTCTGGCAGAAGCTTTCGCCAAATATGGAAACATCGCAAAAGGTGCGTTCTAGCCAGGTCTTTTATTTGGTAAGTGATAGCTGACTAACGTTACTTCCAGAAATGTTTAATTTCCGGGTTTTCTCGCGCAGTTGATGTCATCAGGGATAAAGAAACGGGAAGGTCTCGTGGATTCGGCTTCGTAAAGTACGATAATGCCGATGATGCAAAGGACGCATTGGAGGGAATGAACGGCAAGGTATATCGGTATCGCTGCTTATATTTACCAATTATTGGAACTATTTTTTTATAACCTTAATGACTTCACTGACTAGACAACTAAGAAAGCATATGAACCAAAGTTATTTCTGGTTATCATATCAAAGTTGGCCAGCTAATTTATTAATCCTGATAACTCATTATCCCATTATGAAAAGCCACATTTTTATTGACCCACACTGAGCAACTCTTGTCTCTTGCAGTCTGTCGATGGCAGGACCATTCGTGTGGATGAAGCGGGCAAGGGTGGCGGTCGCTCTGGAGGCGGCGGCGGAGGCGGTGGATTCAGAGGTTCCAGAGGCGGTGGCGGATATGGTGGTGGAGGTGGCTATGGAGGGGGGAGAGGAAGAGGTGGGCGAGTTAACTCGCGTGGTATGGGCAGGCAATATGCAAGATGGTGTGCTCCCCATCATCCATTAGCATTTTGTCTTGCCCTCCCTCTTTGCTGTAGTTATATTTCAGTGTGAGTTTGTTTTGAAGTGTTGTGCTTGTTTGTTCCCAGGTGGCGGAGGATATGGTGGCGGTGACAGGGGATATGGTGAGAGGAGCTATGGTGGTGGAGACCGCAGCTATGGAGGTGGAGACCGGAGTTACGGGGGTGGCGGTGGATACAGGAGCGGCGGTGGCGGAGGATACTCTTCTGGTGGCGGAGGATACAGAGACAATAGGTGAGGCGACCAATTGGATTTTATCGCATTCTCAAATTGGTGTTTGTAGACATTTCCCTCTTGCATCATTTACAATGGACTGTGTTAGTGAATGATTAACTGACACTAGAAATTCCATTTAGCTCAGGTTTTTTGAGGCCAACGTGTCATTTTTCTATAGAGAAATCAAATCATTCACGAGACATCAAGTCAATAGCTGTGGGACGCTGGGCTAAATGGAGTTGTAGTTTTCATTTTGAGCAAGTTTTCAACCTAGTTCAGCGCTGAAACTTGGTAATTAACTACAATGACCGTGTTTGTTGGGCTGTTTTTTTCTAACTCTGAGGAAGTGGTTTCTAAATGATTTCACATGTGCCAAAATAAGCCCAATGGGATATCATGCATTGTTGGGGCAAAGACATGATCATCTCGTCATTGTATACAGTTCACTGGACGGATAGGCCTACACTTTTATGCATGTTAGGTTGGATGCACACATAAGAGGGGGAGCAGAAATGGGACTATTACTTAAAAGAAGTCATCAAATAAACTATATATATATATATATACACCTGCTATCTTATTTCAGAGTAATCTATTGTCTAGTCAATGTGGACCTGACAGACAATGGAATATTTTCAATGTTTTGGCAATTGAATGCTTGGCTTTGGAATTTACATTTAAAGCGTTTATAATACAATTCAAACAGTGATCATTTAATGGCTGACCTGACCTCGAAGCACTAATGGACAGGGACCTTACCTATATTTCTTTTTTCCTCCAATGTTAGGGGCCAGGGAAGCTACGGGGACCGCTCTGGGGGTTCCTATAGAGACAGCTACGACAGCTATGGTATGTCTGAGTAATGTATTTGTTTCTTGCTTCATAGGCCTAGGCTGTGTTAGAACACTTCCTGATTCCAAGGTTCTGGACTTGAATCTTTTACTAGGTTGCTGCTGAATAGTATAGAATGAGATATAGTTTACTTCGGTGTACCTTCCCTCCTACTCTGAACTCATTTATACCAATCTACAGGAGAATACATTTCCTCTCTTACACCAGCACAGTTCATATTGGAAACCCCCCCCCCCCCCCCAAGTTGGTTGAACTATTTGGGGCTGTTTACTGCAGGGCTCTTAACCCTATTCCTGGCGAGCTACTTACTATCCTGGAAGTTTTCCCTCCAACCCTAATCTAGCACACCTGATTCTAATAATTAAGCTGGCTGACTCAGGTTAGTTACAACTGGTTGGAGTGACTCTACAGGAGGGTGGCTCTCAGGAACATTGTTTGGAGAACCCTGGTTTAGTGGGTAACTGGGGATGTTATCAAGCTCAAATGTTCGTGAAACTTGTTTCCTAAACTCAGTGTCTTTACCTGTGTGCCCACTTCTTGTCCTCAGCTGCACACGAGTAAAAAATCTGCCCCCGATTCAAGATCATCCCTTGGCTGGCTGTATTTAAAAAGCTCAAGAAATTTGTCCACGTGTTGTTGACCTGATTTTTGTAGTCCTATTCTGTGTTTAAGTAGCTCGGCGTCTTTAAATTTAGCCATGAGTTTTGGCCATTAATTTACCAACCATGTTTAAAAAGTTAATGATCTCTAAACAATGCATCTCAATTTGCTCTTATGGCATTTAGTTCTATTGATAAAGCATAATGTCTGACTTGTTGGTGCTGTAAAAACCAAAACGTTGCTTCACATGGCTGTTTGTATATAAACACCCACTGTTCTTTACATTCTACGCCCTGTCCCTATCAGCACTGACATCGCCATTTAAATCCTTGATATTAATATTGTGGACATCAATGAGGCTTGTTTACCTTTGTTTTAAACGAGAATATCCGACCTACCTCCTGCCAAGTTTTAAACTGAGTGAAAAAGAAAATTATTATTTTGACACAACCTCTATACAATTGAGGTTCTTAAAATAGCTGAGGGTCCTGTATGTTCAGTTTCCAAAAAGAGTGAATTCCCTTCAGACTGGTGAAAATGCACACCTGATGTGGCTGGCTGTTCATGAAGTTGCAAATTGCAGCATGCTACAGTCTGCCCACGGTATCTTGTTATTTTGCTCTGCTCAATGCCTGCATTTTTTAAATGTACTTGTTATAATCGATGGAACACAACGATGATCCAAATGTTACACCTCTTGCCCAATAATATTCCACCTGGGAACGATTTTGTACTTTATGTTCTTTGTATCATCAACATTGAAGATTATTTTGTCAATTTTGGCTTCATGGAGCCTATTAAAACGATTTGTTGAAAATACTTTCTTGTGCCTTGAACATACTTATGGGGGAATTGGCTGGTTTATTGTCAGTGATTCAGGTACCTTCATAGTGTTTCCCTTTTACGTGGGGCTTTACAGCTACTTTCTATGGTATAGAAACTTCCCAAAAGTGAGAACAAGAACTTTGAAATTTTACTGAAATTCATAGGAAGTGACATGGTTCCAGTATTTGTCTAGTCTTTGGGCCTATTTAAGTGATGCTTCTCTGATGGCTTATGTTCCCACTTTGTCTTTGAGGCAAGTGTGGTGTTTGCCTTTTTGAGTGGCTAACGGTGAGTGGGGTACTGGTAGTCTAAAGTACAAATATAGTTAATGCACCTTTCCACTTTTCCTCAAAGCAAAATTTCACTTAAGTATTGTTCTCATTTTCTGATGGATTGCTGCCGCAGGGCACATCAGCAGTGGTTGGTAAATGGTACTATAATCCTCTAGTTGTAGTTTCCAAATGGGCAGTTCAGTATAACTTGATACGTTTCAATAGTTTGGCAAACAGTGCTAAGAGACATGCATATGACATTGAGGGGTACATTTCAACCTCTTGGGTTGACTTGTGGCCTACTAATACTGGGGGAGTAGGAGGTGTTGGACCTGTTAATGCTTCATTGCTCAGCTACAGAAAATGCCTACAAGTCCTTGGAGAATGAAGTGTTGCGCCTACCAACAAGTGCTCGTCAGAAGTGAAAGCTGCTCTCTTGCCTAGTTCATTTGTGGAGAATCGATATAGGCCAGTTCACGTGAGGTAAACTCCTTTTGCTCTCCTGCTCACATCCTTCAAACTGAGTTCTCATTTTATTTCCAGAAATATTTTGTTAGCCATTGTTCCCCCCTCTGCTGCAAAGATTGCCACAGTCCAACATCCCCTGGCCACTTCTGAATTTCAGAACTCTACACTCTTAAATCCACAGAACAACTGTTCCCCCTCTTGAAATGTGCCTTAGCGAAATGACCTTTCACATGGCCTCAGTCCGATTACTCTTGCGTCATATCCGCCATGTATTGCAGTCCTTCAGAAATTCTCAATTATGATCACCTCAATTGTCCCTCCTTTCAGGCCTGACTTACAACCTGTTTTTTTTCTCCACCCCTCTTGTTTTTTTTATAGTGTGGTTCTGAGCATTGTGTACAAAAGTCTGGGTAGATGACAATGTTATGAAACTGTTGCTTGCCAAAGTATTGCTGTTATTTTTGTAAGCTTCTGTTCTAATCTCATGACTGTCTTCTTGTTAGGGTGAATTTACCCTCTGGAGACTAACCTGTCCTGACCTCTCCAGTGTGTCAGATGGTGACGAGCCGGAATTGCAGTTACTGCTGAACTGACCAGGTTTGTCTAGAGCCCCCTGTTGTTTACGAGCGGACGTTCACCGTTATTTTATATTTTAACTGAAAGATGAGACCCGTGGCACAATTTTTTTCCAAAAGTCATCTATCTGGTTTTTGGCTATCGGATAAGATTAAATGCATAGAAATAGAACGGGGTCCCCATTCAAATCAATGATTTGTCTGTTCTATACATTTAATCCTATCCGGTAGGTGAAATCCAGATACATTTTTGACAAACTAGGCCCAGAGTTTACCCATGTTGCACAACGATTGAAGTAAAGTCATCGTTTTAGTCGAAAGTATGTTCTTTTTGGGCTTGAAGTTGGAAATGCAAAGGTTTATTTTCCAGTGACAATGCTGTGCTTTATCATTTCATATATGTTAGTACTTGTCAGTCTTTATTTTCAGGGCTGGGTTTTAATGTTACCACTCACCAGCATGGCATTGTTTATTAATCAAACACCTTAAGTTATTTGCGACTGATCCAAACAGCTTTTCATCATAGCCTACACTTGGCCGCCTGAGCCATGGAGCAAATTAAAATGGGTGCAAACTTGTTTTTGCCCCAAGAATGGTTTTGCTTCATTGTGATTCATTGCTTTGGTGCAGCTTAACCACAAGTGTCTTATTCTGTAATGAACAGGCAACTATTTTGTTGTGCTGTTATATTTTATTGGCGTTTCGGGTCTTTTGTGACGTGCATGAGCAAAGTCATTGTAGCTGATCATTTCACTTCCGCTGTGAGAACCATGAGCACAGGCTGGCTTGGCTTTGCTGTGCCGGAGCCTACCATATACAAGGTAGAAAAACGCATGTGTGAGCCATGGCACAAATTACAATAGGGTTTGAAAACAACTTGTTTTTGCACCTTTTACCAGCGGCAAGCTAGCAGTTGTGTCCTGACTCTGGTCATTAAAAATCCTTCACCTAGTTGAGGTTTCTCTGGTCCATGTGGCAATCACTTTATTTCCCACTCCCAATTCGTGAATATGTATACTGAACAAAAATATAAACATGCAACAATTTCAAAGATTTTACTGAGTTATTATAAGGAAATCAGTCAATTTGAAATTAATAGGCCCTAATCTATGGATTTCACATGCATCTGTTGGTCACAGATACCTTAAGGTAGGGGCGTGGATCAGAACCACTCAGTATCTTGTGTGACCACCATTTTGCTTCCATAAAGCGTGACTCATCTCCTTTGCATAGAGTTGATCAGGCTGATTCTGGCCTGTGGCATGTTGTCCCAATGTTCAATGGCTGTGCGAAGTTGCTGGATATTTGCGGGAACTGGAACACAGTCGTAGACGTTGATCCAGAGTATCCCAAACATGCTCAAATGGGTGCCATGTTTGAGTATGCAGGCGACGGCAGAACTGGGACATTTTCAGCATCCAGGAATTGTGTACAAATCCTTGTGACATGGGGCTGTGCATTATCATACTGAAACGTGATGGTGGCGGATGAATGGCACGACAACGGGCCTCAGGATCCTGTCGCATAATTTCTGTGCGTTCAAATTGCCATCGATAAAATGCAATTATGTTCGTTGTCCATAGCTTATGCCTGCCCATAACCCTTCCGCCACCATGGGGCACAGTGTTCACAACATTGACATCAGCAAACCGCTCGCCCATACACGTGGTCTTTGGTTGTGGGGCTGTTTGGACATACTGCCAAATTCTCTAAAATGATGTTTGAGGTGGCTTATGGTAGAAATTAACAAAATTCTCTCGCAACAGCTGTGGTGGACAAAACTGCACATTCTAGTGGCCTTTTATTGTCCCCAGCACAAGCTGCATGCATCTGTGTAATGATCATGTTTAAGCCGTTTCTTGATTATGCCACACCTGTCAGGATTATCTTGGCAAAGGAGAAATGCTCACTAACAGGGATGTAAACAAATTTGAGCACAACATTGGAGAGGAGCTTTTTGTGCGTATGGAAAATATATGGGATCTTTTATTTTTGCTTATGGGACCGACAATGTTGCGTAAAACGCAATGGAACCTAAACAAGCATTTCCACTCTAGGGCAGGAATTGTCTATGGGTGACATTGCCCTCTGGTGGGCTCCTTTTCTTTTTAAAGGGGCATAATCTAAAATGAAGTCCCCAAATGGAAACTAGGTGAATTGCAACAACACTGTCTTCAAACAACGCTTCCCCCGCAACCTCGTTGGAGACTCGCTCTTTAGTCTTCTGCTTTTGGTTTTGTCCACTGCTTTTGGTTTTGATAACGAGACGGACTAGCTTTGGTTGATAAATAGGACTGCACATTTAGAAGGCAATTTTTCATTAGAATGCAAAAAATATTAACTTAATTTTAAGTGTATCCATTAAGCAGTCACTGTTCTAATGCTCTGACAATACATTTTATGCAATACATTGATTATAATTGGTTTCTTTCTTTTGTCTCAATTCCAGTGTATGGCGGTGTGTGAGTGTGCGCAGAAGTGGAGTCCATACATCAGCCCAGAAATCTGCATTGGCAGACAGCTGTCTCTAATGCAGTCACTGGGGCAGAAGAATTCTGTACCAAAAAATTCCTATGAATGATCATGAACAAGTAAGATCCTACAAGCTGCACCTCCATTTGGGAAACTGCTGGTAGGGGATGGGATTTCGCTATGGGATGCAATACTGACATGTTACAGAATAGACGCAATAAAAATGCGCTTCTGTTTTAATGAGTTTCAACATTTCGCATTTAGTTGTTGGTGTTCATGGCTCTTGAAACATGTTGGAGCATGTGTTTCAATGTAATCAGTTTGTATATGGTGATGTATTGTGAATTCAAGTATCTTCAATAAAGGTGCAAATCATTAACAGTGCCCAATCCCATATTGGCTATCCCAATTATTTCTCTTTTAGGATATAGATGGGGTCAAACCTCAATTTTGTGAGTCTTTCAATTAGACATTGAATTAATGTTCAACCGTTGACATGTACTCGTGTTAGTTTGTGAACCTCTTGTGCAATGCCCTTTTAGTGTTCACTTGACACATTTTCCACGTGTCATCACAAAACATGAACACTGATAAATGTAACAGCTCAAATTTATTTTGGCAAACTTAACACCATGTTACATCTTGTACAGTAACTCAATAAAATCTTTGAAATTGGTGTATATTAAACCAGAATACACTATATACTACAATCCCTTGAATGTGTAGTACTTACTATAGAATGTGGTAGTATACTAGAATAGACTACAGTATTTAATTTGCATATAGCCTGCCCCTTCCCCATATTGCAATTTGTGCCACCCAATAAGTGAAAAACCTACATACCAAGTATAGACCACATTGTTTTCCCTACAGGTTATAGAAAAGAGCAGAAGCTCAACTGTCTGTTCAGACCCATGTCCTACCTACTACACAGGAGGCTTTCTCCTTCAGGAAACCTATGGTAAAAGTAAAACCCAGTGCTTAATTTGTAAATTGGTAGGTGCCTGAAGAGAGAGAGAGTGGGGTGACCTGGGGATCTGTGAGGTACCAGAACGCATGAAAGAAATCACTTTTAAAATGAAGCATTGCATTATCGCTTTTGCGTACTGGTATAGAGCAGAGAGGCGCTTGCAGATGGGGAACATCTTTGGTGGCCTAGGGTCTGGATTTTTATCAATGCATTTCATACAATTCTACATTTTAGATGACTGGAGACTTTAGCAGAATCTTTGTTAATACCTCACCAATGATAGAAATGACAGGCTATACTTCGACTCTGAGATCAATGAAAACGACATTGTCTTGAATCAATCAATAGCTTAGGTCTGTGGAGACACGTACAATATGAGGAAATTATAGTCCTAAAAAAGCTTTCCAGTTTCACTGACTCACCCAATGACTCGCAGCACACTCACCTGTGAGGGCCGATGCGCTCGTGCCAAAAGCTTATCTCTCGTTTTACTTTGTAAAACAATTCTCTTCTCAATAGGTCTATTTGGAAGTTGATAACTTGGTAGCCTACAGACAGATTAGTCTTCTCCTTTCAGCAGGATCTGTGTTTTTGCAGAAGGCCTGTTTTGGCTGACAGTATATGACTTTGGCAAATGTATTTCCATTTATCAGGGGTGCTGCGGCACCTCCAGCGGCTGTTTCTATAAGGAAATAAATGATTAAGTGTAACGCTGGAGAGATGAGTTTCATGCTCATGTCTATCAGAGCAGGGAGAGAGATGAAAGAAAGTGAATCTCATTCTAGTTCTGTGAGATGGAGGCGCACTTCTCTCTCACACCACAGTGATGGCCACGCGTTGGTCTATATAGGCTACAATGTTGTGCAAACCATAAACCCGGGCCAGCCCAACACGAATCAATTCTTAGAATATCAGGCACTGTTTTCACATTACATTTTTTAGGGGGCAGCCAGAAGAATTACAGAGGAGCAATTTGAATTAACTCTGCTTTAATTATAATTTTTACATTGCGAACAGTGAAAATAATGTTTAATGTCAGGAGAGGTACTGGATCCTGGCAAATGGGTTCCGGAACGAAACAGTCCAAAACTGAGCGGTGCTGGATCCTGTCCCGGCAGGATCCGGCTCAAATTAAGCACTGGTCCCACCAGGTAATGTGTCCCACTGAAACTGACAGCACACTTCTTTGGTGCCATGAGGGAGATAAGCACTGTCGGGTTTATACAGTCGACATTGGCCTCTTCCTCCTCGTCCCACCCTGAAATCACACCGATAAGAGGTAATCAATTAGTTTATCCAACGATATATGTCTGAGTTTATCTTATACTGTACTGGCAGTAAAAGAACACATCACGGCATCATCAGACAAGTCCATGGTATCAGTCCAACCCTATCAAATAACACTAACCTTGGATAGCTTTTTAGGCCCCTGGTAATCCTGCAGGTATATATCATATCAAGCATTTTATTATTGATTAGGCTGTCTTGATGCTCTCAGCCAGGTTTGTGTATATGTTGTGGTCACCTGAGGGGATGTCCACGCTGGCGATGGGGATGCTTCAGTGTCTGAGGGAGCGCAAGATGTGCTGTAGGACTCTATCAGATGGCTCTGTCTCCGGCCCCAAGATGGCATCCACCCCCAGTTTATATGCATAGTTTATAAGTTGCACCTGTAGGACAAGACAAATACATGTCAGTCAGACCACTAACAAGTAGAAATGCATTCACACAAAACTGTTGTGTGAACATTCCTCATTTTAGTCTCTAGTTTCTGTTCCCAATATCATGGTACGGTATGTAATCGGCCAGACAATAAAAATGAACCTTGGTTAGCGTTAGTTGATTCATAGTAGTTCCCTTACCTCTGCGGGGAGAAATGAGAGGAAAGAGATGTCAGTTCTTTCACACTGTACTGTAAAGTCCCGGTGCATGGCCAGAATAGAGCGCTTAGGGTAGTACACCGTGGGTATATAGTCCTGACACAAATACAGAGATAAGTGGAGAAGAAGAGGGACTGGGTGTCAAGGAAGTACCTTTTAGTTAGTTCAGAAAAACACGTGCTCCACTGGCACGTTACTCACAAACATGCGTAGGTGGCAAGTGCAGGCCAGGCCAATAAAGCCATTCTGACTGGGACCACAGATCACCAAGACCGTAGGATGCCTCTTTAGGGAACTCAGGGGGAAGGCCTGTACACGAGAATGAAGTTGTATATTCATGTTATTCAATTCCCTAGTTCAAAACTACCCTAAATAGGTAAGAAGGGACAGCACAGACCTTGCTGATAGCGATGGCACAGGCATGGCCCCAGATTTCCATCAGCTGCTGCGGTCCAAAGTGATTCTCTCCCAGCAACTCTGCTGCCTCCTCATTACTGAGGGAGAGAGAGATCAGGAGGAACAGTTGGAGAGATAGAGATCACTTAAGTGTCCTTTAGGAGGTAAAACTCTAGAGGGGGGTGTTACAGTATATCACTGCTGTCTAATCAATGGCCACTGTGTGAGATCAGGAAGCAAGGAGCTGAACTTTCAGTGCATCCTGCTCTAATAGTAAGCTCTTAACAGCATATACACAGTGTACAAAACATTAGGAACAACTTCCTAATATTGAGTTGCACCCCCTTCTGCCCTTAGAACAGCCTCAATTCCACAGGGATGCTTGGCCCATGTCGACTCCAATGCTTCCCACAGTTGTCAAGTTAGCTGGATGTCCTTTGGGTGGTGGACCATTCTTGATACACAAGGGAAACTGTTGAGTGTGAAAAACCCAGCAGCGTTGCAGTTCTTGAAACACTCAAACCGGTGCGCCTGGCACCTACTACCATACCCCGTTCAAAGGCACTTAAATCTTTTTTCTTGCCTTTCACCCTCTGAATGGCACACATACACACTCCATGTCTCAAGGCTTTAAAATCCTTCTTTAACATGTCTCCTCCCCTTCATCTACACCAGGGATCATTAACTAGATACAGCCACGGGCTGATTTTTTTCTTGATTGGATGGTCAGGGGCCAGAACATAATTACAAATAATTTGTAGACTAAATTGACTGCAAGAAGCCCAAACAGATCATATTTGACTAAAACATAATTCCATATGATCACGTGTCTCTCTATTATGCATGGAAATACTTGGGAACAGATTTCCCAAATAAAACACTTGGAGCCGAATTCCTGGTGTAACAAAAAAAAAGTATGTCCAACATTGAAAATTTAATTGAAAAACATTTGGGGAGCTCAGAAAACATGGGGGGCAAAATAAAACGACCCACAGCTGCCAGTTGGGAAACCCTGATCTACACTGATTGAAGTGGATTTAACAGGTGACATCAATAAGTGATCATAGCTCACACCTGGATAGTCTGTCATGGAAAGAGCAGGTGTCCTTAATGTTTTGTATACTCAGTGTATATCCATTAGGAATGAGTTATGCTGGAGGGTATCTAGCACTGCTTCTTTGCCCCAGATTGGAAGCCGGTGGTGGGTAGGGGAAACAAAGGGGAGTGTGACATGGAGGGCTGGACTGCTGCAACTGGTTCCTCTAAAGGTTTCTTCCTCCATAGGGAGTTTTTTCTTTGTCTGATGTTGCACTAAACTTGCTCTTTTAGAGGTTTAGAGGATTGGTTAGGAATTCTGTGAAAAAAAATATTTTTAAACACTACTAAATTTGAATTAGATTGAAGGGCTGATTCAAAAGAGAACATCTAAAACCAGGTAAAGACCTCCCAACCCCTCTACTAATCCCTATGGGGCCACAGTAATCCTCAAATGTCACACAGCGGGATTATTCATAAAATACGATCAATCTGACACCTGTCTGTCAAAATTTTTACAAGAATATTCACATAAATACTTGTAACAGGAATGTGAGAATTTTTAGAGAATTACAGCAAATCATAATGTGGAAACAAGAGTAGCTACATGAGTGAGATGGTGTTCAGTCTCACCTGAGGTAGCAGAGAGGCTTTCTGGGCATTTCCTCCAGGTCAGAACAGCTGTAGTTCATCTTCAGAATGTGTGACAAATTGGTATTTTGTTTGTCTCGTCTCTCAAACTCACAGTGATGCACACCTCCTGTCTTGAGTGTTGATGCCCTTTCAGGACTCAACCTGGGTGAATCTGATTGGTTCAAAGTAAACAGCTCAGTCCAACTAAGATAAAGTAAGGGGTAACATACCGCTGGAAAGCAAAGCAGCTGGGAGGGGTATGTGGGTGTGTGCCATATGCAGGTACCTAGTTACCAATTTTCAAGATCCCACTGATGAACCGGACATCAAAGCATTGAGCTCTCTCACTCCATCTGCACACATAATGAAGCAGTGTTTCCAACAGAAGATAGGTGTGTCATCCAGAGACAGCAAGAGGCTGAAAAGAACTCAAGGAAAGGGCATCTGTCACAGGTTTTTTCTTTCAGTGTGAATGTTGAACATAGTATAGGTGTAGTGATCTTTGTTGAATGGGACAAAATAACCGAGAAAGACATTCCCACTGGAGCAGATGTAGGATCAGCCTTTTATTTTATTTAAATGTATTGTATTTTAAAACATACAATCTACCTGCAGTGAAGCCGCTCAACATTTACATTACATTCAGTCATCTAGCAGACACACCCATCCAGAGCGACCCACAGGAGCAACCAGGGTCAAGCGCCCTGCCCAAGGGCACATGGACAGATCTCCAGCCAAGTCAAATCGGGACCCAAACCAGAGACCTATCGGCCACCAACCCAAGCCCCCAACCGCCAGGCCAACCATCCGAGACCCCTCCACAGCTCCCCGAGAGCTGCCCCTCAACCATCCGAGACCCCTCCACAGCTGTCAACATCCTGGTCCTCAAATTAAACTGGATTACTTTCCTATTTATGTTATTTTTGTACCTCCGCCAGTTGATCCTTTATATAGGGCAGACAGACCAGTTCCCTACCTCTTGCCCCAATCTTAACTATAAGGAAATAATAAATAACATGCACAACTGGGTTAAGATCAGAGATGTTGGCCTGTTTGGACTGAATTTTAGTTGCAAATAGAGAAGCAATGTGTAGTTGACAGACACGGTTCTCCACATGACAGAGGCATGTCTGTTCTACACAACACATTTCTATAATGCAGCATTCTGTTACATAGAGTGTTCCTGAATAAGCTTGGAGATGGTCCATGCCTCCACTGACCAGTCAGGCTTCCTGTTGTAACAAGTGCCAGCACAATGAAGAGCATCTTAACACGGTGCAATTTCCACATTGCATGGACAACATCTTTGCCTATTCTATTGCATATTGTTATAAGGGAAGAATTGGGTCATGTGCTTTGAAAATGTGCTTACATGTTGGGTAGATTACACACTTTCACTAACCTGAAAAAATGTAATAAAAAGCATCACCTCTGACATAACCATGCAGGCCTGCCTATAGAATAGAATATATTCAAGATCCTGTTTATCCTGTAATATTCCTTCAGTAATTAAAATAAACAAAACCGACAGAGAATCAGTATGGGGTACAGAAAAGATAACTTTAATATAGAACATTTACAAGCTGTGTGGAGTTGTGGACTCCGGTCAACAGGGTACTGGCTGTGGCTGGTATGGTAGCGGAGGTGTACTGGAGTGACACGGTTGGACTGGGGGGGCGGCTACACGTACCACAGGAAGCCAAAGCGCTTGTGGAGAAGCTCTTCCCGGGGTCGAAGGTTAAACAGCTCCTCTGTGAGGGGGGCCACCCAGCGGTCTGTGTGGAAGACATTCTCGCCCACCTAGACGGAAACACAAGCACAGCTTAGTATTCATCATCACCGTAGAATAAGCAGCATTGCAGTTATTTGCTTTTCTTGCTTTCATTTTAGTGCAGATTCTAGAACATTTTGAACTAAAAACTACAATTTGCAGCTTCATGACAATTGACAAATAAAACAAACATCTGTCTGTCTAGACTGAAATGGAACCAAGCTTCTCTTTACCTTCCAGCCAGGGACATCTTTCATTACAACTGCTTCCTCCTCCAGATTCTCCCTCAGCATTCGTAGTTGCCTAGTGAGAAAAAAAATCTGCTAAATTCAGGGCTCCTAAAACAGATCATTCATGGGCAGTAGCTAGGTTTCCATCCAATTGGCGACAGATTTATGTGAATATTCTAAATTATGCATAAAGAAAATATGCACATTTCCCCACAGGTGGTGTGTTTCCACCAAATTGACTTAAAAAATCCTTGCGTGCCTACTCTGGTCTTTGCACGTTCGCTCTAGCCAACAGCTCGCAGATACAGTGCGGGTATGTGCAGGTAGGCTAGTCTACATGATGAGATTATTATGTATAAGAGTGAGAGTATTTATATTTTTCAAATGGCAGTCAAGCATCGACCATCATGTCAACAGAATAAAACCCTTGATATTTATTGGAAAGGAGCATCAAGCTCATCACCCGTGCACTTTCCCCACCATGTGAAGTTCCTCATAACTTATTTCATTGGTAGCCTAAACTGTTACGAGTCGTAACTCCAAGTTTACTTCGGTATGATGGTTATTATATCAATATTTGCACATAAAGGCGTTTCCACCACCATCTCTCACATAATTAATTTTACCAACATAAAAAGATCCAACCATGTCGAACGAAATTATCTGTCGGCATTTATAAAATTGTACCGAAATGTCCTGTTTCCATCACAATTGGCGAAATACATGTTTTATACGGTATGAATTTACTCGCATAAAAACTGGATGGAAACATGGTTCATGTTGGGTTTAGTTATTTGAACAGGTAATATATTACATATTCCTTGTTGCATTACTTTACAGTATTACTTTGTGTGGAATGTAACTTGTTATATTCATGAAAAAAATCTCACCGTTTGTCTAATGGAGGGAGCAAGGCGAGCCGCCAAAGATAGGCTACTTACTAACTCAGGTTTGATCACTAGTTTCTCCTTTCATCTGTGGCGCTGCTTTCCTGTGGTAGTCTACAAGTGCTGCGCTATCATATCGGCTGCTTCATTAGCCATATATACTGTAAGCAAAACATCTGTACAGATTTCCTCGCGAGCTGCCAGTTCTGGTTATAGACCTCACGCAGGCTAAATGGACCCATAGAGCTGTATAGAGTACATCCTCTATGGGCTTTGCTATCACAGAAGCGATGAATGGCAAAGATCAGAGATGCGCCCTCTATACATTTTCATGGAGGCAACTGTCATTACATTTCTCCAAACAGCCTTTCTCCACTTGCTCGAAAACTAAATGAGGAAACATGTCAAGATCGGATCATGCAAACACTCGCCCGGTAGAGATATTATTCTTAAAGTAAAGCACGCGTTAGTTGACAAAGTAACTGTAATAATTTTACCCAATTAGGAAAACGAATGCTTTACTTTACTCCCTTACTCATAAAAGTAATCTGATTACATAATGCGTTAACTCCAACACTGTTCATGGGCAAAATTGGTAAATCACCTTTACCCCTGTTGAAGTAGCCTTTGATTATCACGTGTGCATGTGTCTCGCTCTCTCTCTCAACGTTGGTGCTTTTCTTACCTCCGGTCCTGCTCTGCTTGCAGCAAAGGCAGAAGAGCTATCCTTGCTTCCAGCTCCTCAATCTGCAACCGCCTACAACACACCAGCAGAACATATAAGGACATTGACCAACAAGAACCAATCACAATGATCTGAATTGGTACAATGAATCAGTGACATTAACTGGATTATGGCAATTCTTACCTCCTCTCCCTGTTCCATTTGAAGAGTCTCCAATAACCGAAACACATGACACCAACTCCAATGGCGAGCATGCTATACCCTGAAAATGAGAATGTATATTAATTGTCGGCCATTTATTTCAGCAAGATAAGAATCTCCACAACCAATTTGACCACTAATGCAACTCGCCTAATCAGGTTTCCATCCAAACTTTTTATGCGAGTAATATCACTTGAATACACATTAGCTTTAAAGCGGCAATATGTAACTTTTTGGGTGACCCGACCAAATTCACATAGAAAGTTGAGTTATACATCTGTTATTCGCACTGAAAGCAAGTCTAAGAAGCCATAGATCTATTCTATGTGTGCTATTTCTATGCTTTCCATGCATAGGATTCATTTTTTAAAATCTTTTACTTTCAGTTTTGTACACCAGCTTCAAACAGCTGAAAATCTAATATTGTTGGTTATGGAAAACATATTTCATATCGGTTTAGATTGTACAATGATTCTCTACACTATACTTGCTAGTGTTGTCACAAACTGAAATTAGGCAAACTGTCATGAGCAGTGCTTGTGCCCATAGAAATGGTGGTGGTGGGGGGGGGGGGGGGGGGGGGGGGGGGGGTGAAAAAGTTTGGGAACACCTGATGTAGGCTATCCTACCTGCACTTTATCTGCGAGTTGTTGGCTAGAGCGCATGTGCCAATATACCAGAGTGGGCACACACTATATAACGCAACATTTTTTGTAGAGAAAACCATCAGTAGAGTTGAAAATGCGATGGAAACCCATTTAACTTGTATTGTTTTATTCGGTCCATGGGAATTTAACCGCAAAATGTATTGTTATGTGCACTACGTAATCATGCAAAGCCTTTTATCCGCAACAAGTCAATTTGATGGAAACACATCTCTGGTGGGAAAATGCACATTGGTTTTTATACGGATTTTTGAATATTCGCATGAAAATCTGTCGCCAATTGGATGGAAACCTAGCTACGACTGTTTTGTTGTTAGATCTATTAAGTTGAACTTGGACTGATCTGCAAATTGTTTACATTACTGCACCATGCATGGCATACATTCTAATAATGAAGCCAACACAACCCTAATTTTCAAACAACTGACAAGGGGGAATGCACATGTACAAGATGTTTCACTGATTAGACCTCATCATAAAGCTAGGCAACTGATTAGTTAGCCAGCTAACGTTAGCTAGCTAAACTAGTTGGCGCTATGCGGTGAAATGTTAGCGCTAGCAAGCTAAACGAACCAACTAGTTAGCAACTACACTTTGCTACATCGGTTGCCATATGAATAAAGTACAATACTGGGATAATAAACATGGCAACGACTATTTAACATGTAGAAGAAATAGCTAATATCACTAGCTAGCTAAAATATTAAACTTGTTAGCCACTAGCATTAGCGTCCTTGTTTGACTGTAAAATGATCTACTCAAAACTTCACCCATTACAAATATAACTAGTATACTGACCAGAAAGTCCCCGTTTCGGGAGATTTCTCTTGTAATCGACAGGGCCATAACCTCCCGGAGGAGGCATGTCCTGCTTCACCTTGGACGCCGCCATCTTCCACTCCTTCCCTTCTCCAAAACAGACCGGAACGTGACGGCTTTGACTAGGTGGTATACGGCTGAGCTATAAGGTATACAGCTACGACCGGAAGTGACTTTTTCGTAGAAGGTTACGCTTCGAACACACCGACTGTACTTTTGCGTTTTGCTACACCAGAAGTACATTCATTTCCAATGGAACGCTGCGTTTGCCTTACAGCAATGTGTTGCAGAGGCAGTTGCTGTTGGTTCTGTGTGGTGCAAACCCCAAACAGCAAGCAATGCATATGTAGAAGCACGGTGGCTAGGAAAAACTCCCTAGAAAGGCAGAAACCTAGAGAGGAACCAGCCTCTGAGGGGTGGCCCCTTCTGGCTGTGCAAGGTGGAGATTATAACAGTACATGGCCATTAAGGCCAGATTTTTCTCCAAGATGTTCAAACGTTCATAGATGACCAGCAGGGTCAAATAACAATCACAGTGGTTGTAGAGGTTGCAACAGGTCAGTACATCAGGAGTAAATGTCACTTGGCTTTTCATAACCAGGCATTTAGAGGTTGAAATAGCAGGTGCGGTAGAGAGAGAGAGAGAGTTGAAAACAGCAAGTCTGGGACAAGGTAGCACCATTTCTTTCAAGCCTTCAACACATACAGTTTGATGCATATGTTCGATAACACCTCGATCACACCGACAGCATCATTGCATTTTGGTACACCAGAAGTACATTATTTTCCAATGGAAATGGTAGCAGAAGGTGAATGTTGATCTTTTGTTGCACACATATCAAGATGAATCTGTACCATTTTGCGCAATGACGTTGTAGGTGTGATCGAGGTGTAAATCCAATGTATGCACCACACAGAACATACTGCCTCTGCAAGGCAATGCTGCAAGGCAAACGCAGCGTTCCATTGGAAATTAATCTACTTCTGGTGTACCAAAACGCAAGAACGCTGTCGGTGTAATCGAGGCGTTAGGATCATTTGTGCAGCAGGTTAGAATAATTGAGGTTGCAGGTTAGGAGAATTAGGTTATGTTAGGAAAAAGGTTAGGGTTAGGTAAAATGCTATCCTAACCTGCTACGAAGTCACTTTCGGTTATTGTTGTACTTCATCTAGCCACAACTGAGCGTGACATCATATTAGTCTACGGCGACAAGCCACAGGAGCTGAATGGGCTCTATCGCCCCCGGCCGAGCAAAAGTGTCATGGAAAATCAAGCCCTGAAAAATAATGCTATGACTGGCAGAATCAACAATTTAATGACACATTCCCACTAAATGAAAGGGTTCAAATTACTTGTATTTGTATTATTACTTCTTGGAGTTCAGAAACATTAAACCAAACCAATTGGACCATCAGTTTCCATGAAGGGATGGGAGGGTTACGCTTGACAGTGAAGAGCCCAAGCTACCCTAAGAAACAGGGAGGTTACTGGCGGTCAGTGTTGTGTAGGGGTTCTGTGAGCCAACTTCAGTTCTTGCACTGGGTGTAATGTTTTTCATAGTTCTCAGCGATGGCATCTGAACTAGCACTGAAAATGATTACCTAAACAATTTTGACAGCAGTAGACAGAAACCCAAACACAGATGTTAATTCATTTATAAACCACATAGCAGGCCTATGGAACTTTTACAGAAGAGAATTACAGTATTATAAAGAGAACAAAACTGAGAAGAGAGTATGAGACTGTACTTGAGGAAGTAAAGGAGCACTTTAGTAAACCCAGTTACCTCACCACAGGCCTGTCTGGGATACAAGTTATTGGTCCTGATGCCAAGCATACAAAATCAATGAGTGATTTCAATATAGGACATGTTTATTCTCTCCTCTGTCTTTTGTACATCCTCAAATCTGTTAAACTTCACCAAAGAGTTGCTGTACCTAACCAAGCTTCATGACGTGGCAACCAGAAACCTAAACTTGAGATGTACCCGAGCAGGTGACAATACCTGCAATGTAAACTTTTTTAAATCACCAGATGAGAACATTTTGTAAAATGACTGGTGTCATTGATTGCTACCGTAGGTTTGACCATATTAAACCAAATACGATCAATATTCAATTACTTTATCAGACCAATGATGCTCGTGTATTGACATTTGATGAGTCTTAACCTTTTCAGCAAACATATGGAAACTTTGATCAATTATCAAAACTGAACAAATTCACTAAATCATCAGTAAAATTGAAAATCGGTGCAAAACAGAGAAAAGATCTGGGATATGACTCCTGTGAGTCTATAATTTTTTTTTGTGTCATTTTTTAATTTATTTTTTATAATCTTGTGTCTTCCACTGAAACTTTGTTTGCATGTAATCAGACAGTCTTTATTATACCACTAGTTCTCTTTACAGACATGTTATTACACATATTAAGGGACAACTCGGAATTGAATAATGGAAAACCAAAGCAGAGGCTACAGACAAAAATATAATAAAGAGATCCTCTCTGTGTTCTGCTTATGTGAAACATATGAATGGAGAGAAGCACTGTCAAACTCTGTAAATAGCTGAATAACATACATGGTGGGGCAAAAAGCTTCACTTAAAAAAATAAAAAAATGTGTATGAGGCTATTAATTGTTCAGTTGTTAAAACCACAACATCAGGACAGGAATTGTTCATTTATACATCAGTCCCAAAAAATAACCAATAACTTACTGTAAATACAAAAAAAAATCAAAATCAACTGCTACTGAGGTTATGTACTGAAAACATCACTGCTCAGTTTTTCCTTTTAACTTAAAGGATCATTTTCCTTTTCTATAAGCAAATAGCATGTTATAGAAGGGTCTAGACACTTCTTTTGCAATTTCACTTGTTTTTGAGAAACTTACCCCAACAGCGATTCAATTCCTCATCCTCATTGTGCCGTACGGGGGCTATGAAAAAACATGAACAAATGCTCCAAAAACACCAAAGTCCTTTTAGAAACTGAAAAGCTCTATAGTGATGCAGGTCTTTAGATGTTGTTGCTCGAGTCGCAACAAAATGGAATATAACGTTGAGGATAAAGTTCGGAATGACACAATTTCATGTGTACAACGTCTAAAGTCCTGCATCACTATACTGAGAGCATTTCTGTATTTGGATGTTTTTGGAACATTTGTTCATGTTTTTTCAGAGCCCCCGTACTGCACAATGAACATGAGGAAGTGAATCGCTGGTTCGGGGTAAGTAAAAAAAAATTTAAAAAGGGAAATAGCAAAAGTGTCTGGACCCTTCTATAGAACATGCCATTTACATCAAAAATAGAGATTTGGTTCTCAGTTTAAGAGAATGTTTGTTGGAGATCATGTTTTTTTTTCTTTTATCTTTTTTTGGGGTACTCTTGAATATAAGGCAAACAGTTCAAGCTAGTCAGTCATTTCATCTTGAACGCACCCCAACAGTTTGTCTGCATCCCATTGCTGAGTCTATGATGACAGAATCGGCTCATTGTTCCGTCCAATAGGTAAAGAGCCATACATCGTTTTTATGATGGGATATCAACGCACAGTTGGCAGAACGCCAACATGAGTTCTTGAGAGAAAAGCAACATTCTCAAACCATCATGAACTCGCAGACATCATGGCTGACGAACATATTGAAGGAAGCCCTTTATGCTTTTTTTTTTCTTTTCTTTTTTCTCTCGAGTTCGGAGTAAATCGCTGTTTATGCACACTGATCAAACATCAGTGAACTTCATAAGAAACAATAGAGTTGAAAAACAACATATGAGAAACAAACACTATAAAAAAAAAAAAGGAGAATGTTTCTCCTAACAAGTTTGACGACTGCGTTTTCATAACTGTCCTCAGGGTGGGGCTGTAGACTGCATTGTTGGCATTGACAACAGTAGCTATTGGTAAAAGGTTATTGATAATGGTAATGAGTATGAGACTATTTCCATGTGTTAGCCGCCTGGGAAATGGAGCGCGAGGGGATCATGTCCAGGAGGTACTCTCTCTGGCGGGCGTCCACTGTGGACGAGGTCTTATGGACTGGCAGGCTGGGGTTCACATAGGCCATGGTCACACCTGCAGAGAAAGAGTGGAGAGGGGTCAGTCTCTGAATGGGAGGGTCCACTGAACAGAATAACACACACACACACACAAAACACGTCAATAACATTGATATCATAGCAGAAATAAGGAAACTGAGCATTGTGGACACAGAGAGCAGTCAGATGCCTAGTCCAAAAACAACCCCTAGCCTCTTACGCAGGTGTAAGCACTATTGTGATGCCTCCATCTAACCCTCAGATGGGTGTAAAGGAGCTTCAGCCATATTGCTTAAATACTTGTAGTTATTCATTCAGACCTGCAAACACCACAGTGGAGGTGACTAGTAAAACGGGCTAGGGGATGTTTTTGGACATGACAAAAGTTCAGGCTGTAGAGGTAGAAGTTGGGGGGCCAGTGTGGTATGATGGTGGGTTGGGGTCCCGGACGGGATTAGTCTACCTGTGTTGAGGTTGTTCTGCTTCCTCCATGCAGTGGCTTGGCCGCTACCACTGCTGCTGTTCCCACTGGAGCTGCCCTTTGAACCCTGGGCAGCAGAGCGCACATGGGCATGCTTACCTGGCCGGCTGACCAAGGCTGCAGCGGCCACTGCGCTCTGCAGCTGAGAGGAGGAGGAGAAAGAGTGGGACACGCCCCTCACCCCCACTGACGGGACACTGCCACGGGAGAGCTGGCCCTGAGGTGGAGGGGAGGGGGGAGAAGGAAAAATAATATTGAGTGACAAGTGACAACATCTGTGTGACAAGAACAGACCACACAAGCCAAGGGAACCATTGGGCTCTTGGATAAAATGTTTATTTTTGGGTCAATTTCAGCAGACATTTTGCAGATAGGGAGGTTCAAGTCCGTAGTGAGACACCATGGTAGAATGGAGGGATGTATTGCAAGAGGAAATGGTAGAATTACTATTTACTGGGAAAGATGGGGTGATCTGTGGCTGTCTGAAGGTTGGAATGAATGAGTGTTGGAATAAATACATACACACATGCATAGTATACATGTTTGAGATCCTCCAATCAGGGGTGAGGGTGGGGATGCGTTTAGTTCTGTATGTTTTGTGTTTTGGTTTCACGCTGTGAGCGGAGTGTGTGCTGGTCCTGGTGGTTTTGGGTGCGCTTGCTTCCATGCCCGCCCGCCCGTCGGCGGGTCTTGGTCCTTCCCGCCCTTGGAAAATCCCTTTCAGCCGGGGGCTTCGCCCTGCCAGCATCTCGGGGCGGGTGAGGGCGAGCGTACCCACTGATCAGAGCACCAACTGATGGGAGCAGCCATTTGTATTAAGCAGCCTTTTGTATTGATTTTGTATTGTAGTTGTTAAAAAATTAAAAAGGAACCATATGTACGAGAATATTATAACCGTCTGTATCTAATTGAATGTGATAGGACCTGTAATTGAGTGTGACAGTGCCTGGAGTGGCACAGGTGATGATGTGAGTTTCAGGGAACTGCTGAGAAGTGTCACCCCTACCTGTTTGATGTTGGTGGAGTGGTGGCGTGCAATGCTCTGTCCTCTGTTGTGCTGCTGGTGCAGAGAGGAGGCCCTAGCCTGGGCCTGAGCCTGTTTCAGCTGCTGGGACACTAGATGCTCCGCCTTCACCGACGGAGAGGAGGAGGAGGAAGAGGAGGAGGGGGTGTGAGAGACGGGGGACGCAGCCTGCTGGAAGATCTGCTGCTCTATCTCCTGTTCCTGCTGCAGGGCCTTGACAAATGCAGCCTTCAGCCTATTGGTGTGCTCAGCCTTCAAGGCCTTCTTCTGATTGGAGGACATGCAGTCTGCACAGAGGATGGTCCCGCCCTTGGCTTTGTCTTGCCTCCAACGGCAGGTAAAATCAGTGCTGCACTGGGTGCAGGTGAAGGGCTCTTTGATGGCAGGCTTGACCGGGGGCATCCCTGTTTTAGCTGGGGTGGATAGAAAGGATAGCGGGGGGGTTAGACAGCGGACAGAAGAACACTGGTTTCAATATAAAGCCTACTGATCAAATGCTGCTCGAGGTAAGAAAAAATCATCAAGGGGGAGGAAACCCATCTGAGCGGTATTGTAATGTTAGTGTTTGAATCTCTGCTGGAGTAGTGATATTATTGTGTAAATGAAGCGTCTGTAATATGATGGAATACTGTATGTAGTGTTTATAACAGTGTAATGTGTTTGCACCTCTGCCACCTCTGATGGTATAGTGTTATATAGTGTTTACACAAGCATAATATGTATAGTACCTCTCATCATGGAGTCCAGCAGGTTCTGCACCACATCCTCCAGGCCCACCAGGTAGATGAACTCGTTGTTGGCTGCCGAGGGCAGGAAGTTTAGCTCTGGGGTGGGAAGTTTGGGAGGAGGGATCTCCAGAAGGGTCTTCTCCAGCTGCTTACGCAGGGCTTGCTTAGCCGCGGCCTGACGGGCGGCAGGAGAGTCGTTCACGTTGACCACAGACACACTGCTGTTTCCAGACTGGGAGGTAATAGAAGGAACCTTCATGTTGGTTGGGGAGGCCTGGGGGAGAGAGAGGAATGAGAAGGGGTTGAGAGGGAGAAAGAAGGGTGTAAGAAATAGAGGAGACAAGTGGGGAGGTGTCCAGTTGAGGTTTGATGTCACGCAAATACAGCATGACAGATCAGATTAATTAAAACTGTTGCAAATTCAGGGGGAAAGGGTAGCTGAGTTTGAGTGGTTCAATATATCTGAAACATGAATGCAACTGGGTTGATTAATCAAATCTGCAAGTCTCAAATGCACCACTCTATGATCCTGCACAAGCCAGAGATTCTGCACAAGCTAGCTGGCTACAGTTTGTGTGCACACTACAGGGAAGGCCAGAAAAGGTGCAACAGTATTGAGTGGCTAGCTAGATAATTAGAAATTGCTAAAAGTATACATGCAAAAAGTTACTTCGTGCAATATGTTGATATCATAGACAGTAGGTTGAGACGTGATAAATATTGTTTTGACTTGTGTAGTATCGGGTCAATGCTGGCAATTATTGCTGATAAACAAAGGAGTCCGCTCATACTGAACCTTTGATCATAAGTTTTATTCATATCACAAGAATTCAGCATGAGGTTACAGGTGTCAAGATCACCCGGAGAACGGCGTCCCAGATTGCAATGGCCGCTCTAACCTCTTCTTCGCTTTTACCCAGTATATATAATCTTCCCAAGATATGGGTGGCTCCCTCTACTGTCCAATCCCCTGGCTACAACACACACTTCCTGTCTGTTGTATGTGGCGTTACACTAAAACATTCCCTCTTGACACTAAAATAAACATCCTCAAAGGTTCCACTTAAAACCATTAAGAAAGTCATAATCTTAATACACTACACTTGCTACATGACATGGACAAGTACTGTATCTTGCTAGCAAGCTCGCGCTAGCAATGCTAGCTAGCTAGCAATGAAAAAGTTCAGACAACATCATGCTATGAGTTTATTAAATGCATTGCGTGTGTGTTATAATTTATAATTATATAAATTATCATATTTTATGTAATTTACCGTAACCTTTTGACCATACTTTTCGGTGAAAAAAAATGGAGATCAGTAGTTGTGCCATTTTCGAGATTAGGCAAGTGCGACCCACATCTAGTGGGCATCAGCTGATCGCAACCAGAATGTTGCAAAAACTTCACGCATTTAATCTTTCATAAACAAGATCTGTTTTCACATTCAATGCACTTTTCGTCAAATGATTACTACTACTATTAGAGCTTCCTCTCCCAACTTCACAAAATGATTGCTAGTAATTGCTTAAATTACGTATCTAACGTTAAAGGTAAAATCCACCAAAAAACAATTTGGGTATTTTTTTAATTAGTCCACTGATACAGTAGATAAAGTCCTCAAATGTTTTGCATGTCAGCAGTCAAGTTTTCAAGATATTGAACTTTCAAGAAGCAAAGTATCACCTGCCACGTCATCGGTACTTTAGTCCTCCATAACATTTTGAAAAAGTTTTACTTTAATATTTAAAGCAAAGCAGTTACATCTAGTCAAAGTTAAAATAATTGGTCTGATTACTTTGATAGACTACTTTATCAACCTTTATAACTTTGGATTGTGTGGCAGTTAGATCACAAAAATGTCTAAACTACAGTTGTTGTGTGTGAAAACTGAAAGAAGAAAGACAAAGTGATCTTCTGTCAGAAGATGGGAATAAAGGGCACGATCATGTGGACAACACTCTTAGGAAAGCAAAGCAACTCTGAATCATATTCATGCTGTGGGTTTCAGATAAATAGATGCACGATTTACTTTTGTAAAACGTTCAGTGTAAATGAAGTTTGATTTTAGTTGAATGATAATGTAATGATTAGAAAGTTTTCGGCTATTATTTGGGGAGAGGAATATGATGGTACATCTAGTGATGACAGCTGTTTAAAAGTATTTTTGTGGTAGTTGAAGAACTATGTAGAATACGTTTGTATGTAGACCTACTGATAGCTAGCTGTAGTTCTCTCTAATAAATAAACTCTTTAGGCTAACAGAGATCACTGAAAAGTACATTTCCTGAAGAAAATGTTGTGTGCTTGCTAGCTTGTTTTAAAGTATGTATGGTTTTAAAATACGTTATAGTAGTGGTAGTGTCTGCAGTAGTAATGGTGGTGACTGGTTATGCAGTGCGTTCAGAAAGTATTCACACCCCTGGACTTTTCCCACATTTTGTTGTGTTACAGAGTGGGACTAAAATGGATTTTCATTTTAATTAAATGGAAAATAAAACACTAATATATTTTGATTAGATAAGTATTCAACCCCATGTTAGAATCACCGTTGGCACCGATTACAGCTGTGAGTCTTTCTGGGTAAGTCTCTAAGAGCTTTGCAAACCTGGATTGTAAAATTTTTGCCCATTATTATTTTAAAAATTATTCAAGCTCCTGAAGTTGGTTGTTGATCATTGCTAGCCAGCCATTTTCAAGTCTTGCCATAGATTTTCAAGCCGATTTAAGTCAAAACTGTAACTAGGCCAGTCAGGAACATTCAATGTCGTCTTGGTAAGTAACTCCACTGTATATTTGGCCTTCCGTTTAAGGTTATTGTCCTGCTGAAAGGTGGATTTGTCTCCCAGTGTCTGTTGGAAAGCAGACTGAACCAGGTTTTTCCTCTAGGACTTTGCCTATGCTTAGCTCAATTCCTTTTAATGTTATCCTAATCTTTGTCCTAGTTGGATTTGCCCCAAACATAATGCTTTGTATTCAGGACAAAAAAATGTTGTGCCCACATTTTTTGTAGTATTACTTTAGTGCCTTATTGCAAACAGGATGCACGTTTTGGAATATTTCTTCTATACAGGCTTCCTTCTTTTCACGCTGTCATTTAGGTTAATATTGTGGAGTAACCACAATGTTGTTGATCCATCCTCAGTTTTCTCCTATCACAGCCATTTAACTCTGTAACTGGTTTAAAATCACCATTGGCCTCATTGTGAAATCCCTGAGTGGTTTCCTTCCTCTCCGTCAACTGAGTTAGGAAGGACGCCTGTATCTTTGTAGTGATTGGGTGTATTGATACACCAACCAAAGTGTAATTAATAACTTCCCCATGCTCAAAGGGATATTCAATGTCTGCTTTTTATTTTAACCCATCTACCAATAGGTGCCCTTCTTTGCGAGGCATTAGAAAACGTCCCTGGTCTTTGTGGTTGAATCTGTGCTTGAAATTCACTGCTCGACTGAGGGAACATACAGATAATTGTATGTGTGGGGTACAGAGATCGGTAGTCATTTAAAAATCATGTTAAACACCATTATTGACCACAGAGTTAGTCCAGGCAACGTATTATCTGACTTGTTATGCACATTTTTACTCTTGAAGTTATTTAGGCTTGCCATACACTATCATGAATCTAGCAAATACGTTTTGTGGGTTAGAGTGCAGTATTTATTTAGTTACAAAGCAAAAAACGTTTGTTAGCATGTTTCTCACACTGGCTTTAGCCATGGAGGGAGCAGGCCTGCCAAAACAACTTTTGTCCAGCAACAACTGCCTTGGACAACAACTGCCACCGTTCACTCTCTTCATATTTCCCCCAATCACTTCTCATTGTACTTCTTTCAATTTTCACACACAACAACTGTAGTTTAGACACTGACCACAATCACACAACTACTGACCACAACTGCTGACCACAACCTCACAAAAACTGACCACAATCACACAACAATTACTGACCACAACTACTGACTGCAATCACTGACCACAACCACACAACTAGTGGCCACACAACTACTGAACACAACCACACACTACTGACCACAACTACTGACCACAATTACTGACCACAACCACACAACTAGTGACCACACAACTACTGAACCACAAAACTACTGACTACAACTCCTGACCACAACCACACAACTAATGACCACAACTACTGACCACAACCACACCACTACTGGAATAACTTACAGAGCTCTCTGAAATTAGATGCTCTGGTCCCCATGGATCAGTTCAGAGTAATGATCGGAGACCTCTATGTTGATAAATGTGTCAGTTCTTCTTAATATGTTTTGTAATTTTTTATATTGTATGTGTTTATGCAGAGCCTATCTGTAAAATAGACCCTAGTCTCAGTATGATTTCCCTGTCCAAAATATATATATCATTTTTACAAAAACACCACTCCTGACCACAACTACTTAACACCACTCCTGACCACAACTCCCCACCACAACCAAACTACTGACCACAACCACACAACTATTGACCACAAAACTACTGAACCACACAACTAATGACCACAACAGAATTACTGACCACAACTACACAGTAGGGCCCAAATAACCTGCAACACAACCACACAATTATTGACCTCAACTGCTGACCATACAACTACTGACCACAACTACACAACCAATGACAATAACTAGTGACCTCACCTAGTGACCACAACTACTGCTCTGGTCTGCACTAGCTCCGACCCAGCTCTGGTTCAGCTCTGGTCCTGGGTGTAGCTTGCTAGCTCTGGTTCGCACTAGCTCTGGTCTGCACTATACATTATAACTACTTAAATGTGCATAAATTAGCATATAATAGCCACCAACAATACTTCTAACTCTCTAACTGTTCAAGCTAGAGACACCAAACCAACTTTCACATGTTCAGGCTATCCTATCATATCAACCAATCAATCAATCAATCAATCATTTTCTCAATCTACCTACTATTTCAACTATAACCAGTCACCACCATTACTACTGCATGAACTACCACTACTATAACTTTTTTCAAAACCATACATACTTTAAAACAAGTTAGCAAGAAAACATTTTCTTCAGGAAATTTACTTTTCAGTGATCACTGTTAGCCTAAAGAGTTTATTTATTAGCTAGAACTACAGCTAGCTATCAGTAGGTCTACATACAAACCTATTCTACATACAGTGGCTTGCAAAAGTATTCACCCCTCTTGGCAGTTTTCCTATTTTGTTGCCTTACAACCTGGAATTAAAATGGATTTTTGGGGAGGTTTGTATCATTTGATTTACACAACATGCCTACCACTTTGAAGATGCAAAATATATTATTTTGGGAAACAAACAAGAAATAAGACAAAAAAAACCTGAGCGTGCATAACTATTCACCCCCCCAAAGTCAATACTTTGTAGAGCCACCTTTTGCAGCAATTACAGCTGCAAGTCTCTTGGGGTATGTCTATAAGCTTGGCACATCCAGCCACTGTGATTTTTGCCCATTCTTTAAGGCAAAACTGCTCCAGCTCCTTCAAGTTGGATGGGTTCCGCTGGTGTACAGCAATCTTTAAGTCATACCAAAGATTCTCAATTGGATTGAGGTCTGGGCTTTGACTAGGCCATTCCAAGACATTTAAATGTTTCCCCTTAAACCACTAGAGTGTTGCTATAGCAGTTTGCTTAGGGTCATTGTCCTGCTGGAAGGTGAACCTCCGTCCCAGTCTCAAATCTTTGGAAGACAAACAGGTTTCCCTCAAGAATTTCCCTGTATTTAGCACCATCCACCATTCCTTCAATTCTGACCAGTTTCCCAGTCCCTGCCGATGAAAAACATCCCCACAGAATGATGTTGTCACCACCATGCTTCATTGTGGGGATGGTGTTCTCGCGGTGATGAGAGGTGTTGGGTTTGCGCCAGACAGCGTTTTCCTTGATGGCCAAAAAGCTCAATTTTAGTCTCATCTGACCAGAGTACCTTCTTCCATATGTTTGGGGAGTCTCCCACATGGCTTTTGGCGAACACCAAATGTGTTTGCTTATTTTTTTCTTTAAGCAATGGCTTTTTTCTGGCCACTCTTCCGTAAAGTCCAGCTCCGTGGAGTGTATGGCTTAAGGTGGTCCTATGGACAGATACTCCAATCTCTGCTGTGGAGCTTTGCAGCTCCTTCAGGGTTATCTTTGGTCTCTTTGTTGCCTCTCTGATTAATGCACTCCTTGCCTGGTCTGTGAGTTTTGGTGGGCGGCCCTCTCTTGGCAGGTTTGTTGTGGTGCCATATTCTTTCCATTTTTAAATAATGGATTTAATGGTGCTCCGTGGGATGTTCAAATTTTCAGATATATTTTTATAACCCAACCCTGATCTGTACTTCTCCACAACTTGTCCCTGACCTGTTTGGAGAGCTCCTTGGTCTTCATGGTGCTGCTTGCTTGGTGGTGCCCCTTGCTTAGTGGTGTTGCAGACTCTGGGGCCTTTCAGAACAGGTGTATATATACTGAGATCATGTAACACTTAGATTGCACACACAGGTGGAATTTATTTAACTAATTATGTGACTTCTGAAGGTAATTGGTTGCACCAGATCTTATTTAGGGGCTTCATAGCAAAGGGTTTGAATACATATGCACGCACCACTTTTCCGTTATTTATTTTGTATAATTTTAAATTATATTTTTCATTTCACTTCACCAATTTGACTATTTTGTTTATGTCCATTACATGAAATCCAAATAAAAATCCATTTAAATTACAGGTTGTAATGCAACAAAATAGGAAAAACGTCAAGGGGGATGAATACTTTTGCAAGGCACTGTAGTTATTCAACTACCAAGAAAATACTTTTAAAGAGTTGTCATCACTAGATGTACCATCATATTTCCCAAATAATAGCCTGAAGTTCTAATCATTACATCATCATTCAACGAAAATCAAACTTCATTTACACTGAACGTTTTACAAAAGTAAATTGTGCATCTATTTATCTGAAACCCACAGCATGAAGGATTCAGAGTTGCTTTGCTTTCCTAAGAGTGTTGTCCACATGATCGTGCCCTTTAAGATCACTTTGTCTTTCTTCTTTCAGTTTTCACACACATCAACTGTAGTTTAGACATTTTTCTGATCGAACTGCCCCCACCCAATCCAAAGTAATAAGGTTGATAGTGTGGTCTATCAAAGTAATCAGACCAATTACCAATTTACTACTGCTACGTCTGCTAAAATGACTAAAATGTAAAAATGTCCCACCAATTGTACTTCATGTACAATTACCATCTAGTTATTATTATTATTATTATTATTATTATTATTATTATTATTATTATTATTATTATTATTATTATTCGGAACACTACTCCTCTTAACCGTTTAAATTAGAAACGCCATTCAAACTTTAAAACGTGCAGACTGGTCTGGAATAGTGTGCTTGCACACAACTTTTTGATACTATCTATATTTATTAAACTATTACACTTTTATAAAACTTCATCCAGTTTCATGGGATTTCTTTAACATTCTAAAGCTTCCATTGTGACATCATGACTTCCAACATTCCATTCACTGTGAACGTAATAATGTAAATGTGGACACAAATCAGCTACTTTGACCACTTTCCCAACAAGTTAGACAAAAAGTGTATGAAATCTTCCTCTACTTCTCTTCTATTAAAATCAGAAATTGGAACAAAAGTATTTCATACCGTTCAAACAATACAGCTGTTTTACTAACCACGTCAATTACATTTCCTCTAACTTTTTATTTAAAAAATATGACATTTTGACCACTTTCCCAACAAGTTAGACAAAAAAGTAGAGGGTATGCCATCTTGGTCTACTTCTCTGCTATTCAAATCTGGAATCAGAACAGAATTATCTTCTACCAATCAAAAGTTATAGTTGTTTGTCGGCTTTTAGAGTGACGAAAACTAGCTAGCTAATGCCAGCTAACAGCGCTCTCATGTCTCGTCATTGAGCAGCCCAAACGGAGCCATTGCTATGGATACCAGGGCATTTCAACAGCAAAAAAATCTCCTCTTTCACCATCTAAGCTATCAACTCCAAACCAACGTTGAGATGTTCAGACAGACCCTACTTAGATTGCTTGTCAAAATATTTTTGATACTATATACTTTTTGAACTATAACCATTTAAAATGTGCGTAAATTAACATGGGTTTGAATGAGAACCATAGGAATCCTATTAAAACTGGTCCTGCTCCTTGGCCAATTAAGCTACAAGACCAACTTCAAAACATTCAGGCTACCCTAACTTCAAGTTCTTTAGAATCTTTATCAACTACATACATTGACATTTGCATAAATTAGCATAAAGCAACTCACCAACAGTAACTATTGAACCGTTCAAGCTAGATACACCAAACCATTTTTCACATGTTCAGGCTATCCTATCCACTGCCACAAAAATACTGAAGGAAGTCACACAATTTATATTCATGGAATATTACCATCTAGTTGTTATTATTATTATCATCACAAACTTGATGCTCTTAAAGAGGCAGTGTACAATTTTCAATGCAATACATCTCAACAGGAAAATAGTGCTTTTAAATCATGTAGAAACCTAATATTCCACAAATTACTTTCTAATTTCAATGACAGGTATTTGTATCAACATTTTAGGCTTTTATAATAAACAAATGTATTTACAGGGTTACATATTAGTTTCGAGGGCACAACATGTACTTCAGAAGTAGCTAGAATTCATATAGGCTGTATTTGAATCGATAAAAAAAAAAAAAACGTATTTTCTGGTGCTACCAATTAAACATTTTAATTTAGAGCCCTGCCTCTGACCCACCTGTGAGATGTTGACCAGCAGGCTGGCATTGTTGACGTTTCCCACCCTGATGAGGCCAGACTGCATGAGGCCTCTCTGGGCCTGGGAGCCGGGTACGTTGGCCCTGGGGGCCAGCAGCAGGGGAGGGGGGCCAGAGCCCCCAGAGCCAGACCCTGACAGTTGCTGTTGCTGCCGGAGAGACTGGATCTGCTGAGGAGACACAGCAATTGGCTACAAAGGACAGAGATGGGAGACAGGGGAGAGAATTGGAGAGAGTGGACCGAGGAGGAGAAGAGGGAAAGGGCATGGATAGAGAGGGCCAACATTGGACAGAGAGAGGGCATATAGAAAAGGGCATGTGTCGGTCAACAAAAGACAGAAAAGGATGAGGGCGCAATATGTGAGGAAGGGTGGAGAGATGGGGGGGGGGGGGGGGGGGGGGGGTGAGAGAAACAAAGAGAGAGAGAGAGAAAAGAAAACAGGTGAGCGTAGTCTAAGACACAAAAAGTAATTAGTAGTGAGAATTGATATTAGCTGATGACCAGTTTGGCAGGTAGATTGTGGCCTGTCTTACCTTTGCCCCTCTGACCAGGGGTGGCATTATGATCTGGGAGTTGTGGGAGCCATGTTTGGAGGAGATCTGCTGCCCGCCCCTCACCAGAGGAGGAGGAATGACTGTGCCCGAACTCCTACGGATCAGAGATGGAGGAGCCGCAGAACCTGACAATACTGAGGGCTGTGGAACAAGACAGAGATGGAGAGAATGAGCTGGGTATGTGTGTGTCTATTTGTAAGTGTTTGGAGGTATGCATCTGGATGAGTGTATGTGTTTACCTGTGTGGCTTTTTCTGTATTGTGTGTGTGTGTGTGTGTATGTGTGTGAGCAAGCGAGAGAGAGAGAGAGACTGTGATCTGAACTCCAGTTTTCCGCTCTTGGAAACCAAATTCCTTCTTGGGCAGAGGGTGACACTGATTTTATGTCACAGGCAGGGCTACCTCATCACGACAGATGAGTCCAACTCACCTTGGCTACATGTGTCCATACCTTCTGCAGTGTGTCCTTCTGTATCTGGCTCTGTCGTAGTTTCTTCAGCAGCACCAGCTTGGCCTCCTCCAACCTCAGCTCCTCTTTCAACTGCTTTATGATGCGATCCCTCTCCTCTGGACTTCTCTTCTACACACAGACACCAGATAAAGACCAGTTAGACCAGAGAGAGAGAGACCAGCGCAGCAGACAGAGAGACCAGGGCTTATATCCACAAAGCTTCTCACAGTAGGAGTGCTGATCTAGGATCTGCCCATCCAATCTTATTCATTATGAACTAAAAATAAATTAGCACTCCTACTCTAATATGCTTTGTAGATACAGGCCCTGGGCCCGGATTTTAAAAAGTTATTTAGAGTAGGAGATGGATCTTGGATCAGATGGCCAGAGAAGGAACATGTTACAAGGAACATCATGGGAGGTCAAAAAATGTCTGGTATACTTCCAATAAAATTGTATTGGTCCCGTACACATATTTTGCAGATGTTATCGCAGGTATAGTGAAACGCTTATGGTCCTAGCTCCAACAGTGCAGTAATACCTAACAATAAAAAAAAAACACATAAATCAAAAAATAAAAATAAAGGAATTAAGCAATATTAAAACGAGCAATGTCAGAGACCGGAATATAAATATACACTACCGGTTAAAAGTTTTAGAACACCTACTCATTCAAGGGTTTTTCATTATTTTTACTATTTTCAACATTATAGGAAAATAGTAAAGACATCAAAACTATGAAATAACACATATGGAATCATGTAGTAACCAAAAAAGTGTTAAACAAATCAAAATATATTTTATATTTGAGATTCTTCAAATAGCCACCCTTTGCCTTGATGACAGCTTTGCACACTCATGGCATTCTCTCAACCAGCTTCATGAGGCAGTCACCTGGAATGCATTTCAATTAACAGGTGTGCCTTCTTAAAAGTGAATTTCTTAATGCGTTTCAGCCAATCAGTTGTGTTGTGACAAGGTAGGGGGGGGTACACAGAAGATAGCCCTATTTGATAAAAGCCCAAGTCTATATTATGGCAAGAACAGCTCAAATAAGCAAAGAGAAACGACAGTCCATCATTACTTTAAGACATGAAGATCAGTCAATCCGGAAAATGTCAAGAACTTTGAACGTTTCTTCCAGTGCAGTCGAAAAAACCATCAAGCACTATGATGAAACTGGCTCTCATGAGGACCGCCATAGGAATGGAAGACCCAGAGTGCCCTCTGCTGCAGAGGATAAGTTAATTAGAGTTACCAGCCTCAGAAAATCCAGCCCAAATAAATGCTTCCCAGAGTTCAAGTAACAGACACATCTCAACATCAACTGTTCAGAGGAGACTGCATGAATCAGGCCTTCATGGTCGATTTGCTGCAAAGAAACCACTACTAAAGGACACCAATAAGAAGAAAAGACCTGCTTGGGCCAATAAACACGAGCAATGGACATTAGACCAGTGGAAATGTGTCCTTTGGTCCGGAGTCCAAATTGGAGATTTTTGGTTCCAACCGCCGTGTCTTTGTGAGACGCGGTGTGGGTGAACTGATGATCTCCGCATGTGTATATCCCACTGTAAAGCATGGAGGAGGAGGTGTTATGGTGTGGGGGTGCTTTGCTGGTGACACTGTCTGTGATTTATATAGAATTCAAGGCACACTTAACCAGCATGGCTACCACAGCATTCTGCAGCGATATGCCATCCCATCTGCTTTGGGCTTAGGGGGAATATCATTTGTTTTTCAACAGGACAATGACCCAACACACCTCCAGGCTGTGTAAGGGCTATTTTACCAAGAAGGAGAGTGATGGAGTGCTGCATCAGATGACCTGGCCTCCACAATCCCCTGACCTCAACCAAATTGAGATGGTTTGGGATGAGTCGGACGGCAGAGTGAAGGAAAAGCAGCATATATGTGGGAACTCCTTCAAGACTGTTGGAAAAGCATTCCAGGTGAAGCTGGTTGAGAGAATGCCAAGAGTGTGCTGAGCTGTCGTCAAGGCAAAAGGTGGCTTTTTGAAGAATCTCAAATATAACATATATTTGGATTTGTTTAACACTTTTTTGGTTACTACATGATTCCATGTTTTATTTCATAGTTTTGTTGTCTTCACTATTGTAGAAAATAGTAAAAATAAAGAAAAACCCTTGAATGAGTAAGTGTTCTAAAACTTTTGACCGGTAGTGTATATGTATAGAACGTGGTCTCAGAGCATTTCATATTATTCTGAACATAAATCCGAGACACTCCATTTAGTATATGTTACGTTTCGTATGGTATGGTATGTATTAATATGTGGATGTCCATCATCCATTTCGTATGATATGTTATGAAATACAATTCGTATGATACTGTTTGTTACGAATTGCAATTAGTTCAATACAAATTGTTACGAATTTGCAAAATGTACAATATGTTACGAATTTGCTAAACGTATATGTTACAAATTCCAATTTGTTGTGGCTAACTTTGGCTAGGTGGCTAACGTTAACTAGCTCTAGGGGTTAGGGTTTAAGGTTAGGAGTTAGGTTAAAGGGTTGTGGTTAGGGATAGTCTTAGGGAAAGGGTTAGCTAACATGCTAAGTAGTTGCAAAGTAGCTAAATAGTAGTTGCAAAGTAGTTAATTAGCTAAAATGCAAAAGTTGTCTGTGATGAGATTCGAACACGCAACCTTTTGGTTGCAAGACCTTCGCGTTATACCTTGCCTTAAGTAACCTTCTATCTTATGTAACCAAACCAAACATAACATATCATACTAATTTTGAGTGTCCCGGATTGACATTTACTATGCTACGTCTAGTCTCAGTGTATGAATAGAAAAGGTGTATACAGCAATAGTTACATAGGATGAGCCTTCTCTAGAATACAGTATATACAGTGCATTCTGAAGTATTCAGACCCGTTGACTTGTTGTTACGTTACAGCCTTATTCTAAAATGGATTTGTTTGATTGTTTTCCTCATCAATCTACACACAATACCCCATAATGACAAAGCGAAAAACAGGTTTCTAGAAAGTTTTGCAAATAAAAATAAATAAATAAATACCTTCTTTACATAAGCGTCTGCTAAATGACTAAAATGTAATGTAAATGTATTCAGACCCTTTGCTAGGAGACTCCAAATTGAGCTCAGGTGCATCCTGTTTCCATTGATCATCCTTGAGATGTTTCTACAACTTGATGGTAGAGAATTGATCCAAATAGCTCCCTCCTCAATATCCTCCCCTATTCCCCCTGTCCCAAAAGACTCCTGTTCATTAACACTCTTCAATGACTTGATAATGTGCTATACATACAGTGCATTCGGAAAATATTCAGACCCCTTCCCCTTTTCCACAGTATGTTACGTTACAGCCTTATTCTAAAATGGATCAAATTAAAAATGTACCCTCATCAATCTACACACAATATATCATAATGACAAAGCGAGAACAGGTTTTTAGAATAAAAACAGATACCTTATTTGCATAAGTATTCAGACCGTTTGCGATGACACTCGGAATTGACCTCAGGTGCATCCTGTTTCCATTAATCATCCTTGAGATGTTTCTATAACTTCATTGGAGTCCACCTGTGGTAAATTCAATTGATTGGACATGATTTGGAAAGGCACACACCTGTCTATATAAGGTCCCACAGTTGACAGTGTGTGTCAGAGCCAAAACCAAGCCATGAGGTCGAATGAATTGTCCATAGAGCTCCGAGACAGGATTGTGTCGAGGCACAGATCTGGGGAAGGGTACCAAAACATTTCTGCAGCATTGAAGGTCCCCACAACACAGTGGCTCCATCATTCTTAAATGGAAGAAGTTTGGCACCACCAAGACTCTTCCTAGAGCTGGCCACCCAGCCAAACTGAGCAATCAGGGGAGAAGGGCCTTGGTCAGGGAGGTGACCAAGAACCCGATGGTCACACTGACAGAGCTCCAGAGTTCCTCTGTGGAGATGGGAGAACCTTCTCAGCAGCACTCCACCAATCAGGCCTTTATGGTAAAGTGGCCAGACGGAAGCCACTCCTCAGTAAAATACACATGACAGCCCGCTTGGAGTTTGCCAAAAAGCACCTAAAAGGACTATCAGACCATGAGAAACAAGATTATCTGGTCTGATGAAACCAATATTGAACTCTTTGGCCTGAATGCCAAGAGTCACGTCTGAAGGAAACCTGGCACCATCCCTACGATGAAGCATGGTGGTGGCAGCATCATGCTGTGGGGATGTTATTCAGCGGCAGGGACTGGGAGACTAGTTAGGATCAAGGGAAAGATGAACGGAGCAAAGTACAGAGAGATCCTTGATGAAAACCTGCTCCAGTGCTCTCAGAACCACAGACTGGGAAGAAGGTTCACCTTCCAAACAGAACGACGACCCTAAACACACAGCCAAGACAACGCAGGAGTGGCTTCGGGACAAGTCTCTGAATGTCCTTGAGTGGCCCAGCCAGAGCCCGGACTTGAACCCGATCTAACATCTCTGGAGAGACCTGAAAATAGCTGTGCAGCGAGGCTTTCCATCCAACCTGACAGAGCTTGAGAGGATCTGCAGAGAAGAATGGGAGAAACTCCCCAAGTATAGGTGTGTCAAGCTTGTAGCGTCATACCCAAGAAGACTCAAGGCTGTAATCGCTGCCAAAGGTGCTTCAACAAAGTACTGAGTAAAGGGTCTGAATACTTATGTAAACGGTTTATTTAAGTTTGTTATTTGTAATACATTTGCTAAAATTTATTTGCTTGGTCATTATGAGGTATTGTGTGTATATTGATGTGGGAAAAAAACCAATTAAATTCATTTTAGAATAAGGCTGTAACGTAAGGGGTCTGAATACTTTCCGAATGCACTGTACATAAATGGGTAAAAAAACATTGTAACATTATTAAAGTGACCAGTGTTCAATGACTATGTACATAGGGCATCAGTCTCTAAGGTGCAGGGTTAAGTACCAGGTGGTAACCGGCAAGAAACAGTGACTAAAGTTCAGGGCAGGGTAGTAGTATAGTTATTTCACTAACCATAAGTAGGTCTGTGTCCAGCTCCTTGAGGTGGTTCAAGCCGTTCATCGGGGGACTGCAGGAGTCATTATCCGACAGGACGATGACATCATCGTCTGGGGACAGGGGACACTTCTCCCTCTTTAAAGTTCTAATCGAAAAAGAAAAGAGAGATTAATATACAAAAATTAAATTGAATCTGAAATTGGGTAAAAAAAATAAGTGTAGTAACCCATGTTGTCCAGAAGATGGTAACAAGTGTAAATTCATAATATCTTCTGTTATGTAGTTTCACTTCTCAGAAAGTGGCACCTCAACAATAGAGATATAGATATCACTTGGCTAGCCTCCTTGCTTCCCATAGATTCACTAATAATGTAGGCCTACACATCAGATGTAGCCTACATATATATATTTTTACCCATATTTTACCAGGTAAATTGACTGAGAACACATTCTCACTTACAGCAACGACCTGGGGAATAGTTACAGGGGAGAGGAGGGGGGATGAATGAGCCAATATCTTATCCATACTCAGATACAGTGCATTCGGAAAGTATTCAGACCCCTAGACTCTTTCCACATTTCGTTACGTTACAGCCTTATTCTAAATGGATGAAATAGTTTTTCCCCCTCAATCTACACACAATACCCTATAATGACAAAGCAAAAACTAACATTTACATAAGTATTCAGACCCTTTACTCAGTACTTTGTTGAAGCACCTTTGGCAGCGATTACAGCCTAGAGTATTCTTGGGTATGACGCTACATGCTTGACACATCTGTAATTGGGAACTTTCTCAATTTCTTCTCTGCAGATCCTCTCCAGCTCTGTCAGGTTGGATGGGGAGCGTCGCTGCACAGCTATTTTCAGGTCTCTCCAGAGATGTTAGATCGGGTTCAAGTCCGGGCTCTGGCTGGGCCACTCAAGGACATTCAGAGACTTCTCCCGAAGCCACCCCTGCGTTGTCTTGGCTGTGTGCTTAGGGTCGTTGTCCTGTTGGAAGGTGAACCTTCACCTCCCTGACCAAGGCCCTTCTCCCCCGATTGCTCAGTTTGGCCGGGCGGCCAGCTCTAGGAAGGGTTTTGGTGGTTCCAAACTTCTTCCATTTAATAATGATGGGGGCCACTGTGTTCTTGGGGACCTTCAATGCTGCAGAAATGTTTTGGTATCCTTCCCCAGATCTGTGCCTCGGCACAATCCTGTCTCAGAGCTCTACGGACAATTCCTTCGACCTCATGGCTTGGTTTTTGTTCTGACACACACTGTCAACTGTGGGACCTTATATAGACAGGTGTGTGCCTTTCCAAATCATGTCCAATCAATTGAATTTACCACAGGTGGACTCCAATCAAGTTGTAGAAACATCTCAAGGATGATTAATGGAAACAGGATGCACCTGAGGTCAATTCCGAGTGTCATCGCAAACGGTCTGAATACTTATGCAAATAAGGTATCTGTTTTTATTCTAAAAACCTGTTTTCGCTTTGTCATTATGAGATATTGTGTGTAGATTGATGAGGGTACATTTTTTATTTGATCCATTTTAGAATAAGGCTGTAACGTAATATACTGTGGAAAAGGGGAAGGGGTCTGAATACTTTCCGAATGCACTGTATGTATAGCACATTATCAAGTCATTGAAGAGTGTTAATGAACAGGAGTCTTTTGGGACAGGGGAATAGGGGAGGATATTGAGGAGGGAGCTATTTGGATCAATTCTCCGTTATCTACAGTGCGTCTACAAAAGCAGACAGCCAGCAGCAGCTCCCCCTTCCCCTCAACCCCTCTTTTTCATAAACAAAAAGTTTTTATTTTATAATTTCTTGCACACTCAGTGGACTCTAGTACCCACACACTCAGACATACTTCATTGACACTAAAACACACACAACATACACTCACACACTACATACACTCACACACTACATACACACACACACACACACACACTTTCACACTAATCAAATCAAATTTTATTTGTCACATGCGTCGAATACAACAGGTGTAGACCTTACCGTGAAATGCTTACTTACAAGCCCTTAACCAACAATGCGGTTCAAGAAAGAGTTAAGAAAATATTTACTAAATAAACTAAAGTAACACAATAAAATGACAATAAATAGTCCGGGTGGCCATTTGATTAATTGTTCAACAGTCTTATGGCTTGGGGGTAGAAGCTGTTAAGGAGCCTTTTGGACCTAGACTTGGTGCTCCGGTACAGCTTGCTGTGCGGTAGCAGAGAGAACAGTCTATGACTTGGGTGACTGGAGTCTTTGACAATTTTTGGGGCCTTCCTCTGACACCGCCTAGTATATAGGTCCTGGATGGCAGGAAGCTTGGCCCCAGTTATGTACTGGGCCGTACGCACTACCCTCTGTAGCACCTTACGGTCGGATACCGAGTAGTTGCCATACCAGATGGTGATGCAACCGGTCAGGATGCTCTCGATTGTGCAGCTGTATAACGTTTTGAGGATCTGGGGACCCATGCCAAATCTTTTCAGTCTCCTGAGGGGGAAAAAGTGTTGTCGTGCCCTCTTCACGACTGTCTTGGTGTGTTTGGACCATGATAGTTTGTTGGTGATGTGGACACCAAGGAACTTGAAACTCTCTACCCGCTCCACTGCAGCCCCGTCGATGTTAATGGGGGCCTGTTCGGCTCTCCTTTTCCTGTAGTCTACGATCAGCTCCTTTGTCTTACTCACATTGAGGGAGAGGTTGTTGTCCTGGCACCACACTGCCAGGTCTCTGACCTCCTCCCTATAGGCTGTCTCATCGTTGTCGGTGATTAGGCCTACCACTGTTGTGTCGTCAGCAAACTTAATGATGGTGTTGGAGTCGTGCTTGGCCACGCAGTCGTGGGTGAACAGGGAGTACAGGAGGGGACTAAGTACGAACCCCTGAGGGGCCCCAGTGTTGAGGATCAGCGTGTCAGATGTGTTGTTGCCTACCCTTACCACCTGGGGGAGTCCCGTCAGGAAGTCTAGGATCCAGTTGCAGAGGGAGGTGTTTAGTCCCAGGGTCCTTAGCTTAGTGATGAGCTTTGTGGGCACTATGGTGTTGAACGCTGAGCTGTAGTCAATGATCAGCATTCTCACATAGGTGTTCCTTTTGTCCAGGTGGGAAAGGGCAGTGTGGAGTGTGATTGAGATTGCGTCATCTGTGGATCTGTTGGGGCAGTATATGCAAATTGGAGTGGGTCTAGGGTTTCCGGGATGATGGTGTTGATGTGAGCCATGACCAGCCTTTCAAAGCACTTCATGGCTACCGACGTGAGTGCTACGGGGCGGTAGTCATTTATGCAGGTTACCTTCGCTTTCATGGGCACAGGGACTATGGTGGTCTGCTTGAAACATGTTGGTATTACAGACTCAGTCAGAGACATGTTGAAAATGTCAGTGAAGACACTTGCCAGTTGGTCCACGCATGCTCTGTGTACATGTCCTGGTAATCAGTCTGGCCCCGCGGCCTTGTGAATGTTGACCTGTTTAAAAGGTCTTGCTCACATCGGCTACGGAGAGCGCGATCACACAGTCGTCCGGAACAGCTGGTGCTCTCATGCATGCTTCAGTCTTACTTGCCTCGAAGCGATCGTAAAAAGGCATTTAGCTCGTCTGGTAGGCTCGCGTAACTGGGCAGCTCGCGGCTGGGTTTCCCTTTGTAGTCTGTAATAGTTTGCAAGCCCTGCCACATCCGACGAGCGTCAGAGCCAGTGTAGTAGTATTCAATCTTAGTCTTGTATTGACGCTTTGCCTGTTTGATGGTTCGTCTGAGGGCATAGCAGGATTTCTTATAAGCGTCCGGATTAGTATCCCGCTCCTTAAAAGCGGCAGCTCTAACCTTTAGCTCGGTGCGGATGTTGCCTGTAATCCATGGCTTCTGGTTGGGATATGTACGTACGGTCACTGTGGGGACGACGTTGTCGATGCACTTTTTGATGAAGCCGGTGACTGAGGTGATATACTCCTCAAAGCCATTGGATGAATCCTGGAACATATTCCAGTCTGTGCTAGCAAAACAGTCCTGTAGCGAATCATCCGCGTCATCTGACCACTTGCTTTAGTTTTTCTTGTAAGCAGGAATCAGGAGGACAGAATTATGGTCAGATTTTCCAAATGGAGGTTGAGGGAGAGCTTTGTATGCGCCTCTGTGTGTGGAGTAAAGGTGGTTTAGAGTTTTTTTCCCCTCTGGTTGCTCATGTGACATGCTGGTAGAAATTAGGCAAAATGGATTGAAGTTTGCCTGCATTAAAGTCCCTGGCCACTAGGAGCGCCGCTTCTGGATGAGCATTTCCTTGTTTGCTTATGGCCTTATACAGCTCGTTGAGTGTGGTCTTAGTGCCAGCATCGGTTTGTGGTGGTAAATAGACGGCTACGAATAATATAGATGAGAACTCTCTTGGTAAATAGTGTGGTTTACAGCTTATCATGAGGTACTCCACCTCAGGCGAGCAATACCTTGAGACTTCTTTAATATTAGACATCGCGCACCAGCTGTTATTGACAAATAGACACACACCCACACCCCATCTAACCAGACGTATCTGCTCTGTCCTGCCGATGCACGGAAAACCCAGCCAGCTGTATAATCTATGTGTCGTTGTTCAGCCACGACTCGGTGAAACATAAGATATTACAGTTTTTAATGTCCCGCTGATAGGATAGTCTTGATCGTAGATCATCCAGTTTATTTTCCAGTGATTGCACGTTGGCCAATAGAACGGATTGTAAAGGCGGTTTACCCACTCGCCGACGAATTCTCACAAGGCACCCAGACCACGGCCCCCTTTATTTCTGTCTTTTCTTCACGCGAATGACGGGATTTGGGCCTGGTCTCGGGGAAGCAGTATATCCTTCGCGTCGGACTCATTAAAGAAAAAAATATTTGTCCAGTTCGAGGTGAGTAATCGTACAAAATAAGTTACAAACAATGTGAAAAAACTAACAAAATAAAACGGCAGCCATTATCCATTACGCTGCTGCTACTCTGTTTATTATCTATCCTGATTGCCTAGTCACTTTTTCCCCTACCCACGTGTACATACTGTATTACCTGAATTACCTCAACTACCTCGTACCCCTAGCACATTGACTCGGTACCGGTACTCCTTTTATATAGTCTCGTTATTCTTATTGTATTGTGTTACTATTTCCTTTTTTGTTTTTACAAATTGTCGTACTTTTTAACTGCATTGTTGGGAAAGGGCTCGTAGTAAGCATTTTATGGTAAATTCTACACCCATTGTATTCGGCACTTGACAAATAAAATTCGATTTGTATGAAAAATGTATGCACTCACTAACTGTAAGTCGCTCTGGATAATAGCGTCTGCTAAATGACTAAAATGTTTTTTTTAAAATTATAACGAGTAGCAGTGTTTGTATTGGAAGGCTACCAGTTTATATTTGTTGTATGTTAGACCTAGGTCAAAAACCTTGTGTGGGCTTGCCCGTTGCCACTAGTCTAATGACATTCTGTTTGAGTTTAATAATAATAATATGCCATTTAGCAGACGCTTTTATCCAAAGCGACTTACAGTCATGCGTGCATACATTTTTGTGTATGGGTGGTCCCGGGGATCGAACCCACTACCTTGGCGTTACAAGCGCCGTGCTCTACCAGCTGAGCTACAGAGGACCAGTTTGATCAGCATCAATGAAATGTGGATTGCTGTAAACCTTTATCGATATGAATAACCCAGTTTAGACTGGAAAATGAAAGTTAGATGTAGAGTAAATGATGAATTCTAATGAGACGGATTGTCAATTCTCAGAAGTGGGCATTACAATAAGCAGCCTCGTCCTCCTCAGGGCTTAGCACCTTGAGAGTGTGTGTGTGCATGTGTGTCGCCCCATTACCACTTCCTGTGGATTAATCACTCATCCAAAGCAGGTCACATGACCCTCCACTCAGGCATCATCACGTGACCCTGCCTCTCACACCGCCCCCCCTCCCCTCACTGTTCCTTCCACTGTGGAAACCATGGCAATGGCTGGTTGGAACCGGTTTGTGACACACAGGCTTCATTTTGTGGAGGGGAGTTTTAGGGTTCAGGTGGTGACAGGGGAAAATGGAGGGAGGGCCAGGCACGGGAAGTTTTGAAGGACAGTTTTCTTTTGAAAAATAAAAATAAAACTGCCCCCCCCCCTCCTTGCCCCCCACACCGCAAATAGTAGGTACTCCGTTCAATAAGAGCAATGAAGATTCCAATTACAAAATCTTCTTAAAAACAACTTTCTTTTTATCTCATTGATCTCTCACTACGCCCCCCCCCCTGACCTCAAGTCAGTTTTGAATGGCATAGAGTAAATGGTACTAGAACTATAGTAAAAGGAGCTTCTCTCACATCAGTTTTTAGGAGAATAAATACAGTGTGGTCTCACCCTCTAGACGTGCTCATATCCAGCGCCTGCTCTCTTGTCTGGACCTCCACTTTAATGGTAGCCTTCACCTCCGTTGCCGCCATCATACCACTAGCCACCTTCGGTTCCGACCGCACAGTCCTGTTCCGCCCATCTAGAGGCACCACCCCCTTCACCCTGACCCGGTCGCTGTGGTCATTCCACTCAGTCCGGTTGTCTAAGCTCGGTTCTGACCATTTCGGGGCCCGGTCCGGCTCTGGCTCCTTTGTTGGTTGGGACGGTAACACTAGCGGTAATGTTAACTGGGGTAGTTCTGGTTCCTTCTCAGGCTTGACCACAGGTTTAAAATGGTCTAGGTCATCTTTTGTGGTTTCGGGTTGTGGTTGTGGTTTAGTTGAGCTCTCATCATCCTGGTCTGGAGCTCCAGTCTCTGCCCGGTCTAATTTGGGCTTCTTGCTGTCGGACTCAGTGGGAGGGGCTTCGGAATCAGGGGACGGGACTTCTCTCCCCAGCGCCCTCTTCTGACTGCGCGTCTGACGAACAGCCTCCTCAGACATCCCCCTACAAAGAGACGGACAGAAGACGAGTTGGTCAGACATTCACTTGAATAGACAAAGCTGACATCAATAGACAGTAAAGCATATAGCCTTGGACCAGGATGGGTATAGCTGACCTCAAATCAGTTGTAAAACAAAGTGTATAGAACTTGGACAGGCATAGCTGACCTTGAATCCATTTTTAGAGATAAAGCCCAGCTGACCTTGAAGCATTTACTGAGGACAGAGGCAAAACACCACGCCAGATTCAGTCCCTCTCTATTAAGCTAGCTAAGTGGGCACCAGATGTTGTCCTGTGGGACAGAATGGAGAGAGACTTACAGTAGTTCCCTCTCTCCCTCTCTCTCACTCTTGTCTGTCAATGGGACTGATGGCTATGGGATTGGAACACACATGACCACCTTGGTGCCAGCTACCCAGATGCTAGCTGGTCTTAATCCCTGCTTCCCATTTATACACACACACACGCATGCACGCACACACAGAGGAAGACAGCTATAGGGAAACAGTTAGACGAGGTGCCAGGAAACAAGTAGAGAGACTTGACTAGACTGAGGCAAGACTAGACTGTCTGTAGGAGATACTCCGAGACTAATCACAGTCATACTAACAGACAGACAGACACTATAGACAGACAGTACAGTGAGGAGTTGTGTCCTGCGTCATACATGCGGACTGGGGTCCCAATGCTGACCTCCATAAATAAACAGAACACTCACTCAGGCCCCTTGTCTGCCCAGTGACGCACGGCAGGAAGCTACGGCTTTGGGAAAAAACAGCCACATTAACCAGAATAGGGTAGTTTGGCGGCAAACATGCAGCACACACTGCCACACTCATTACTGTACCTGGGCCACACACACACACATACATCTCATCTGATAAAAGAAAGCGGACTCAAGTTTTTTTTCAACCTCTCTGACATCACTGAGGCACACATGACCCTTCCCAGGATTCATAGGGAGACAAAGCACTTTTTCTAAGAACCAGTCTAAACCGGTTGGCGAGTGATTGTGTGTGAGCATGTGTGTGTATGTGAGAGAGAGAGAGAGAGAGAGAGAGAGAGAGAGAGAGAGAGAGAGAGAGAGAGAGAGAGAGAGAGAGAGAGAGAGAGAGAGAGAGAGAGAGAGAGAGAGAGAGAGAGAGAGAGAGAGAGAGAGAGAGAGAGAGAGAGAGAGAGAGAGCGAGAGCGAGAGAGAGAGAAAAGCAGTTTTTAACCCTTTGAGTGCCAGAACGGAAACTCAGTTTCTACACTAACAGACGCTTGTATAAGTGGTAGGGAGTGAGAGAGAGGGGGGAGTGACGATAGGGAGGGGGAAAGACAAGGGGGGGGGGGGGGGGCTGAGGGCGGTAGCATTCCAAAACACACGTCTGCCGGGAAGATGAGGGAAGAAGAAAAGGAGGGAGGGAGGGAGGAATGAAGCGCCCAAAATACTGATGCACACTCATGTCTGCTGCTGTCACCACTACAACTCTGGGTAGAACTTTTCTGTAGGCACTAGGTAGTAGGGCCTACAAGGCACATGTCTAGGATCAGCTCACTCTCCCCAAATCCTAAACTCATCTATTAGGGCAGAAAATGCTAAACTAACTTCAGATTAGTGTCTAGAGCAGGGATGTCAAACTCATTTTCGATGCTCCCTGACTGTCTATCAATGTAGGTCCATTATCATTTCTACACAGTTTCGATTTGGTTTTAGTCATTTTAAAGTATATTTAGTTAATTTCCCACCCCCCTTGCGGGACTGTACGTTTGACACCCCTGGTCTAAAGGCTACTTGATCCTATTGTTACAGTGAAAAGTGCAATGTCACTGTCTACAGAGTGTAGTGGAAGTTGGCCCTATCAGCAGCCGGTCCAAGGGCAGTTCAGCTTTTTAAAAGGGAAGGTCAGGATCTGAACGACTTAATGGCTGACAGGTTTCAGGTTACATCTCTATGGCAGCTCACACACATCCACCAAGATGATATATCCATCCATCAGAAAGCTCTCCCCCTTCGCCACACACAGGAAAGGCCTACATTGGCATGATCTTCATCATCTCCACCATCACCATCACATTAATGGCTGACAGGTTTCAGGTTACATCTCTATGGCAGCTCACACACATCCACCAAGATGATATATCCATCCATCAGAAAGCTCTCCCCCTTCGCCACACACAGGAAAGGCCTACATTGGCATGATCTTCATCATCTCCACCATCACCATCACAGACCTGGTTCTCTTATACAACAGTTATCAGCCAATAACAACACACAATCAGGCCCCTGCACAATAACCTAACGTAGCAGGCGTATATGAAACGCCTGAAACTACATGCCCCACATTCTGGTCATGACGAGAATAATTTTTTTTTTTTTAACTGTTGGGGGAGGTTCTCTTCTGCAGTGTTCAACAAATCGAGTAAATGTGAAGGAGGAGTTAAGATGAGGTGTCGCAATTCTGGATGGAAACCCCTTCAGAGAGCCAGCTAGCAAACGTGCCGTAGCTAACTGCTATATGTTTCACAGTGGACTGTAAACAGCGAGGCGCACGTCCAAAAGCACAAGTTGAGTCACAGGCTCGCTTCCTTTTCCCCTGAAAACCAGACTTTTGCAGACTCCGCTGAGTTCTTCTGCACAACCACCACCGACCAATAGAAGATAACACGGTGTCTCCGTCTGCAACGCCGCATCTGTTTGTTTTGTGGCATTTCAGTCCTTTGTCTCCGTGACCTCTTGTCCTTCCTGACCAAATGCTACTCTTTTTGTTTACTCCGCTGTTCACCCAATCTGTATGTCCCTGTCTAACTAGGCCTAATTGTATAAAAGATGTTGAAGATAAAATAAAACTTGCTTTATTTTATTGAGTATCGTACCTTGTAATTTTTTCATGATATCCAAGTATCAACTTTAGGACATCAACACACAACACACAACAAAAGGCTACTTGACAGGTTGATTCCAACTATAGGATACAGATGTAGGTATGCTATGCAATGATATTGCAGATTTTCCAAGATCAGATAATCAGCAAAAACTCAGTCTCTGCTGTAGCTATCATGTCCAAGCCCAGGTCCAGTTTGGATTCTGTAGCCTTGAAACCAGACTGAGTAATCACTTCTTCTCAGCAGCAGTTATCTGCAGCCGCATCAGTCTTCAGCCTGCTGTTTACTCACTAATACAGACCTTAACCCTGGTGAGAATATATTTTTTCTATCCACACTGCGGGATTCGACCCATCTCAATGGATCTATGCAGAGCCACACATTATGATAGCTCTAGAATCAACGATGGGCCTGGCTATAGCCAAAATAAGGCTCCCTTAAAACACATGTAATCTTTAAAGATGACAGACACACAGGGGGACTGAGACCCTTCTCTATGTATCAAACCATATGTCTAATCTGCTCTTTCAGACTAGATTTTAGGCCTATAATGACAGACAAAAAGACAGACAGACATTTTTTGTCACACACTCTTAATAACCCTTTCCGCCGCCTAATTGATCGGCTAACGGATGAGATGGGGTTTTACATAGTGTGTGAGTGGCAGATCTTCAGAGTCTTAAGGCGTCAGCATGCTTCAGTGTGCTCGCATACTCCATTAAAATACCTTCGCTTGAAAAATTAGAAAAAGGTGGCAATAGTACTGTTTGTCCATTTTGAGATGCCATAGCCAGTATACACTTCCTCAAAATAGTCCGAATTAATTTAAGATAACTCAAGAAATCTGTCATTAATTTTGACGTTTCTGTGGAGGAGATCTTAGTTGCGCAATTTTACATCCAACTAAGATGTTTGGTGCAATATTTCGCAATGAAAAAATGTGCATGAAAACGAGTCATCTCCTTGAATTACAACAAAGACTTTATTGAAGAATCCCTACTGTTGACCAATCACCGATGAAGGGGCATAGACTTCGGCTCCGAACTTTGGCTTGCCTCAAGAAAAAATGTAATGTGCGCAAAGAGCCGAAAAAACCCTTACTGAATTACAAAACGTCACAAAATGTCGTCGTAATATATGCACGAACATCTTCCGAACTGTTTCGGTTGGGAAGCATGCGGACGCCTTCAGCCAGCCCTGTGTCTGTGTGGGGTCAGGGCCAACACAGAGGAGCCAAAAGTTGGGCCTTTCACCATAGGCTTTAACATGTTAAACCTATGTCCAATGGTATGTTGGACAGAAAAGTTGGTCAAAGGTGATAGTAGAGAGAAAATGTATAGTATTTCAACGACCTGCTTGGATGAGCTACAGTACCTCTCTCTGAGCTACTTCAACATTCTACACTGATAGCTGATGGCTAGGTTTTTCGGAACTGTGCAATTCAATGGTTTACTTTTCGAGCATCTCTCTGAATGCTGCAAGTAAACTACACAGAGTCTAGAATTTGAATTGCTGGCATCATTGCATTTGCATAATACAAATGTACATAACGGCATTGTTGGGTAGATTACTTTTTTTAAATGTGATCAGTTACAGTTACTAGTTACCTGTCCAAAATTGCAATCAGTAATGTAACGTTTGGATTACCCAAATTTAGTAACATAATCTGATTACTTTATGTTACTTTTAGATTACTTTCCCCTTAAGAGGCGCAGGTTAGCGTTTTTCTTCATGAATCTTGTTCTGGTGGTCACTAGCTGGCACTGCCCCAAGTCATAAAATCTGATTTTTTTAAACCCTAACCACACTGCTAACCCTAATGCTTAACCCTAACCTTAAATTAAAAACCAAAAAAAAACATTTTTGTTTTCAGAATTTTTACAATATACCCATTATGACTTTGCAGCTGGCCCATTTAGAGGAAATCGCCCAGTTCTGCCTAAAGGACAAAACTCATCCCAATAAACTTCAACCTGCTTAAGAGGCATTAAAAGAAGACCAAAATGAATATTACCAACTGAACAACATCTATTCCAGGATAAATCAATGTTCGAGTTTACATAGCTGGCCATAAATGGATGTTGCATTTTACTTTCTGGGTTGGTTCTGTAGGCTTCTTCTAACCCATTGCTTTCTACTACAGATAAGCCTAATAATACAATTAGGCTAGATCTTTACATAAAAAAAATCTGATTTCCAGTCGTTCCAACTAATTGAATACCCCTTGATCTTCAAGAATAGGACTTGGAAATATCGATTGTAGGAGTCAAAAGGCCCTTTAAAGAAGAATTATAATTTATGATTAATTTGAAGGATATGCATTATTATTTAGATGAGCTTCCTATATTATGGCTACTTATTTACCTGAGCCATAATTGACTGCTTGAACCCGCCCACTCTACTGGGAAGCAAAAGTCAATATGGGGAGGTAGTTTAGGAAGCTAGGGGGGAAGTCCTAGCACTGGTTGGAGGCTACACAATTTCCAACCACCACCAACATTTCATATTATACTTTACACATAACACACTGATGTACTCCCGAGTGCCGAGTGGCGCAGTGGCTGTGCCACTAGAGATCCTGGTTCGAATCCAGGCTCTGTCGTAGCCGGCCGCGACCGGGAGACCCATGGGGCGGCGCACAATTGGCCCAGCGTCGTCCAGGGTAGGGGAGGGCATGGCGTTTGCAACGCCAGGGTTGTGGGTTCGATTCCCATGGGGGGCCAGTATGAAAAAATAAAAAAATAATGTATGCACTCACTAACTGTAAGTCGCTCTGGATAAGAGCGTCTGCTAAATGACTAAAATGTAAAAATATTGTTCTTGAAAGTTTAATTTAGTTATGAATGAAAACTACGAAACCCTGGATCTAAAGGAGAACAAAGGAACAAAAAGGTGCATTGAAACTTAATCAACTATTGTTATGGCAGTGGCTAATTTAGACTTGGAAGCCACTACATCAAGTTGGAAACTGTACGCTTTATGGATTTCGCTTGCTTGTGAATAATAACGGAAAATGCCGACGCAGGATTTATAAATGAACAAAGGGCTTGTGCACGTAAAAGCTATCGATAAATAGATTAATTGTGTGTTTACGGATACGATAACTACATGGAATAAATAAATGTTTGCAAATGCTGTTGATTGTTGCTACTTGTGGGGATTGTGAATATTATGAAATAGTTTAAATCTGTTTGTCGTTCTAGGCTGCTCAATGCCTGCTCATGGAATGGAAACACTAAATCAGTGTGCCTGATCAACACAACTGAAACAAATACTAGATTGCAAATACAAAATTTGGATTTCAAATTATCGTGATTGAAGAAGTGTGACTTTGCGTAAATGATGGATGACAAAACCGAAGATGGAAAAAAATTGTGCCTATGGCTGCAGAGCAAAAACTGACTAAGTTTTGCCCTACAAGGAAACATTAAAATAAAAGCGCTCATGGTTAATAAAGAAAATGTTGACTAAGTTACTTTTCTTGCGGATGGGTTTCAAAGTATACTGAATGAATTCATACAGCATAAATCCGTTCAAGCTCTATTATTAGATGATGACAAGGGATTGGTTTGACCCCCAAATTATAAGGTTTGATGGATTTCTGGATAATGTGGATAAATAAGTTGGTGATGCAAAATCTCTGACCACTGAACATCCCCCTGAAATAGATGCCGATGACAGTGCATCAAAAAACTCTAGGAGACCCTCAAAAGCTTCATCCACTTCAAGTAGGATACAAGCTGAAGCTAAAAGAGCTGCTCTCTTGGCCAAGGCAGAAGCACTCAGAAGCAAAAATACTAGCTGAGCTAAAAGCCAAAAAGGAAAACCTGAAAATGCAAGCCCAAATAGCAGCATCTAATGCCAAAGTCAAAGTTCTGGAAGAACATGAAGATTCCTTCCAAATGGGAACAAAGACGCCAAAGGATGGTATGAATTTATTTCATGAGGAGTCCAGAAGAATGAGGCCTCTTAGAACCCTGGAAAAGTTCAATCCATCTTCTGTGGAGAACTCACCAGAGGAGGATGAAATGTACACTAGTCCTCACCTGAACCCAAAGCGCAGTCAAGACGTATGGCCTAGGAGTAGCCACCAGCATATATCATCATGGCCAGCAGGTGGCACCAATATGCCAAACAATTCTGAGCAGGTTATATTTGCTGATGTTCTACACAGACAAAGCAAAGCTTTATTTCTTAGAGCAATATACAAAATGGTCAAGCAAGAGAACTAGTCCGCAGCTGTCATCATATGGAACCTGGGGTGGGTTACAGGGAAGCTAGGAGGCCATTAGAACAGCATTTTGGAAATGGAATGAGAATATCAACTGCTTACATGGAGAAAGCTTTGGGCTGGTCTGCCATTGAAACTGAGGATGGTAATGCTCTTCAGGCATACACACTTTTCTGGCGAGGATGCTGCAATGCTATGCAACATATTGGATTTATGGATTAAATGAATATCACCTCAAACATGAGAATAATCATTTTAAAATTACCATTCAAACTTAAGAGACAAGTGGAGATCTGTAGCCTGTGATATTCAAGAATGAACTAACAAACAAGATTGTTTCAGAAACCTTTTCATTGAGAGCCAGGCCTGCATCACCTCTGATCCAGTTTTTGGAGATATCCAAGACCCTTTCACTGGGAATAGAACTCCAAAACCCAAACCCCAAACCCTAAAACCAAAGCTTCAGCTGAAGTCAGGAAGCAAGGGAAGCTATGCTACACTTGTCAGTCCTGTGACTGAAAAAGAGAAACCTCACCAAAGTGAAAAGGAAACAAGTCAGAAGGTTGCACTGTAGAAACCATGCATGTTCTGTTCTGGCGACCACACCACACTATGGAAGCATGCAAAAGGAGGTCAAAGCCACATAAAGAAAAGGTTGAGTTTCTGAGGTATAAAGGCATCTGCTTTGGATGCTTGATTAAAAGGTCATATGAGCAAAGATTGCACGAGGAAATTAACATGTGATATTTGTGAGAAGAAAACACCCCAGTGTGCTACACACTAAAGTGGAGGAGAGGGTTGAAAGTTCTTCCAGAGAGTCTGCTGGAGAGACAACTGAGGGCACTGTGTGCAATGCTATGGTTTCTCTTTCCACAAGTGGCCACACTGGGGCCGGCAACAAAGGCTGTAGTTTCGCCATCGTGCCTGTGCAAATCAAACATTAAAGAAAGAAAACAAAATTTTCAGAACCAGCTTCTCCGGCAGGATGGATCAGTGTGGTACATCCCACACCATTGGGTGTAACACCCAACAAAGAAACATATCAGTGTTTTTTGACTGTAATGCTTTGTTCAAGGACACTTCACTCAACAAAGAGCTGCTGCAAGGCCCAGATCTTTCAAACACCCTCCTAGGCGTTCTGCTGAGGTTTCGCAAGGAGCCCATTGCTGTAATGGCTGACATAGAGGGCATATTTCACCAGGTCAGAGTATCCCCACAAGATGTGGACTTCCTGTGATTCTTCTGGTGGCCTGATGGAGACACAAGCCAACCACTGGCTGAGTACCGGATGACAGTTCATCTGTTTGGAGCTGTCTCCTCTACCAGTTGTGCTAGTTTTGCACTAAAGAAAACCGCAGATGACAACAGGGATAAGTACGATGATAAGATCTGTAAAACTGTAAAAATTAACTTTTATGTGGACAACCTTCTAAAATCAGTGCCCTCAGAATGTGAAGCTATCACTCTTGTCAAGGATCTGATGGCAGTCTGTGCAGAAGGAGGATTTAAGCTCACAAAATGGATCAGCAACAGTCGTGCTGTCCTGGGCTCATTGCCTGAAGAGAGAGCCAAGGATGTTAAGGAGCTCGACCTGGATAGAGAGACCTTACCAGTAGACAAAGCACTTTCAGTGCAGTGGGATGTTCAAGAGGACACCCTCTCCATCAGAACAGCCATGAAAGACCAAACTATCACCAGAAGAGGCATACTATTAGTCGTCTGCTCTGTGTATGACCCTCTAGGATTTTTGGCTTCATTTGTCCTGACTGGAAGAAAAATACTCCAAGCGCTATGTAGACTAGACTGTGGATGGGATAGGGAGATCCCAGCGGTCTTTGCTGTGCAGTAGAGGAAATGGCTTTTTGATTTAGAACAATTGACTTGTTTCCATGTGTCCAGATGTATTAAACCCGCTGGTTATGGAAAAGTAAACGACCATCCCCAGGCTGGAGTTGGGGCTGCTGTTTTGGCTGTGAGGATGGATTCAATGCTGAGAGATGAGCCTGAAATCAAGTTGGAGGAGTCTGTATTCTGGACATTTCAAATGAATCAAGAAGATTCCACACATTCGTCTTAGTCATAAGGGAAAGGTCCAGACCCTCTCAATTGAGGTACGGGACATCAAAGCTCAACCCAGCAGATGATGCTCCTCGAGGAATGAATGCGGAGACATTTCTCCAATCAAAGCGATGGATAACTGGCCCAGAATTTATGTTAAAGGGTGAGGTTCAATGGCCAAAACTGCAAGGGGAAATCAAAGAGATTTCAGTAGATGACCCAGAGGACAAGAAGATCACTGTGAATCATGTAACAGTCAAGGGACTTCAGGATCCAACAGCCACACTGCTGGAACACTTCTCAGAGTGGAGGTGTTTTTAAAGAGATGTAGCTAGGCTACTGAAAGTAAGATTTGTTCTGCAGCAACTGTGTCAGAAAATAACTGACACAAAGTTAAAATAAAAAGGCTGTAGAAAAGCATATGAAGTAGTTCAGAGCTTTTTGGGTGCGCAAAGCTTGTCTGTTAAGGACATGACACAGGCTGAGAAATCCATTGTAAGATGCAGCCAGTGGCAATCTTTCCCTCAGGAGATTGCTGATCTGAAGGAATATGGGCATGTCAAAAGAAACCGCACCATCTTCAGACTGGATTCTATTCTGCAGGATGGACTACTGAGAGTTCGAGGAAGGTTGAGGAGGGCTGCAATGCCAGAGGATATCAAATATCCTGTCATTCCTGGTAAAGGCAGCCACCTCGCCACATTCATCTTGAGAAACATACACAAGCAGATTATACACAGTGGACGGAATCATATGCTCTCCAAATTAAGACAGAGGTATTGGATAGTGCATGCCAACTCTGCTACAAGAAAGATCTTAAAATAATGGCTAACCTCCCCAAGAGCCGTGTATCACCTGACCTGCCACCATTTACATGTGAGCACGGACTACTTTGGACCGATAGAGGTGAAGCGTGGCCGCTGAAGGGATTGAATCATGGAAAGATTCAAAATAACTTGTTGCCTGATGGAATAAAGTGGGTATTCAACCCACCCACTGGATCCCACCACAGAGGTGTGTGGGAGCGACTGATCCGTCAGGTGAAGTCCATACTAACATCGGCCCTGAGACAGCAGCCATTGGATGAAGAAGGCATGCAAACAGCTTTATGTGAAGTGGAAGCCATCTTGAAAGATCGCCCAATTACTGCTGTATCTGACGATCCCAATGACCTTGAAGCTCTCACGCCTAATCACTTACTGCAGTTGAAAGGAAAACCCATCATGCCACCTGGACTATTCAGGAAGGACGACTCATATTCCAGACGGAGATGGAGACAGATACAATACCTTATGGATCTGTTCTGGCCTAGATGGATAAGGGAGAACCTTCCTTTGATGCAAGAAAGGCAAAAGTGGAACCTCAAGAAAAGGAGTCTCAGAACAGATGATTTGGTGCTTATCGTGGACAGCACAACACCCAGGGAAACTTGGATGATGGGAAGGCTCATTAAACCTATTCAGGACTCAACGGGTCATGTAAGGAGCATAGTCCTTAAGACCAAAACATCTGTCTTGGAATGACCCATCACCAAGCTATGCTCCAGATTATTATATATACCCGAAAAGTACACCCTCATTCAGAATTATGGATTAAATAGCTTTTGGGGTGTACAGTATGATATTAGGAAGAAAGAAGAAATTGAGTTTTGAATATGAAGATTTACAGTGCATTCGGAAAGTATTCAGACCCCTTGACTTTTTCCACATTTTGTTCCTTTACAGCCTTTTTCTAAAATTGATTAAATTGTTTTTTCCTCCTCATCAATCTACACACAATACCCCATATTCAGACCCTTTACTCAGTACTTTGTTGAAGCATCTTTGGCAGCGATTACAGCCTTGAGTCTTCTTGGGTATGAGGCTACAAGCTTGGCACACCTGTATTTGGGGAGTTTCTCCCATTCCTCTCTGCAGATCCTCTCAAGCTCAGTCAGGTTGAATGGGGAACGTTGCTGCACAGCTATTTTCAGGTCTGTCCAGAGATGTTAGATCGGGTTCAAGTCCGGGCTCTGGCTAGGCCACTCAAAGACCTGTCCCGAAGCCACTCCTGCGTTGTCTTGGCTGTGTGCTTTGGAGCAGGTTTTCATCAAGGATCTCTCTGTACTATGCTCCGTTCATATTTGCCTCGATCCTGACTGGTCTCCCAGTCCCTGCCGCTGAAAAACATCCCCACAGCATGATGTTGCCACCACCATGCTTCACCGTAGGGATGGTGCCAGGTTTCCTCCATGCGTGAAGCTTGGCATTCAGGCCAAAGAGTTCAATCTTGGTTTCATCAGACCAGAGAATCTTGTTTCTCATGGTCTGAGAGTCTTTAAGTGTCTTTTGGCAAACTCCAAGTGGACTGTCATGTGCCTTTTACTGAGAAGTGGCTTCTGCCTGGCCACTCTAACATAAAGGCCTGATTGGTGGAGTGCTGCAGACATTTTACATTTTACATTTTAGTCATTTAGCAGACGCTCTTATCCAGAGCGACTTACAGGAGCAATTAGGGTTAAGTGCCTTGCTTAAGGGCACATCGACAGATTTTTCACCTAGTCGGCTCGGGGATTAGAACCAGCGACCTTTCGGTTACTGGCACAACACTCTTACCCACTAAGCTACCTGCCGCCCGCAGAGATGGTTGTCCTTCTGGAAGGTTCTCCCATCTCCACAGAGGAACTCTAGAGCTCTGTCAGAGTGACCATTGGGTTATTGGTCACCTCCCTGACCAAGGCCCTTCTCCCCCAATTGCTCAGTTTGGCCGGGCAGCCAGCTCTAGGAAGGTTCTTGGTGTTTCCAAACTTCTTCCATTTAGAATGATGGAGGCCACTGTGTTCTTGGGGACCTTCAATGCTGCAGAAATGTTTTGGTACCCTTCCCCACATCTGTGCCTCGACACAATCCTGTCTCGGAGCTCTACGGACAATTCCTTCGACCTCATGGCTTGGTTTTTGCTCTGACATGCACTGTCAACTGTGGGACCTTATATAGACAGGTGTGTGCCTTTCCAGATCATTTCCAATCAATTGAATTTACCACAGGTGGACTCCTATCAAGTTGTAGAAACATCTCAAGGATGATCAATTGAAACAGGATGCACCTGAGCTCAAGTTGGAGTCTCATAGCAAAGGGTCTGAATACTTATGTAAATAAGGTATCTGTTTTTTATTTTGTATACATTTGCAAACATTTCTAAAAACCTGTTTGTCCTTGTCATTATGGGATATTTTGTGTAGATTGCTGGAAAAAATAATATTTAATCAATTTTAGAATAAAGACTAACGTAACAAAATGTGGAAAAAGTCAAGGGGTATGAATACTTTCCGAAAGCACTGTAAGTTATGGCTCCTTGAAGATTTCAGTTGAAAATATAATTGTTTTGTTAATGGCAGCCACAATTAGGGGCCGGTAATGTAGGAGCCAAAAGGCTTATAATTACAATTTATGATGAAAGGATATGCATTATTATTTAAATGAGCTTCCCATATTATGGTTACTTATTTACCTGAGCCATGATTGACCGCTTGAATCCGCCCACTCTACTGGGAAGCAAAAGCCAATATGGGGAGGTAGTTTAGGAAGCTAGGGGGGAAGTCCTAGCACTGGTTGGAGGCTACCACAGGAGGTTGGTGGCACCTTAATTGGGGAGGACGGGTTGGTGGTAATAGCTGGAGTGGAATTAGTGGAATGGTATCAAATACATCAAACACGTGTTTGATGCCATTCCATTTGCTCCGTTCAGGCCTTTTTTATGAGCCGTTCTCCCCTCAGCAGCCTCCTGTGGAGGATACAATTTTCAATCACCACTAACCACCACCAACAACATTTAATATTATACTTTACAAATAACACACTGATGTACAAAAGGCATTGCATTGTTCTTGAAAGTTTAATTTTGTTATGAATGAAGACGTGTGGCAAACTACGGAACCCTGGATCTAAAGGAGAACAAAGGAACAAAAGGTGCATTGAAATTTAATCAACTATTGCTAGGGCAGTGGTTAATTTAGACTTTGATGCCACTATATAGATTAGCCAAATTGTTTTACCTGAGCATAACCCAAAAACTAAGGACTAATTAGCCTACTCTGTAGTTTATTTTGTTGTCATGGAGGACTGATTGGGCTCATTGCTTCGAGTTGAAAAATAAATGCTGCTCTCGGAATGGCATGCTTTGAGCACTACCAAAAAGTGATTTTTGCATGTGAAAAATGAATGCCAAATGCTGCATTTTCTATAGTCCTATTGTTTACGTTTTTGTTGGTGACACTTTGATATCTCGATAATTTGCAGCGGTTTAAGTCTATCAAAAGTGAGCGAGTTTGAGTATGTGTCTGTTTAATCAGCACAAATAAGATTGAGCAATAAAAGCCCCACTCTTGGTGTTATTAAATTAAACTAGTTTTTGACAGTATGGAGAACAATCCCACAGGGGAGTTTAGAAGGGAGGAACTCCCTCAAACTTTTATTCCATAGGCTGGGATCTGCACTATGCAGATGTTGCAAGAGCACATTTTATAGTGGCTGTCCACTTGGGCATATTCATTACACTGATTCTGTTGAAAAACGTATCTTAAATGGAAGCCAACAGAACGGGGAGGGACCTAACTGAATTTGTCCAATAGAAACTCTAGTTTTGCCCTGTTTGCTTCTGTTCTTCTGTTCTTAAATGGTACACTGTTTCCTTAATTAATACACTCCTGGTCGCAAAAACAATAATTGATAGGCAGCTTAAACCGCTTCAATTCAACCATTTTGGGTTAAAATACAAATACATTTGTGAACAGCCATCAACAACAACCACTTCCATCCATAACGTGCAAATAACTAAATGTGATTCACATCAATGCGCTATGCAGCCTAGATATCAATAATAAATTATATTCGTATCACCGTAGGCTACACCACTGCTGTCGTCCTTACCTCCAAGCGCTTATTCAAGTTGGATAATCTTTGGATGCTGACAGAAGTTGCACCATCGGAAGACAGCTTGGACTGTAGCCTACAAAAGCCTAGTCCTGCTCTTTTCTAGATCCATCAAACACATTTGGTGCGTCATCATAGTGGTCTCTGACTTGTGGTCAGACTCGCTTAGGCGGAACAAACCTAAACTTTCACCTTTTTTCAATGCTGATTTTAATGTCATTGAGAAAACAGAAAGGTGTCAATTTATTCGCAAACATCCGTTCTGAATTTAAAAGTAATCCTAGAAGTAATCATCTAGTCTCTCAAAAGTATCTGTAATCTGATTACCAAATTTTAGCTGGTAACGTAAGGGATTTCAGTTAGTGTTTTGCAATCCGTTGGGCCTACATGTAACAGGATTACATGTAATCCGTTGCTCCCCAACCCTGCATACCGGCAGGCTAACGGCAATTGAGTTGAGAACCAGTATCAGACACACACACAAAAAAATCCACCAGGATAAGTGTTTGTTTAGACCAGGGGTTCTCAAACTGTTTGGGGCAGGGGGCCCTTTTTGTGATAGCAAATTCATCGTTGACCCCCTTGTAAATAGATTTTTTTTTTTTTTTTTTTATCTGGCCAACCCCTCTTTGAGAACCCCTGGTTTAGACAATGTAATTAGTGTCTGGGACAGGGCTCTAAAGTGCGACGAATCTGGTCGAATATGCATCTAAATATTTTGCTCTGCAACCCGCAGTTAATTTGGGAGCACCAATGCGACAAAAAATAAATCTAATATACAGTACCTTCAGAAAGTATTGGCAAATCTGACCATAATTGAATCCTACTACACCGGTTCTCACGCTCGTCGGATGTGGCACGGCTTGCAAACTATTACGGACTACAAATGGAAACCCAGCCGCGAGCTGCCCAGTGACTCGAGCCTACCAGACAGGCTAAATGCCTTTTATGCTCGCTTCGAGGCAAGCAACACTGAAGCATGCATGAGAGCATCAGCTGTTCCAGACAACTGTGTGATCACGCTCTCCGTATCCGATGTGAGTAAGACCTTTAAACAGGTCAACATTCACAAGGCCGCAGGGCCCGACGGATTACCAGGATGTGTACTCAGAGCATGCGCGGACCAACTGGCAAGTGTCTTTACTGACATTTTCAACCTCTCCCTGACTGAGTCTGTAATACCTACATGTTTCAAGCAGACCACCATAGTCCCTGTGCCCAAGAACACGAAGGTAACCTGCCTAAATGACTACCTCCCCGCAGCACTCACATCGGTAGCCATGAAGTGCTTTGAAATGCTGATCATGGCTCACATCAACACCATCATCCCGGAAACCATAGAACCACTCCAATTCGCATACCACCCCAACAGATCCACAGATTACGCAATCTCAATCGCACTCCACACTGCCCTTTCCCACCTGGGCAAAAGGAAAACCTATGTGACAATGCTGTTCATTGACTACAGCTCAACGTTCAACACCATAGTGCCCACAAAGCTAATCACTAAACTAAGGACCCTGGGACTAAACACCTCCCTCTGCAACTGGATCCTGGACTTCTTGACGGGCCGCCCCCAGGTGGTAAGGGTAGGCAATAACACATCTGCCACGCTGATCCTCAACACTGGGGCCCCTCAGGGGTACGTGCTCCTGTACTCCCTGTTCACCCACGACAGCGTGGCGAAGCACAACTAAAACACCCTCATTAAGTTTGCCGACGACACAACGGTGGTAGGCCTGATCACCGACAACGATGAGACAGCCTATAGGGAGGAGGTCAGAGACCTGGCAGTGTGGTGTCAGGACAACAACCTCTCCCTCAACATGAGCAAGACAAAGAACCTGATCGTGGAATACAAGCCTCAATGCTATACGTGCTCAGCCATGCATTGAACAGTATTTTTTGCGAACAGTAAATGAGTTCTATTACTTGCCTAAATTATGACTATCCAATCTACTCATCACATTACGAATAGTAGGCTATCTTACATAAGTCTGCAAATGTGATGATGCATGGAATACTTTCTTTTAAAAATGTGAATTTTTATGGTGACAATTTGCTTCCCCAAACTTAACTCACGCACCGCCTATGCATAGGCTAGTGATTTTGCTGTTCATTACTTGTGTTGTTGGCTGAGGAAAATGTTGTGGACAGTTATTCTAACATCTTCAAAGTGTTATTGCATCCTTGACTTGCATGTTCTGTTTAGATTAATGTGATTTCTGTCATTCTGAGTACCGTGGGTGGACGGCCTAATCAGGTTACGCACACAATGCATATGGACCCGGTAAATTTCTCAAATATCCGGTAAATTAAAATGCTGCTGGTCAAATGTCAGGCACCACATTTTCATAACGGAAACCCTGAACTATAACCAAATAAAAAGACAAGATGGAGCCCACAGACACAGCCACCCTGTTTCTAGCTCCTAGCAGAATATAGATATTCTTTGTTATTTATTACATTATTTGCTCAGAACATTTCTTGTATTATTACCTACAGCCGGAAATAACTTTTTGATATTAGATCGGCGGTCACTCACCAGAAGACTTCCCTGACCTGGATCCTTCATTTGAACTTCCCGAGGCAGCTCTATTCATCCCGGGGGCTGCACCAAAATGCCAAAATGCCGATGCCCGGAGAAGAGGTAGGAGTGGGGACCTAGTCAGACTCAGGCAGTGTGCATACCATCCACCACTTCCGAGTATATTACTCGATAATGTTCAGTCCCTGGACAAGAAAGTAGACGAGCTCAGGGCGAGGATATCCTTCCAGAGAGACATCAGGGACTGTAACATACTCTGTTTTACGGAATCATGGCTCTCTCTGGATATATCGTCCCTGTCCATTCAGCCAGCGGGGTTCTCTATCCATCGCGTGGACAGGAAGAAAGAACTTTCCGGGAAAAAGAAAGGTGGAGGGGTTTGTTTCATGATTAACAACTCATGGTGTGATTATGTTAACGTGCAGGAACCAATAACAATGAGACAGCCTACAGGGAGGAGCCTGGAAAATAACCTCAACAAAACGAAGGAGCTGATCGTGGATTTACAGGGAAAGCAGAGAGAACATGCACCCATCCACATCGACGGGTCGCAGTGGAGAGGATCAAAAGTTTCAAGTTCCCCGCCATGCACATCACTGACAACCTGAAATGATCCCTTCTAGTGTTGTCACGATACCAGTATCGCAATACTAGGAAGTAAGGAAGCAAAGGAAACAAAACATGAAGCGGACTAAATCTCTTGAGGAAAACAGTCCTAATGTTGGAAAAAACAGCCTTCCTTATGTTGTCACCCAGTCATTTGCTTATTTTGCAAGCTATAGCACAATATTTTACAAAAGTAGGCTTCGTAGTATCACAATACCACACAGACAGCGTGGTGAAGAAGCCGCCACAGTGGCTCTTCAACCTCAGGAGGCTGAAGAAATTCAGCTTGGCCCCTAAGACCCTCACGAACTTCTACAGATACACCATTGAGAGCATCCTGTTGGGCTGTATCACCGCCTGGTATGGCAATTGCAATGTCCGCAACCGCAGGGATCTCCAGAGGGTGGTGCAGTCAGCCCAACGCATCACTGGGGTCACACTGCCTGCCCTCCAGGACATCTATAGCACCGGTGTCACAGGAAGGCCAAGAAGATCATCAAGGACCTCAGCCACCCGAGTCACAGCCTGTTCACCCGCTACCATCTAGAAGGCAGAGACAGTTCAGGTGCATCAAAGCTGGGACCGAGAGACTGAGAATCAGCTTCTATCTCCAGGCCATCAGACTGTTAAACAGTCACCACTAGCCTTAGACACTGTTCTAGCTGGCTACCACCCAGTACTGCTGCCCTATGTACATAGTCATTGAATACTGGTAACTTTAATAATGTTCACATACTGTTTTACCGACTTTATATGTACAGTGCATTCGGAAAATATTCAGACCTCTTCCCTTTCCCCTCATCAATCTACACACAATACCCCATAATGACAAAGTGAAAAAAGGTAAAGAAATTTTTGAAAATGTATTAAAAATAAAAAAATACAGAAATACCTTATTTACATAAGTATTCAGACCCTTTGCTATGATACTACTCAAAATTGAGCTCAGGTGCATCCTGTTTCCATTGATCATCCTTGAGATGTTTCTACAACTTGGAGTCCACCTGTGGTAAATTCTATTGATTGGACATGATTTGGAAAGGTACACACCTTTGTCCGTAGAGCTCCGAGACAGGATTGTGTCGAGGCACAGATCTGGGGAAGGGTACCAAAACAATACTGCAGCATTGAAGGTCCTCAAAACACAGTGCCCTCCATCATTCTTCAATGGAAGAAGTTTTGAACAACCAGGACTCTTCCTAGAGCTGGCCACCCGGCAAAACTGAGGAATCCGGGGAGAAGGGCCTTGGTCAGGGAGGTAACCAAGAACCCAATGGTCACTCTGACAGAGCTCCAGAGTTCCTCTGTGGATATGGGAGAACCTTTCAGAAGGACAACCATCTTTGCAGCAGTCCACCAATCAGGCCTTTATGGTAGAGTGGCCAGACGGAAGCCACTCCTCAGTAAAGGCACATGACAGCCCGCTTGGAGTTGGCCAAAAGGCACCTAAAGGACTCTCAGACCATGAAAAACAAGATTCTCTGGTTTGATAAAACCAAGATTGAACTCTTTGGCCTGAATGCCAAGTGTCACGTCTGGAAGAAACCTGGCACCATCCCTACAGTGAAGCATTGTGGTGGCAGCATCATGCTGTGGGGATGTTTTTCAGCGGCAGGGACTGGGAGACTAGTCAGGATTGAGGGAAAGATAAATGGAGCAAAGTACAGAGAGATCCTTGATGAAAACCTGCTCCAGAGCACTCAGGACCTCAGACTGGGGCGAAGGTTCACCTTCCAACAGGACAACGACCCTAAGCACACAGCCAAGACAACGCAGGAGTGGCTTCGGGACAAGTCTCTGAATGTCCTTGAGTGGCCCATCCAGAGCCCGGAATTGAACCTGATCGAACATCTCTGGAGAGACCTGAAAATAGCTGTACAGCGACGCTCCCCATCCAACCTGAGAGCTTGAGAGGATCTGCAGAGAATAATGAGAGAATCTCCCCAAATACAGGTGTGCCAATATATATATATATATATAAAAAAAATTAAAATAATAATAATAGTAATAATAATAATAATAATAATATGCCATTTAGCAGACGCTTTTATCCAAAGCGACTTACAGTCATGCGTGCATACATTTTTGTGTATGGGTGGTCCCGGGGATCGAACCCACTACCTTGGCGTTACAAGCGCCGTGCTCTACCAGTTGAGCTACAGAGGACCACGTTGAGCTACAGAGGACCATATACACACACACACACTACCAGTCAAAAGTTTGGGCACACCTATTCATTCAAGGGTTCTTCTTTATTTTTACTATTTTTTACATTGTAGAATAATAGTGAAGACATCAAAACTACTTAATAACACATATGGAATCATGTAGTAACCAAAAAAGTGGTAAACAAATCAAAATATATTTTATATTTGAGATTCTTCAAATAGCCACCCTTTGCCTTGATGACAGCTTTGCACGCTCTTGGCATTCTCTCAACCAGCTTCATGAGGTAGTCACCTGGAATGCATTTCAATTAACAGGGGTGCCTTAAGTTAATTTGTGGAATTTATTTCCTTCTTAATGTGTTTGAGCCAACCAGTTGTAATGTGATAAGGTAGGGTGGGTATAGAGAAAATAGCCCTATTTGGTAAAAGACCAAGTCCATATTATGGCAAGAACAGCTCAAATAATCAAAGAGAAATGACAGTCCATCATTACTTTAAGACATGAAGGTCAGTCAATATGGAACATTTCAAGAACTTTGAAAGTTTCTTCAAGTGCAGTCGCAAAAACCATCAAGCGCTATGATGAAACTGGCTCTCATGAGGACCGCCACAGGAATGGAAGACCCAGAGTTACCTCTGCTGCAGAGGATAAGTTCATTAGAGTTACCAGCCTCAGAAATTGCAGCCCAAATAAATACTTCAGAGTTCAAGTCACAGACACATCTCAACATCAACTGTTCAGAGGGGACTGTGTGAATCAGCCCTTCATGGTCGAATTGCTGCAAAGAAACCACTACTAAAGGACACCAATAAGAAAAAGAGACCTGCTTGGGCCAAGAAACACGAGCAATGGACATTAGACCGGTGGAAATGTGTCCTTTGGTCTGGAGTTCAAATTGGAGATTCTTGGTTCCAACCGCCGTGTCTTCGTGAGATGCGGTGTGGGTGAACGGATGATCTCTGCATGTGTATTTCCCACCGTAAGCATGGAGGAGGAGGTGTTATGGTGTGGGGGTGCTTTGCTGGTGACACTGTCTGTGATTTATTTATAATTCAAGGCACACTTAACCAGCATGGCTACCACAGCATTCTGCAGCGATACGCTATCCCATCTGGTTTGGGCTTAGTGGGACTATAATTTGTTTTTCAACAGGACAATGACCCAACACACCTCCAGGCTGTGTAAGGGCTATTTTACCAAGAAGGAGAGTAATGGAGTGCTGCATCAGATGACCTGGCCTCCACAATCACCCGACCTCAACCCAATTGAGATGGTTTGGGATGAGTCGGATGGCAGAGTGAAGGAAAAGCCGCCAACAAGTGCTCAGCATATGTGGGAACTCCTTCAAGACTGTTGGAAAAGCATTCCAGGTGAAGCTGGTTGAGAGAATGCCTAGAGTGTGCAAAGCTGTCATAAAGGCAAAGGGTGGCTATTTGAAGAATCTCAAATATATTTTGATTTGTTTAACACTTCTTTGGTTACTACATGATTCCATATGTGTTATTTCATAGTTTTGATGTCTTCACTATTATTCTACAATGTAGAAAATAGTTGTAAAAAATAAAGAAAAACCCTTGAATGAATAGGTGTTCTAAAACTTTTGACCGGTAGTGTATATACATTATATGTACATAGATTTATATTCCGGCCTCTGAAATTGCTCGTTCTGATATTTCTTAATTTTTCTGGATTATGCATGTTGTTTTTTTATTACTGCACTGTTGGAGCTAGAAACACAAGCATTTCGCTGCACCTGCAATAACATCTGTAAATCTGTGTACGCGACCAATAAACTTTGATTTGAAAAACTAGCAAATCTGGTCTGAAAACAAACTGAAACTAAACTGAATTCAAAAAATAATAAAATAAAAAAACTAATAGAAATAAAAACACAAACCTATAACGGTAACTAACTCAGTTCCGTACATATGTGGGCAACCGCGGCATTCAAATGAGGCTGCATTGAAAACTAATGGGACTGTAGCAACTGTGTTGGTATCAAAATCTGGGGTGTGAACTAAGTTTCAATTCAGCGTTGATTGACATGGTAATGGCCCAATCGTATTTGAGAAAAGTTTTCTTTTTAAATGACCCCGCTGACGCTGTACGTTAAAGTGTGACATGTCACGATGTAACGTACGGCACGCATTATTCAGTCATTCTGTGCCGTACAGCCTCTTTCCACCAGGTGTAGCGCTTCTCTCGCAGATTAAAAACAATAAATGATCAATGGTGAGTGTAAAGTTAATTACTCGTGAGTTCATCAACAGTTAATTCAATCAATTGTACATTTTTTGCGTAATCACTGCGAGCCATCATGACTCTCAAAAAACGTGACACCCACAGTTTAATTGTGAAGATAAATTTAGCGCCGCCCTAAAAACCTTATTCAAATTCGACACAAACCTTCAAATAGGTATGTAATGAGACATTATATAGACTATTTTTAGTGTTTTATTTACATTTTAGAGGTGATAAGTTGGACAAATCGGGTGAAAAAAGCTGGTTCCCCACACGACAGATCTCTCCCTTTCACTATGACGCCGTAGCTTTCACTTCCCCACCCGCCATTTTTAAAAAGACCCGGTGGAGCTCCATTGCTTTCTTCGATCATGCAGAGACAGGCAGCATGAAGGTCTCGTCATTGACTTTGCTAGAAAGGGGAGAAAATGTGCTTTACAATGGTATTCATATTACAGTTGACCTGGAAGTATTATGTTTTTGGGGCACTAAAATAAGGTCAAATGTACGGAACGGTGCGATGTACAAAAGTCTGTTAGCTACCGTTAATAACCTTGGCTTGCACCATTACTACAGCCTAAACTGCTTGTTTCTAGCCCAAACAGTTCAAAAGATCTGACCCATATTACTGCCGCAATGTTTTTTTCTTCCTGTCGAGGATTGGGTGCATTTTACATTCATGTCGCGGGTCGTTCTACAACTATTCGCGGGCCATTAACCATTTGTTTTACACCTTGTTCAGTCATGTTTGTTACCTCATTAGCTAGCTAGCTACCAACCTGGTAACTTGATATCCAAACATATGGGGACACAGAAAGAAAGGAAAAGGGATAGCTTCTTCAGGAGATCAATGATCATAGCAATGAATGAATGACAAACTGGTTAAATCAACGTTGTTTGAACGTAATTTGTCAACATACTGTGACGTGGAATCTACGTGGAAAATACATTGGATTTTGTTGTGAGGGTAAAATTTCAACCACAGGATTATGTCATCATGGTAACCAATTTTCAACATAGACAAACCATGTAAAAAAATTGAATTTGTACTTTTGAAACATTAGATCTTCAATGTAATATCCACTATAAGAAAAAAAAACAATTGGCTGGGCAGCACCTCCTACTGGAGAGTTAATCTATCTACAACTCTGTAGCTCAACTGGTAGAGCATGGCGCTTGTAACGCCAGGGTACTGGGTTCGATCCCCGGGACCACCCATACGTAAAAATGTATGCACGCATGACTGTAAGTCGCTTTGGATAAAAACATCTGCTAAATGGCATATTATTATATTATTATAACTATCCCTTCGGTGTCCAATCCAGGGTTCTAACCAAGCCCAGCCCTGCTTAGCTTTGATATTTGTCACTGACTATTACCAATGTGCTATCGTGTAAAATGTAAATGTCTATCGTGAGAATGATTGTTGGAAAATCTCCACTTAATAGTCACTGTTGCTATCGAAGTCATTCCAAAGGATAGGTTCTACAGAGCAAATTAAATGGAACTATACTTTATCATATATCATAAATGTTGCTATTTAGACCTATATAGCAATCAAAACTAACTGTATTTAAAGTGTATTTAAAGTTTGATTTGATTTAGTCCTATTCTTTAACTTTGATTTTTGGTTGAAATGGAGATGTGAATTTAAAAAACTGGAATTAAAGCCAGACTCTGTGGCACAGATGGAACTATCCAAGCAGAAGATACATCTCCTTCAAATGTTGATGTTTGGTTGCATTGACAACCAAACACAATTTAATATCACCTTTGCAATACGGTAAATAGCCTATTAACTTGTCGACAAGTTAACAAATGATATGTTGGATTCACGTCTCCATCTCAACCAAAAATACAAGTTAAAGAATAGGGTTAAGCCAGTGGCTCAGATGGAACTATCCAAGCAGTAGATACATCTCCTTTAAATGTTGATATTTGGTTGTGTTGTCAACCAAACACAATTCAATACTACTTTTGTAAGATAGCCTTAACATTAGGCTATTGACCATCTTACAAACTAATATAACAGTATTTTATTCAAACTTAAAAAATGAGTCCATGGCCACATTTAGAGTTTACTGTAACAATAAATGTCTTCTTATCTAATCATAGAAAGTGTGCATGTTCAGGGTCGCAGGTCTGTGAAAATCTACACAATTGCTATAATTTGCACAGAATCTCAAACGGCATTGATCACATGCAACATGTACTGTACTTTAAGGTAATCTCAACTAACTGCAATTTACATTTTTTTTTAAACATTTTTAGTAATTTAGCAGACGCTCTTATCCAGAGCGACTTACAGTTTGAGTGCATACATTATTTTTTTTATTTTTTTTTCCATACTGGGCCCCCCGTGGGAATCAAACCCTGAGCTACATCCCTGCCGGCCATTCCCTCCCCTACCCTGGACGACGCTGGGCCAATTGTGCGCCGCCCCATGGGTCTCCCGGTCGCGGCCGGCTACGACAGAGCCTGGATTCGAACCAGGATCTCTAGTGGCACAGACCACTGCGCCACTCGGGAGGCCATCCAGGTCATTTGGTTGTGCTATTACATCAAGCACAGTAGTAACACATTAAGTTGTTGTATAAATAAACAACATCTGAAATTGTACTCCCATTTAAACTTTGGTGTGCTTTTAAAATGGTTGAAGGCTAAACCACAAATTAGACATTGATTTTCCATTGGAATTTGATTGTGCTTTTAGATGGTTGAAGGCATAGTGATAACACATTGGGAATTCAACAAACTTTTTGAAGTTTCTTTTTTAAGTGTGTGAAAATAGGTTGGAATCTCATTGATCATCATATCTACCAAATATTACCCAATTTGCCAGGTTGAAATTACGTGGTGTGCCCAGTGGGAGATCATATGTCATCATCACAAACTTGACACTCTTAAAAAGACATCGTACAATTTTCAATATAATGCTTCTCAACAGGAAAATAGTACTTTTACATAATGTAGAAACCTAATATTCCACAAATGACTTTTATATTTTAATGACAGGTATTTGTATCAACAATTTAGTTTTTTTTTTTTATAAACAAACGTATTGACAGGGTTACATATTAGTTTATAGAAGGGGTGTCAAACGTCCGGCCCACGGGCCGGATCAGGCCCGCAAACGGGTTTAATCCGGCCCGCGAGATGATTTTGAAAAAAAAAAATTAAAAAAAAAAATTAATAATAATAATTTTGTAAAGTATAAAAATGCGCTGCAATTTTTCAATAAAACAAACTGCTGTTCCAATTGCGTCCACTGGATGGCGCAATAGCAATTGTGTTAAGCAAGCAAACTGTTTATACCGGGGCAGAGCAAGTAGGTCAAGCACGTGCAGCCAATGAGCTACTTTGTTTTGCCCGCGATATTTATTACGGCTTCTACTTTTAACATTATGTGCTTTGGCACCCTCATTGCCCCAATATGTCTCTGTCAAAAAAGAGAAAAGTGGACGCAGAGTGCAGAGTGTTCCAAGAAAAATGGTCATCCTATTTATTCACGGAATTGAATGGGAAAGCTGTATGTTTGGTGTGTTCAGAGCATGTTGCAGTGAGGTGAATGAACTGTTGGCGGGTCTGAAGAAACAGCAGTCTGTGTTTACTCACAGCCGAGACATCAGTGACGCTGCAGTGAAAGCTAACTACCTCATTGCTAATGAAATCGCAGTGGCTTCAAAACCATTTAGTGAGGGTGAATTTGTAAAAACATGCATGATGAAGGCAGCGGAGATTGTGTGCCCTGAAAAGCGGCAGGCTTTTGCAAATATCAGCCTGACAAGAAACACAGTTGCAGACAGGATTTCCGATCTTTCAGTGGATTTGGACAGCCAGTTGAAGCAAAAAGTAAAGTCATTTATTGCGTTTTCGGTTGCAGTTGATGAAAGCACGGACATTACAGATGTTGCACAACTGGCCATTTTCATCCGCGGAGTTGATGACACATTGACCGTCACCGAGGAGTTCGTGGAGTTGGTGCCGATGACAGATACAACGACAGCAGCTGATATTTTTACCGCACTCATCGGCGCGCTGGACAGGGTCGGAGTGGACTGGTCCCGCGCTGTCAGCCTGGCTACAGATGGTGCGCCCTCAATGATCGGGAAAAAAGCAGGCGTTGTGACAAAGTTCAGAGAGAAAGTGCAATCTGCAAATGGAGGACGTGATTTTTTGACTTTTCACTGTATTTTGCACCAGGAGGCTTTGTGTTGCAAGTCATTAAAGATGGATAACGTCATGAAGGTGGTCATCCAAACTGTTAATTTCATCCGATCCAGAAGCCTGAATCACCGTCAGTTTGACAGCCTTCTCAGAGAGAAAGACCACATCTATGGCCTGCCATACCACACCGAGGTAAGATGGTTAAGCCGAGGTGCTGTGCTGAGGCGTTTCTTTGATTTACGAGAAGAAATTGAACAGTTCATGGAAGAAAAGGGCAAACCAGTGTTAGAATTTCATTCCGCAGAATGGATGCAGGACCTTGCATTAATGGTGGATGTTACAGAGCACCTGAATAACTTGAACAAACAGCTACAAGGGCGCAACAAAGTTGTCACGCAGTATTATGACTGCATACGTTCTTTCAAGTTGAAGCTGTCATTGTGGGAGACGCAACTTGCCGGTGGTGATGCAGCTCACTTCCCCTGTCTGAAAAATGTGTGCGCGACCCAACATGTGGCAGACATGAAGCGGTTCAAAGATAAAATAACGGGACTGTTACGGGAGTTTGAGCAACGCTTTCAGATTTATGTTTATATGTTTTTATGTTGATGTGCTATTGTTTTTAATTGATTTTATTTTATTTGTATATTTAACCTATTCTTGACTCTGTGGTTCTTGCACTTGTTTGGGGAACAGGATTTCATTATTTTTATCTACATTTCTGCCTGAGAAATGACACCCTGATATAGTTCTGTGATCTGTGATATACTTCTGTGAATCACTGAGGCATTGTGTGTTTGTGTGTTCTTTGTCCTCAGAACTTTCAAATAACTTGAGGTGTTTTATGATTAATAGTGATGTTGTGCTTTTGGACACTGTCCTCAGGCTCCAGCTTTATGTTTTTATGTTGATGTGCTATTGTTTTTAATTGATTTTATTTTATTTGTATATTTAACCTATTCTTGACTCTGTGGTTCTTGCACTTGTTTGGGGAACAGGATTTCATTCTTTTTATCTACATTTCTGCCTGAGAAATGACACCCTGATATAGTTCTGTGATCTGTGATATACTTCTGTGAATCACTGAGGCATTGTGTGTTTGTGTGTTCTTTTTCTTTAGAATTTTCAAATAAACTTGACGTGTTTTATGATTAATAGTGATGTTGTGCTTGTACTATTTTGGAGACACTGTCCTCAGGCTCCAGCTTTATGTTGTATGTTGATCATATTAAAACAAAGAAAACAATCTGAAGTTATTGTTTTTAAGTTATATATATACCATGATTTTTCCGGTCCGGCCCACTTGGGAATAGATTTTCCTCCATGTGGCCCCTGAGCTAAAATGAGTTTGACACCCCTGGTTTATAGGGAACAACATGGGATGTAGCTCAGTTGGTAGAGCATGGCATTTGCAACGCCAGGGTTGTGGGTTCGATTCCCACGGGGGGTATACAAAAATAATGTATGCACTCACTAACTGTAAGTCGCTCTGGATAAGAGTGTCTGCTAAATGACGTAAAAAAATAAAAAATAAAAATAAACATGGATTAGCTAGAATCAGAATTATCTAGAATTCCTTTAGGGGCAATTCCACAGTTAAGGAATTACGCTTTGACTCTCTTTAAAATATATGACAAACAAAAACCATTGATTTCAAAGTTTAACAAACCGTACCACTTGGTAATGGAATTTCAAGGCACAAGGCAATGTTTCTTAAACTTACAGAATGTAAAAATGTTCTCCAAAACGAAATATAAAAAAGTGTTCATATTAGTTGGCAGGGGTCTTTATCAACATTGTGCTTTGATATATTTCTGAATACTTTTTCTGGTAGATGTTTTCGAAGACCCTTTTTCCATGTTTTTTCAGAAATCAAAGCCTTTACTTATGCCTAATTTCTAAGATGGGAAATTGTTGAAAAATGTATCCCAAAAATATATACTCAGCTTTCACTTGACACCCAATTTGATATGCTCCTATGAATTTCACGTTGGTGATCATGGGTCCTTTTCGATGGAAATTCCCATAGGCTATATCTAAATCGATTTAAAAAATATTAAATGTTATCTTGTGCTCTTAATATTTGATATGCATTTCCACACTATGAAGTTGGAATAATACTGTGAAAATTACGATAATGCCCTTTTAGTGTAAGAGCTGTTTGAAAAGACCGCCTGAAATTTCAGCCTGCCAGGTGATACAAAGTCTCTACTCTGGCACTCTCCATCCAAGTCCATATTACAATGTGCCCAGAATGTCTCACTGGCAATGTGAGGACAACTATAAGGTCCTCTTGATTAAAGAAGCCCCCGTCAGAGAGGAAGAGGCAAAGCAAGAGGTTGGAATCTCACCAAAATCTGTCCAAAATAAGCCCAATGCGTTTCTATGGGTTTATTTTGAACCTATGCTTGTTGCCTGCCTTCCTGCCTTTGGGACAACGACTCCCATTGCTAGGGCGGAGACCTGAGCATCTCATCATTGTATACAGATCTCTGCCTCCGTTGGGGGGCTTATCAATGCAACCATGTGATATCACATTGCAAAGAACCCCCAAAGCTATTGTTCTGATGAACAACTGATTGACCATTCCAAAACCTTTCTTTTACATCACTCTAGAAGCCCTAAGAGAAACCAGTTAGCACTACAGCAGGCAGATAGCCTTATCATGCAAACCATTTTCATATGCTAATTGTTGAAAAAACAGGAGCCTGTAGTGTACTACTTGGTTACACATAACTAGGGGCCTGAGAATTTCCTGACTATGTGACCTGACCAGGAAAAACTCAGGACACATACCCAGAGGCTACTCTTTGTTGACACTCTGGCTACAAGAATCATCAGTATGAAATATGTGAACAAAAAAGCACATTAGGCCTATTCCTTTCTGACCAGCCGAAAGAAAACTGAACACACCTGAGAGGTGTATAGGTACCGGTCACTGACAACTGAACAAAACTCACGGAATATGTGCATGCAGTACAAAGTGACAGAGGCTGGCTCAGATACATTTGCACCGCACCAGCCGACTCATACCGCTAGGCTGGAGAGAAAGAGTGTGTGAGTTTGTGTAAATGTGTGTGCGTTCAGCTTTAAGAGGAGGAAGACCATGGTCGTCGCAGAAGTAGGAAGATTACCAGGGACTCTTATTTTGATACAGTAGAACAGTGGCAGCCTGTAGGGTTAAGTGCCACGACTAGGGCAGGGGCTCAAACCAAGGAACAAATACCGTCCACCATTACTCCACCGTCAAACCCCCATTAACCATAAGAATTCCGAACATGCAAACTCCCCCCTTTAAAAACTAAACATAGCCCACGCTGTATTCTGACCGGCGTTACGTTCGACCACAGCATGTGTATAAATCGCGCAACCATCAAAATAACCTAGCTGCCAGCTAGCATAAATAATGCCAATGAATTATCATTAGCCACCTTGCTAGCTTAACGTTACTAGCTACCAGTACCTGTCCAGTTATTTATTTGCCCAGAAAAGTGAAACACCAACACGCACTTAACGAAACCGCAACTTGGTGCATTTACATGGAAAGCTAAACTTGAGGTATGGTAACTACGTTTTTTTGTATTACAAAATAAACAACAACCAGGTACCCGGAACTACGATCAAGCCAATCAAGTAATAACCTAACGTAGCAAGCGTAAATTAAACAAGTAGCTACTGGAACGTTAGCTGGGGCTAGCTTGCCTTCATTGGGGAGAAGGTGGCCAGAGGAAAATGTCAACTCCAAAGCTGACAAAATGTCTTAGCTTTCTATTTAAATAATAGTGTAACAAATTTCATGTGTTTAGTAATTCGTGATAAGGAATATTCGCATTGGCAAGCTATCTACCTGGGTTGTCAAAAAGATAACTAAGTAGCTAGCCAAGTAAGGTTTGCGAAGTGCTGCTCTAAAAAGAATTCGAACTCCCAGTCCACGACCAGACACTCGACAATCCAGATTCAGATTGACAGTCTCTGTTCGGTCGACCCCATTCTAAAATTATATTGGCAAAGTGACATTAAAATACGAAATGTCGTCAAACTATGTGTGGACACAACAATAAAACCTCGAGATGCAACTTCTATAAACGTATGAAGCCCGTTCCCAACAGTAGCGCTTTCACTCTGCATGAGAAGTGCTACTTTTCAACAGCCCATCAGCTTCTCTATCGTCACAGATAGGTGGAGGAAGAGGAGCTGGCTCGCGATAAGTCCGAATAAAAGGCTTCCCTCAATCCACTTCCCCAAAAAACTTCGGGACACCTCAATCAACTTACTCGGTCGATTCAACAGCGATCCGTCGACTGCAGGTAGTCCAAGGTATTTAGGGTGACAATCTGCTCCGATTATTCGATGTATTTTTTTAAATTCAGGGTATACCCTGTATTTTTTCGGCCCTCCCGGCTGCCGCCTCTGTTGCCAAATAATGCGCTTCTCAACACACATGGAGCTGCGGCGTCACCGCAGTGGGCATGCGCGCTTCAACACGCCAGGGGGACCAAGTGCATATCTATAACCACTGACCATCAAGGGGCAAAGCAGCACCACCATGCCAGGGTCCCCTAGGTCTTGTGGTTGCTTCTTGCCTTCAATACCTGTAACAGCTGATCCAGGATCTGAATGGCCATAGTGAGAAAATACAGAAGCAAAGTGTCTCAACATCAGCAATATCATACCATCGTGAATAGCCTGCCCTTGGGCATGTATGATTGAGACCCAAATGGGAAATGACCACAGCTCACCTAAATTCATCCTCTGTGTGAGAGAGAAGTGGGGAGATTTAAGTTGCCTCTACAAACAGATCTCAGATCAGCTTAGTTTACCTTGCTCTGCCCATATGCTACCCATACTGACCTTAGACCAGTGTCAACTTCATCCTACTCCAAAGTACTCAGGTTGTGTGTGTGGGGGGGTGGGGGGGGGGGTGTAGCCTAGCTCCAAAAGGTTGCTGGTTTGAATTCCTGAGCCGACTAGGTGAAAAATCTGTCGATGTGCCTTTGAGCAAGGCACTTAACCCAAGTTGCTCCTGTAAATCGCTTTGGATAAGAGCATCTGCTAAATGAATAAAACATAAATTTTATGTTAGTTATGGATTAGGCTGTGCTTATGGGCAACTCTTACCTGAAGTACAAAAGGCCCCTGATATATCCTGTAAGATGCAGGGTAGTCTTATCTTTGGCCCTAAATTGCTACACACATCTCTATCATCTCTTCACAGGTTCCTGTGTCTGCTAGTGTCAGAGTTGTGCTTGTGATGTAAGTTTGTTCATGTTATGTTCCCCTTTTATAAGTCCCCTTACATTTCCTGACTCCCTCTCACTCTCTGACTCACTCTCCCTGTTTTTTTCTCTATTTATAGTAAGCATTAGTGAGAAAACAGACCACACTCATTATGCGTCTTTCATAAAGACGTGAAAATGTGAATGAATGCTCTCTGCTAAATATTAATCAACCACAACACATTATAATGATCAATCGATGAGAACAAAGAACCACGTCCTAATTTCAGATTCACACAGAGTTTCTTTCACTGTGGTCTGGTCAGGACTGTGGCTTCTCTACTCTCCCTGCATGAGGTAATGGCCGCCAGAAACAACATGACAGCTTCAACTTAATTCCCATTAAGTACTGTAACAAAGCACAAAGTAGCTGTCGCAGTCACGATCAGCCCCACTCACTATTTGGCAGGAAGTGGCTTCCTCCTCATAGCTTTGCTAAGAAGACACCTATTACCTAATAAGTATCAGTGGCTAGTATCACACTCACAGCAGTGGCTTGGAATATCTCCTCCCTCCTCCTCCTCTCCCTTTCACTCTCTCTCTCTTCCTCGCTTTCCAAGCTCATTTCTTTTCACTCTATCCTTTCAAAAACCATTGGAGGGTAAACATTTGCATTGAGATGAAGCAGATTCTATGTGGGGGTATTGGTGTTTTTCTCCTGCCCTTTCAGTGGAGGTGTCTGAGGGGGTAGAAGTGGCCTCTACACTCTGATACAGGTTCAGATATCTTGTCATCTCCCTAACAGTTAAGATTTAGATCAGGGGTAGCGTAGTCAGATCCTAGACCTGCGGTTAAGTGCAACTTCTACCTTAAACTGCGGTGTCACAGTCTCAGCTCTGCAAATCAGACATAAAGAGAATCATGTGACTAGTCTCTGAAGGACTGATCTCAGTAACTGGCTCATGTCCGCTCGAGGTAGAAGATGCCTCTAACTACAGATGTAGGATCAGTTTACGCCACTACAACCCTAGCCATAGTAGTACGGCATATTTTTCACCTTGACGGCTCGGGTATTCGAACCAGTGACCTTTTGCTGTGGGTTTCTGAGGTTACTGGCCCAATGCCCAACCATTAGGGGATGGTAATATGTGACCCTATTTCAGTACGGGGGTACTTCTACCGACTTCTTCAGTGTCAATGTGGTAGCACAACCATGAGATACATCTCAAATGTCTTTCCTTGATTCCTTGTGTCCTTGATTCCTCATCAAAACACATTGGAGGAGAAGGTCCGAGGGGAGGAACCTACGTTTTTTGAAAGAGGTTGAGGAATCAAGGACACTGAGAGATAAGGTAAGACTAATAATAATATGCCATTTAGCAGACGCTTTTATCCAAAGCGACTTACAGTCATGCGTGCATACATTTTTGTGTATGGGTGGTCCCGGGGATCGAACCCACTACCTTGGCGTTACAAGCGCCGTGCTCTACCAGCTGAGCTACAGAGGACCACTAGAGATTTATAGGGAATAAGAATTAGAATTCTGTGTACAACAACCTCAAATACAGATTGTACGCCACACAGCCAAGAGACAGGGCCACTGGTATTTAGGGTGACAATCTGCTCAGATTATTCAATGTCTTTTTTATATTTCAGGGGATAGCCTGTATTTTTTCTGCCCTCCCCACTGCTGCCTCTGTTGACAAATAATGTGCTTCTCAACACACATGGAGCTGCGGCGTCACCGCAGTGGGCATGCGCGCTTCAACACGCCAGGGGACCAAGCACATCTATAACCACTGACCATCAAGGGACAAAGCAACACCACCATGCCAGGGTCCGCTAGGTCTTGTGGTTGCTTCTTGCCTTCAATACCAGAAACAGCTGACCCAGGATTCGACTTGCTTTTTAGCCTAAAATGGCCATAGTGAGGACTTGAATAGGTAAAACTGATCACAGATCAGTTGCCATAGGCATGGGTCTGAGGAGCCCTATTCGCATATACAGTGAAGGATGCCATATCCCCTTCTCTCTTCATAACAGGTCAGAAGACAATACAGAAGCAAAATGTCTCAACATCAGCAATATCATACCATCGTGAATAGCCTGCCCTTGGGCATGTATGATTGAGACCCCACCCTTGGTATAATGTTCAATTTCAGTCTTCTAATCTAGTTCATCTCCAAATGGGAAATGACCACAGCTCACCTAAATTCATGCTCTGTGTGAGAGGGAAGTGAGAATATGCCTGAATTTAAGTTGCCTCTACAAACAGATCTCAGATCAGCTTAGTTTACCTTGCTCTGCCCAAATGCTAACCATACTGACCTTAGACCAGTGTCAACTTCATCCTACTCCAAAGTACTCAGGTTATGAGTGAGGGGGGAGAAGTGGGGAGATAGATACTCCAAAAGAGCAGGGGGACCGGTGGAAGGATACTCAAGAAGGGAAAATCAAAGTGAATGCTTTGTCAGCTAATTGTCCTGCTGTTCTTCCGCAACGACACAAGAGGAGGAGCAGGATGAAGTTGCCTTATACACTGATCTGAGGTCAGCTTTGTGTTTCCCCTCCCTAATGAAGGCGGCATATAGCCTAGTGCTTAAGAGCGTTGGACCAGTAACCAAAAGGTCGCTTGTTTGAAACCCTGAGCAGATGTGCCTTGAGCAAGGCACTTAACCTTAATTGCTCCTGTAAATTGCTCTGGATAAGAGTGTCTGCTAAATGACTAAAATATAAATGTAATGTTAGTTATGGATTAGGCTGTGCCTATGGGAAACTCTTATTTAGGGAACAAAAGGCCCCTGATATATCCTGTAAGCTGCATGGTAGTCTTACCTTTGGCCCTAAGTTACTACACACATCTCTATAATTTCTTCACAGGTTCCTGTGTCTGCTAGTGTTAGAGTAAAGCCCTGTTGCTTGTTTATAAAGCAGTGAATGGGACCGTTCTCCCTTTGCCTGGATGATGTCAGACCTCTTCACTCTTTGAGCCTACCAGACGAGCTAAATGCCTTTTATGCTCGCTTCGAGGCAAGCAACACTGAACCACGCATGAGAGCATCAGCTGTTCCGGATGACTGTGTGATTACGCTCTCCGTAGCCGATGTGAGCAAGACCTTTAAACAGGTCAACATTCACAAGGCCGCGGGGCGAGGTGGATTACCAGGACGTGTATTCAGAGCATGCACGGACCAACTGGCAAGTGTCTTCACTGACATTTTCAACCTCTCGCTGACCGAGTTTGTAATACCTACATGTTTCAAGCAGACCACCATAGTCCATATAACCAAGAAAGCTAAGGTAACCTGCCTAAATGACTACCGCCCCGTAGCACTCACGTCGGTAGCCATGAAGTGCTTTGAAAGGCTGGTCATGGCACACATCAACACCATCATCCCGGAAACCGTATACCCACTCCAATTCGCATATACCGCCCCAACAGATCCACAGATGACGCAATCTCAATCGCACTCCACACTGCCCTTTTCCACCTGGACAAAAGGAACACCTATGTGAGAATGCTGTTCATTGACTACAGCTCAGCGTTCAACACCATAGTGCCCACAAAGCTCATCACTAAGCTATGGACCCTGGGACTAAACACCTCCCTCTGCAACTGGCTCCTGGACTTCCTGACAGGCCACCCCAGGTGGTAAGGGTAGGCAACAACACATCTGCCACGCTGATCCTCAACACGGGGGCCCCTCAGAGTTGCGTGCTTAGTCCCCTCCTGTACTCCCTGTTCACCCACGACTGCGTGGCCAAGCACGACTCCAACACCATCATTAAGTTTGCTGACGACACAACAGTGGTAGGGCTGATCACTGACAGCGATGAGACAGCCTATAGGAAGGAGGTCAGAGACCTGGCATTGTGGTGCCAGGACAACAACCTCTCCCTCAACATGAGCAAGACAAAGGAGCTGATCATGGACTACAGGAAAAGGAGGGCCGAACGCCCCCATTCACATCGACGGGGCTGTAGTGGAGCGGGTCGAGAGTTTCAAGTTCCTTGGTGTCCACATCACCAACAAACTATCATGGTCCAAACACACCAAGACAGTCGTGAAGAGGGCACGACAACACCTTTTCCCCCTCAGGAGATTGAAAAGATTTGGCATGGGTCCCCAGATCCTCAAAAGGTTCTACAGCTGCACCATCGAGAGCATCCTAACCGGTTGCACCACCCCCTGGTATGGCAACTGCTCGGCATTCGACCGTAAGGTGCTACAAAGGGTAGTGCGTATGGCCCAGTACATCACTGGGGCCAAGCTTCCTGCCATCCAGGACCTCTATACCAGGCGGTGTCAGTGGAAGACCCCAAAAATTGTCAAAGACTCCAGTCACCCAAGTCACAGACTGTTCTCTCTGCTACCGCACGGCAAGCGGTACCAAGTCTAGGTCCAAAAGGCTCCTTAACAGCTTCTATCCCCAAGCCATAAGACTGCTGAACAATTAATCAAATGGCCACCCAGACTATTTACATTGACACCCCCCCCCCCCCCCCTTCCCTTTGTTTTTACACTGCTGCTATTTGCTGTATTTATCAATGCATAGTCACTTTACCCCTACCTACATGTACAAATTACCTCGACTAACCTGTACCCCCGCACATTGACTCGGTACTGGTACCCCCTGTATATAGCCTCGTTATTGTTATTTTATTGTGTTACTTTTTATTATTATTTTTACTTCAGTTTATTTAGTAAATATTTTCTTAACTCTAATTCTTGAACTGCATTGTTGGTTAAGGGCTTGTAAGTAAGCATTTCACGGTAAGGTCTACACCTGTTGTATTCGGCGCATATGACAAATAAAATAGGATTTGATAGGATTTTTTTTCTTCTGTTTGCCTGGTCTTTCCTGTGAATAACCAGCATTATGGCCCCCGAGGGCCATGGTGTGTGCTATGCTTTTCTGCCCGCCCCAGCGACAGAGTGTAGTTTTCTACGTAGTTATACGTACTTCTGTCCAGCTCAAATTCTGTAACGAACCGTATATAACAGTCCGTCTCTCCGTTTGCGTAGAGTGTTTAATTGTGGGATTTAGCTATGTAGCATTAGGATGAGACAAAAGCCTACAGCCCCCCCAAGACTAGGAGCAAAGACTAGGATATTACTATAGAAGACTACTGCAGACAGTCAGGTTGCTTCTTTGTTCTGGTCTCTCAGTGGGAAACTACCTACTGCAGTCGGAGAAGCGACCCATCCATCGAAGGCTGAATACCACTCTCTTCACACAGCAACTGGGTTTCTTTAACACTCTCAGCCCTCCTCCTAGCACTATCGTGTCATTACATTTTTTTGTCATTTAGCAGATCATCTTATCCAGAGCGACTTACAGGAGCAATTAGGGTTAAATGGCTTGCTCAAGGGCACATCGACAGATTCGGACCAGTGACCGTTCGGTTACTGGCCCAACGCCCTTAACTGCTAAGCTACCTGCTACCCTGTCATACGACATTATATCCCATAGTAATACAATGGAAGTGTTGTGCTTGTGACGTAAGTTTGTTCATGTTATGTTCCCCTTTTATAAGTCCCCTTACATTTCCTGACTCCTTCTCTCTCTCTGACTCATTCTCCCTGTTTTTTTCTCTATTTATAGTAAGCATTAGTGAGAAAATAGACCACATTCATTATGCGTCTTTCACAAAGACGTGAAAATGTGAATGAATGCTCTCTGCTAAATATTAATCAACCACAACACATTATAATGATCAATCGATGAGAACAAAGAACCACATCCTAATTTCAGATTCACACAGAGTTTCTTTCACTGTGGTCTGGTCAGGACTGTGGCTTCTCTACTCTCCCTGCATGAGGTAATGGCCGCCAGAAACAACATGACAGCTTCAATTTAATCCCCATTAAGTACTGTAACAAAGCACAAAGTAGCTGTCGCAGTCATGATCAGCCCCACTCACTATTTGGCAGGAAGTGGCTAGGGCTTCCTCCTCATACCTTTGCTAAGAAGACACCTATTACCTAATAAGTATCAGTGGCTAATATCACACTCACAGCAGTGGCTTGGAATATCTCCCCCTCCCCCTTTATTTCTCTCTCTTCAAGCTCATCTCTTTTCACTCCATCCTTTCAAAAACCATTGGAGGGTAAACATTTGCATTGAAATGAAGCAGATTCTATGTGGGGGTATTGGTGTTTTTCTCCTGCCCTTTCAGTGGAGGTGTCTGAGGGGGTAGAAGTGGCCTCTACACTCTGATACAGGTTCAGATATCTTGTCATCTCCCTAACAGTTAAGATTTAGATCAGGGGTAGGGTAGTCAGATCCTAGACCTGCGGTTCAGTGCAACTTCTACCTTAAACTGCGGTGTCACAGTCTCGGCTCTGCAAATCAGACAAAGACAATCATGTGACTAGTCTCTGGAGGACTGATCTCAGTAACTGGCTCATGTCCGCTCGAGGTAGAAGATGCCTCTAACTACAGATGTAGGATCAGTTTATGTTACCACAACCCTAGCCATAGTAGTATGGCACCACTGGAGCAAATTAGGCTTAAGTGCCTTGCTCAAAGACACAAACAGATTTTTCACATTGATGGCTCGGGTATTCGAACCAGCGACCTTTCGCTGCGGGTTACTGGACCAATGCCAAATCCATTAGGGGATGATAATGTATTTGGACTTCTACCAACTTCTTCAATGTCCCTGTGGTAGCACAACCGAGAGTAAATCTCAAATGTCTTTCCTTGATTCCTCAACATTCTCAAAGCACATTGGAGAAGGTCTGAGGGGAGGAACCTGCCTTTTGTGAAAGAGGTTGAGGAATCAAGGACACAGAGTCAAGGTAAGACTAGAGTTATTTTGAATTTAGTTAAAAAAAATTTAGGGGGTAGATCAGCTTTAATATTGCAGATAGATTTTAACTTCCATCATTGTAATTGTCTGCATCACTTCCAATCCCACATGTTTTTTTTCTCACAAATATATACACACACATACAGTTGAAGTCGGAAGTTTACATACACCTTAGCCAAATACATTTAAACTCAGTTTTTCACAATTCCTGACATTTAATCCTAGTAAAAATTCCCTGTTTTAGGTCTGTTAGGATCACCACTTTACTTTAAGAATGTGAAATGTCAGAATAATAGTAGAGAGTGATTTATTTCAGCTTTTATTTTTTTCATCACATTCCCTGTGGGTCAGAAGTTTACATACACTCAATTAGCATTTGGTAGCATTGCCTTTAAATTGTTTAACTTGGGTCAAACGTTTCGGGTAGCCTTCCACAAGCTTCCCACAATAAGTTGGGTGAATTTTGGCCCATTCCTCCTGACAGAGCTGGTGTAACTGAGTCAGGTTTGTAGGTCTCCTTGCTCGCACACGCTTTTTCAGTTCTGCCCAAACATTTTCTATAGGATTGAGGTCAGGGCTTTGTGATGGCCACTCCAATACCTTGACTTTGGTGTCCTTAAGCCATTTTGCCACAACTTTGGAAGTATGCTTGGGGTCATTGTCCATTTGGAAGACCCATTTGCGACCAAGCTTTAACTTCCTGACTGATGTCTTGAGATGTTGCTTCAATATATCCACATAATTTTCCTTCCTTATGATGCCATCTATTTTGTGAAGTGCACCAGTCCCTCCTGCAGCAAAGCACCCCCACAGCATGATGCTGCCATCCCCGTGCTTCACGGATGGGATGGTGTTCTTCGGCTTGCAAGGACCCCCCTTTTTCCTCCAAACATAACGATGGTCATTACAGCCAAACAGTTCTATTTTTGTTTAATCAGACCAGAGGACATTTCTCCAAAAAGTACGATCTTTGTCCCCATGTGCAGTTGCAAACCGTAGTATGGCTTTTTTATGGCAGTTTTGGAGCAGTGGCTTCTTCTTTGCAGAGCGGCCTTTCAGGTTATGTTGATATAGGACTTGTTTTATTGTGGATATAGATACTTTTGTACCCGTTTCCTCCAGCATCTTCACAAGGTCCTTTGCTGTTGATCTGGGATTGATTTGCACTTTTCGCACTAAAGTACGTTCATCTCTAAGAGACAGAACGCGTCTCCTTCCTGAGCGGTATGACGGCTGCGTGGTCCCATGGTGTTTATACTTGCGTACTATTGTTTGTACAGATGAACGTGGTACCTTCAGGCGCTTGGAAATGTCTCCCAAAGATGAACCAGACTTGTGGAGGTCTACCATTTTTCTTCTGAGGTCTTGGCTGATTTCTTTTGATTTTCCGATGATGTCCAGCAAAGAGGCACTGAGTTTGAAGGTAGGCCTTGAAATACATCCACAGGTACACCTCCAATTGACTCAAATTATGTCAATTAACCTATCAGAAGCTTCTAAAGCCATGACATCATTTTCTGGAATTTTCCAAGCTGTTTAAAGGCACAGTCAACTTAGTGTATGTAAACTTCTGACTCACTGGAATTGTGATATAGTGAAATATAAGTGAAATAATCTGTCTGTAAACAATTGTTGGAAAAATTACTTGTGTCATGGACAAAGTAGATGTCCTAACCGACTTGCCAAAACTATAGTTTGTTAAGAAAGTTGTGGAGTGGTTGAAAAACGAGTTTTAATGACTCCAACCTAAGTGTATGTAAACTTCCGACTTCAACTGTACATATATATATATATATATATATATATATATATATGCATACACATACATATAAATACACATACATATCCTTTAAAAATATATATTTCCCTTTATTACTTTCCAACCCCACCACCCCTTCCCTAATCGAAGTAAACTAGTGAACAACAATGCTTAGGCCTCTACTTCCAGCTTATACATACTATATACATTTTATGGACACAGTCAATTTTACAATAATTCAATTTTGTTTGTTTTTACTCCTGAACTTCCTCAACCTCTCCGATCATTTTCATGATGTCCATCCGATTTGCTTCTATATGCCATATCTTTCTAACTGTGCTCTTTCACAAAAGCTCTCAACCTATAACCTATATACTTATAATGGACACAGTATGCTTTACATTAGTTATCTTGTTGTTATTAGTTGTTGTTAGTCCCATCCTTAAACTTCATTCAACACCACCCATCTATCTCTTAACACCATCCATATTGGATTTCTATTTGCCATATATTTGTCAACTGTACTGTGATGTTTTACAAAAGTTCTGAACCTTTCTATCCTCATTGTTTCTACAGATTGTCAATAAACATTTTTGCTAAAAGTATTATTATATTATTGATCGATTGACTATGACTTTTCAGATCACCCAGTAGTGCTATCTGCAGGGTTAGCTCCAGGTAAATATTGCAATCCTTTAGCCATTCCTGGACCTGTGTCCAAAAACAAGCTACAAATGGACAGGTAAGACTATAGTTTCATATGGAATAAAAATGAGAATTCTGTGTACAACAACCTCAAATACAGATCGTATGCCACACTGCAAAGAAACAGGGCCACTGGGACTTCTATACACTTCCCTCTGTTCGCATCTTTAGTCATTTAGGTTTGATCAATATCTGGAGGACAAAATCAAGACCATTGAGGGGCTGGGCTCTACCATAAGCTTTAGAATATTAACATGGAAACCTCCAAAAAGGTAAAGAATGTTAACATTGGTCTGGCCAACAATCTTTTGAATGTGTAATTCAAACCTTGGTCAAGACACTACACACAATTAGACCTTTGGTTTTACCCTTCTCTCAGGAAGGGGCATAGAGGGGAGAGCCATTTCCAATGCAGAAACGATCCCCATATACCGGTACACTGATTTATGCTCTTAATAGTTTCATTCAAAGTGCCATTTCCACCATTGCCCAGCCTTCACCAGACATTACCACACATCTCTTCCAGCATACATTGAGGGCATAAATGTGCCCTCAAGCATAAATTTGAAAATGAGCATTTAAAGTGTTGTGTATATCCAATTCTCATAGGATTGGGGTCAAGGTGTGTGTTACATGGGTTGAACAGAGCTGTTAGATGATATGTTATGTCTCAGGACCAATGCTCTAGTCTAGAGTGTAATAGCCTTTTTTTTGGTCTCAAAGAAAAGTTGAAGTCTTTGGATCAGCATAAAATACAGTGGATGCAAGACAACTCAATTTCCTTTAGCAATTTTATTTGAAACTTTTCTTGATAATGTGTTGAAAAAAATGAAAAACACAATACCTATTATAACCCCATAGTATAAAATAGACATGAAAACAATTGAAAACTTAAGGCTGTCGTAGCTCTAGCATTTTGATTCTCAACTGACAAAACCTAGCCTTTACATGTTTAAATCATTATTCATAAGAAACATAAAAATACACATTGGGGAAAAAGTCACAAAACGTTTACATTTTCTGTCATATTACCAAAACATATCTGCAAAAAGGAACAAAATAGTGAAACTGATAATATTGTCAAACATGGTATATAAATAGTTAAACTTTACAAAATCTAATAAATGATTCATTTGGTAAAAATAAAGAGGTCAATATTTACAACACATAGGTGTCATTTCAAAATGGTTTGTTTGGCTGCGAAAATAAGAGTCTGCATTGGGATAACCATACAAAAAATACAGTGACATTCAAATATAATTAGACAGTGAATAAGAATTGTGTTATTCTTGAAAAACCTATCACTCATTAAAAACAGTTCTGTAAAATACAAGTAAGAAGTGTCCTTTGCAATTTCACCAACAGGTTGCTCAAATATGACTCAGCAGTGCCCCCCTCTGGTTGCAATGGATATGGTAGGAGAGTTCAGACGGTACTTTTTAGATTCCTAAAAAAACATGGAGATTTACAAAGGTACATACAAAACATGAAAGGTATAACAAAAAGGTAAAATATGAGTAGGAATAACATATCTAGGTAAAGTTTGAGTTTAGTTATCACCTAGTGAAAAAACAGGTGCAAACACTGCTGCCCCCCCAAATTCTATTTGCCATTAAAAATGAATAGAGTAACAATATGACATTAAAATATTCACCCAATCCAATGCCTTTATTTCCAACTCTAGGACTGTTGTTAGAGTGTAAGACCTAACCATTGTTTAATAATAATAATAATAATAATAATAATAATAATAATAATAATAATAATAATAATAAGCCATTTAGCAGACGCTTTTATCCAAAGCGACTTACAGTCATACATTTTTGTGTATGGGTGGTCCCGGGGATCGAACCCACTACCTTGGCGTTACAAGCGCCGTGCTCTACCAGCTGAGCTACAGAGGACCACAGTTTAAAGTTCTCTCTCGCATGTGCTCCAGTATCCCAGTGACCGTCTTCTCACTGGTTTATTGTTCTGCCTTGAGCTTGGGGTACAGGTGGTGTCTTTTCGCTCTGTCAACCATACACACCACCAGCTAGACCAAAAAGCTAGCTTTGACTGCCGTGTGGATATCAGTAAAATATGTGAGGTTAGATTAGATGTGAGGTTTCAACTCTATAAGGTACTCTACTTTCATTATGTGTCCAGTGGCAGTCTGAGGTACTCGCTCTCTGTCGTATTCCATTTCAGCATTAGTTAGCTCTTCTCGTTGGCATGGTAACACCAATGTTCAAACAGACCGGCATCCAGGCTGTATGCAGATCAGCGGCATATGAGTCTTCCTCTTCTTTTCTTTCCCTTCAATGCTCTATCCCTCCTTCTATCCCCTCTACCGTTCCCTTCCTCTCTCGCCCTTTCATGGCGTGGTGGTGCTCAGAGCAGGCTGGCCAGGCTGGTAGTGGGTCCGTTCTGGGCCTGGAACTGGCCCACTGGAGGTGGTCCATCCGTCCACTGCAACAACAACAATAACAACACTCAGTCCATCAGCTCACTGTCTCACATTCATTCCTCTAGCTGTGCATGTTGGGCATTTTCTGTGGATAAATATTCACCATGGTGCAGTACAAAGATATTGATGGATGATGACTAACTGATATATGTCGATTGATTAATTGATTGATGAGTTCTTATCCTAATGAAGTTATGCTTTAGAAGGCTGTGCAGGGATTATATCCATATTGATAGCTTGATTGATGGATCCTTACACTGATGAGGTTGTGCTCAGGGAGACTGCAGGCAGCGATGTGGTCCTGCAGGAGCTGCTGGGAGAAGTTCTGGTGCATCTGAGCCGCCTCGTGGGCGTCTATCGTGTTCCCACAAGCCTTGTTCAGATCTACAGGGAGGAAAACACACAGTCCCAGTCAGTATGTCACACACACACATACACACACACACACACACACACACACACACACACACACACACACACACACACACACACACACACACACCTCTGTCGTCTTACCCTTGAGCAGAGCTGAGGACCAGAGCTGGACTGACATGTCGGGGATCTTGCTGGCCAACTGCATAGCTGGAACCACCATGTTGTTGCTCTCCTGGAGGAAACAAAGCACCAAATGCATAGTTCAGATTGACGCACACCTCCTAGCATTGCTCTGAGGCATTATGTGGTTTGGGAAACACTGCTATAAAACCCTGGAGTGCCCTTTGATGTGATCTCACCCGGTGGTTCCCCAGCACGTAGAAGATATGGCCCAGTAGGACCAGAGAGCATGCAGTCAGACGATTCAGGTCTTCAGCATTGGACATCTTCAGAGTCTCCCTCAGGAACCGCCTAATGGGACACACAGTCATAAGCTAATTTTTGGTTTAGGCTTCACAGTTGTGCTCTTAGGCTTTCTTTCCAACTGAGCAGGGTATTCAAAATGTGTGTGGTGAAGATATTATTTGTATGCGATGTATTGGAAACATACATAAAGAAATTGTGCTGTTGCTACAATGTCTGGTGAGCCATAAACTTACTTAGCCTCATTGTATCGTCCCTGGAAGAAAGAGAGGAGTCCACGGATGTAGAAGGCTGCTGCTCGCAGACAGTGAGAGCTGGAACGGGAGGGGCGGAGGAGTCAATTTAGATTCAAACATCGCAAGAATGCACTTGGAGCTGCCAAAATACATAGATAACCATATAAACATATTTTCTTACCTGACAGGGAAGTTGTGATCTGGGTTTATCCTCTCCAACAGACTATAAAGCTGTTATAACAGAAAAAGGGACGTTAGACCCAAGTCAAGAAGTGCCATTCCCATTCATCACCACAACCCTGCGATCCTGAATGCACCCGATGCCCTCTGACCTCCTGGTGCCTGTTGCCCTCCCTGATGTAGACGCTGGCCAAGTTGGTCACGATGAACGCCCACAGCTCCTGGTGCGTCGTCAGCTGGAAGAGTGAAACAGGTATTTCAGTAAACACACCCAGAAATATAAAACTAAGAGGTTACTAATTTTGCCAATAGGTATCTTAGTAGAGACACTCACGTCACTCACCCGCAGGGCAGCAGTGAACTGCGCCTCTGCGTTATCCATGCAGTTCACTGAGATGCAGTACAGACCCTGGAACAGACCACAAGCGTGATAAGGGATGTGATTGGCACAACATAGAACATCTGGACAAAATTACTACCTGTCCATTTAATTTATAACATACAGATATAACAAATCACATTAGAAGGCCTGAAAAACTCAACATCTCTGATACTCACTAGCAGAGTGTGTAGCTGGGATGCGTGGTTGGTGAATAACCTGGGGGACTGAGCGCACAGCTGACACACCTGAGAGATCTGAGAATAGGGAAACATCATCAAAAATGTGTGCTTCAGTCTAACTATCTGTATACATGAATGAATGTGAATGTTAAGCTAGTTCCATACCTCTTGCAGTGCCGTGGCCTTGTGACCAGTGACAAGTCGGCACATGATGATGTGCTCCAGTAGGATGACTTGGAATGTGGAGAGGATGGGGCTGGAGTCCAGCACTAGAAAACACAACAATACAATCAATAACAACAGAAAGTTACCAACAAACACATGAATACTACTACTGCAAAAAAAAAAATCACTGGGAGCTGTTGAGAGAGGGTGAGGTTCAGAGAGTGAGGATCACAGAGATCCTATGAAATTACTTCGATATGTAATTCTATGGTGATGATTCCCATGACTTACTTTTGAGCTTTTCCAGCTGCATGAGAGCTTTGTCTGTGTATTTCTGGGCCTTCTCCAGGTAGCCTGCTTGCATGGAGTGCATGACTGTCACCTGTGTGAGAAAAAAGTAAAGTCACTGTTTTAACATATGTAGTGACAACAATATGACCCATAGAGGTCAAAGGTCATGTACAGTGTCTGTATCCCACCAGGTAGACGAGGACACACATGTGCTCCTTGGGCAACCAGTGGAACAGGTCAGCAGGGTTACTGGGTAGGATCTCATCATCGTGGAGTGTAGAGATGGTCTGGATGCACTGCTGGAGCTGCTTCAGACACGGCTTCACACTCTTAACCTATCAGCCCAAATAAATGTATTCATCACATCAGTTATGTGCCTTTACAAGTGGGGCTGCATATGGAATAATTCCTGCGCGTTGTATGATGAGTTCATCTCTGCTTGCTTATTGCTCTTAATTCCTGTCGTGTTGATTAAGTCCCATTTCAAACATGTTTCAATAACAGGCCCTTCTCTTATATTTTGTGACCAGTGACCACACTCAAATACAGTAAGTCGATTGCGTAAATTCCTGTCTATATATACTTTGTCTGTTGCTGGCGGAAACACTTCAAATCAAATTCCAGGTATGCGTAAATGTTCTTGCCGAATAAAAGTGATACTGATTTCTGTACCTGTCCAGCGTCCAGGTAGTGTGTGACCTGCAGCACCAGGAAGAACACCCTGAGGGACTCCTTCTGGATGGGGTTTCCCTGCCAGTTCTCCACGATGGTCCCACACAGCGTCAGCAGAGGATGCACCTCCCCAAGCTTCCTCTCCATCAGCAGCAGCTTCAGACAAACACACAGGGTGACATTTCACTCTTCTTAAAACAGGTAACATAGTGTTATTTAACACTGTTCATTTTAGGAATTAGTGGATTGGGGTGGATTATCCCTTTCATTAAACAGCACAAAATTAGCATTTGTTTTGTTTATTAGGTGGGCATCAAGACTTTCATTAAAACAGTCAAGGAAGTAATGGTCTAAGTGGCTCCAGCAGAATTTTATATTGAATTTACTTCATAGAAATTATCATGACTTAATTTGAATTCATCATCATGAGAGAATCTTGAGATGATCAGTATGTTTCTCAACTTACCATTCCTTTACTCAAAAGAAAGAGGGCTCTGTGCGAGAGGAAAGAACATAAGAATATCAGTAACATCTTATAACCAGACTACAACACTAGTCGTCATCAGAGCAGTAAAACAACACCTTGACAATGTACGGACATGACGAGAACTGCTCAAATGGTTTGACTTATGTTGTGTTGTACCATGATACACTACCTGGTGTATTCGGAGCCCACTACCCGGGCATACTCTGCCCCAACCCCCAGGAGGTCACAGGCTGACACTAGATCCTTCTCCAGCGTGTGCAGTTGCTGAGGGGAAGAAACAGGACCATTGAGGAAAGTAACTAATTATCAATATATAAGTACAGTGCCTTCAGAAAGTATTCACACCCCTTTACTTTTTCCACATTTTGTTGCGTTACAGCCTGAATTTAAAATTGATTACATTTAGATTTTGTGTCACTGGCCTAAACACAATACCCCATAATGTCAGTGGAATAATATACAGTGAGGGAAAAAAGTATTTGATCCCCTGCTGATTTCGTACGTTTGCCTACTGACAAAGAAATGATCTGTCTATAATTTTAATGGTAGGTTTATTTGAACAGTGAGAGACAGAATAACAACAACAAAATCCAGAAAAACGCATGTCAAAAATGTTATAAATTGATTTGCATTTTAATGAGGGAAATAAGTATTTGACCCCCTCTCAATCAGAAAGATTTCTGGCTCCCAGGTGTCTTTTATACAGGTAACGAGCTGAGATTAGGAGCACACTCTTAAAGGGAGTGCTCCTAATCTCAGCTTGTTACCTGTATAAAAAGTCACCTGTCCACAGAAGCAATCAATCAGATTCCAAACTCTCCACCATGGCCAAGACCAAAGAGCTCTCCAAGGATGTCAGGGACAAGATTGTAGACCTACACAAGGCTGGAATGGGCTACAAGACCATCGCCAAACAGCTTGGTGAGATGGTGACAACAGTTGGTGTGATTATTCGCAAATGGAAGAAACACAAAATAACTGTCAATCTCCCTCGGCCTGGGGCTCCATGCAAGATCTCACCTCGTGGAGTTGCAATGATCATGAGAATGGTGAGGAATCAGCCCAGAACTACACAGGAGGATCTTGTCAATGATCTCAAGGCAGCTGGGACCATAGTCACCAAGAAAACAATTGGTAACACACTACGCCGTGAAGGACTGAAATCCTGCAGCGCCCGCAAGGTCCCCCTGCTCAAGAAAGCACATATACAGGCCCGTCTGAAGTTTGTCAATGAACATCTGAATGATTCAGAGGAGAACTGGGTGAAAGTGTTGTGGTCAGATGAGACCAAAATCGAGCTCTTTGGCATCAACTCAACTGTTTGGAGGAGGAGGAATGCTGCCTATGACACCAAGAACACCATTCCCACCGTCAAACATGGAGGTGGAAACATTATGCTTTGGGGGTGTTTTTCTGCTAAGGGGACAGGACAACTTCACCGCATCAAAGGGACGATGGACGGGGCCATGTACCGTCAAATCTTGGGTGAGAACCTCCTTCCCTCAGCCAGGGCATTGAAAATGGGTCGTGGATGGGTATTCCAGCATGACAATGACCCAAAACACACGGCCAAGGCAACAAAGGAGTGGCTCAAGAAGAAGCACATTAAGGTCCTGGAGTGGCCTAGCCAGTCTCCAGACCTTAATCCCATAGAAAATCTGTGGAGGGAGCTGAAGGTTCGAGTTGCCAAACGTCAGCCTCGAAACCTTAATGACTTAGAGAAGATCTGCAAAGTGGTGTGGGACAAAATCCCTCCTGAGATGTGTGCAAACCTGGTGGCCAACTACAAGAAACGTCTGACCTCTGTGATTGCCAACAAGGGTTTTGCCACCAAGTACTAAGTCATGTTTTGCAGAGGGGTCAAATACTTATTTCCCTAATTAAAATGCAAATTAATTCATAACATTTTTAACATGCGTTTTTCTGGATTTTTTGTTGTTGTTATTCTGTCTCTCACTGTTCAAATAAACCTACCATTAAAATTATAGACTGATCATTTATTTGTCAGTGGGCAAACGTACAAAATTAGCAGGGGATCAAATACTTTTTTCCCCTCACTGTATACTACCGTTCAAAAGTTTGGGGTCACTTAGAAATGTCCTTGTTTTCGAAAGAAAAGCAATTTTTTTGTCCATTGAAATTTATCAGAAATACAGTGTAGACAATGTTAATGTTGTAAATGGCTATTGTAGGTGGAAATAGCTGATTTTTTATGGAATATCTACATAGGCGTACAGAGGCCCATTATCAGCAACCATCAGTCCTGTGTTCCAATGGCACATTGTGTTTCCTAATCCAAGTTTATCATTTTAAAAAGGCTAATTGTTCATTAGAATACCCTTTTGCAATTATGTTAGCACAGCTGAAAACTGTTGTGCTGATTAAAGAAGCAATAAAACTTCTTGAGACTAGTTGAGTATCTGTAACATCAGCAATTGTGGGTTCGATTACAGGCTCAAAAACGTTCTTCTGAAACTCGTCAGTCTATTCTTGTTCTGAGAAATGAAGGCTATTCCATGTGAGAAATTGCCAAGAAACTGAAGATCTCGTACAACGCTATATACTACTCCCTTCACAGAACAGCACAAACTGGCTCAAACCAGAATAGATAGAAGAGTGAGAGGCCCCGGTGCACAACTGAGCAAGAGGACAAATACATTAGCGTCTAGTTTGAGAAACAGGAGCCTCACAGGTCCTCAACTGGCAGCTTCATTAAATAGTACCCGCAAAACACCAGTCTCAACGTCAACAGTGAAGAGGCGACTCCGGGATGCTGACCTTCTAGGCAGAGTTGCAAAGAAAAAGCCATATATCTGACTGCCCATCTTAATCTTTTCTTTTTATTGGCCAGTCTGAGATATGGCTTTTTCCTTGCAACTCTGGAATCATGTAGTAACCAAAAAAGTGTTAAACAAATCAAAATATATTTTAGATTCTTCAAAGTAGCCACCCTTTGCCTTGATGACAGCTTTTCACACTCTTGGCATTCTCTCAACCAGCTTCACCTGGAATGCTTTTCCAACAGTCTTGAAGGAGTTCCCACATATGCTGAGCACTTGTTTGCTGCTTTTCCTTCACTCTGCGGTCCAACCATCTCACTTGGATTGAGGTCAGGTGATTGTGGAGGCCAGGCTAATTGTCAAATAGCCCTTACACAGCCTGGAGATGTGTTGGGTCATTGTCCTGTTGAAAAACAAAAGTCCCACTAAGCCCAAACCAGATGGGATGGCGTATCACTGGAGAATGCTGTGGTAGCCATGCTGGTTAAGTGTGCCTTGAATTCTAAATAAATCACTGACAGTGTCACCAGCAAAGCACCCCCACACTATAATACCTCCTCCTCCATGATTTACGGTGGGAAATACACATGCGGAGATCATCCGTTCACCCACACCGCATCTCACGAAGACACGGCGGTTGGAACCAAGAATCTCCAATTTGGACTCCAGACCAAAGGACACATTTCCACCGGTCTAATGTCCATTGCTCATGTTTCTTGGCCCAAGCAGGTCTCTTTTTCTTATTGGTGTCCTTTAGTAGTGGTTTCTTTGCAGCAATTCGACCATGAAGGCCTGATTCACACTGTCCCCTCTGAACAGTTGATGTTGAGATGTGTCTGTTACTTGAACTCTGAAGTATTTCTTTGGACTGCAATTTCTGAGGCTGGTAACTTTATTGAACTTATCCTCTGCAGTAGAGGTAACTCTGGGTCTTCCATTCCTGTGGTGGTCCTCATGAGAGCCAGTTTCATCATAGCGCTTGATGGTCTTTGCGACTGCACTTGAAGAAACGTTCAAAGTTCTTGTAATTTTCCGGATTGACTGACCTTCATGTCTTAAAGTAATGGTCTGTCGTTTCTCTTTGCTTATTTGAGCTGTTCTTGCCATAATATGGACTTGGTCTTTTACCAAATAGGGCTATCTTCTTCTGTTTACCAACCATACCTTGTCACAACACAACTGATTGGCTCAAACGCATTAAGAAGGAAAGAAATTCAACAAATTAACTTTTAACAAGGCACACCTGTTCATTGAAATGCATTCCAGGTGACTACCTCATGAAGCTGGTTGAGAGAATGCCAAGAGTATGCAAAGCTGTCATCAAGGAAAAGGGTGGCTACTTTGAAGAATCTCAAATATATATTGATTTGTTTAACACTTTTTTGGTTACTACATGATTCCATATCATTTACGTTTTAGTCATTTAGCAGACGCTCTTATCCAGAGCGACTTGAGTCAATGTAGTGAGTGCATAATTTTTTTTTTTTCATACTGGTCCCCCGTGTTACTTTATAGTTTTGATGTCTTCACTATTATTCTACAATGTAGAAAACAGTAAAAAAAAAAAAAAAAAAATCCTGGAATGAGTAGGTGTGTCCAAACTTTTGACTGGTACTGTATGTCTTTTTTAAATATTTTTATATACAAATTAATTAAAAATGAAATGCTGAAATGTATTTAGTCAATAAGTATTCAACCCCTTTGTTATGGCAAGCCTAAATAAGTTCAGGAGTCAATTTGCTTAACAAGTCACATACTGAGTTGCATGGACTCACTCTGTGTGCAATAATAGTGTTTAACATGATTTTTTCAATGACTACCTCATCTCTGTACCCCGCACATACAATTATCTGTAAGATCCCTCAGTCGAGCAGTGAATTTCAAACACAGATTCAACCACAAAGACCAGGGAGGTTTTCCAATGCCTCGCAAAGAAGGGAACCTATTGGTAGAAAAAAATAACATTAAATATCCCTTTCACCATGGTGAAGTTATTCATTACACTTTGGATGGTTTATCAATACACCCAGTCACTACAAAAATACAGGTGTCCTTCCTAACTCAGTTGCTGGAGAGGAAGGAAACTGTTCAGGGATTTCACCATGAGGCCAATGATGATTTTAAAACAGTTAAGAGTTAAAAACTGAGGATAGATCAACCACATTGTAGTTACTCCACAACCCTAACCTAAATGACAGAGTAAAAATACAGAACAAAAATATTCCAAAACATGCATCCTTTGCAATAAGGCACTAAAGTATACTGAACAAAAATATAAACGCAACAATTTTACTGAGTTACAGTTCATATAAGGAAATCAGTCAATTGAAATACATTCATTAGGCCCTAATCTATGGAATTCACTTGACTTGGAAGGGGCGCAGCCATGGGTGGACCTGGGAGCGCATAGGTCCACCCACTTGGGAGCCAGGCCCAGACAATCAGAATGAGTTTTTCCCCCACAAAAGGGCTTTATTACAGACAGAAATACTCCTCAGTTTCATCAGCTGTCCGGACGGCTAGTCTCAGACGGTCCCGCAGGTGAAGAAGCTGGATGTGGAGGTCCTGGGCTGGCGTGGTTACCTATGGTCTGCGGTTGTGAGGCCGGTTGGACATACTTCCAAATTCTCTAAAACGACGGAGCCGGCTTATGGTCGAGAATTTAACATTCAATTCTCTGGCAACAGCTCGTGGACATTCCTGCAGTCAGCATGCCAACTGCATGCTCCCTTAAAACTTCAGACATCTGTGGCATTGTGTTATGTGACCAAACTGCACATTTTAGTGGCCTTTTATTGTCCCCAGCACAAGGTGCACCTGTGTAATGATCATGCTGTTTAATCAGCTTCTTGATATGCCACACCTGTCAGGTGGATGGATTATCTTGGCAAAGGAGAAATGCTCACTAACAGGAATGTAAACAAATTTGTGCACAAAATTTGAGAGAAATAAGCTTTTTGTGTGTATGGAAAAATATTTCTGGGATCTTTTATTTCAGCTCATGAAACATGGGACCAACACTTTACATGTTGCGTTTGTTTAGTATAAAACTGGATTTAAAAAATGTGGCAAAGAAATTAACTTCATGTCCTGAATACAAAGCGTTATGTTTCGGGCAAATCCAACAAGACATCACCGACTACCACTTCATATTTTCAAGCTGCATTTTGTTATGGGTATGCTTGTCATCGGCAAGGACTACTGAGTTTTTTAGGATAAAAATAAACGGAATAGAGCTAAGCACAGGCAAAATCCTTGAGGAACACCTGGTTCAGTCTACTTTCCAACAGACACTGGGAGACAAATTCACCTTTCAGCAGGACAATAACTTAAAACACTAGGCCAAATATATAGTGGAGTTGCTTACCAAGACGACATTGAATGTTCCTGAGTGGCCTAGTTACAGTTGACTTAAATCTACTTGAAAATCTGAGGCAAGACTTGAAAATGGCTGTCTAGCAATGGTCAAAAAACAACTTGACAGAGCTTGAAGAATATTTTTAAGAACAATGTGCAAATATTATACAATCCAGGTGTCAGAAAGACTCACAGCTGTAATTGCTGCCAAAGGTGGTTCTAACATGAGATATCTGTATTTCATTTTCAATAAATTAGCAAAAATGTTTAAAAAAACACATTTGAACTTTGTCATTATGGGGTATTGTGTCTAGATGGGTGAGATTGTTTTTTGTTTTAATCCATTTTGAATTCAGGCTGTAACAACAAAATGTGGAATAAGTCAAGGGGTGTGAATACTTTCTGAAGGCACTGTAAATAGAGGTTATTTCAAAGCTTAAATACATTTACAGATTGAGTTATTAGTTTGACTTACCGCCAGTTGGAAGAGTAATCTGCAGTGCCAGTAGGGAGTTTGTTGGGAGATCTGGATGGCCTTCCGCAGCAAGGGCTTTGCAGAGTCAACCAGATTCTTCAAAAAAAGACCAGAGATAATCAGTTCAATAACTTAAATAACTTTTACTACAATACAGAAACCTACATTTAGAAGTGTTTTTTAAACAAACTACCATATGCTACTTTATCTTAGTTTCAGAGTTCACTTACATGCAAAAGCAGCTCAATGAGGAAAAAGACAATGTAAGGATTACTGATCAAGCTTATTTTATGATGACATAACAGCCAAAAAGTAAAATGAATGAGTATGACATTTTGACACATTAATGAGTATGACATTGTATTGAAAAAAGGCTGATAACTGCAGAAAGGATGACAAATAAAAATGCAAAGACAAGAGTGAACAGAACTGTTTAAATTCAGGAAATGGCCAAGTGCAAGGTGAAGGAAGGCCACAGGGTGCCAAGGATAACAACACTTCACTTACCTGTTGGCAATAGAGCTCTGACAGAAGACTTGCAGCCTCAAATTTGACATCTTCAAACTGAGGGATCTGGTATTGTTTGTAAAGGAAATGTATTTTTCTGCAATCTGAACAATAACACTAGTATTAATGAAGACGTAAAAAAAAGAAATGAAAGCATGGTCATCTTTTCTTCAGTTAGATCAGTGGTTATCAAACCTCCCCTGGGCACCCTTCTTTAAATTTGAATATGGCGGATAGCAACCGAGAGGTGCATACACCGCCACCTACTGTATTGGAGTATGAGGCCGGTCACGGCCTCCCTATTCATACATTTTTCTTATTTAGTGTGAATTGTGTGAATTCATTAAGTGTGAATTCATTAAACTTTGTGAAGGGAAAAGGGAAGAAAGATTGCTGGGAGGACGGGACACTATCGTTCAACACACCTTATAACTCTTCTGCAGCAAAATCTCGTACACCCAAGTATACTTCTCTGCAGCTGCCACCACATCTATTTTCTGTGATTTACGTTCCATTTCTGCACTACAGTTGATAACCACGGCTATGAAAGGGAAGAAACCAACCTTTCTGAAGCACATTATTCCTATCACTCTCGATTGGTCTCTGCCTACTCACAGGGAGCCTCTTAGGATCCATCTTCCTCTACTATTCTCTTCACTGCCTCAGCATACGACACCTTCTGTAATACTCTGATCCTGGCAACCTCAACCTGCCCCTCCCTCACCGGACACTTCTGCTCTCCAGTACCATGGGTACCCCTACAGTTAAACCACACACACACACACACACAACTCTTTCCACCAAAACTACACATTCCTTTGTCTCATGCCCGGACTGCACACTTCTCACATTTAGGAATCTCCCTCCTACACAATGCTGCAACATGACATAAGACTTGGCACCTAAAACACTGTAATGGGTTCAGGACAAAAGCTCTCATGGGATAAGAGTGTCTTCTCTGTTTCGCCACGCTCTCCACCGGGTCTGCGTCGCACTAAATGACGGGCGTCAGACACTGGGAATCTTCCATTTCAGTTGATCATCCTTAACACTTAACGTCACCCCAGGTATCACTCCTTTCAACGACTCCCTGCTCCGGAGAGCAAAGCAAGTCACAGTTCTTGTCCCTAGGCACGTGGTGAGAAGTGCCCGCTCCCTCTGGACAGAAGAAACGCAAAAAAATCATCACAAGTCCACTTTGAGTTACTTTCACCGACTCAACAGTCCCCAAACTCTTCTTCACCCAACCTGACACCACATATGTAATCAGCCAGAAGGCAAGGATGCATTCTCTCCAAAATTCTCAATCCCACTGGGCCAGAATCATCTTTGTCATCCTTTTCTTTCTTCACAGACACATCAACCTCCACACCTTGCAGCTCCGAATCCACTCCTCCTTTTTTTACATTATCCTCTCCCTACATGTCTACATGTCACGCATCAGTTTCACATTCTGAGCTACTAACGTACATATTCTATTTTTCCTGGTTCCCTCAACCCTGCCACCATCTTCCTCTTGTCAGTTTCACCTTCCGAACTGCTGTAGCATGATTTCCCATTTTTGTACTTCTCTCTCTCAACATCATCTCTTGTCCCAGGTTTTTCCCCCTTTGTTTCTTCAACTTTTCCAAAATACGTATTTCCATTTTTGTGCTTGACGCCTATCAACCTCCCGTCCTTGACCTCCATATCTGAAACCCCCACTCTAACTACCAAAAAGTCCCTTGTTTCTCAACCTTGTCTTTTCAAGAACTCAGTGAGGAAGTGGTGGCAGCATTTTACGCAACATGAATCATGAAGGTACATCTCACTCGGGGGCCGGAGTGGTGTCACACTATTTCCCCATCCCTAGCAAACACAGCTGATTAAGCTATTTGCATTCTAAACTGAACGATGCTTATTGACTAAGTGGCTCGCAACAACAACCATATAAACAGTCCCTCCCCTCCCTGGGGGGAGCCCCAATGTTTCACAATTTTGTCGTAGCCCAGAACTAGTTCACCTGATTCACTTTTTCAAGGGCTTGATGATTAATTAACAAGTTGAATCTTGATGATTAATTAACAAGTTGAATCTTGATGATTAATTAACAAGTTGAATCAGGTGTGCTAGTTCGGGAATAGATCAAATAAATGGAACGGGGAGACGTTTGAGAACTACTGAGTTCGATGCATGTTCTCACACACGAAATCATTCTAATGCAAAAGGATACTTGTTGTGATATGAACCACTGTGGAAGAAAATAGAGTGCGAAAGTTAGTTTCAATATCAGTTTTGTACATGGAATGTTGCATTGCTTTATTGATATCCTAACAATTATTGTAAGCTGTCACGCGATAATGTAATATTCTCACTGATTAAATCAAGCACGTTGGTTCACTTTTCTGATTTGTAACACAGACCGCTTTGCCCTAACTGCGGCCTTCCTTTCCCCTCCACCACATCCACGAAGTTTCCTAGGAAATGCTCACCGCTTTCTCCAAGTGGCTCCGGGCGAGTTCGGTGTTCTTGGTGTGGTGGTAGAGTACCGAGCCCAGTTGTAGATGGGTTCGGGCTTCGACCCTCTGCGGCGGCTTGAACTGAAACACCGCCTGCAGACAGTGGACGCAGAGACGGATCTTGGGGGGACTTGAGGTGCGAAAATGTTCTGCAAAGCCGAGCAGAGCCAGGTACCAAGATTCAGGGGCTTCTCCGCTTGTCGCCATTTTGCTGACAACAAAAGCAACAGTCGCTATAACACGACTGCCGCTGTTCAGCGATAGTTTGCTCCAGAGCGCTGATCTAGGATCGGTTATGCTCTCTGACTTCTGAATGTTGTGGTTAAATTGGGTAAACTGTCATGTACAACGATTATGGATATACTGACAAGATGCATGTCTCTCTGCCCTAACAATGGGAGTCGACGTTATCCACAAAGCGGCCTGTCCAGTTTATCCTTTCTTTGGATTGGTGGATACATCTCATTATTGTAATACCTTTTTTAATATTCGATAAGGGTTTTACGTCAACCGCCTGTTTTCAATGGAGAGAGATGCTATGCTACTAGCCTTATGGCATGAATATGCATAACCATCACCGAGACAGCTCTGATATAAAGTGTTTTTTCTCAAAGTTGCCTGGGAGTCACGTGTCCTACTTACATCAGTACACTCGTAACAAATTAAGCATTACGAAACTTATATTCGATCAAATAAACCTCACGTAGCAAATAAGCCATTCCTTTTTTCTTGTTGACCTACTTCGACACTCAATGACGTCATACAAAAACTCCTTGCTTGATAGGCGAAACAACGAAAAAACACCACCTGCTGGAGGGAGACAGCATTCCCTCCCCCATATGCCCCCCTAGGCACAACTACGACAACATAGCCAACAAAAACGGGTCACAACTCCCGCAGCTCTGTCCCACGCTGGGTATGTACATAGTCAACGGTAGGCTTCGAGGGGAGTCCTATGGTAGGTACACCTATAGCTCATCTCTTGGGAGTAGTACTGTAGACTACTTTATCACTAACCTTAACCCAGAGTCTCTAAGAGCGTTCACAGTCAGCCGACTGACACCCCTATCAGTCCACAGCAAAATCACAGTCTACTTGAACAGAGCAATACTCAATCATGAGGCATCAAAGCCAAAGGAACTGAATAATATTAAGAAATGCTATAGATGGAAGGAAAGTAGTGTCGAAACCTACCAAAGAACTATTAGGCAACAACAAATTCAATCCCTTTTAGACAACTTCCTGGACAAAACGTTCCACTGTAATAGTGAAGGTGTAAACTTGGCAGTAGAACACCTAAACAGTATATTTGACCTCTCAGCTTCCCTATCAAATCTAAAAATCTCTAACAGAAAACTGAAGAAAAGTAACAACATTGACAAATGGTTTGATGAAGAATGCAAAACCCTAAGAAAGAAATTGAGAAACCTATCCAACCAAAAACATAGAGACCCAGAAAACCTGAGCCTACGCCTTCACTATGGTGAATCACTAAAACAATACAGAAATACACTACGGAAAAAGAAGGAACAGCATTTCAGAAATCAGCTCAATGTAATTGAAGAATCCATAGACTAACCACTTCTGGGAAAATTGGAAAACACTAAACAAACAACAACACGAAGAGATATCTATCCAAAATGGAGATGTATGGGTAAACCACGTCTCCAATCTTTTTGGAGCTATAACAAAGAACAGACAGCAAAAAAATATACATGATCAAATGCAAATCTTAGAATCAACTATTAAAGACTACCAGAACCCACTGGATTCTCTAATTACATTGAATGAACTACAGGACAAAATACAAACCCTCCAGCCCAAAAAAGGCCTGTGGTGTTGATGGTATCCTCAATTAAATGATAAAATATACAGACCACAAATTCCAATTGGCTATACATTAACTTTTTAACATCATCCATAGCTCTGGCATCTTCCCCAATATTTGGAACCAAGGACTGATCACCCCAATCCACAAAAGTTGAGACAAATTTGACCCCAATAACTACCGTGGGATATGCATCAACAGCAACCTTGGGAAAATCCTCTGCATTAACAGCAGACTAGTTCATTTCCTCAGTGAAAACAATGTACTGAGCAAATGTCAAATAGTTTTTTTACCAAATTACCGTACCACAGACCACGTATTCAACCTGCACACCCTAATTGACAAACAAACAAAACAAAACAAAGGCAAAGTCTTCTCATGCTTTGTTGATTTCAAAAAAGCTTTTGACTCAATTTGGCATGAGGGTCTGCTATACAAATTGATGGAAAGTGGGGTTGAGGGAAAAACATATGACATTATAAAATCCATGTACACAAACAACAAGTGCGCGAAAAACACACATTTTTTCCACAGGGCCATGGGGTGAGACAGGGATGCAGTTTAAGCCCCACCCACTTCAACATATATATCAACGAATTGGCGAGGGCACTAGAACAGTCTGCAGCACCCGGCCTCACCCTACTAGAATCTGAAGTCAAATGTCTACTGTTTGCTGATGATCTGGTGCTTCTGTCACCAACCAAGGAGTGCCTACAGCAGCATCTAGATCTTCTGCACAGATTCTGTCAGACCTGGGCCCTGACAGTAAATCTCAGTAAGACAAAAATAATGCTGTTCCAAAAAAGGTCCAGTTGCCAGGACCACAAATACAATTCCATCTAGACACCGTTTCCCTAGAGCACACAAAAAACTATACATACCTTGGCCTAAACATCAGCGCCACAGGTAACTTCCACAAAGCTGTGAACAATCTGAGAGACAAGGCAAGAAGGGCCTTCTATGCCATCAAAAGGAACATAAAATTCGACATACCAATTAGGATCTGGCTAAACATACTTGAATCAGTTATAGAACCCATTGCCCTTTATGGTTGTGAGGTCTGGGGTCCGCTCACCAACCAAGAATTCACAAAATGGGACAAACACCAAATTGAGACTCTGCATGCAGAATTCTGCAAAAATATCCTCAGTGTACAACGAAAAACACCAAATAATGCATGCAGAGCAGAATTAGACCGATACCCACTAATTATCAAAATCCAGAAAAGAGCCGTTCAATTCTATAACCACTTAAAAGGAAGTGATTCCCAAACCTTCCATAACAAAGCCATCACCTACAGAGAGATGAACTTGGAGAAGAGTCCCCTAAGTAAGCTGGTCCTGGGGCTCTGTTCACAAACACAAACAGACCCCATAGAGCTCCAGGACAACAACAACAACACATTTAGACCCAACCAAATCATGAGAAAACAAAAAGAGAATTACTTGACACATTGGAAATAATTAACAAAAAAACAGAGCAAACTAGAATGCTATTTGGCCCTAAACAGAGAGTACACAGTGGCAGAATACCTGACCACTGTGACTGACCTAAACTTAAGGAAAGCTTTGACTATGTACAGGCTCAGTGAGCATAGCCTTGCTATTGAGAAAGGCCGCCGTAGGCAGACCTGGCTCTCAAGAGAAGACAGGCTATAAACACACTATCCACAAAATGAGGTGGAAACTGAGCTGCACTTCCTAACCTCCTGCCAAATGTATAACCATATTAGACACACACATTTCCCTCAGATTACACAGATCCACAAAGAATTCGAAAAACAAACCCAATTTTGATAAACTCCCTTATCTACTGGATGAAAAACCACAGTGTGCCATCACAGCAGCAAGATGTGTGACCTGTTGCCACAAGAAAAGGGCAACCAGTGAAGAACAAACACCATTGTAAATATAACCCATGTTTATTTATTTTCCCATTTGTACTTTAACTATTTGCACATTGTTACAACACTGTAAACAGTGGGGGGGAAAAGTATTTAGTCAGCCACCAATTGTGCAAGTTCTCCCACTTAAAAAGATGAGAGAGGCCTGTAAGTTTCATCATAGGTACACGTCAACTATGACAGACAAAATGAGATTTTCTTTCTCCAGAAAATCACATTGTAGGATTTTTAATGAATTTATTTGCAAATTATGGTGGAAAATAAGTATTTGGTCAATAACAAAAGTTTCTCAATAATTTGTTATATACCCTTTGTTGGCAATGACACAGGTCAAATGTTTTCTGTAAGTCTTCACAAGGTTTTCACACACTGTTGCTGGTATTTTGGCCCATTCCTCCATGCAGATCTCCTCTAGAGCAGTGATGTTTTGGGGCTGTCGCTGGGCAACACAGACTTTCAACTCCCTCCAAAGACTTTCTATGGGGTTGAGATCTGGAGACTGGCTAGGCCACTCCAGGACCTTGAAATGCTTCTTACGAAGCCACTCCTTCGTTGCCCGGGCGGTGTGTTTGGGATCATTGTCATGCTGAAAGACCCAGCCACGTTTCATCTTCAATGCCCTTGCTGATGGAAGGAGGTTTTCACTCAAAATCTCATGATACATGGCCCCATTCATTCTTTCCTTTACACGGATCAGTCGTCCTGGTCCCTTTGCAGAAAAACAGCCCCAAAGCATGATGTTTCCACCCCCATGCTTCACAGTAGGTATGGTGTTCTTTGGATGCAACTCAGCATTCTTTGTCCTCCAAACACGACGAGTTGAGTTTTTACCAAAAAGTTATATTTTGGTTTCATCTGACCATATGACATTCTCCCAATCCTCTTCTGGATCATCCAAATGCACTCTAGCAAACTTCAGACGGGCCTGGACATGTACTGGCTTAAGCAGGGGGACACGTCTGGCACTGCAGGATTTGAGTCCCTGGCGGCGTAGTGTGTTACTGATGGTAGGCTTTGTTACTTTGGTCCCAGCTCTCTGCAGGTCATTCACTAGGTCCCCCCGTGTGGTTCTGGGATTTTTGCTCACCGTTCTTGTGATCATTTTGACCCCACTGGGTGAGATCTTGCGTGGAGCCCCAGATCGAGGGAGATTATCAGTGGTCTTGTATGTCTTCCATTTCCTAATAATTGCTCCCACAGTTGATTTCTTCAAACCAAGCTGCTTACCTATTGCAGATTCCGTCTTCCCAGCCTGGTGCAGGTCTACAATTTTGTTTCTGGTGTCCTTTGACAGCTCTTTGGTCTTGGCCATAGTGGAGTTTGGAGTGTGACTGTTTGAGGTTGTGGACAGGTGTCTTTTATACTGATAACAAGTTCAAACAGGTGCCATTAATACAGGTAACGAGTGGAGGACAGAGGAGCCTCTTAAAGAAGAAGTTACAGGTCTGTGAGAGCCAGAAATCTTGCTTGTTTGTAGGTGACCAAATATTTATTTTCCACCATATAATTTGCAAATAAATTCATTAAAAATCCTACAATGTGATTTTCTGGATTTGTTTTTCTGAATTTGTCTGCGATAACGGATATATCCCTTGCAGCTTGGGACATGTAGTTGCTAAACTGAAGATGGCGGAAGCGGATGATGAAGTGGAATCTGTATACAATGGCGGTAAAATCAAGGAGAATTGGAGTATTGTTCAAAAGAATGGAAAACGGAGCAAAGTAGGGTACAGTGATGAGAATAACCCTTCATATCTAGTAGGAGTACGGTTTGTTAATAAAGAGCAGCTGAGCAGAGTACCATTCTTGAAGAAACCATTTGAGTTATCCAATCTGGTGGAGAGAGTGCTGGGTAAAGTGAAGGATGTGAGAGGATCACGAAAGGCGGGCTTGTTTAGATTTTTTGTGATTCTGTGGATCAGAAGGAACGTGCGTTGTGTCTTAATCGATTTGATACGTTTTAAGTGTTGTGTGTGTCGCTTCGGAACAGGGCACCCCTTAAGGGGGTTATATCTGGCGTTTTGTGGGAAGTTGATTTGGAAGAGATGAAAAATATTCCTGGAGTGATTGAAACACGTTGGATGAATCGAGTGGTGAATTGGGAAAAAGTGAAGAGTTTATTTGTTATTTTGTTTTTTGAAATGGAGTCTCTCCCTAATGAAGTGCAGTTAGGGTACACTACCCGTCAAACATTTTAGAACACCTACTCATTCAAGGGTTTTTCTTTATTTTGACTATTTTCTACATTGTAGAATAATAGTGAAGACATCAAAACTATGTAATAACACATATGGAATCATGTAGTAACCAAAACATTTTTAAACAAATCAAAATATATTTTATATTTGAGATTCTTCAAATAGCCACCCTTTGCCTTGATGACAGCTTTGCACACTCTTGGCATTATTTCAACCAGCTTCATGAGGTAGTCACATGGAATGCATTTCAATTAACAGGTGTGCCTTCTTAAAAGTTAATTTGTGGAATTGATTTCCTTTTTAATGAGTTTGAGCCAATCAGTTGTGTTGTGACAAGGTAGGGGTGATATATAGAAGATAGCCCTATTTGGTAAAAGACCAAGTCCATATTATGGCACGAACAGCTCAAATAAGCAAAGAGAAACGACAGTCCATCATTACTTTAAGACATGATAGTCAGTCAATACGGAAAATGTTAAGAACTTTGAAAGTTTCTTCAAGTGCAGTTGCAAAAAACATCAAGCGCTATGATGAAACTGGCTCTCATGAGGACCACCACAGGAATGGAAGACCCAGAGTTACCTCTACTGCAGAGGATAAGTTCAATAGAGTTACCAGCCTCAGAAATTGCAGCCCAAAGAAATACTTCAGAGTTCAAGTAACAAACACATCTCAACATCAACTGTTCAGAGGAGACTGCATGAATCAGGCATTCATGGTCGATTTGCTGCAAAGAAACCACTACTAAAGGACACCAATAATAAGAAGAGACTTGCTTGGGCCAATAAACACAAGCAATGGACATTAGACCGGTGGAAATCTGTCCCTTGGTCTGATGAGTCCAAATTGGAGATTTTTGGTTCCAACCGCCGTGTCTTTGTGAGACGCGGTGGGGATAAACGGATGATCTCCGCATATGTGTTTCCCACCGTAAAGCATGGAGGAGGAAGTGTTATGGTGTGGTGGTGCTTTGCTGGAGACACTCTCTGTGATTTATTTAGAATTCAAGGCACACTTAACCAGCATGGCTACCACAGCATTCTGCAGCGATACGCCATGACAGCAAGCTGTCAAAGGACACCAGAAACAAAATTGTAGACCTGCACCAGGCTGGGAAGACTGAATCTGCAATAGGTACGCAGCTTGGTTTGAAGAAATCAACTGTGGGAGCAATTATTAGGAAATGGAAGACATACAAGACCACTGATAATCTCCCTCGATCTGGGGCTCCACGCAAGATCTCACCCCGTGGGGTCAAAATGATCACAAGAACGGTGAGCAAAAATCCCAGAACCACATGGGGGGACCTGGTG